>NC_138550.1:156903184-157638890 GCF_964273705.1 Natrix helvetica | reverse complement strand
ACAAGCTCAGTGTCTTAGCCACGAAGCCACCGTACACATATACATGGTTTTCCCAGTAGTAAGGTATGACCGTGAGAGTTGGAAGGCTGAGTGCCAAAGTTGCCTTAAGATTTTGTGTCTTAAGATTGTTGGATAAGCAGGCATAAAAACAGACAGGGAAGTAATTAAAGCCTGGGGAACAGATCCCAGGACCCTTTGTCAGCCAACAGGAGGGTTGACTTACCACCAGTCTATCAAGTATTTAGTAGGTGAGGGCTGGGCAGCAGAAGCAAACAATAGCTACTAAGTTAAAAGCCAGCCAGCAACACACCCCAGTCAATGTCTAAAAAGCCACGTATAACAGGCACGATAAATAGCCACATAGAACAGCACCCACTCTGCTAGAGAGAAGTTCCCTTGAAGATGGGCTCCAGCATGACTCCAAAATCTCAGAAAACAAAACCTCTGATCCTGTTGACCAATTCAGATTAGATCCTGCAACATTATTCTGGGACACATATGTTCGCTTTCATTCATAATGGATGCTTTCTTTTTGGTGGTATTGGGAAATTGTGGTTTTGGAGAAGACGCTTGAAAGTTCCTTGGACTGCAAGGAGATCCAACCAGTCAATCCTAGAGGACATCAAAACTGACTGTTCTTTGGAAGGAGAGCTTCTGCTGAAGCTGAAGCTCAAATACTTTGGCCACCAAATGAGAAGAGAGGACTCCTTGGAAAAGACCCTGAGGTTGGGAAAGATGGAAAGGAGAAGGGGACAGCAGAGAATGAGATGGTTAGATAGTGTCATGGCTGCAATGAACATGAATTTGAACAAACTCAGGGCGATAGTGGAAGCCCGACGTGCTACGGTCCATGGGGTCACCAAAAAACCAGACACAATTTAACAACTGAACAACAACATTTTTTAAGTGAGGAAAAGAAAAGATGGGACGAAACAAATGAATGTCTAGCTACTTATTTATAATATTTGAAAATCTTCACCCTTGTCCTCTTCAAAAAAAATGCATTCTTGACAAACAATATCAATAAACCAATTGTAATTTGATTGATTTCATCTTCCAAGGTATTGCAGTATTTCTTTTAGCCAGCAGCCTTCCCAATCCATTGGGGGGTTTTTTAAAACGTGTTTTTAGATCCCAAATTTTAAGCATTTAAGCAAGTACCTCATATATATCTTTAATACGTAATGATTGATACAGAGGCATTTTTAAAATGATGCCAATTTCAATGCAAAGGATGACGATAATAGGCCAAGGTTAAATCATATGAGTTGCTTTTCCAGTTCCTGCAATGCATCTTCAAAAGCAAAGTGATTTCAACCTTTATCAAGCCTTCTCTGAGAAGTTTACCACTGCCAAAGCATGATAGTGTTCTTATTAAGTTTATTTTAAAATTGTAGGGCATTAGATAGATAATAGTGACAGATTAAAGATACAGAAAAAGAGAAAGAGCAAAAGGGAGAGACAGAGAGAGAAAAAGAGATGATAGAATGAGCCATCAAGGTGGTATCAACTCCACATAGATAGATTTCCCCCCAAAAAATTATCTGTCCCTAACTTGATGTGGTGGCTCAGTGGCTAAAACACTGAGCTTATCAATTAGAAAGGTTGGCAGTTCAGCGGTTTGAATCCCTGGCGCCGCGTAATGGAGTGAGCTCCCATTCCTTGTCCCAGCTTCTGCCAACCTAGCAGTTCGAAAGCATGCAAAAATGCAAGTAGAAAAATAGGGACCACCTTTGGTGGGAAGGGAACAGCGTTCTGTGCGCCTTCGGCATTTAGTCATGCTGGCTACATGACCACGGAGATGTCTTCGGACAGCGCTGGCTCTTCGGCTTTGAAACAGAGATGAGCACCGCCCCCTAGAGTTGGGAACAACTAGCACATATGTGCAAGGGTAACCTTTATCTTTAACTTGATCTTTCAGGCCTTCCAACACTACATTCATTACCGCAATAACTGAGTCCATCCACATCTACTCTGCTGAGTATCCTCTTCTTTTCCCTTCCATGTTCCCCAGTATCACAGTCCTCTCCAGAGATGGGGGTCTCCATATAATTTACCTGAATTAGGATAATTTGAGCCTGGTCATTTGTTAGTTTCCTTGGCTGTCTGTAGTATTCTCAAAAGCTTTCTTCAACGCAGGTTTTCAAACTCATCAATATTCTTTGTGTCCTGCTTCTGATGGATCCTTGGTGCTCTCTGAGTTTGATTGTTTTCTTGCAAATGTCTCAATATCCAACTAAGTACCTAGTTGGGTAATGAAACATCTGTAAGCATAACCAAACTAATACAATACAATACAATAGTAGAGTTGGAAGGGACCTTGAAGGTCTTCTAGTCCAACCCCCTGCCTAGGCAGGAAACCCTATACCGTTTCAGACAGATGGCTATCCAACATCTTCTTAAAGACTTCCAGTGTTGGGGCATTCACAACTTTTGAAGGCAAGCTGTTCCACTGATTAATTGTTCTAACTGTTAGGAAATTCCTCCTTAGTTCTAACTTGCTTCTTCCCTTGATTAGTTTCCACCCATTGCTTCTTGTTCTACCCTGAGGTGCCTTGGAGAATAGTTTGACTCCCTCTTCTTTGTGGCAACCCCTGAGATATTGGAACACTGCTATCATGTCTCCCCTAGTCCTTCTTTCTCTTAAGCTAGACATACCCAGAGGACAAGGACTCCACCGTTCATTCCTGAGCTACAAATATTCTCTTCTTTTAGCATCCCGCTTCTTTAAAATCCCACTTTTGCTCCCATACAATATCACGGGGAATATCATAGTTTACACAGGTGTAATCTTTGTAGATATAGAAACACCACACATCTCAATATCTTTCCAAGACTTTCATGGCTAACCTACAAGTTTCTATTTGTGGTGATTTCTTTGGCTGGTTGTCCTTTTATTGCTATGATTGATCCTACAAGGCAGAAACTATCGCTTCAATTATATTCAATACATAATTTGAATATAGGGAATTATGTTCGCCTTATTTAAAGCAATTCTCCATTTTACCAGGACAGGACTTTAAAACTCATTATTCTACAGTTTGCATAAGTGACTAATATAAATGTTATCAGCTGCCTTCAGCATCTCAAAAAAAAATTATTCTGGCATAGAAGTTCTAGTTAATTCCTCCATAACTGCCAACTACTGTGAACTTCAGAAGTACCATTTGAATTTGGATCAAGTAGACTGAATAATAAATGTTGGTGTTGAACAGACTGCCAAGACAACAATAACTCACACTCTGTTTTTACTTTTGCAAACTTTTAAAAAGGGGTTTTCTCATTGCGGTATTGATGTAAAGTTATAACGTTTTGAAAGATTCCATTTATAATCTTGGAGTAGACTCACCTGCTATTTTTAAGGTGGGATTACCCTACTTTAAAATACTTTCACCGGTCAAAGAATTAAAATTGCAATTGTAACCTAATACTTGGGGCATTTTCCATGTATTGCTTGCAGGATTATTTGTAAGTGCAGGTATGAAACACATCCTTACACAAACAAACATCCAAGGACCTGCCAGGATTTTAATGGGAGTCAAATAAGCAGAGGTGGGATCCTACCAGTTTAACAACCAGTTCGGGAGTGCAGTCTTCGTGCATGCGCCTCTTGCACACTGGCACAGTTTAGAAAAGAAGACTTACCTTCCAGATTGTTGCTTGGGAAGGAAAACAGTTGAGGTGTGGCAATCCACTCTGCCACGCAACTCAGCTGAGAAGATAAAGGTAGGTAAAACGCAGGGGCGGTGGATGGGCCCAGGGGTGAAATGCAGCAAGTTCTGACAGGTTCTGGAGAACCAGTAGCGGAAATTTTGAGTAGTTTGGAGAACGGGCAAATGCCACCTCTGACTTAGCCCAGAGTGGAATGGGAGTGGAGATTTTGCAATATCCTTCCCTTGCAATGCCCAACAAGGCACGTCCACAGAACCTGTAGTAAAAAAATAAATACATTTCACCACTGGGCAGGCCCACTTGCTAGTGGGAGCAAACCAGTTCTCTCCCAGCTGATCTTCGGAGCTATCAGTTTGCCCAAACCAGTCCGAACTGTTAGAATCCCTAACCCCCAAGCTGACCTCAAAGAGGAGATGAATTCTGAAGTCCCTTATTCTAGCCAATGACTGAAGCTAGAATAAATGCCAAATCGTAGGTCTGAAAGGTTTAGCACATTCAATTCATTTTTTTCCCCAACAGATGATTTAATTCCTGCGAAGAAAATCTCACAGGATGTGTTCACCCCTACTTGATATGCAGAAATATAAACTGGCGTTTCAAATCTGGTTGCTATTTTCAACTCACAGGAGTATAATAGAGTTAACTGAGAAGTAGAGAAGCGAAGTCAGGAAAGTAAAAAAAGATGAGTTGCGTGCTGATGCATAGCACCAAGGAGAACAAGAATCTGCTCTCCATCTTCGACCATTCATTAAATTTGGGACATAGGAATAAGGTCAGCTGTGGCAAGCATTTCAGCAGCCCAGGAAATATTTTTTTCTGACAGGCATTTATCTGGATCTACCAATGTCAGAATCTCTTGTGGGGACCTTGTCAGAGATTCTGAGTCTAACAGAAAAACAGAGTTGGAAGGGTCCTTGGAGATCTTCTAGTCCAACCCCTTGCTCAGACAGGAAACTGTATACCATTTAAGACAAATGGTTGTCCAATCTCTTCTTAAAAACCTCCCGTGTTGGAGCACCCACAACTTCTGGAGGCAAGTTGTTCCACTGATTAATTGTTATCACTGTCAGGAAATTTCTCCTTAGTTCTAAGTCGCTTCTCTCCTTGATTAGTTTCTGTTAGATATTAGCATATATCGTAGGGAGTCTCCTCTCTGGTCCGCTGCTACAGCGGGAAACAGGTATCGCTCTGATTGGTCGAGAGGCGTACCCGAGTCCTATAAAAGGGGAACCCTCCGGCCACAGAGCAAGCTGGATCACTACTACTACTAATAAAGAGCTGTTAAGTCACTTCGTGTCCGCAGTCTGTTCTCTCGTTGCCCAGATCTAACATTGGCGACGAGGGTGGGATCGAGAGACAGATAGGACGAAGAACGCTACTTCAGAATCCCCGGATTCGATCCAGCCAGGAATTCGGCAGAAATTCCGGCAGCCATCTCAGGACACCGCAGCGCGGCAAATTCAAACGAGGGAAAATGGCGATGCACACTCCTCCAGCTCCATTCGACCCAATCGCTGATCATTGGGAATCATACATGCTCAGGTTCGAGTGTTTTCTCGAAGCAAACGAATATACAGGAATACCGGACTCTCGAAAGAAAAATATATTCCTGAGCTACTGCGGCCGAGAAGTTTTCGAGACGGCCAGGGACCTCTCTGAACCAACCCCCATTCAGGCGGTATCATGGACAGCGCTGCAACAAACGCTGCAAACCCATTACGCGCCAAAACCTTCCCGCCACGTTTGTCGCCAAGCATTCAACACGAGGAACCAGAAGGCGGAAGAATCTATCAACCAGTACGTTGCAGCTCTACGAAAAGCAGCCACACATTGTGGATTCAGAGACCTGGACGAGCAAATTCTGGATCGACTCATATGCGGGCTGAGAGACATTTCTCTACAGAAACGGCTGTTGGCCAAAACCAATTTAAGCCTGCAGATTGCACTCGACGAGGCAAGAGCTTCAGAATCAGCGGAAAGATCAGCGGAAACCATACAACGCGGGCTCAACACAAGCCAGCCAGCGCCAAGACACACCAGAGTCCACTATGAGGACACAATTCCAGACTTCGAGGATCCCGAGCTCGAGGAAAATCACCTGATGCGGAGCAGTCACGTGAGACCTGGGGGGAGACCCGGATTCCGTTTGCCGCCCTGCGCAAGCTGTGGAGGGAATCACCCCCGGTCTACCTGTAGGTTCAGGAACGTTGTTTGTTCGCACTGCAACAAACTTGGGCACATCGCACGAGTGTGCCGGAGCGAAGTCCCTGCCTCACGGCAGCCACCCATGTACCGCCAACAGAAGCCCAACCCAGGGGCTTGGCGAAATCAAAAAGGGCGCCCAGAGAGAAATCCACAAGTGTTTACCCAGAGAGAAAATTCCCAAAGAGCTGAGCGAGCGTATTCCCAGAGAGATTACTTGCAAAGAGCTGAGAGAGCGTTCTACCAAGACGCTCAACGAGAGTATCTTCAGGATACAGATGCTGAGATAGAGTTGACCCAGAGAGAGGAATTGCGAACGTATCTCACCACAATAAGTCAGGTCCGCACCAAGCGGCCAAAAAAGCTGAAAGTCACAGTCCTCTTGGAGGGCTCACCTTGCGAGCTAGAAGTTGACACAGGATCGTCCCTGACGATCATTTCATGGGCATCCATGAAACAGGCTATCCCTAGCCTCAAAAAGAGCCAACTACGTGTTCCAGACATCCTGCTTCGAGACTACCAGGGGAACCAAGTCCCCATCGTGGGCCAGGGCACATTCCAGATCTGTTTCAAGGACATCGTAGCCCAGCTGCCCGTGACCGTCGCCAGCGCACCGTTACAGAACCTTCTTGGACTAGATTGGTTTGAAGCATTGGGGTTAGAAGTCACCGGAATCAACGCCGTGGAAAACAGCAGCGCTGAGCAGATATTTAAGGAGTTCGAGGATGTGTTCAGCCCCGGTCTTGGTAAGTATGTGGGTAAACCAATCTCATTTAATTTAGACCCCAAGGTGGCGCCAATCCGACTTAAGCCGAGACGAGTGCCTTTTGCACTCCGCCCAAAAATAGATAAGGAGATAGATAAGTTAGTGGAGCAAGGAATCCTTGAGCCGGTGGATCACGCGCGTTGGGAAACTCCCATTGTGACCCCCGTCAAGTCAGACGGGTCGATCCGCATCTGCGCGGACTATAAATGCACAATTAATGTCGCACTACAACAAAGCGCATATCCTGTGCCAGTAGTACAGCACTTATTGCACTCGTTGGGGCCAGGAAAGATATTTGCTAAATTAGACATGGCACAAGCTTACCAGCAGTTGCCCGTAGATAGCGCCACAGCGGAGGCCCAAACCATAGTGACGCATAGAGGAGCATTCAAATGCAACCGGCTACAATTCGGTGTGAGCATTGCTCCAGGTTTGTTCCAGAGCGTCATGGAACGGCTTTTGCAAGGGATACCGGGAGTCGTCCCCTATTTCGATGATATCTTAGTGTCCGCTGCAAACGAGGAGCAATTAAATAAAAGAGTCAGAACTGTTTTGGCCAGAATCAGAGAGAAGGGTCTCCGCCTTAAAAAGGAAAAATGCCAAATTAACGTACCTAGCGTAGAATTCCTGGGTTACAGAATCGATGGTCAGGGAATACACCCCACTTCAAAGAAAATTAAGGCGATCCAGGACGCCCCCACACCACGAAATCAGACCGAGTTGCAGGCCTTCCTCGGACTACTTAACTTCTACAGCGTTTTTCTGAGACAGAAGGCGACCGTTGCTGAGCCACTACATCGACTACTCCAGAGGAACGCACCATGGAGATGGGGACGATCCGAAGCAGCAGCTTTTGCCGGGGTAAAGCGCCTGCTCACCACTGACTCGCTGTTAGTCCAATACAGCCAGACACTACCGCTGGTATTGACCTGCGACACATCACCTTTTGGAGTTGGCGCAGTCCTTAGCCACAGGATGCCAGACGGAAAAGAAGCACCCATCGCCTTCTACTCTAGGACTCTTTCATCGGCCGAGAGGAACTACAGCCAGATGGACAGGGAAGCGTTAGCTGCTGTAGCTGGAGTAAAACGTTTTCATGAATACCTCTATGGCCGCGATTTTGAACTAATTACAGATCACAAACCGTTGTTGGGACTTTTGGCGGGAAACCGCCCCACTCCGGTCTCCCTTTCTCCACGCATGACCAGGTGGACTGTTTTCCTGGCTGCGTACTCATACAAGTTAATTCATCGACCGGGCTCCACTCTAGGACACGCAGACGCACTCAGCCGTTGCCCACTACCGGACCTTTTGCCAGACCCCACTCCCGAAGTACCGGTGTTGCTCATTGACTGTTTGGACTCTGGACCGGTTTCTTCCTGCGACGTTGCAAGGTTCTCCTCTAAAGACAGTTTAATAAAGCAAGTGCAAACTTGGGTTTGGAGGGGGTGGCCGAAGGGAAACGTGGGCCCGGAATTCAAAGTGTTTTGGTCGAAAAGGGACGAACTCTCAGTGTTACAAGGTTGTTTATTGTGGGGGGATCGAGTTGTTATTCCTTATGCGTTACGTAGAAATGTGTTAGATGCATTACATGTTGGGCACCCGGGAATCGTTAGGATGAAGGCGTTAGCGAGAAGTTACGTTTGGTGGCCAAACATGGATAAAGAGATAGAGGAGTGGGTGGCCACTTGAGATCCATGCCAAGAATCGAGACCAGCACCCCCGGAAGCGCCCGCCACAGAATGGGAAAAGCCTAAGGCACCCTGGTCGAGAATACACATCGACTTCGCAGGGCCAGTTCAAGGTCAGACGTTCCTTATAGTTGTGGATGCATACTCCAAATGGCTAGAAGTAGTCCTAATGACTTCAACCACGGCAGAGGCAGTCATTAAGGTTCTACGGCGACTTTTCGCCACTCATGGCCTGCCCGACCTCCTGATCTCCGATAACGGGCCCCAGTTCACGGCCATGCAATTCAAAACATACTTAGCAGGTCAGGGAATTCGGCATGCCCTCGTCTCGCCATTCCATCCGGCATCAAACGGACAGGCGGAGAGAATGGTGCGATCCGCAAAAGAGGCCCTCGCTAGGATGGGTCCAGGTGATTGGCAAACACGCATTGACCATTACCTATTAATCCAACACATTACCCCCAGCGCAACGACGGGTAGGAGCCCCGCTGAGCTACTCATGGGCCGCCGTCTACGGTCTCACCTGGACCATCTTCACCCAAATTACTCTGCCACAGCACCCCCCGACTCCACAAGCAAAATTCGGAGTTTTAGCATAGGGGATTCAGTATACGCCCACAACTATGCAGGGGGAACATTGTGGATGCCGGCAAGGGTCATTGGCATCACGGGTCCACGATCATATCTGTTAGAACTGGAAGATGGGCGGAACTGGAAAAGGCACATCGATCAACTTCGGGGTCGCCTGGCACACTCAGACCTACGAACCGAGGACGAGAGCTACCTACCAACGCAAAGTCAGCCACTCGAGAGCCCCAACACAGAGAACTACGACACCTGCGAGCCCAGGTCAGAACAAGAGGCCGAGCACGAAACGGAACAACCCCCAAGCAACGTGAGCGAGCAAGCTCCCGAACACCCGAGCAACGAAAGCAGGCAAACCCCCGAACTGGAAACTGAGAAAGCAACCGATCCTGCAACCACTCCTGACCAACCCGAACTGCGACGCTCCACTCGAGTAAGGCAAACTCCAACATACCTTAAGGACTACATAACCAACCGCAATGTTCCGTCTAAGAGGGGAGGGGTGTTAGATATTAGCATATATCGTAGGAAGTCTCCTCTCTGGTCCGCTGCTACAGCGGGAAACAGGTATCGCTCTGATTGGTCGAGAGGCGTACCCGAGTCCTATAAAAGGGGAACCCTCCGGCCACAGAGCAAGCTGGATCACTACTACTACTACTAATAAAGAGCTGTTAAGTCACTTCCAATGTTCCCTCTAATTTTTTTTCGATGTGAGCAGAAAAGTATAGTGTTTGAGCGGCACATTTTCATGCCTGAGCACCCGAATTTTTTTCACATATGTCACCTAAGACAACAACGAAATCAGTATTATTTGAAACTCAAAGTTATGTTTCTTCAAGGTACCCGCTTAATTCAAAGTGTTATATAATATCAGTATCACTTAACAACGCTCCTGCTTAGCAACCAAAATGTTGGCTCAGAAACTCTGGCATTTGAAGCACGCAACTCTTAAAGCTGTCAAGTTACAAGACCCTTGCACCCCTAACCCTTTAGGGAAAAAAAACCCCAGGGGTCTTCAAACCTGACAGCTTTAAGATTTGTGGACTTCAACTCCCAGAATTTCTCCTCCAGTCCTGTTGGCTCAGGAACTCTGGCATTTGAAGCATGGAAGTCTTAAAGCTGTCAAGTTACAAGACCCTTCCACCCCTAGAAAAAAAAATGCAGAGCTCTTTAAACCTGACAGCTTTAACACTTGTGGACTTCAACTCCCAGAATTCCTCTTCCAGTCATGTTGCAGCGACGTCATCTGCGTGGATCTGCTCCATCTCTGCTTTCTTCATTGTGGGCAGGGCTGCTGCTGAAGTTGCCGACGAGTTGCCACCAGAATAACTGCTGCTACCTCCTCCTCCTCCAACAGCACCACCAGATTTGCTCCTGAGCTCAGCGCTGGGTAACCCGTGCCCGCTCCTCCTCCTCCGTGCTTTTGAAGAACCATGAGGCTTTTTTCCCCCCTGCTCCCTCCCCGCCTTCCTACTGTCTCCCGCAGCCTCATGGCTCTTCAAAAGCACGGCGGAGGAGGAGGAGGGGGCAGGTAGGGGTAACCCAGCGCTGAGCTCAGGTGCTCTGAGCAGAGGGGAGGCGCCGCTGCCACGCGCGGAGATGCCGGCTGGAGCTTTGCCGGCTTCATCTCAGCCGCAGCGCCGGGCGGCTAATCCGGCAGTGCTGCCTGTTAGAGGAGGAGGAGGAGGAGGTGGCAGCAGTTCTTCCGGTGGCGGTGGGGGCTTTGGGGCTTCACAACTAGCCTCAGTCGCCCCGTGCTCCTCAAAGCAAGTCTGGGGAAGTCCTTTGCAGGCGGCCCGTTCTAGCTGCCTGCAAAGGACCTCCCCAGCTTCCAAAGCCTGTGGCAATAGAAATCACTGCGCGGCAGTTGAAAACTGCTGCACGGTGTTTTCTTGCCACCTGCGCGCTAGCGCAGCCGCGCACCTTAGAGGGAACGTAGGTCACTTTGTGTCCGCAGTCTGTTCTCTCGTTGCCCAGATCTAACAGTTTCCATCCATTGCTCCTTGTCCTGCCTTCAGGTGCTCCCATTTCTCACAAGATAATATTTTTCAGCAAGGCTCAAGAACCACGTGCCATCTCTGCATCTCATTCCATTCCTGCTCCCTACGATCATTTTTCTGGTTAAGGAGACACCTGACATACTGTAAGCCCTTCTCTAACCCTTCTAGTGTTCAATTAAGGGCTTCCAAAAATCCAATTGTTGTCCCAAAGGTGCTTTTTCAAGTGGCAACTGGACTTCCTGGTTTTTCTTTGAAGATGTTTCGCTTCTCATCCAAGAAGCTTCTTCAACTCTGACTGGATAGTGGGGAATGGAGGGATTTATACTCCTTGCATACATCTGGACATTTGCATTCTTTTACCAAGTGGTTAAGGTCATCTGGAGATTTATCTGTGTTATCAGGGTCACCTGAGTGGTGCAATTTGGTGTGGAGCCTTCTTGGAACTGTTGAAAGGACTGTGATGTAAATTGGAGATAGATGATGTCATATTCCTCCCCCTCTGTTGAGAGAGGGCTGTTCAACTTTGACATAAATGGCCTCTTTGACCCCTCTTTCAAACCAGCAAACCTCTCTGTCCAAAATGTGGACTTTGCTGTCTTCAAACGAGTGGCCTGCGTCTTTTAAATGCAGATGGACTGCTGAATCTAGTCCTGATGTGTTTGTGCCAAGCACTTATGAAGCGGTTGTTTTGTTTCCCCAATATACAGATGTATATTGGGTTGGTGCATTGTACTGTGCATGCTACGTTGCTCAGTTTATGTCTGGGTGTTTTACCTTTTGGGTGGAGTCCAGTTGCCTCTTGAAAAGGCACCTTTGGGACAACCATGACCTAGATGACTGAGAATCTCCATAGAAATCCAAGCATTGCTAAACGGTCTAAAATCAATTGAATTAGAATTTGAAGACTTATCTATTCACTGGTCTTCTGGCATTCTTGGTATTGTCTTTTGTTCACTTTGGTGAGTAGGGTATGGCAGGCTCCTTGCTGTTCTAGCCAGCCAATTAATGAGGTTCCTGTTATCTTCCAAGGTGACAAATCCATGAGCATTATTGCAAACGGGGGACAAGTATCCACTCTACTACACCCAAAGAAGCTTCTGAGTTCCATCTTTAAGAATATAAGGAAGAAACTTACTGATGGACTGCTTCTTCTACCCACCTATTAATGTGTTTGCAAACACAAAAAGAATCCCTTTAGCAGCTCACTGGGTGATAGATGAGCTTTCAAATGGGAAGAGAAGAGTACGATTTAATTAGGATCTAAGTAAATAAATTCCTTGGATAAGAACATCACAGAAAAATCAACCTCTAGAAAGTAAAGAATATTTTAAAAGATCCAAACATTATGTCAGGCTTCCTTAGGGGAGAAAAAACAAACAGATGGGAATTTTGACACATTTGAAGGGAAGGGAAGATCAGGAGTGGGATTCAGCCAGTTCGGACCAGTTCTGGCAAACCGGATGTACATTTTAATTGTGTTCGCTGAGCTAGTAGTTGAAAGGACTGGCTGACCCCACCCACCCACCCCTCCCCTCCTAGGGGTCTCCACACAGCTCATTTGGGATGCCAGGTAAGTGCAGGGCCCATACGGAAGCTCTGGAATGGTGAAAATTGGGCCTAGCAGAAGTACCAGAAGTCCGGAAATGGGCCAGCCTCCGGAAGGCTTCTGGAGTCTGGGGGAGGCCATTTTTTCCCTCCTGGGGGCTCAAGGAAAACCTCCGGAGGCGCTGGGGAGGGCAGAAACACCTCCTGCCATGGTGAAGGAAGCCAATTGGGCCATGCCCCCTTGGCCACACCCACTCAGCAACTAGGCAGACAACTAAAATTGCTAAAAAATTTCAATCTCACCCTGGAGAAGATGGTACAGAAATGTTGAGCTACATACTGGACGTTACTGGAACTGGCAAAATTACTGGCCATTTGGCAACTCTGATATGGCTACAAAATGGACTTCTGGAAGTTCTCCATCATAACGTGTAAAGAAACCAAAATGACAGCTTAATCACACAGATGCTGCAATTACAAATAGTCCTTGACTTAGCAATCCTTTGAAGTTGCCACAGAGTCCCCGGAATCTACTTATGACCCGGTTTTGAAATTACGACATCATGCCCTACAATTGCAAGTCCATATATTTTGTGCCAGGCAACTGACCCATATTTATTGCCGTTTGGAGCATCCCACGGTTATGCAACAGCAATTTATAATGATTTTGCCAGAAACCAGGGTCTACTTCCAGCAAAAACATGACCCTCTTGTTTCCTTAATGACACTTTCATTTGCTTAATAATCACTGCAGACAAAGATCATAAATTCAAGTCCTATCACACTTTGACCTGCTATATGACCATCATGACTTACGACCATAATTGCCAACCTCAATTACGGTCCTAACCTGATGTCTACCTGTGTATACTTGCATCATGTGAGCAAGGGTGGGCTTCAAAAATTTCAGCAACAGGTTCTCTGCCCGGTTGCTGGGTAGGCATGGCCATGGTGGGCATGGCCTAGTCGGCCTCTTGCATCACTGCAGGAGGAGCCCTTTTCATCTTCCCCAGGCTGGAGGTTTTCCTTGAGCCTCTGGAAGGGTGAAAACGTCCTACTCCAGCCTCTGGAGGCCTTCTGGGAGGGCTGTTTCCCGCCCCCCTCCCTGAGCCTCCGCTCGGGCCCTGCACTTACCTCACATCCAAAATGGGCCATGTGGAGACTCCTGGGAGGGGAGGGGTAGGAGGGGAGGGGTGAGAGGGGCAGGGAGGGGTGGGCGGGGCCAGCCAGTATCAGCCCATCCCTGCATGCGAGGTATGTTAAGTCACTGCCTTCACATGACAATCTCATCACACATGCCTCCATTGGCCATCCACACACACACACCCCATGGATGTCTTATTCCTTGAGATAGAAAAGAGGCCATTTTATACCAGCTCAGTTTAAACCGAAAATATTTTGTTCTCTCCCTCTGGCTCTCTTGCACTAACAATAAGTTTAGGTCAATATGCTATGGGGGAAATTGTAACAGAGTGGTTGAAAATGACTGGGGGAGGGGGGAAGGAAAATACTCCATCAAGACCTCATTAGAGAATCAAAATAAAAAGGAAGCAGAGAGAAGCAAATGAATTAAACTCTCTAAGCAGATTTAATTTGGGATTTGAAAATACTAATAAGGGAGAAGTCTAAGAAGGCTCATAAAATAGAGGTTATTATAAGGAGATGTCAAACCGGAGAATACAAACAAAGAAAGGCATTTCTCTCTAAAGAAAAAAAAAAGCACAGAAAATGGACCAACCAGATGATGAAGTGATAGCAGGATTAGGAAAACATACCTGTTTCAGATATTCGAAGCATCTCTACGGTAAGCCGACCTAGTTCACAACCTCAACCTACCAAAAATTCATCCATTTTTGTGTTTCAAATTCTTTTCTCCTGATCGTTGGTGTTGAGTATTTTTTGCCCATGAGCTGCTAAGAGATTCACTGACTGTTTGTTTCTTTTTTATATTTTATAACATTTTATTAGATTATAGAATAAAATACAACAATACAAAAGCAAATAGTAGGACAAAGTGAGGAGGGGAAAGGGAAAAGAGAAGTAAGGAGGAAAGCGGGTGGGAAAGAAAAGGCATTGACTTCCAACTCCTTCTATTGCAATAGAATAAAGCATTAACAGTGAGCCTCAACTTTTTACTTCTCCATAATAGTATAAACCAGCCATTTCTATAACAACAAATCAATATAACCCGTAAAACTGAAAATCAATGTTTCATTTTTTTTCCCCACCGCAAGCACAAAGTCCAGAAGCGGTTTCCAAGTAGAAACAAAAGTATTTATATTCTTTTCTTTGATCAAAACTGTCAATTTAGCCATCTCTGCCAACCCATCAAATTTGGTAACCATTTGTCCATGGTGGGAATCAAAGTGTCCTTCCATTTTTGTGCATAGACTAATTCTCAGAGTTCCAAGTAATAGATCCATTGCAAGCAAAAACTCTGAGGCAGGTGAATCCCTCAAAGAATAGCTTTAGCAATAGCAATAGCACTTAGACTTATATACTGCTTCACAGTGCTTTTACAGCCCTCTCTAGGTAGTTTACAGAGTCAGCCTCTTCCCCCAACAATCTGGGTCCTCATTTTACCCACCTCAGAAGGATGGAAGGCTGAGTCAACCTTGAGCCGGTGAGATTTGAACTGCCGACCTGCAGCTAGCAGTCAGTTGAAGTAGCCTGCCATACTGCACTCTAACCACTGTGCCACCTTGGCTTTTTATTGGCACATAGGTGGTGAAAACCAACTCTGAGAGACCCCTTGGTTTTCACCTAATTAAAAGTAAATGTTTTTCCTTCAATCCTAAACAATCAGTCACATGGCCCAATCAAGGCAGCATCCGCTGGTCAAGTGACATCACTCATCCTTCCTCCAGCCAGTGTGAGAATGTCCTTGGTTCCCAAGAGAAAGTATTTTGTTTTGACTATTCAGTCCCAGCTATCTCTAATCTTCCCTCCCTATGCCTTGCTCCAGTATGGCAGCACTGAAGCCTCAAGATGGCTTCGACCTGGTCAGCTTCAGGGTTGACAGTAGTTTTGCTGCTGCTCTCTCTCTCTCATACATACATATATACATACACATACATACACATATACACTCACATATATGTATGTGTGTTTATACATACAGACACACATACATATCTATATATCTATATCTCTATATGCATACACACATACTATGTACTATATACTATATACACTATGCACTATATACTATATACTATATACACTATATACTATATATGAGCCTCCCACTCGGAAGGTTGAGAGTTCAATCCTAGGTAGCGGCAGATGTTTTTCTCCTAGGGCGCAAAGAACTGAACTCATGAGTCAGGCATGCTTAAATCATCCTTATTGTTCCAGTGCTGAAGTAGTCCTCTCACACCAATTCCGTCATCCCAAAACAGTCCTTAAGCACATAAGGGCAGCTAAACTTCGTCATCCCGAACCTTGAAGGAAGTCAGGTGAGGCAGGATACGGACTGGCAGAGGGATCAGCCAATTTCACACCAGGAATGTTTTCCCAATTCAAGGATGTGGAAAGAACACTTCAACTCACGGTGAGGGAAAAACTTTCTGACCTTCCCTGAAGCTAACCTAATAAAAGAGGTGATGCTGCTTTGCTTTAAAACTCAACTCCTTCTGATCTGCCAGATCACAGATACCATGAAAATGGGCATAACTTGCCTATTGTGCCACCAAATAATATTAGTGTGATGACCGGGGGCATGGCACAGAGAATAACACAAACAGCTGGCAGTTCAAGTCGCCCCTTTCTTGCTCCAAATTTCCTCGCATGCTCTCACTGATGACCAGTCTGATAACCAATCAGAGTACAAGGTCAAATCAAAAAACCCGAAGAGGGCGTAAAACCCAGGCACTCTCAACATCTCTTCCCTTTTTGCCCAGGATCTCAAACCATGTGATCCTGTCCACCTTTAAACCGTCTTTCCAAGCAGTCTCCATGTTTCCAGTGTCTTTCTTCCCACTTGGAACTGAACCCAGAAGGACATTTCTTACAACAGAGGACTACCTATATATTTAAAATTAACAGCAATAAAATAGACTCGTTAAGTCTCATATACTTATTTTAATAAAATAATAAATCATACATTGCACCCTCCTTCTCCAGTACTACCCTGCAATGCTGCCTGAAGTCCTTGACAGCTAAAAGAATCTTTTTCCACCTCTCCAACTCCTTGCTATAGAAAGTTTCTGATTCTGGGGCTGAATCCTGACATTCTCCTTCCCATTCAGTTATAAAATTAGAGCGATTTCTTGCATCACAATCATAGCTTGTTCATCAAAGGGAAACAAGCCCGTGAACAAGGGTTGCATTGTTACACTGCCTTTCCTGTTCATAGGAATCCCAGTTGGCTGAAAAATATAATCACCCCCCAAAAAATGTGAATAGGCTTTTTATTCTCCCACCAAGTGAAATCGCATTTGATAAGATTGTCTTCTGTCCTGTTGGGAGGGGGAGCGCAATACGCATTCTCACAAAGAAAGAGATATTCCATCAGAAAAGGAATAATGCATTCAAAGGGAGGAAGGAATAGAAGTAAAGTCAAACCACAATTTGCATTATTAATGGACAAAGCAAGCAGAATATATTAATTATGATAATCAGAATCTCAGTTCACCAACAGACAGTCTCGGTGGTGGGATTCATTTTTTTTACTGCCAGTTCTGTGGGCGTGGCTTGGTGGGTGTGGTGTGGCTTGGTGGGCGTGGCTTAGTGGCCATGGCAGGGGAAGGTTACTGCAAAATCCCCATTTCCTCCCAATCAGCTGGGACTTGGGAGGCAGAGAAGAGATGGAGGTGGGGCCAATCAGAGGTGGTATTTACCAGTTCTCCAAACTACTCAAAATTTCTGCTACCGGTTCTCTAGAACTGATCAGAACCTGCTGAATATCACCTCTGGCCAGTCTCCCTGCACAATCCACACAGAAAGGCCAATTCTGCCATTTTGATTTTCACTGAAAAATCTCACGTTGCTGACAGGAATTTTTCTGTAGCTTTGCCATTTATACATGTAGAAGGTTTATGAACTAACACAGGTAGAAGTGGTATTCAATCAGTTTTGACCAGTTCTGGCAAACTGGTGATGGAATTTTTGAGTAGTTTGGAGAACTGGCAAATGCCACCTCTGGCTGGCTCCGCCCCCATCTTTCTGTTGCCTCCCGAATCCCAGCTGATCATCTGGGTCTTCTTCTGTTGCCCTGCACAGGAGAACAGAGTTGGAAAGCAGGTTAGCCGGGTGGGGAGGAAATGGGGATTTTACAGTATCCTACCCTGCCATGCCCAACAAGCCATGCCACGCTCACAGAATCAATAGTAAAAATTTTGGAATCCCACCACTGAACGCATAGGTGTGTGTGTGTGTGTGTGTGAGGGAGAGAGAGAGAGAGAGAGAGAGTGAGTGAGTGAGTGAGTGAGTGAGTGAGTGAGTGAGTTCCACCCTAGGAGCCTTCCAGGCAGGAAATATTTTTTTTGTGTTGCATTTGTGCTGATAAATAAATAAAGGGAGACTAGTATAGATCTATTTCAAGCTATTTAGCTCTCATCAGCTAACCATACCCTTACTGGGATTTGAACCTGGGCTGTTATTTACACGTTAGGCAGTTGTATTAGCCACTAAGCCACAAGCTCTCCTCCCTTATCAGCCATTTTTGTGTTGCGTTTGTGCTGATAAATAAATAAAGGGAGACTAGTATAGATCTATTTCAAGCTATTTAGCTCTCATCAGCTAGCCATACCCTTACTGGGATTTGAACCTGGGCTATTATTTACATGTTGGGCAGTTGTATTAGTCACTAAGCCACAAGCTCTCCTCCCTTATCAGCTGAGACAAGGAAATAAGTAAGTGTTATGTCAAAGCACCTGGTATGTCCAAGTGTTTGACATAACACGTGTGTGTGTGTGTGTGTGTGTGTGTGTGTGTGTGTGTGTGTATGAGTCTTTATCTGGTCTACAGACCTCCAGAAAAGTATGTGTCCGTGCATACTTTTCTGGAAGTCTGTAGAGATTCTCAGTCATCCAGATCATGGTTGTCTCAAAAGTGCTTTCTTGGGAGGCAACTGGACTTTCTTCTTTTTTTTCTTTTGAAGATGTTTCTCTTCTCATCCAAGAAGCTTCGTCAGCTCTGACAGGATAGTGGGTAGTGGAAGAATTTATATTCCTTGCAGACAGCTGGTCATCTGCATCTTTTAAAAAACAGAGATGTCAAACTGGCAGCCCATGGGCTGGATGTGTCACACGCATGCCACACCTAGCCCAGCTCCACAAATCAGAAAAATGTCACGATACATCACATGACAGCAACGTGATGCAGCAAGTTTGACAGCTGTGTTTTAGAGGGTTGTTGAAGCTCTTGGCAATGTATCTGTGTCTTCAAGGTCACCTGAGTAGTGCTCCTGCTTGCAGTCTACGGGAACCAGGAGCACTACACACTTGAAGCTGAGGACACAAATATACCTCCAAGTTCTTCAACAACCCTCTAAAAGGATGCAAATGACCAGCTGTCTCCAAGGAATATAAATCCTTCCAAGCTGAAGAAGTTTCTTGGATGAGAAGCGAAACATCTTCAAACAAAAAACAAGAAAGTCCAATTTCTTCTTGAAAAATCACCTTTGGGACATACTTTTCTGGAGTTCATACAGTTTGATAATGCTACACTTCTCCCAAGTTTGAAGAAAAGTGTCCTGTGAAGCAGATTGTTTTCGTCTGGAAACATCCAAAGAGGCAACTTTGCTGGATCTTAATTCTATCTTCACTTCCTTCCAGATTAGGTGGGCATATAGCATCTTATATAGCAACCAAATGGGCCAACCTGGAGACCAGAGTAGACAGTTGGCCAAAGTCTCCTATCCTAGGCCTTTCTGAGCATTTAAAATTGACAACTGGCAGCCAGCAACCAACTCCGAGCTTGGAGAACATTTTATAAATTGTGGGGTCCTTCGTGATTTCTGAACATGGTTGCTTTATTGTGGACATTTCGTTTCCCAGCTAGGTAACATCATCAGTGCTAAAGTGAGTAGGGACCTTCTAGCACTGATGACGTTATCTGCTTGGGTAATGATGTTGTCTAGTTGGCTTCAAGAAAGCAGCCAAGCTCAGAGAGTGCCAAGGACCCCACAGTTTAGCCCTGAGCTACAAATACTATCTCGTGTGTGTATGTGTGTGTGTGTGTTCCAGGATAACTCTGGAACGCCTTGAGCAATTTCAACCAAAGTTGGTACACAGATGACTGACTCTCTGGAAACAAATATAGTGAGGGTAAGACAGCACTAACACCCCTTGGGGTGTGGGTGTGTCTGTCGGTGTGTCCATGTGTGTGTGTTCCAACGTAACACCAGAACACCTGGGCTGCTGAAATAAAAAAGACTGAATTATATCTATAGTGTCAAGCCACAGTAATTTTGACAGCGATAGTGTGCATTTTGGATTCAAGTTCTGTTAAGATACAGCCTGTTGTGCCTTAAAATGGCTTTCACTGTACAGCACAGTGGCGTTGCCATGTAATGGCTTCACAGTACTCCACGGGGGTGGGGGGGGCTCCCTCTAATACAGGATTGGGGTAAATACATAGCCGGGCTATGCTGGGTTATCAGCTGGTTAGTTTATCAATTGCATGATCCTATTCTTGAAAAGACATCACCCTTCAAAAATGTTCATGGGCTGCAACATGTGTGGCTTGTAAGGTGGAAAAGAAGCTGGAAGAGAGGCTGTTGCTTGGATCCAGCTTTTATCGTGACTTCCTGCAGCTTTCTTAACAACTAGGTTGCACTCCAGCTGAAAAGAATCCCAGCCTGCATTGGGAACTTCTGTGACCACTTACTTTGCAAAAAGAACAGGGAAGTCAGCACGTTGTATTTTCCAGTCATGGTTCTGTGAGGCTAGAGGACATTAGCCTATTAATCAGCTTTTAGGCTTATAGAAGGAGTGGGAAGAAAATCAATTTTGATCAAAGTGAGGCAGTCAAATGACTGATGTGCCAATTTAACTTTATCCACTTACTACCTGAGAATATCGAGGCTACTTGTTGCTTTAATCTCTCAAAGGGATTTCCTTCCATAGGGATAAGGAACATGATGTCAGCATTCCAAATATCATCCAGAATTAAATAAGAGTTCAAGGCATAGCTTTCATCAAAGTTCCAATTTAATAAGAGAGACACATTGGTACAACATGAGTTGGTACACTCATGCGTTGGTGACGTCCCGCCTGGATTACTGCAACGCTCTCTACATGGGGCTGCCCTTGGGACGCGCCCGGAGACTGCAGTTGGTTCAGAACGCAGCCGCGCGGGCTGTGATGGGGAGTACGAGGTACTCCCACGTAACACCTCTCCTGCGCGAGCTGCACTGGCTACCTGTGGTTTTTCGGGTGCGTTTCAAGGTGCTGATTACCATCTTTAAAGCGTTCCATGGCACGGGACCTAGTTACTTGCGGGATCGCATCCTCCCACATACATCCCTGCGGCCAATTCGCTCACACAGAGAGGGACTTCTCCTGGTGCCGTCCACTAGGCAATGCCAACGGGCGACACCAAGGAGTAGGGCCTTCTCTGTGATGGGCCCAACCCTCTGGAATGACCTCCCCCCGACATTAGAACCACTACTGACCTCCGCTCCTTCCGGCAAAAATTGAAGACTCACCTGTTCCGATTAGCAGGCCTGGCATAATTACAACTGTCCCTCCTGGCAAATGTATTAACTGGTTATTTTAGGGGTATTGTTTTTAACTTATTGTGTGTGTTTTAGGGGTTCAAAATCCTATATTTATATATATTGCTTTGTACAGTTCTTTTAATTCCATTTTTAACCTCCTCCATTCCAACTGTACATATTCAATTTTTATTGTATTTTGATATATTTTGCATGGACTGTACACTGCCCCGAGTCCCTTTTTGGGAGAGGGGGCGGTCTAGAAGCATGAATAATAAATAAAATAATAAATAAATCTGTGGAAAACCCGAGATCCATTGGGTCCACACAAGGACTGAGCTCAGCAGTTCATCCCAGCATGAACCGCGCAGCAGAGAGGGCCAATGCGATGGTGAAACAATACATCAGGTGTTATGTGGACTATCAGCAAGACAATTGGTCGGACTTGTTGCCCTTCGCCGAAGTGGCGTACAACAACGCGGTCCACAGCAGCAAGGGATTAATGGCTTTCCAATTTACCAGTGGCATGGAATTTGTTGCCATGCCTGAGCTGCCTAGAGAACCTCCCTCCTCCATGTCTCTGAATGAATGGATGATATTTGGAACGCTGACACATGAAACATTTCGATACTGTCCTGCAAAGAACTTCGAAGGATCAAAGTAAGATGTTGAAATATAGATTTCCTTCCACCATTACTTTGTGGGCATTATGGACACCTTGTTTATGGTAGCTTTGTGTACATTGATTTTTTTTTAATTTGCCAGTACAATAGGGTTTTTGAAAGACAGCTCATCTCTGTTATTGTTTTGTTTTAATTAGCTGCTGAGACTCCACTAGGGAAATATCAACTGCCTTGTCCTAATGCTGCTTTCTTCAAAAAAAGTCTGCAATATCTTTGCATAGCAGGAAACTTTAAAATGTGCAGAATGAGATGAGAATGAAAATATTAGGTCCGCCAACTTTGACCAGAATTTGGTCAAGGCCATCCTTGTAGAACTGAACTTTGGACTGGCAAGTTGAGGGTATTTCATGCAAGCAGTGTTTGACTTATAAAAGAGCGGGAAGGTTATACAATACAATACAATAGGAGAGTTGGAAGGGACCTTCGAGGTCTTCTAGTCCAACCCCCTGCCTAGGCAGGAAACCCTATACTGTTTCAGACAAATGGCTATCCAACATCCTCTTAAAGACTTCCAGTGTTGGGACACTCACAACTTCTGGAGGCAAGCGGTTCCACTGATTAATTGTTCTAACTGTCAGGAAATTTCTCCTCAGTTCTAAGTTGCTTCTCTCCTTGATTAGTTTCCACCCATTGCTTCTTCTTCTACTCTCAGGTGCCTTGGAGAATAGTTTGACTCCCTCTTCTTTGTGGCAACCCCTGAGATATTGGAACACTACTATCATGTCTCCCCTAGTCCTTCTTTCTCTTAAGCTAAACATACCCAGTTCCTGCAACCGTTCTTCATATGTTTTAGTCTCCAGTCCCCTAATCATCTTTGTTGCTCTTCTCTGCACTCTTTCTAGAGTCTCCACATCTTTTCTACATCGTGGTGACCAAAACTGAATGCAGTATTCCAAGTGTGGCCTTACCAAGGCATTATAAAGTGGTATTAACACTTCACGTGATCTTGATTCTATCCCTCTGTTTATGCAGCCTAGAACTGTGTTGACTTTTTTGGCAGCTGCTGCACACTGCTGGCTCATATTTAAATGCTTGTCCACTAGGACTCCAAGATCCCTTTCACAGTTACTACTGTTGAGCAAGGTACCACCTATACTGTACCTGTGCATTCTGGTTGTCAGAGTTGGTTGCAAAAATCACATCCAGAAAGCACACACCGATAACTGATTCAGCAAGATTCATTAACGTCTTTATATATATAATAACACATGAGTAAATGTACAATACCAACAGCAGATTCTTCCAACATTGTAGAGAGGAGAGATTGTAAGTAATTTCAATTCAGAGAGCAGACTAGATTAGTTCTCTTGCACAGACTAAGAGTTACATAGGTAAGCCACACCCAGGCTCCGAGCTATCTGGTGTGGCTCTCAGTCACTAAATAGTTCCCATTGGCTGACTCAGTTGCCATGCCTATACATTGGCTGACCTTGTTACCATGTCTTATTCCAGTTCATGAATATTCTGGCAAAGGTGGTCTAGAGAGGAAGCACTCACCTCACAATCAGGAAGCTGTGAGTTCAAACCTAAAATAGTGGCCAGTATTTCTCTCTCTGGGCACCATGAGTCTGCTGTGAAGTCTGCATAGGCATCAGGAAGGGCATTCAGCTAGTAAATGTTTGCGCTCCATTCAGTCGCTCCAACTCCACCCCAATGCAAAGGATTACAACATCATTAAAAGAAAAAAAATGTTTGACATTACCTCAAGTAATAGGCCAGGTGGTTGTTAAATGTGTTGGACCTGATTGTAAGACTTTTTGTTAAGTGAATCACATGGTCATTAAGCAAATCTGCCTTCCCCCATTGACTCTGCTTGTCAAAAGCTGGCTAGGAAAGTTGCAAATGGTGAGGACACAACCCCAGGAGACTGCAACTGTCGTCAATACATGCCAGTTTGCCAATTGCCCAAATTTTGATCATGTGACCGTGGGGACAGTTTTAAGTCTGACCTTATAGTCTGACCTTTTTCAGTGTGGTTGTAACTTTGAACAGGTGTTCAATGAATGATTTGAAATCAAGGGCTACCTGTATTTGTCCAAAACTCACTTGAAAGTGCCATGTGTGAGCCGTGGTGGTGCAGTGGTTAGAGGGCAGTACTGCAGGCTACTTCTGCTGATCACCGAGTGCCAGCAGTTTGGCAGATCGAATCTCACCAGGCTCAAGGTTGATTCAGCCTTCCATCCTTCCGAGGTGGGTAAAAAGACTTAGAGAGGGCTGTAAAGCACTGTAAAGTGGTATATAAGTCTAAGTGCTATTGCTATGTATTTCACTTTATCCAAATAAAAACAGATGGGCAGCCTGTGCCTTCTTGTTGACTTTCAACTTCTACCAGCTCTTGCCAGGAGAACTAATAGGAAAGAAATATGGGAATGCCATTCTAGCAGCACCTCAATGATAGAAGGTAAAAGGTAAGCGTTTCCCCTGTCCAATCATGTCCAAGTCTCAGTTTCTTAGCCGAGGGAACCAGCGTTGTCCCAAGACACTTCCATGGTCATGTGGCCAGCATGACTATGCAGAGGCACACACACTGCTGTCACCTTTCCAGCAAAGTGGTTATCTATTTATCGGCTTGCATTTGCCTGCTTTCAAACTGCTAGGTGGTAGAAGCTAGAGCACGTTAGGGGGCCTGGAGGCTAAAACATCTGAAGAACGGTTGCAGGAACTGGGCATGGATAGTCTAGTGAAGAGAAGGACCAGGGGAGAGAGGATATCAGGGTTCCAATATTTGAGGGGCTGCCACAGAGAGAAAGGGGTCAACCTGTTTTCCAAGTCACCTGAAGGCCAGACAAGGAATAAGGGATGCAAACTGAACAAGGAGAGATTCAACCTAGAAATAGGAGACATTTTCTGACAGTGAGAACCATCAACCAATGGAACAGAAGTTGCCACAACAGAGGTTGTGGGAGCTTCATCACTGGAAGCTTTCAGGAAGAGATTGGACTGCCATGCAGAAATGGTGTTGGGTCTCCTGCTTAGGTATGGGGTTGGACTAGATGACCTGCAAGGTCCCTTCCAGCTCTGTTATTCTATTAAGTAATAGGAACTCACCCCGCCACCCAGCGCTCAGCTCTTGTTCCAGCTGGCAAGATCAGTGTCTTTAACCACTGAGCCATCCAGTGGTGGGATTCAGCCAGTTTGCACCTATTCAGGAGAACCGCTTGTTAACTTTCTAAGCAGTTCGGAGAACCGGTTGTTGGAAGAAATCTTTTTCCACTTTACGGGGCTCATCCTGTAAGGAAGGCAGGAATGAAACGTTCTGGTGTTGTTTCTAGCTTAATCTTTATTGCCCTGCTTACAGAAACTGCCTCTCTAGTTAACCCTTATTATATCGTAACAACTAAGACGAAGCGCCCATCAACCTGAGTGATGTTGACTTGGCCACACCCATACAGTCACATGACCTCCGAGCAATGCCTATCCAGCTGGTCATTAGGGCAGAGAACTGGTTGTTAAATTATTTGAATCCCAACACTGGAGCCATCATGCCCACTAATAATTGAAAGAAGCACTCCTTGATGGAACTGACCACAGAAGACTTAGCAAACATTTCCATCAGGTTAATGGGCCGAGAAACGAGGTGGATGAATCTTCTGAAAATCTCCAAAGGAAGGGGAAATTATCTAGCAATCTCCAAGAAGTAGGATTCCCTTTCAGTGGGCCATTCAAATTACTACTGAAAAAGCCCCATGGGGAAAATTTGGGTTGTTTGTAAGATTTATTGACTGAGATGTTCAAAGGAGACTTGCTTGATGTCTTCCCTTAGGATTCAACCAACTGCTAAACTTGGTAAAGCTATAAGAAAAAAAAAAGGTAGGCGTGTGAACGCATGAGTTAGTTAGTTTTCTTTTCATCCAATTTGCTTTTTTTTCTCCCTACATCATCAAATTTGGTTGCTACTTTTTTTTTTGTTTAAAGAGTTTTTCTTTAAATTTGAGCTGCCTTAATGTATGTCATTTGGTGCCCATTTCTCTAAGCAACTATATTTTGTTCACATTTTTTTGGATAAAAATCTCCAAACATAATGGGTTTTTGTACATTATTTTCATGAATATATGCTATTTCAGACAGATTTCCCCCTGTTACACCTTTTACGCTGTTGCCTGGAAAATCTGGTGATCTGGGAATGTGGAAAAAGGCTGCATTAAGGTTGCATTCAGATTTAAGATGCAAAATTGAGCTGGTTCCCATTCAAACACAACTTAAATGACCTTCTCCCCTGTTTCTACAGATGACCTTCATTCAGCAATAAAAAAAAAAACTGGTTGATGACAAGATGGTTCAAATCCTCTTCGAATACTGTTTTAAAACAATTGTTACTAGATTTTTGTGTGTGGGTGTTGACATTATCCAGTAACATTGTATTACTAACTAGGGCATACAAAACCTTTGCCAGACCAATTCTCGGATACAGCTCATCTGCCTGGAATCGACACTATATATCGGACAGTAATACATATTTGTACATATGTATGCGAGTCCAGAGGTATTTCACGAGAAGAGCACTCCACTCCTCTATTCACATTACCTTATGCCACCCGGTTTGAAATTCTGGGCTTGGACAATCTGGAACTGCACCGTCTGCGGTCTGATCTAAGAATAGTACACAAAATTGTCTGCTACAATGTCTTACCTGTCAATGACTTCTTCAGCTTCAACCTCAATAACACAGGGGCAAACAATCAATACAAACTCAAGGTAAACCGCTCCAAACTCGATGGCAGAAAATACGACTTCAGCAACAGAGTGGTCAATGCCTGGAATGCTCTACCCGACTCCATTGTTACATCCTCAAACATCTCACAGCTACAACCTTAAACTGTCTACTGTTGACCTCACCCCATTCCTAAGAGGTCCTTAAAGGGGACGTGCATAAGCGCAGCAGCGTTCCTACTGTCCCATTTATTTGCATTCATTTCCTTTGTTCAGGCCCATGTTCATACTTATATACCTACTATCATGTACACATTTGACTAACTAATAAAATAAAATAATGAAGAGCCCTCTTTTGCAGTGGTTAGAATGCAGTATGGCAAGCTAACTCTGCCCATTGCCTGGAGTTCAATCATGATGGCCTTAAGGTTCAGCCTTCCATCCTTCCCAGGTCAATAAAAGGAGGATCCAGATCGTTGGCAAGATGCTGACTTTGTAAACCACTTAGAGAAGGCTGTAAAGCACTATGAAGCAGTATATAAGTCTAAGTGCTATTTCTATCATAAGAAAGTTGAGAGCTATTCATTGCATGTGGTTTAGTATTGTCTATCCATAATTCCCTTTTGATTTCATACTAACACCCTATTGGGGGGAAATAATACTAAATAATACTAATGTTTTATTCATTTTTAACATGTTTTTATATTTTATTTTAAAACTGAAAGAATGGAACAGCATGCTTCTTTATGATCTGGATTTAATGATGTATTTAATTGTTAAATTCATTTTCTATTATATGCATCTTATTTATTTCCTCTATATTAAATTTACTTTAATTTCTCTCTGTGTGTTTTGGCTGCACAATCCCTAACGCACTATTGTTGTTTGTTAGACATCGCTAATAACAGTTTCAAAAAAAAGAAAGAAAGGGAAGGGTAAAAACACAATAAAAGCTAAGCGCTCCCAAGTCATCTACCAGTTTGAATTAATTTTGTTGGTTCATCTTTCCTTTCTACCACTTTTACAGTGCTTTAAAATCACTGACGTTCTTCTTGATGCCTGCAAAAAAGAATCAGTTGTTTTAGGTAAAAACCAAGGCCAAACAAGCAAGCAAATCTACTGGGAGATCATGAAACAAGGAAGCCAGAAATGTTATTTCAATCTTCCATTTATCATCATCTTTTAACGACCCGATAATCCCTTGCAGGGTGGAGTCTGGGCAACTGAATGGCGCTAGCAGAGTGTTTTAATGGCCGGATGCCCTTCCTGTTGCCAATGTGGAGTTTTGTTCAACAGATATATTCCCAGTGTTGCCCAGAGAGAGAATCGAACCTAGGATCGAACTCACAGTCTCTTGATTGCGAGGTGAGTGCTCCACCTCTGGGCCACCACACCACTCTTCAAACTTCCATCAATGATGCCTTTCAATTCTTAGCTACCTTTCGGTTCTTAAACATTCTTAATCTCTAGAGTCTTAATAGCAGCTCCTGGTGAGGGTTAATCAACAGCTTTCTCCTTGTAGACACTCACCGATATGATAGATCCACCTCCTTCTTCTTGCTAAGCTGTAAAAGCAAGCGAAGAATAAAGTATCCCATTGCTAATATAAATTACTAATGCCTCCTTCGGAGAGGCCAATTAATTAATTTCCCCCGAAAAGTACAACATTCTGATTCTCAAGGGTTTCCAGTACATAAACAGCCTCTCTCCTACTTCCAGACTCTTCAGTGCTTTGCTCCTGGATTTTCACCGGAGATCTGCTTGGCTCTGGCATTTAGATGTTAAACAATGGGTGGAATCTAACCAAGCAGAGAAGCAACCTAGAACTAAGGAGAAAATTCCTAACAGTGAGGGCAATCAACCAATGGACCAGCTTGCCTTCAGAGGTTGTGGGTGCTCCTTCACTGGAGGCTTTCAAAAAGAGACTGGACAACCATTTTTCTGAAAGGATATAATGTCTCCTGCTTGCTTGAGTAGGGAGTTGACATAGAACACCTCCAAGGTCCCTTCCAACTCTATTGTTTTATGTTGTATGTTCTAGATCAGAGGTCTAGAGATCCCCAAACTTGGCAACGTTAAGACTTGTGGACTTCAATTCCCAGAATTCTCCAGCCAGCATAGCTTCCAGAATTCTCTCCCAGGCAATTCTGGGAGTGGAAGTCCACAAGTCTTAAAGTTGCCAAGTTTGAAGACCTCTGTTCTAGATCCTGGAAGGTTTGGGGGCAGATTCTATCTTTCAAATCAGAGGGTGTTCTTTCTCTTCCATGAGAACAGCGTCGTTTTTGTAGCCCTTATAATGGACCCCCAAAGGAAGTGCCATGTTACACTTATTAGCATTCATTAATGAACAGAATTCTTTATTGGCTATTTGATTGGACGCACAAGGAATTTGTCTTTAGTGCATTAGCTCTCAGTGTACATAAAAGAAAAGATACATTTGTCACAAAACATAAGGTACTACACTTAATGATAGCCATAGGGTACAAATAAGCAATCAAATCATACTAGGAAAAAAGCAATATAACTCGTATGGATACAGGCAACAAAGTTACAGTCCTGCAGTTGTAAGTGAGAGGAGATGGGTGATAGGAACGATGAGAAGATTAATAGTAACAGTAATGCAGACTTAGTAAATAGATTGACAGTGTTGAGGGAATTATTTGTTTAGCAGAGTGATGGCATTCGGGGGGAAAACTGGTCTTGTGTCTAGTTGTCTTGGTGTGCCATGCTCTATAGCCTCGTTTTGAGGGTAGGAGTTGAAGCAATTTATGTCCAGGATGCGAAGGGTCTGTAGATATTTTCACAGCCCTCTTTTTGACTCGTGCAGTGTACAGGTCCTCAATGGAAGGCAGGTTGGTAGCCATTACTTTTTCTGCATTTCTGATTATCCTCTGAAGTCTGTGTCTGTCTTGTTGGGTTGCAGAACCAAACCAGATGGAGTTGCAGATGACAGACTCAATAATTCCTCGGTAGAACTGTATCAGCAGCTCCTTGGGCAGTTTGAGATTCCTGAGTTGGCACGGAAAGAACATTCTTTGTTGTGCTTTTTTGATGATGTTTTTGATGCTAGGTGTCCATTTTAAGTCTTGAGATATGATAGATTCTAGAAATTTGAAGGTCTCTACTGTTGATACTGTGTTGTCTAATTGTTGGAAGAGTTGGTAGCATTTGAGGGTTACTCCTAAAGTCTACCACCATTTCTATTTGTTATTTTCAGAATAATTTTGATTACATGACCATGGGATGCTGCAACAGTTATGAGTGTGAAAAACAGCCACGATCACTAAATGTATGTTTGTAAGTCAATAGTCTGTATTCAATAGTCAACTCCACATCTCTGTCTCCAAGGGTCTCTACCACAATAACCTCACAGGAAATCTATTCAAGGTAATTTAATTGTCCCATTCAAAGGTAAAGTGGATAGAAAACTCTGTTTTCGGAATATTGCAACTCTTTGTAAAAAAAAAAAAATTAATGGCATATCCCCATTCCACTGAACTGGTGATTCTTCAATTCTGACATTTTATCAGCAACAAAATTGAAATCAAGGCAGCTTTATACAAAATGTATTCAGTTTATTCATCTTTTATGGGGTCTGCGGAGAGAAGCGATGGGAGCAAAAGCTGTTAACAAAGAAAATAAATATGAATTTCATTTGGTTTATACAGCTGCCCATCACACTTGCATGACTCGAGAAGCTTACAAATTAAAAACATTTTAAAAGAAAGAAAATTGTATAAACAAGATTAAAACAACAAATAAAAAATATATAAAAATGCAGGAGGGGCCCAACCATACCTCACAAATAATGTAGCCACCTTGCAAGTTCCCTACACCCCCAGGAATTCTCCATATGAATGTTTCCTGAAAGCAATCTCGCGAGCTTTTGAAGAACCCTATTCAAACATTAAGGGACAGAGTGGCTCAGTGGCTAAGACACTGAGCTTGTCAATCAGAAAGGTTGGCAGTTCGAAAGTTTGAATCCCTAGCGCTGCGTAATGGAGAGAGCTCCTGTTACTTGTCGGAGCTTCTGCCAACCCAGCAGTTCGAAAGCATGTAAAAATGCAATTAGAAAAATAGGAACCACCTTTGGTGGGAAGGTAACAGCGTTCCGTGCGCCTTTGGTGTTTAGTCATGCTGGCCACATGGCCACGGAGACGTCTTTGGACAGCGCTGGCTCTTCGGCTTTGAAACAGAGATGAGCACCACCCCCTAGAGTCGGGAATGACTAGCACATATGTGCCAGGGGGACAGATACCTTTACCTTACCTTTATCCAAACTTTGAGGTATTTGGTAGAGGATTTTTCAGTCTTCCATCTGGTAAAGGTAAAGTGTTCGTTTAGCTGCCCAATCCACTTCAGAAAGGTTGGCTTCAGATCCCCCAAGCTGGACCAACATCCAAGAATGAACTAGAGTCATGGCTAGACTAGGGCCAACTAGGTCCAAAGTTCTAAAATCAGGTTCCAGGCACTGATCTCGGGGTGTCTCCCTCGAAAGAGATATGGAAAGAAAAGAAGCAGAACAGTTTTTGGCAGGAATTTGCCCAGGCTATTACTAATTGTCTTCCATCTGTGTCCTCCCAAGTGACTGTTCAGAGAAGGGTCCTTATAGATGGCCAGCACGTTTATTTCATTATTTATCTCCCAGGAAGCGGATCTGTGGATGGTTACTAGGCTGTTTGGTTAACGGCTGAATGGTTAAAGAGCCCATGAGGCTCTCTGCGACTCAACATTGCATTCATCCTGGGCCATTGAAGTAATAAGAATGCATTTTTTAATATCTGCTTACCAATTAACGTTTACCACTGCATGGGGAGAAAGTCGCCAGAGGAGGGAACTTAGCATTTACTCCAAAATGCTTATATGAATATTCATGATGCCAAGGACCGTGGAATTGGAAAAGCCTCCTGGGACCCCTCCCCTTTCAATCTCCTGCTCAATGCAGCAAATCGGAAACATTTCCAACAAATATTCAAAAGCTGCCTTTGGTCCTCCATTCAGGGTGAGTCCCTAGCTTTACTGGGAGATTGTCTCCTTTCTAAACCTACTCAGAAATTTGAACGTTCAGTCAAAAATCCATTGCTAGCAAGAAGCCTGTCTGAGATATCTGTGATTATCTATATGTATAAAAATGTGTGTGTGTGTGTGTTCCAGCACAACTCTGGAACACCTCGACCAATTTCAACCAAACTTGATACATAGATGACTTACTCTCTGAAAACAAATGCTGTGGTGTAAGACACCCCTAACACGCCTTGGGGTGTATGTTCTGTTATGATACAGCCTGTTGTGCCTTAAAATGGCTTCTACTGTACTGTCGTTAAATGGCTTCTACTGTATAGTGCAGGGGAGTTGCCATGGTAACACCTTCACAGTACTCCACAAGGGGGCTCCCTCTGGTAAAGGGGAAAATCCAATATTAGAAATTACATTTGGTCCAGATATTTTCCTCCTATAAATAAGTACCCAGGCAATGCTGGGTTATTAGCTAGTTTGAAATAAATAAAAAGAAATATTGAACAGCTAAGTTTAGGAAAAGAGATGAAATCTTACATAAATTGCCCATACACACAGGTATGAACATTAGCAATACAATGAACATATTTAAAATAAAAGCATGATATACATGATCAAAAGTTGCATACAGCAGTTTGCACATTAAATACAAGTATGTAGCATCACCTGAGCTCGTGGGATCTTGTTTTAGGTATTCTGAGCTTCAAAGCAAAGTTTCAGAGCTCTGACATTTTCTTCAACCTCTTAATAAAATGAACATTTTTCTCCTCTTGAACATTCTGCAACAATCATTATCTGAAGCAAATTTCTTATACCCTACATTTTCACCCAAGATCTCCAAAAATGTGTAGGCCGATAGTAATTACTAAGAGCATTTTTTTTTTTACACTTTTGAAAAATGTCCATGCAATGTTCTTTTTTTTTTAAACTACAGGTAGTTATTAACAACGGCAATTGGGATCAGAATCTCTGTCAGTGAGCAACATAGTTATGAAGCACAATGTCACATGACTGCACTACTCAGCAATGACAGTTCTGGAACTTCCTGGTTGCAATCATTATGCAAATCATCATGGGTCATTAAGTGAGGACACCATGTGGTTGTGATTTCCAACCTCCTGCTGTCTTCCCCATTGACGTTGCTTGTAGGAAGCTGGAAAAGAAGATTGCGAATGGAGACGACATCACCCAAGGACATTGCAACATAATTGCAAGCTGACTGCCAAGCAACAGTATCCCAATCACATGACCACAGAGATACTGGGACAACTGGAACTTTGAGGTCATAAATACCACTCATCTGGTTCCATCAAAAAGTCGCTGAACAAGTGGTGCTGAAGTGAGAACCTGTAGGAGGTGACCAGGGTGAGCCTAAGGGAGGGGGTCAAATGCATCCTCAGTTTCGAGTCCCTTTGCTCCCCTAAGAGATCTAAGTCCAGCCCACCTTGAATTCCATTGATTCTTATCTACCACCAATTTGATTTTACCATTAGTAGTTCAGATTCTTGTAGAGAACATTAGCTTAGAATAAATCTATATTCGTTTGAATTGTCTGGAGTCCTGATTTACTGCGCTTGATAAAACCACTTTTATTGCTTCCAATATTTTATTTCAGATTTTTTTTTAAAAAAAACTACCCCCTTGGATGATTTAATTATAATTTGGGTCAGAAGTAGCATGCTGCATGGACCATCACTCTGTTTACTTTTAGGACCTTAGGGCCAAAAATAAGATAACAAGGTCTTGTTTCAAGTTCCTTTTGTTCCCTGCCATGGAATCATTAGAATTATAGCAACTGTTGTGTCAAGTTGAAATCACGTTTTTACTATTGCAACCATGGTGGCGCAGTGGTTAGAGTGAAGTACAGTACTGCAGGCTACTTCTGCTGACTTCCATTTGCCTGCAATTTGGCAGTTTAAATCTCACCAGGTTCAAGGTTGACTCAGCCTTCCATCCTTCCGAGGTGGGTAAAATGAGGATCCAAATTGTTGGGGGCAATAGGCTGACTCTGTAAACCGCTTAGAGAGGGCTGTAAAGCACTGTAAAGTTGTATATAAGTCTATGTGCTATTGCTATTGCTAATATAGCTTCTCAGCTTGCCAATGAATCAGGGGGGAAGGGAAGGGTGAGATGGAATGTATGCTCCAGACATCAAGAGGATGAGCCATGAGAGCTAAGGACACTTCAACAGGTGTTTGCCAAAGCCAAAGACTTTTTCTCATAACAATACAAAGAGACTCAATTGGACAATGTAACCTGTTCTAATGGGTGGGGGAAAGAATGCTATATTTTAATTATGTGGGATTGCACGGGAATTAGCTAGGTCTGGTTTTGCCCTCATCGGTGTCGAAATGATGTACTCAATAAAGTTTTGCATTCAGACATTGGATCATCTTGACCGTGCTTGCTTTGGTTGGGTTCTTCAGTCGGAACGTTGACATCCTATTCTGTGATAACATAACATCTTTTGAGATTCAGTGAACTTCAAACTTTTTTCTAACTTTCTGCACACTATTAATTCCCAAGGGCAGACTTGCCAGTCCTTCAAAGACCTCTCTCTTCTAACCTCCCCCCCCCCCAAAAAAAAAGTTTGGAGTCTTTGATGTAGTGCCCTTCTGTAGTCTGATCAGGAAGACTACAGAGGCTGTGAGAATAACTGTTAAACAGGAGTCTTGTATCTAAATAAAGAATGCACCATTGACAATATTTTGACAGATTGGGGAAAGCCACTAGGGACATGATTGGCTGGTGCGGTAGATGCCTTTAAAAATGTCTTTTCTGTTCCTTTTTCTTTTTTTAAAGTTAGCGAATAAAGCTTGTGAATAAAGAAAATTTACTGCCAGCCTGAAATAATGTATGCCAGCCAGGAAAATCACTCTTTAAAAGAAGAAAAAGAGAGAGAGAGAGATGAGAGAAAGAGAGAGGGAGGGAGAGGGAGGGAGGGGACACACACAGAGAGAGAAATTTTGAAAATAGAATGATGTCCTCATAGGAATTTGCATCATTTAAGACTGTAGAGTCTCCAACATTTGACGTTAGATCTTCGAGCCTGATGCATCCATTTTTCCTGCTAATGTTTGTGTGAAGGTTGATAGATCTTTTCCAAAGCAAAATTACTTGTTTCACATTGAATGTCAGCAAGCATAAATTTACCTCTGAGAGTTATGCCTGGATCATATGCTCACAAATTCACCCAAGGAAGCACAATATTCTTCTTTATCGCCAATAAGGGAGCTAGCGCATCCGTCAGCACCCCGGCGTTAAATTATAAGAAACGTTCAAAAAAGCTGCAGAAATTTCATGACTGCACAAAAAAAATGTCTGCAGACTGCCTGTACACAGATCACTCATGCCTGATCATCTCCCAGTTGGACTACAAATAGTTCTCGAATTATAACCACAATTGAGCCCAAAATTTCTGTTGCTAAGCGAGACAGTTGTGAAGTGAATTTTGTTTAGTGAATTTCACCCCCTTTTACAACCTTGCTTGCCTTAGTTTTGTCGGGGAATTGCACAACTGATGCGCAAATGAAGTTAGAGACGCTGACACGAACTTGAAGTTTTATATAAAATATATACAATTCATGTTACATATATACATATACAGTTTCTCTGCGTCATATAATATAGGTGGGTATATGTATAATTTTGTATTTATGTATTTATTTTGTCACGGTTATGTACTGTATATTGGAGGTGGTGGCCCTTGGAGAGCTGAATGCAACAAAATTTCATTAGTGTACATTTAATATGACAATAAAGTTATTCTATTCTACTCTATTCTGTGTTCTGTGTTCTGTGTTTCATGTTCTGTGTTCTATTCTATTCTATCTGTGTTCTGTGTTTTGTATTCTATTTTATTCTATTCTATACTATTCTATACTATACTATACTATTCTATTCTATACTATTCTATTGAACCAGTTGTTAAATTACATCACTAGTACCAGCCGCTATCAAAGTGGATCCTGGGCACTGCACTGCACTGCAATGGAGAAATGGAGAAAAATGCAATGGAGCGGCCAGCACAAGGGAGGGAGAAGGCCTCTTTCCCTCTTTCTTCTCCCTGCTCCTCCTCCTTCTATCGTGCCGGCCACTCCATTTCTCGTTTCTCCATTGCAGCGCAGCACAGCACCCAGAATCCACTTTGATTGCGGCGGGGGGGGGGTGTAATTTAACAACCGGTTCGCCCAGGGTCAGGTTGGCCATCACAGGAGGCTCATCCCACATGTGTGGTGGAGCTGGAGGACAGAAATAGGCTACGCCTCCCACTACAGCCAAACTGACTCTGGGCGAACCGGTTGTTAAATAATTTGAAACCCACCAGTGTGTGTGTGTGTGTGTGTGTGTGTGTATACATACATACGGAGAGAGGAAGGGAGGGAGGAAGAGAGGGAGAGGGAGTCAAGTTAAAAGGAGCATCATGAGGTAAGTCACATTCAGGGGGCACAGAAAAAAAGGGGGGATAAAAGGGAACCTCCCCTTCCACACCCAGAGCAACCAATCACAGCACAGATTGCCTCACGCAGGAGCAAGCACCCTCCAACCAACTGTCTGTGCTGAGTCATTGTATAACCCCACTGTTCCAGCTGCTAAGTTTAAATATCTTAGCCGTTGTTAAGAGAAACACTGCAGTTAGTAACAGGGTTGTTAAGTGAATCTAGCTTCCCCATTGACGTTGCTTGTCAGAAAGTCACCAAAAGTGATCACATGCCCCCCCGCCCCCGCAGGACACAGCCAGGGTCATAAATACATGCCAGTTGCCAAGCATCTGAATTTAGAACACCTGACCATGAGGTTGTTGCATTTTTCATCCGTGTGAAAATTTGTCATGCCTTTTTTCAGTGCTGTTGTAAATTCAAGCAGTCACCCTAAATCAGGGGTGTCCAAACTTGGGAACTTTAAGACTTGTGGACTTCAACTCCCAGAATTCCCCAGCCAGCTGGCTGGGGAATTTTGGGAGTTGAAGTCCATAAGTCTTAAAGTTCCCAAGTTTGGACACCCCTGCCCTAAATGAACGGCTGTAAGTTGAAGTCTCCCTGTATTGCAATGTGCTTTGCATGGGCCTTCCCTTCAAAAGAATCCAAAAACTTCCGTTGATACAGGATGTGGCTACATGAGGAATCTTGAACACCCATAGATCGTGCATGCGGACATCTTTCCTATGAGGGCTGCATTGAATGCCAGTTTGCTTCTGAGTCAAATTGAAGATGTTGCTTCTGACTTTTAAGCCATTTTTAAAGGAATCGTCTCCACCAGTCAATCGTATTCGCAGTGACAGCTTTCCCACATCTGTCAAATGCTGTCAGTGGTACGTCTTTTAATTAGAGAGAAGACTCCTGTTTAACAGTTATTCTCACAGCCTCTGGAATCTTCCTGATCAGACTACAGATGCTCACTATATCAAAGCCTCCATCCTTATTTCTGATCCAACTTAGAACTAGGGAGGAATTTCCTGACAGTGAGAATAATTAACCGGTGGGACGGCTTGTCTTCAGAAGCTGTTGGGGCTTATCACTGAAGATTTTAAGAAGAGACTGGACAGCCACGCGTCTGAAATGGTATATTGGTGTAAGGTCTCTTGCTTGAACAGAGGGTTGGGTTAGAAGACCTCCAAGGTCCCTTCCAATTCTGTTATTCTATTCTGTTGCCAGACTAAGCACAATACATAATTATGGTTAAATTAAAGTTAATAGGACATTCCTGGCATCAGGGGCTCCACAACACTCAATTCCCAAAGGTCTTCTGCATCAGCCAAGTTTTTATGAGCTTCCAGAAGGCCATAAGAGTATGAGCTGTACTTGCTCTGAAAAGCAAGCTGTTCCAGTGAAGAGGAAATAAATCACACGGAATCTTTGTTGATTGATGAGTATGGGATGTCAAATCATGTTAGAATCCTGGAAACCGCAAAGATAGATTTTCTCCATGAAGATTTGGCTGTAACTTGATCTTTTGGATCTACTAAAAGAGCAGTGGTGGCTCAGTGGTTAGAATATAGTACTGCAGGCTACTTCTGTTGAATGCCGGCTGCCTGCAATTTGGCAGATCGAATCTCACCAGGCTCAAGGTTGACTCAGCTGGCCACCCTTCCAAAGTGGGTAAAATGAGGAGCCAGATTGTTGGGGACAATATGTTGACTCTGTAAACTGCTTAGGCAGGGCTATAAAGCACTGTGAAGCAGTATATAAGTCTTAGTGCTAATGCTAGTCAATGCTACCAATGGTGCCCCTATCACTACTGTAACTGAATCCATGCACCTTGCTGCTGGTCAAACTCTTCTTCTCTTTCCTTCCATCACCCCCAATATTTGATTGATGTCTATGGAGATATTCAGTCATCCAGATCACGGTGTCTCAAAGCTGCGTTTTCAAGAGGCAACTGGAGTTTCTTTGTTTTGCCTTGAAGATGTCAATGTCAACTGTGGTACTAATACCACTCTATAAAGCCTTAGTAAGACCATATAGTGGTCCCCACACTCTAAAAAAGATGTTGAGACTCTAGAAAGAGTGCAGAGAAGAGCAACCAAGATGATTAGGGGACTGGAGGCTAAAACATATGATGAACGGTTGCAGGAACTGGGCATGGCTAATCTAGTGAAGAGAAGGACCAGGGGAGGCATGAGAGCAGTGTTCCAATATTTGAGGGGCTGCCACAGAGAGGAGGGGGATCAAGCTACTTTCCAAAGCACCTGAAGGCCAGACAAGGAATAATGGATGCAAACTGACCAAGGAGAGATTCAACCTGGACATAAAGAGAAATTTTCTGACAGTGAGACCAATCAACCCATGGAACAGAAGTTGCCTTCAGAAGTTGTGGGAGCTTCATCACTGGAAGCTTTCAAGAAGAGACTGGATTGCCATCCGTCAAAAATGGTGTAAGGTCTCCTGCTTGGGTGGGGGGGTTGGACTAGATGACCTACAAGGTACCTTCCAAGTCTGTTAATCTGTAATCTGTATATTTCGCTTCCCATTCAAGCAGTGCAGAATAAACCAGTTAAAACTGAAGAAGCTTTTTGGATGAGAAGTGAAAGGTTTTCAAGGAAGAACAAAGAAAATCCAGCTGCCTCTTGAAAAAGCACCTTTGAGACCAGCCTTTGAGCTTTCTCCAGAAAGCTGGGACTTCACATAATTTGAGGCCGGTCATTTGTTCCTTGAGTGAGAACTCAAGGATTGATTTCTTTGATCATCTGTTGGCTTGTTTTCTTGGCTGACTTTATAATTAAGCCTGGGGCTCAGCAGAGAGAATTATTTTCCAAAAATAGAAAGAAATCTGCTGTATATTGCTGATATTAAGGAATGGATTCAAAATACGTGTCCTTTATTTTTAAAATGCCTTTATCTTCGAAAAATGAGAAGATGGAACAACACACTTCTGTGTATAGTCGAGATTTAATAACAGTTTAATGATTTCATTACTTTTATATTATTAACGTGTGGATATACTCTTTTCCTCTTTTTTTATTTCATTTCTTTTCTTGCCTTAACATTTAGTAAACTCCTGTGTTTAAAAGAAATCTCCTAAATTTAGCCAAATCTGCCTTGCTGTACTTTTCCCACATTAGTTATTAGGTAGTATTAGAATAGTACAGAATAGTGTTAAAACTCTCCTTTTTAAAGCAAAATATCCCAGTTCTATTTCCCAACAACTTTGATATTGATATTTTTGAAATCCTACCTAGGATCACTAATGATGTTACTTAGGTGGGTTATGTGAACTTCTTGGTGCTCTCTGGGCTTGGTAGTTTTCTTGCAGACATTTCATTACCCAGATAGGTAGCATCATCAGTGCTGGAAAGGAGTGGAGTTTGTACCATAGGTGTTTTTCCAAAAGGCAACTGGACTTTCTTGGTTTTTGTTTTCTTTGAAAATGTTTCGCTTCTTATCCAAGAGTTCTGGATAAGATCTTCAGTTCTGGATGAGAAGCAGAACACTTTCAAGGAGAAAAAAACAAACAAGAAAGTCCAGTTGCCTTTTGGAAAAGCACTTTTTGGCAACCATGTCCTGGATGACGGAGAATCTCCATAGACAGAATGGAGTTTGCTCTCTGGTTATATACTAGTGCAGTGATGGCTAATCTTTTTGTTGCCGTGTGCCGAAAGTGCGCACACCTACCCATAATGTAATGTGCGCGTGACCATGTGCCCTGCCCCCCACGCATGTATGCACGACCCCTGCATGCTCCCCACGCATGCGCACGTGTCACCGCATTCACCCTGCCCCCCGCGCATGAGCAGTAGAGACCCAAACACCAGCTGGCCAGCAGGAGGTGCACACGCATGCGTGTGGATCTGACCCGGGGCGGCAGCTCATGTGCCAACAGAGAGGGCTCAGCGTGCCACCTGTGGCACATGTGCCCTAGTTTCGCCATCACGGAACTGTTGGCTTGTTCTGACAGTGTTGGTGGAAGTATTCTTGATGGTTCCTTCATTAGACTGTTGTTTATTGTTTGTCTAACTTGGTAGTTCCTTGAGTGGGGTGCTGTTTACTGCTTCATGTTGTTCTTTTAAACTTCATGTGTCTGTGTCTGTGTGTCTTTATACTGTATGTGTATCTATGAAGTTCTAAAGACATTTTCTTGAGGGGTGGGCTTCAGAAATTTCAGCAATGGATTCTCTACTCAGTTGCTGGGTGGGCGTGGCCATGATGGGCGTGGCCTAGTCGGCCTCCTGCACCATGAGGGGGGGAGCGTTTTCACCGGGGGCTTTCCTCAAGCCTCTGAGATGGTGAAAACTGCCTCCCCCAGGGTCCAGAGACCTTTCCGAAATTTCCAGGAGGCCCGATTTTTCTCCTCCCTGAGTCTTTGCGTGGGCCCTGATCCTTACCTCGCATCCACAGCTTGCCTCCGGAAGTTGTGAATGCCCCAACACTGGAAGTCTTTAAGAAGATGTTGGATAGCCATTTGTCTGAAACGGTATAGGGTTTCCTGCCTAGGCAGGGGGTTGGACTAGAAGACCTCCAAGGTCCCTTTCCAACTCTACTATTGTATTGTATTGTATCCAAAACAGGCCGCGTGGAGACTCCTGGGAGGGAGGGGAAGGATGGGCGGGGCCAGCCAGGGGTTGAATTTGGAGCTTCTCTGAACCTGCCACAACGTTAGCTACGGGTTCTCCCGAAATCGGCTGAACCCGTAGCAGCTCACCCTGGAAATGCCAGTTTAAAAAGACTTCTTTTAGGCAGTGTTTCTCAATCCTGACAACTTTAGTCTGGATGGACTTCAATTCCCAGAATTCCACACCCAGCTGGCTAGGGAATTCTGGGAATTGTAGTTACCCACCTTGAGAAACAATGTTTTAGAGGATTACAAACCCGGAGGCCCTAATTGTGCAGGAAAGCTTTTTCTGTAGTGTTTTAGCAGACTTTTATATCCAAATAGCTTACGAAGGATCCTTTGATCCATTTCATTTTTACTGCTTTTTGTGGTTAAAGGGAGGTTCTTGACTGCCGTGTGGTAGATAAATAAGCATAAGTCTAACAAATTACATTAACAAACACTTTAATAAATTATAATCCTCAAAAAAGCAGAATTGGGGCAGTAAATATCATTGAAAGGTTTAAAATGCAGCATTTTATGATAATGGTGAGGGAAGACATTTTCACAAATGTTTTCCTTGTTCTCCATTGACAGTTCTTACCACATGAAGCTACCCAATTTTACGCTTTTGGGCTAATACTTGAACAGAAATCTCAGCAATTTTTTTTAAAATGCAAATTTGCTATGCACTTCTGTATAAACGCTTATAACACATACTTAAAAATGCACACACATAGACATACATACATACAGCATATATTCCATTCTGTTGGGGGGTGGGGAAGAGGATGGATAGATGGACAGACAGATCAGCTTTTGATGCTATATTTTTTAAACTGCAATGAATCAATGGCATTTAATTAAAATGACATTTAATTAAATTTAGAGTTGAAAAACAGATCATTTCATCCCTTCATAGTATATATTATAGATTATATATCATAGTATATATTATAGTATATATTATAGTATATATTTCATCCCTTCATAGTATATATTATAGATATAGTATATAGTACTATATTTCCCTCAGTTTTCCCTCAGTAGCATTAATAGTCATGCCCCAGATAGCTACAGTCAGCCCTCAACTTACAACAATTCATTTAGTGAACATTCAAAGTTACAGTGGCACTGACGAGCAAAGTCATTGGGGAAGCCAGATTCACTTAATAGCCAGGTTATTAACTTATCAACTGCAGTGATTCACTTAATAACAGAAGCAAGAAAGGCCATAAAATGGGGCAAAACTAAATATCTCGCTTTATAATAGGCATTTTGTGGTCAATTATGGTCATAAGTTGAGGACTACCCGTAGTTCGCTACCTGTATATGCTTGCCCCTCTGTCTGTCTCTATCTCCCTATCTCCCCAGCTCTATACTGTATCTGTCTATCTTTCTCTTAAATGAAATAGGTTGTTTTTGGAAGAACTGAACATGATTCCTCCAACAAATTGCCTCACAGAAGAAGTATTTGAAAAGGATTAAGATTTCAAAAGGATCAAACAAAGGTAAAATTGAACCAGTTTACTCGCTGTGAAGTTGTGCGAAAGCCATTGACTCTCTCCCACATTCTTTCACTCTGTCTGCATGTCTTCCCCCGTACATTAGCTTCCAATAAGAAACATATTTTTCTTCTAAATTGTTCTGTCTTTTCCATAAATACACATTCCAACAGGGCTGCTTTTTTTTAAAGGAAGAAGATATGTTATGCCTCAAAACCGTCATTCAGAATCCCACTAAATTCTGTTTGAATCCTACTAAATTCTGTTAGACGGGGAGGGGAGGGGGGCGAGATACGGCATAAACCATAAGCCATAAACTATTTGCACACACAAAAATATCTGCATCAAATACAGCTTGCTACTTTAAATCATTGTTCCTTGCCATAATCTTCCTTTTTCCATAGGTAGGGCAAAAATTACCTTGCAGTTTTTACATCCTATGAATGAGAATTCCTTGCTGCATTAGCACAACGATCAACCCATACAAGATAGGGGCCATGGTGACTCTGGTGGTTAGGATTCTGTATCGGGAGACCAGCTCAACAGCTCTAAAGCCGAGAGGTTGAGCCATATGACCAGGGGTGGGATCCTACTGGTTTAACAATCAGTTCGCTTTGCGCGTGCTTTGCGCAAAAGCAAACGCTTCATGCACACATGCACCTGATGCGCGCTGCAAATGTGTGCACAGTTTACAAAGAAGGCACCTTCCACCCTCATCAGAGCCTTCCCCAGACAACAGGACTGGCCCATGTTCCTCCCCAACCTCCTCACTGTCTGAGTCTGCCACAACAGTAAGTGTGAAAAATGGTCACGTCCCTTTTTTCAGTGGCAATGTGATGTTGAATGATCACTGAACAAATGGTTATAAATTGAGTATTTCCTGGAATGAAAAGGATAGTAGTTAGGTGGACTTACCTGCGTCAGAAAGTGAGAACATATGACAGTCTTAAAAAGTAGACTCAACTTTTTGGAGACTCTAGAAAGAGTGCAGGGAAGAGCAACAAAGATGATTAGGGGACTGGAGGCTAAAACATATGAAGAACGGTTGCAGGAACTGGGTATGTCTAGTTCAATAGAAAGAAGGACTAGCAGTGTTCCAGTATCTCAGGGGTTGCCACAAAGAAGAGGGAGTCAAACTATTCTCCAAGGCACCTGAGGGAAGGACAAGAAGCAATGGGTGGAAATTAATCAAGGACAGAAGCAACTTAGAACTTAGAACTTAGAATTTCCTGTCAATTAGAACAATTAATCAGTGGAACAGCTTGCCTCCAGAAGTTGTGAATGCCCCAACACTGGAAGCCTTTAAGAAGCTATTGGATAGCCATTTGTCTGAAATGATATAGGGTTTCCTGCCTAGGCAGGGGGTTGGACTAGAAGATCTCCAAGGTCCCTTCCAACTCTGCTATTGTATTGCATTGTAAGTGCCAGTTTGGAGCAGAAAAGTCAAGATGGTAGCTGTAACTGTGTGATGGAAGCCCCACCCCTTTTTAACATGCACCCCTGTATGTAAGGGAGGATTAAAACTCATAACCTCGTGGTTTCCAGCCCATCAACTAGCCACTATACAAAACTGATACTCAGTATGTAGATTTGTGGGAGTTAAAAAATGCTGGCAGAAAGAAGAAAAAAATGTTTTATTTGATTATGGTTAGAATACTGGAATGTTGTTTCTGGTGATGCATAATTGTTTTGTTTTTGGCTCTGATTGGATAATAATAGTTGTCATTATTGCTAATGTCTAAATGAATGGAATGGATTGATTTCTAAGGCAATTTTCAATAATGCTTAACTGTTAATTGAGATTGGATTTTGATTATTTGAAGAGAGGGGTTAGGGGGAATTTATTTAAATAGAAATGCAGATATAAATGCTTAAGTTGTTGCTTAACCCTTTTTGGCCTTTTGCAGATTAATAAGGAGAAATGAAGATTCAGAGATGGGTTTATAGAAAAGAGTGTGTGATAGGGAATAAAGAAATGTTTAGATATACCTTAAGAGTCAGTCATAAATTAATAGTGTTTATTATACCTGCTGTAGGAGAAGGGATAATTTTTTATTCTATTTTTTTCTTTTTATGCATTTACTTTATTTTATTTTATTTTGGGGGGATAGATGATGGATGGATAGATGATAGATAGATAGATAGATAGATAGATAGATAGATAGATAGATGATAGAGAGATAGAGAGATAGAGAGATAGAGAGATAGAGAGATAGAGAGATGATAGACAGATCTTTTTTCAAAAACATATTTCTGAATTAGGTTTTGGTTTTTTTTATTATTTTTATGAGTTTGATACAATCCTTTAAAAATATTTTTAAAGGATGCAGATGAGTTTCAGTTTACATCTACCTTCCTGCCTGATTCAATTTGGATATATTATAGAACAGCAGATATAAATATTATGATGCATTCTGGATAGGAAGTACTTTTCTTAATCATATTTTAATTTTCTTTTCTAATGTTGTCCTTTTGAATCAACATTACCTAAAATTCTATTCTATTCTTTGGAATTCTCACTTCCCCAAATGTTGCAGTGCAGTGGCCCAGTTCATAAAAACACTACTTTTAGAGGAAACTACACACATAAGAATAGTAAACAATAGCATTCAAAAATAGCTGTAGCACTTAGACCTATTCACTGCCCTATAGTGCTTTACAGCCCTCTCTGAGCAGTTTACAGTGTCAGCATATTGCCGCCAACAATCTCCATCCTCATTTTACCACCTCAGAATGATGGAAGACAGAGTTAACGTTGAGCCGTCAAGATTGAACTCCTAACTGTGGGCAGAGTTAACTTGCAATACCGCATTCTAACCACTATGCCACCACAGCTCCTATGTATAATATTGTGTCCATATTGTTATATATGAACATTGCAGGGAATTATAAAATGTAAATTATATGTACATAATGTATCTATAATAATTAGCATAGAAGAATGATAAGTGGTTGAAGAATGTGAGAAGTTCTATCTTTTTTACCCTACGTGAGAAGTTCTATCTTTACTACCCTACCAGTATTTTTCAAACGTGCAACTTGAAGATTATGGACTTCAGTTCAAGCTATGCTGGCTGGGGAATTCTGGGAACTGAAGTCAATTCATCTTCAAGTTGCCAAAAGTTGAGAAACGCGTCCTTATACATGCTGTCGTTCTTGCCCCCAAAGGAACCTGGGAATAGCAGAATTAATTTGATTTACTCAAGTTGGCAATCACCCCTTAAGTTAGAACATCTGTCATGTTACCATATTAGCAGATGGAGAACCAATGATTAAGTTACTTGTTAAACTCAAGTACTGATTGCCAGGTTCTGCTGACAACGTAGACCAAACTGTTCACAAATTGGGTGAGGGCAGTTGCGTTAATTAAATCTGATTAAGGTCTCGGCTGTACTCGCATAGGCTAATATCCCACATCCTCTTTTTCTGCAACTGAGTCGTCTTTAATGCCAAAATGAAACATTGCGCAGGAAGTCTAAAATGTGACATGAGCTAATTTCACTGGATTTACTATTACTGTGTCTTCTTTGGGTTTGTAGTATGAAGGCACGTACGTTGTTAATATAACAGATTAGAACACGTCAAACTTGAGTGCAGGTTTTTGCTACAAATGATCCCTCAGTCATGGTCGCTTAGAGGTGAAGGAGAATCCATTATTAATAATTTTATTATTATTATTAACGGGAGCCAGCTTGATGTAATGGTTAAGTTGCTGACCTAGAAACCAGGAGACTGTGAGTTCTAGTCCTGCCTTAGGCATGAAAGCCAGCTGGATGACTTGGACCAGTCACTAGAACAGGGATCAGCAACCCATGGCTCTGGAGCTGTATGTGGGCCTTTCATCCTTTTGGTACAGCTCTCTGTTCCAGCCTCCAGAAGCCTTCAGAGCCAGGGGAGGGCGTTTTTGCCATCCCTGAGGCGCGAAGAAAGCCTCTGTAGCATGGGAAAGGCAAAAACCTCCCCCCCCTGCTGTGGTGCAGGAGGTTGACTAGGCCACGCCCACCAGAGATGGGTTGCTAATTTTTTTACTCCCGTTTCGGGCATGCTTCCCTGCGCACTCACCCATGTGTGTGATGCTTCTATGCATGCGCGGAAGCATCTGGGCGGGTGGGGTGAGCCTCCCACCACCACTACTACCAGTTCACCCGATCCAGGCCAAACCGGCAGCAACCCACCTCTGATGTCCACCATGGCCATGGCCAACCAGCAACTGGGCAGAGAACCCCTTGCTAAAACGTTTGAAGCCCTGCACAGATGGTTACCCAAATGACGTGCAAAGAGGGATGGCGAGAGTTTGAAATCCTCAAATATTTGGGAGGCTCCTTTTTATCGAGCTGTTAAAAATTCTGTTTGCAACTAGAGGCTTCACAAATCCCTCAGGCCTGCTAACACCAGCAGTTCCTCTGAAACATTTGAACGGGCTCAGTATTTGGAAATCAGTCTTTGCTGTACATAACTTACCATGGCCAGATGGATTGAAATTATTAGCAAGCCAAAGTGGAGAAATTTATGCCAGATCAAACTTTATACTTGCATCTAAACAAGCTCTTTGTTTTTCCCGGTAGCAGGAGGAAAGCTAAGGTTATTTCTTCACGGAGTTCAGCGTGATTCAAAAATACATAGCAATTCAGCCAGGAGTCAAAATTACACGTACTTTTATTTTACTTTGGGCTTAAATCCTACTGAACTCGGTAGGATTCATTTGTGGATGAAATACAGAGGCCAGGCTTCAAGAGTGAGTTCATGTTTGTTTTTATTTCACAGGGATATTCACCGTGGGATTTGAGAGTATAAAATGAAATCCCAGGGCTATACGTGTCCTCTCCAACCTGTGTTTTGCAGCTCCCAAACTCTCCGAATATCAACAGCACAAATTTCCCATCCTTTTGTGATGGAAAACATTTAGAAACTGTAATGCATACTCTAAAATAGTTTTATTATTCAAAAACGTCCCAAACCATGGCTCCAGAGGTGGGTTTCTGGTGGTTTGGTCCGGTACACGCGTACCATATCCAGAAATCTGGCGTGCATTTGCGTTCTGGGTCCTCCAGGGGCCCCATACCGGAACACTCCCTCCCCTGGCCTGCCCCCCTGCTCGCTCGCTCACCCACCTGTCGGCACCAGGCTTGCCCTGCCCACCCACTTCCTTTGCTGGAGTGGAGGATTCCCCAGTTGGAAGAAGCCCACGTGGCACGTGCTCTCTCCTCTTTGACAGCCGCCTGGTTTCCAATGGGGGGGGGAGAAATCCATGCATTTTTCCTCCCTCTCTAATGGCATGTTCCACTCAGTCTGTTCCTTCTCCCTGTTAGGGGAAAAAAACGCCTGATATCTGAGATCAATGGATCGGGCTGATTCCCTTCCGCATATCTTTTGAGATATTAAGAAAATAAAATAAAAGCCTTTGACAAGTATATTCTAATTAATAAACAAACTTTAATAATAAAATAATAAAAGTAAATGAAACAGAAATAACTAATTGTTACATTTTGATAATGAAAGCTCCGGTTGCCAAGTTGGCAGCCGAACAAAGAAGAAGGAGAATTAGTTCTGGAATGTGTAACGCATGCGCAATAAATCACTTTCAGATAAGAACTTTTATGACCTGCGCAATAACTCTTTCTTAGTTTAACTCTTGAATGTCAGTTCAGGCCTAGCAAACTTTTTAACATCGTGACACCCCTTCTTTTGCTAGTCTGGGCTGACGTCATCAAATCATCAATTAAGGCACATCTTCTTTCGCAGATATTCGTGTTGATTTGTGGCGAGTGGTTTGTTAAGCATGTCTGCGATCTGATCATGTGTAGAAACATATCGCAATTTAACAAAACCTTGCTTAACTAATTGCTTTGTGTTTTGATAACGAATGTCAATGTGTCTGGACCTAGAACCTGTAAAATGTGACTCAGAAATATAAACCACAGATACATTATCTTCCATCACGGTGATTGGTCGAATTGGACATGTCCAGATATCTGTGATCAAAGCATCAAACCACGTTAGAGAATTACAAGCATCTGAAACACAAGCATATTCAGCTTCAGTAGATGAACATGAAACAAAACTCTGTTTTCTCACTTGCCAGTAAACAGGACAACCATTTAGGAACATCATGTAACCAGAAGTGTTTTTGCGTGACTTCTTGTCGCTCGCCCAGTCGGAATCAGCAAAACAAATCAACTTTGGTTGATCAGCGTGTGTTGGTTCTAGCAATAACTTCATGTGTTTAGTATGTTTCAGGTATTTCAACAACTTCTTAATGCATGACCAATGAAATTGTGTTGCCTTACCTACGTGTCGTGATAAAAGATTAACACTAAGTGCGATGTCAGGTCTGGTCCAACTACTAATGTATAATAGTGAACCAATGACTGAACGATAAAGTGTTTGATCCTCGAACTCAGGACTTGGTTCATGTGTTAAGTTGTGAAAATCTGTTTGCATGGGTGTCTTTGTTGTGCTAGCATCTTTCATGTTGCAATGATGTAGAATGTGGTCAATTTTCTCTTCTTGTGAAAGACTAAACCCCTTCTGTGTCTTTTCAATTTGAACACCTAAATAAGTGCTAATGTGTCCTAAAGATTTTAGTGTGAAGTATCTCTGCAAACTTTTGGCAAAAATCTCACTCATTTTCTTATTTGGACCAATATAAACAATATCATCAACATAAACAAGAATTATCTCATATGCATTGTTAGATCTTTTTGTGAACACGCATTCATCAGTTTCGGACTTAATAAAGCCCATTGAATTTAGTTTGTCAGTAAGACATAAATACCACATTAAACCTGTTTCAGACCATAAAGACTTTTGTTCAGGAACCAGGTATCCCCTTCTTGCTTTCGGAATCCTGGAGGGCTTCTCACGTAGATCTCTTCATCTAGGTCTGCATGTAGATAAGCTGTGTCCACATCAAATTGAAAAACTTCTAAACCAAGAATAGTTCCAGTGGTTAAAGCAATTTTTACACTTTCAGTTCTGACTGTTGGTGAGTAAGTGTTTGTGTAGTCCTCAGGATAACGTTGAGCGAAACCCTGAGCTACAAGTCTGGCTTTGTATAAAGACTCACCATTTGGTTTCTTCTTGATTCTATAGACCCATCGGGTACCAATGACTTTCTTGTTTGCTGGAGGTTTTGCAGGAGTGAATACATTAAGTTTCTTTAAACTGTCCATTTCATCCTGCATTGCATCATACCACTTGTCTTGTTCTGAATCAGGAAGCTGTTTGATTTGTGTGAATGTCTCTGGAGGAAGAGTAACGTTGCAAATCAAAGGTAATGGTGACTTTGTCAGTTGCCATGAATAACGTTGTGGAGGGATTCCTTTTGTGGCCCTCTTGGAGCGTCTAGGAGCAACAGACCAGTCTTCTTCTTCTTCATCATCATCATCCTCGTCCTCACGTTCGTCGCTAGCATCAGCATCTGCGGCTTGCGAAGACGGAACATCAGTTTGTGAAGAACTGGTAGAAGGAATATCTGCCTGCAAATTGTTATCAGGCTGCGTGGCATCTGGAACACCACCTCTAGGAAAATAAACTTCAGGATCATTGGAATGAATCCTGGACCAGTCAATGTCTTCCTCAAAATTAGCAGATTGTGAAATGACAACCACATGTTTAGTATCAATGAATTTGTACCATTTTGAATTATCATCAATACCCATAAATCTTAGTCTCTTTGCTACTATACCTCCCTTTCTTCTTTGACTTAAGGGAGTGTTCACCATAGCATATGAACCAAAAATGTGAGGTTCTTGAGATCGGGCTTGTAGCCATACAGCATGTAGAAAGGAGTTTGATTGATTACACTGCTCCAAGTACGGTTGACAATGTAATTTGCATATTTGATTGCTTCACCCCAATATGCGTTACTGAGATTGGCATCTTCTAGAAGACAACGCATCATGGTTTGTAGAACCCCTTGTCTTCTTTCTACGACTCCGTTATGAGCCGGTGTATATGGAGCAGATGTCTGATGAAGAATTCCATTCTTACGCATCCAGTCCTGGAAACGCTGAGACATGAATTCTGCACCACGGTCACTCTGGATTCTGGCGATGCGAACTTGGTATTGTGTAGAAACAAACGCTGCAAAGTCTTTAAAGATCTGAAAGGTCTCAGATTTCTCTCTCATAGGATATACAAATCCATATCTAGAATGATTATCTACAATTGTTAAAAAATACTTTCTGCCACCAAGTGTTGGTGGGAAAGGACCCACTATGTCAGTGTGTACCAAATCAAAAATGCGTGTTGACCGGCGTGTAGCGTGTTTTGGAATTGGAGCCGCCTTGGATTTAGCCTTTTTGCAAACCGCACAATCCAAAAACACCTTACACCCCTTTAGATCCAAACCTTTTGCGAACTCCGGCATCTTTCTAAGAACACGGAAACTGGCATGTCCCAATCTTCTGTGCCACTTGTGAATACACCTGGAATGCAAAGGTTTACCAATTAGTGAATTCTCAACATTAACAGTTTCATGAGGACCCTCAGGCTTGCTCTGAGCAATCTGTTTTTTGTTTTCTCTGTTTGTTGGCTTTAGGAGCCTTTGGCACAGTAACGTTTTCTCTCTCTGGGACAACTCTCTCTGGGTTCACGTTGTGCCTTTTTGGAGTTTGCATACTTGCCTGTGCTTGCCCTTTAGGCTTTGGCTTTAAGTAATAAACACCACCAATCAGCATGGTTTCAGCAACAATATCTCCATCTTTAACTAAGTAACTTGCTTTTTCGAGGTGGTGAACCTGGAACTTTAAATCTCTAGACAAGTGACTTTGACTAAGCAAATTACTGGTTGCTGAAGGTATGTAATAAACATCAGGGATGTGTGTATCGAGTTCTTCAATGTAAACAGTTCCTTTTCCCATAACCTTGCAAGTGTGGTTGGTGAAGGAATACAGTTCTCGATACTCGGGCTCTGGTTCGCCCATCTCTGTGAAAAGTTCCCTTCTGTGGGTAACGTGCACAGCTGCTCCACTATCTAAAGTCCACAAAAGACGTCTGTCGAACTTTGGATCAGGTTGTGGAACGTTGGTTATGGCCAGTGTCACAAGTGGAGTTTGTGAATCATGCCTTGGACCACGACGGCCTTGTCTTCCGCCTCTACCTCTGCCTCTGGAATCTGTTCCTCTGGGCTGGTACGTGGCGGAGCTGGAACTCGTTGGGGACAATCCCGGGTGTCATGTCCCACACGGTTGCAGGTGTAGCACTTTGGCATCCTTGGAGCGTAGCCTCTTCCTCGGAAGGGACGTCTGGCTGGAGCCTTTGACGCTGGAGGTCGTTGCAGATGTGGTGTAGCTAACCTGATAGCTTCGTCTTCCACTAAAAGTCTGCAAACGTGGTTAACTGTGCGTTGAGCAATAGGCACGTAGTTAATCTTTGCAACAGCATCTTTCCATTCATAATTCAATGAGTTAATGATGATGCTAATCATTTGGATATCATCGATTACATGGCCATTTTGTCTCAATTCACTTCTCATTCTTTTCAGTTTGGTCAAATGTCCACCAATTCATTCACCAGGTTTCAACTTCGAACCATGGAACTCAGACATGAGCAAACATGAAGATTCAATTGAAACGGGCCTGTAGCAATCTTCCAAAATAGCCCAAATTTCTTGGGCAGTTGCATCAGGTGGAAAGATACCCTGGATCTCAATTTCCATTGACATGAGCAAAGTCGTGATTGCTCTATTTTCCAAGTCTCTTATCGCAGGTGTCCACGGTGGAGAAGGAGGATTAAAAATCATGCAATGTGTGCCTTCTCTTCGAAGCAAGAGCGCAATTTCACTGACCCAGGCTTTATAATTCTCTCCTGACTCCTTTAATTTGGACTCACCAGTCAAGGGGGTGACTGTGAATACCTGCTGAGGAATATGCATTGGAACAATTTGTTGATCTGGTTGCAAAGCTGGTTGTTGAACCAGGGGATGCTGGGGTTGCATCATTGGCCTTTGTGTGGCAACATCAAATTGGCTTCCTCGAATTCGCCTTTGGCTTTGCCTTTTTCCATCTAGGGAGGATTTAGCACCGCCAGGGGGTGTTGAAGACTTAACCTTTGGGGGCAAAGTTTTGGCTTCTAAAGGGCTCATAGCCAGATCTCTAAAACTCTGGTGCAACTGCTTCATCTTTTGCTGTAATGATTTTTCTCCGCCAGCAGATGGCAGTGCAGCCTCACTTTTTGGCTGCAGTCGTCTATACGTATGTGGAAGTTCAGTTGACTCAAAAGGACCACGTGACCTCGGTGACGTGTACATGTCTGTTTGTTCTAATTGACCAATGAACTCTGTGGGGTGTGTCTTAGGCTGTTGTTTTGAAGACAAGATGGCGTCCTCAGACATTTTGGGAGTGGGGGAGCTCCTCCTACTTCGCTTTATCTCCTCAAAGCACATTCTCGCCTCCCTAGCATATTTTTCAAAACGTTCTATTTGATCAAGATAGCTTTGCATTTCTTCATCATCATCTGGGGGGAATTCATAAAATCTGCTTTCTGCGTGGGAGGATTTTTTTTCTGCCGGCAGTTGCCATTCATCAATCGTTTGATAATCTGTGAGGGTCTGGGAATGGAGTGGCTCTGGCAGAGTGGGAAGTTTTGGCTTGGCCCCCAAAAATTCATAATCTCCTGGAGATATTTTAGAAGGAGGAACCACTGACCTCGTTTCGTAGATGTCGCGTCCTGTAGCTCCTTCCCCCACATCTGGCTCGGCACCTGAAGGAATTTGTTGTTCCTGAAGCACGTTTTGATCTTGCTTCTCTGTGTCCGAGGGGGCCTCCTTGTCAGAAGAGGCTCTTTCCATTTTTCTTCTTTTTTCTTTTTCTCCGACATTGCTAATTAGCGTAGTCGGTTATCTTTAGATAGCGTGAAGGGAAAATACAGCCATAAATTGTAGCCATCTCAGCTGGTAAGTTGTCGACCAACCTCTGCATACCAAGTTGTTAGGGGAAAAAAACGCCCTGTAGAAAATGAGGTCTATGGACCGAGGCTGATTCCCTTCCGCATATCTTTTGAGATATTAAGAAAAGAAATAAGTCTTTAAGAAGTATTCTAATTAATAAACAAACTTTAATAATAAAATAATAAAAGTAAATGAAACAGAAATAACTAATTGTTACACTTTGATAATGAAAGCTCTGGTTGCCAAGTTGGCAGCCGAACAAAGAAGAAGGAGAATTAGTTCTGGAATGTGTAACGCATGCGCAATAAATCACTTTCAGATAAGAACTTTTATGACCTGCGCAATAACTCTTTCTTAGTTTAACTCTTGAATGTCAGTTCAGGCCTAGCAAACTTTTTAACATCGTGACACTCCCTATGCTCTTTTCAGTGCACATAAATGCACCATGCTTTTACAGCCAACTCCCCACAAAAGGCTTTGGTCTCAAGCAAGCCAGAAATACCTGGGGGGGGGAGCAGGCAGCAGGAGGACAGGTTGGAGAAGACAAGGCGGATTCCCAAGATCTACCTGGGAAAAGCAGAAAGAGGCTCACCTGGGACTTTGGTCGCTGCCTCCCTGCTCCAGCTTCCAAAACAGTGGACTTGCACCCACTCCCAGGGTCCTCCCAGGACCAGCAGAGGCTAAAGCAGAAGCCAAGAGCAATTCCCAAGGGGCCTGTTAAAAAAATGTTTGATAAGGCCACTGGCCAGCAACAATTAAGTATGAATACCAGAAGTCTTCCATAACTGAAGCATTAGACTATATCAACATGGGAACAACAATTTCATTTATTTATTTATTTATTTATTCATTCATTCCATAGCCCACCTTTATTATTTTTATAAATAACTAGCTGATAACCCGGGATTGCCCGGGTATTTATTTATCTTAATCCTGTAATAACAGTATTTCTAATGTTGGATTTCCCCCCTTACCAGAGGGAGCCATCTTGTGGCGTATTGTGAAGCCGTTACCATGACAACTCCACTGCACTGTACAGTAGAAGCCATTTTACAGCAGTATGGTAGAACCCATTTTAAGGCACAACAGGCTGCATCATAACAGAACACCCCTTCCCGAGGGGTGTTAGGGGTGTCTTACTCCCACAGTATTTGTTTCCAGAGAGTAAGTCATCTGGGTACCAAGGTTGGTTGAAATTGCTCAAGGCATTCCAGAGTTATGCTGGAACATACACTGCTCTAGAACTACAATCCTATGAGGTGAATTGGGCTTAGAGAGACTGAGTGGCCTAAATTCACTCAGTCGACTTTCATGCCTAAGCTGGACTAGAATTCACCATCTCCTAGTGATTGGCCCAAAGTCACCCAAACAGCTTTCATGCTGAAGGGTGGACTAGAATTCACAGTCTCTTGATTTCTAAGCCAGCATCTTTATCGCTAGAAGAATATCAGTTTTTATATCAAAAATGGGTGCATGGAGAGACTGGAATAATTTGGAGATGAATACTGAGATTTTCTGTTATAAATACATTAGGAGATGTATTTAGGAGAACATGAATTATGGAAGCTTGGCAAATTGCTCAGACATCCTGATGAGAAGATCTTCTGGCTTCACTTGAAAGGCAATTTTAGACTGAGCTCATTTGGGCTTTGTGATATTTCCCCCTTCTGAAGAGAGATGTAGGTCTACTAAGATAAGTGTCCTTCTGGTGCTTTACCATTGAAACTGCTGCTGCAAATTAATTTAACAAGCCCCTTGGTTAACACTAAGTTAAAACATTTTTCAAGTATTTTCTTTGACTCATAAATGAATTCTCTGCCTATTATGCTTTTAGTGCTTCTTAGGTTTATGAAGAGAGGGGAGGGGAGGGAGGGAGAGAGACCGACAGACAGACAGATAGAGGAAGAGAGGTAAACTTCGAAACTATTGCCAGATAAACTTCAAAACTATTTTGTTTATATCTTCAAAAAAGTCCTTGCCCAATCTGATTGGGATTGTCTGGAACAGGTATAAGATTCTGGGTAAAATGTTCATTTTAATTGTAGAGATTCTTCCTATCATTGATTGTTGTAGATTTTCCCATTTCACTCAGTTGCAATTTGTTGCTTTAGTCTAGTATAATTGTCCTCCTTAAGAGTGCTGCATCTAGCTGATAGGTATATCCCCAAGTATTTAACCTTGTTTGTGACTTGAATTTGCAAAGTTTTCGCCAAAGAAAAAAAACAGATTTTTTTATTGGGAATCATACCAGAAATTTACAATAAAGACTTGAAATATTTGATTGTAAACATTTCAACAGCAGCTAGAATCGTATTTGCAAAAAATTGGAAAAATGAAACAATACCAAAATAGGAGGAAGTTATTCGAAAGATAACGGAGTGTGCTGAAATGAGTAAATTGACATTTGAAATTAGAGAAAAAGAAGATGAGCAATTTTATAAGATATGGGATTTGTTTTATCAGTGGCTGGACAAAAAAAACTGGAAATGAAAAATGTTTTATTTATGTTTTAATTGAAGGAGATAAATGATAATACAATTATGTTGTTAAATAGATTAATAACGATACAATGAAAGACTGACATATATATGAATTGAATAATTTAGAATATTTTGTTTTAAAATGAAGGATAAGGATAATAATGAATCTATGTACACTTGATAGATGATTGGTGATATTATGCATAATTGTAAGTAGTGATGTATACTATAAAGATACCTTGTTGTTGATAAATAGTTTAATAAGGAAGTAATGAAAGATTGGTATATGTGAAGTTTCCAAGAGTTGCCCTAACTAATTTACGAGCCCCGAGACAAGGTTCAAAAAACACCCCATTCATTTATTAGGACTAACATCTTGGCACGGACTTCTGTGTAGCTGAAACTAAATCACACTTAATGGCGTCTAACCTCTACCCCTGTGCCCCCTCCCCTCTGGCTGAGGTCATCAATCACATTCTCCAACAGGTCGTTATGGCAGGGTTCTGGACATGCACATTCACATCCCAGTACAGAAATATGAGACTTTTACTCTGGCCAAAAGTATGGATGGCATCCCCCCCCCCTTCTCAAGTTAATAGTAGTCATGGAAACGCCTTAGGCGTTGACAGTATATATATGAAGTGAGTATTTAGAATAGTTTGTTTAAAAATGAAGGAATAACATTTGTGCTTGAATGTATGATGTACAAGGACAACAATGAACATAAGCATACTTGATGGATGATTGGCGGGAGTATGCATAATTGAAAGTAGTGATGTATAAACATAAACAGTTGGTAAATTCTTTTACACTGTAAAAATATTCATAATGAGATAAGTGATTATATAAAGGTATATTGTTATTAAATAGATAATCAAGAATGCAAGGAAAATAGGTTCGCTGAAAAGAAAGAAATATTAACCCTAATTGAATATATTATGTACAATGAAAGTGAGGTACCTAGTTATATTAGACGGAAAATGTGTAATTGTATACGTAATTGAAAGTATCGATGCACAAATGCTTGTAACCAAACGACATGCTGTATGTAATGGATGAGAATTTTTTATGTTGTCTTTTATGTTTAAAAATAAAAAAAATAAAAATATATACAATTCTGCTGAAACTTCCTCATTTCCTATCGTACATTTTCCTCCACACGTCTCTCTGTGTAAGCTATTATATTTCTCTACTGTGATAACAATGGAATGACCCAGCATTTATCAGCTGGGGACGTAGTACAAAACTGTACATGGAATGCAATAAAATGGGATGCGCGTTCTCCCAGAACATTAATTTTGCTAAGGCTCCTGGCAAACATGGAGCAGAAGAGATAGGGATATCCGTTCAATCATCAAAGAATGTTGTATATTTTCAGAAGGGGGTAAAACAAAAACAAAAAATATCTAACATCTGCTCAGCTACTCAGCTGACATCAATCTATACTGGAAACACCAGAGGAAGGACAGATCTACTTTATCATTCTTCCTCTGGATCTAATGGGAAGAGTTTGCTTTACATGGGATAATAAACTCCCTAGCAGATGGCTTGGCTGGAAGTGATATTATGGCTCAATCCAAAATGCAAATCAAGCCCCAGGAGTAAGATGGTGTGACGTTTCTCACGAAGACTTTTAGACCGTCCTTTGAAAAGGAAGTTGGAAGCATGCTCTGAAGGTGGTTCAAGGGGACTTTCCATTTTTGCCTAGGGATGTTGTTTCGTTGGGAAAAGGTGAAGCCTGGAAGATGATTCCTGACGCTATTTGGCTTATACAAATTACTGCATTTTTCAGAGTACAAGATGCACCTTTTCCCCCCTAAAATGGGTGAAAATTTAGATGTGTCTTATAGACTGAATACAGGCGTTTTTGGCCTCCTGAACCCTCCGCACCAGAGGTGGTATTCAGCAGGTTCTGACCAGTTCTGGAAAAGCGGCAGTGGAAATTTCCAGTAGTTCGGAGAACCGGTAAATGCCACCTCTCACTGGCCCCACCCGCATCTAGTCTCTGCCTCCTGAGTCCCAGCTGATCGGGAGGGAATGGGGATTTTGCTGTAACCTTCCCTTGGAGTGGGGAAGGAATGGAAATTTTACAGTATTCTTCTCTTGCCATGCCCACCAAGCCATGCCCACCAAGCCATGCCCACCGAACTGGTAGTAAAAATGTTTGAATCCCACCACTGCTCCGCGCATCATGTTTTTCCCCTCCCCTGCCCCCAGAAGCACTCTGCAGTGCTCCGTACAACCCGTTTTCACAAAAAATGGCCTCATTTTGGGGCTCCCAAGCCCTCTGCATGTCACATTTTTGCCCTCTCTGCCCCCCAGAAGCACTCTGCAGTGCTTCACACAGCCCATTTTTGCTGAAAGGCCCCAAACTATTTTTTCTTGTTTTCCTCCTGTAGATTTAGATGTGTCTGATAGCATCTTATAGTCCGAAAATGCAGTAGTTTTAGAAGTATCTTGCTAACACAACCTACATTTAAACTGAACATGTCATAATGGGTCTTTTGTCTCATTAAAGCTTTCACAATTACAGGATGTGATATTACATCCATTCCAGGTCTTCCTACTTGTCAAAGTAATAGTGAAATGGAGCTAACACCAATAAATGGGTTTCCTCTGGCATATTCTTATATGTCCATATCCATATTCTGTATATATTCTTTTCTGCAGATTCCAGATGTTTGTCAAATCACGAATTATCATTAAAGTAGTAGGAATAACAGTTGGAAGTTACCTTGGAGGTCTTCTAATCCAACCTCTTGCTCAACAGGAGACCGTATATCATTTCAGAGAAATGGTTATCCAAACTTTTCTTTAAAACTTTCAGTGATAAAGCATCCAATTAAATATGAGTCAACAGTATGCAGCTGCAGCCAAAAAAGCCAATGCAGTCCTACGTGGTATTAACAGTGGGATACACTCAAGGTCAAGGCAGGTACTAAGACCACTCTATAAAGCCTTAGTAAGACCACACCCAGAATAGTACATCCAGTTTCGGTCACCACACTATAAAAATGATGTTGAGACTCTAGAAAGAGTGCAGAGAAGAGCAACCAAGATGATTAGGGGGGGCTGGTGGCTAAAACATACAATGAACAGTTGCAGGAACTGGGTATGTCTAGTTTAAGGAAAAGAAAGACCAGGGATGACATGATAGCAGTGTTCCAATTTTAAGGGGCTGCCACGGAGAGGAGGGGGGTCAAGCTATTTTCCAAAGTACCTGAAGGCCAAACAAGGAATAATGGATGGAAACTAAACAAGGAGAGATTCAACCTGGAAATAAGGAGAAATTTTCTGCCGGGGAGAACAATCAACCAATGAAACAGAAGTTGTCTTTGGAAGTTGTGGGAGCTTCATCACTTTCAAGAAGAGACTAGACATTTGTCAGAAATGGTGTAGGGTCTCCTGCTTGGGCGGTGGGTATGACTAGATGACCGGGTCCCTTCCAACTCTGTTAATTTGTAAAATCCACAACTTCTGGAGCCAAGTAGTTCCACTGATTAATTGTTCTAAATGTCAAGAATTTTTTTCCTTATTTCTAGACTGGTTTTTTCCTCGGTTAGTTTCCCTCCAGAAACTCAGGAGAAATCCAGATTCAAAATCATTCAGCGTGAACCTCCTTAAGTATCTTCTCAGTAAGGCATCATTCCTCAGCTATATCAAAATTCCAGGCTTATTGAGTAAATAGGGATACAGGTAGTCCTTGGCTTACAACCATAATGGAGCTTAGAAGTTATGCCAGTCATTAACTGGGTCATCATGTGATCATGCCCATTTTACAACCGTGTTTGCAGGGCTTGTTAAGCACCGTCATTTTAAAAAAATACCTCAGTTGTAAAACAAAACTGCAATTACTAAGAAACACACTGTGGCTGTTAAGCTAATAATTTTTTTGTAATGAGCATTTTTTTTTGCTGGAAACCAGAATTAAACACCAGTTCCTGGCAAAATACTAATAATCATTAATTGAAGTCACATGACCACAAGATGTTGCAAATGGCTATAAAATGTGAGCTGATGACTGAGTAACCGAAGTGCAATAATGTGACCATGGAAGGGAGGGGTTGGTTGTCAGAACTTTGAATCCAGGTCATAGGTAGCTCTAGGGAAATCTGTCATAATGGTCAGTAAGCAAACCATCATAAGTCAAGGTCTATCTGTAATCATGTCCATCCTTTGAGTTTGAAAGACAGTAGATAGAAATGCAATCGATTTTATTTAAAATGGGAGCTTCTGCTTTCTCACTTTTTTGAATATTCCACAATGACTTTATGACCGAGGCATTTCTGAAAAACAAGACAACAAATTAGGAAAATATAGCTTTGTGAAAATAAAATCGGAAAGAAACATTTTACGATTCAAAATAAAACTGATTTCTATCATCCAGCAATTTGGCCCAATTTACGTTCTTCCTTCTGTTGAATAACTCTTTATATTCGCAGCAAAGGTAACAAGCCCAAACAATTATTATTTAATTTGCCTTCATTCGTGAATTATAATGTAATTTATCTCTTTGATGTCCCAATCAAGCTTTATTCTAGTTTGCTATTTAAAAAACTGGAGAACTGAACGGAATGAAAATGATGTTGTTCACGACAAAGAGGTTTTAGGAAGGAATATAGCATATTTGGCACTATTTAATGCTGACCATTCTGCTCTAGAAATATGTCTCATCCAGTCATTTTTCATTCCAAATGACCACATTGATGTTCTCCATAAAGACCTATCCATAACCTGGTATTTCAGCTCTCCCAGTGATGCCCTTTCCATCACTGCAACTGAGTCCATCTGCTTTGGTGTTGATTGTCCTCTTCTCTTTCTGTCCGCCTTTTCCATCATTGGACCCGTCAGGCCTAAACCCAAAGACAACACACTATGGAATCCAATGCAGTCCAATTCTTTAGTTGCTTATACTGAATAGACTACCAGGCACAAAGAAGCAAGAGCATACAATAAACTCCAGTTAAGCTAATTTATTGTTCGCTCCTATATCCAAGAATCTAGTCAACAGCCAACACTAAATTGGCACTAGCTAAAAGTCAACAGAATTCAAGAGGAGATGGATTTAGAACATTTGTGGGAAACTAACAATTCTAGGCTTATTACTTTCTTGACTCCACCCCCGGGCTCTCCCTGCCCTTCTTCTACATAGAGAGAATCTTGCCAGACTAAAGCTATAACCTATTACCCTAACAGATATACCTTGAGAGACTCTAGGGTAAGCTACTCTGAATCTCTTGCTCCCTTCTCCACCCAGGACTGCACATTTCTTGTCTTGGACCCCTCTCTGGAATATGAGGCCTCCTCCCTGGGAATTCCCCTGAGATTGTCCCAGCCATTCCTTCTCTGGTTCATTTTCCACCACAAGATAGAGTAGAGTAGAGTAGAGTAGAGTAGAGTAGAGTAGAGTAGAGTAGAGTAGAGTAGAGTAGAGTAGAGTAGAACAGAACAGAACAGAACAGAACAGAACAGAACAATAAGCTGGAATGGACCTTGGAAGTCTTCTAGTCCAGCCCCCTGCTCAAGCAGGAGAACCTATACCATTTCAGATAAGTGACTGTCTAGCCTCTGCCTAAAAATATCCAGTGATGATGGAGCACCCAAGATTTCTGGAGGCAAGCTGTTCCACGGGTTAATTGTCCTCACTGTTAGGAAGTTTCTCCTTAATTCCAGGTTGTTTCTCTCTTTGATTAGTTTCCAACCATTGTTTCTAGTCCTGCCCTCCGGTGCTTTGGAGAATAGCTTGACCCCCTCTTCTTTGTGGCAGCCCCTCAAATACTGGAATACTGCTATCATGTCACCCCATATTCTTCTTTTCTTTAGGCTAGCCAAATCCAAATCCTGAAGCCGTTCTTCATATGTTTTTGTCTCCAGGCCTTTGATCATCTTAGTTGCTCTTCTGTGAACTTTTTCCAAAGTCTCGATGTCTTTTTTGTAGTATGGTGACCAAAATTGGTTGCAGTATTCCAGGTGTAGTAGGATTTTATAAAGTGGTAGCGATACTTCACATGATCTTGATTCTATGCCTCTGTTTATACAACCAAGGATTATTGTAAGCTTTTTTTGGCTGCTGCTGCACATTGCTGGATCATATTCAAGTGACCATCCACTAGGACTCCAACGTCCCAATCACAGTGACTGTATCATGTGATCATGTGAAAAACAGTTATAAGTGACCTTTTTCAGAGCTGTTGTAACTTTGAGCGGTAACTAAACAAATAGTTGTTGTGCCTCACTTAGAATCTGCTTTTGACTCACTAATTCATAGTATGATGGTTTTAGAGGGGACTATTGGTTTCAACCAACTTACTCAGTGCAGGAATCTAAATTCAAGCCATCCTTGACAGGTCCAGGGACCAGCCTTTGTTTCAACTCATCCAGAGATGGGATAGCCAGCATATCTTTGAGTCAATGATTCCACCGTGGGCTATTCTTTCCAGCAGGAAGGTATTGCTAACGTTCAACTAAAACCTGCTTGCCTGCTAGTTTAAATCCATTATTTCATACCCTGTCCTTTGAGTAAGGAGTGAAATTCAGCAGGTTCTGGAGAACCGGTAGTGGAAATTTTGAGTAGTTTGGAGAACCAGCAAATGCCACCTCTGGCTGTCCTCACATTTTGCAGTATCCTTCCCCTGGAGTGGGGAGGGGATGGAGATTTTGCAGTATCCTTCCTTCAGGAGTGGGGAGGGAATGGGGATTTTGCAGTATCCTTCCCCTGCCATGCCCACCAAGCCACACGCATAAAATAATTTTTTTAAAAATTGAATTTCACCACTGCTTTGAGTAGATAAATGAGAGACTTCTGCTCTCCTTTGTGTGAAATCTTTCATCCTTATTTGAAAAGTCGTCCTCTTTGAAGATTAAACATTCCCAGACCTTCCATTTTTCTTGACGGGCTAGCTCCCTGATTATCCATATTGTCCTCCTCTAAACCTATTTCTGAAATGAGAAGGAAATTATGGGGAAAATTTCGTGGCAATTAAGATAAATAGGCTTATTTTGATCCCTTTTAAAAAAAACTTATCAGTTCTGCAGAAAAAACAAAATGAAACCCAATCTAAAACTGCTGGCCCTGACCTCCAATATTTTATAATTCCCAGGGCCCATATACAGTTCAGACAGATTCTTTCTTCCGGACTTGCTCAGTTAACTTTAGGAGCGCAGCTGCCTTGTGCTAAGAAATGCAGTTAGCGAGGCTTTCCTGCACCTTAATAACTCTGTGACACAAAACCTCCATCTGCTTTATTTCTGCATGCCAAATGTTAAGGGCATAGGAATAAGGCCACTATTTTTTTCCTCAGGTGCAGCTCACTATGGAGGACGAGAAAGGGGCTTGTCACTCCAAAAGTGAGCATTTGCCTTGCATGGACACAGGCACTAATCCATTCACAGAATTTAAACCTATTTAGTAGCAGGTCAGAGGTGGGTTCCTACCGGTTCGGCCCGGTTCAGCCGAGTATGTAATAACTCGTCCGGACACGCTCCCGAATCGGTTCTATGCTCAGGGCCGCCATCTTGATTTTCTGTTCTGCACATGCGCAGAACAATCTTCATTGGAAAAGCGTAATTTTTTTTTCTTTTCTAATGTTGTGCGCGTGCGCAGACCTTTTAAGGTGCAATTGCACACACACATTTTTTTTTGCGTGCCGAACCAGTAGTAATGCCGGCAGGAGCCAACACCCCCATGGCAGGTGATGGGGAAAATAGAGTTTGGAGATTGCAGAGGTTCATTTATGTCCCCTGTCGGCAGAAGACGAATCGTTCTTTTATGTCAGGTAGCTATTTTGGAGCCTGTTTTCAAATTTAAACAAAAGTGGAGACTTGTCGCAGACCAACTGTAAAAGAAGATTAAATGTCATTGGCAGTTCTTGCAGTTCTTGGCCTGTAAATGAAAAGGTGAAGAGGTTGCCATCCGTTACACACTAATGCACACATACACATCTGCAGCAGGCATGAAATCCTCTTACTGTCAGGCCTGTAGTTATGTTCTTTTTAGGATCTTTGGCCTGCCACACTTTCTCATAATTTCCTATGCTGTTTCAATAGTGTAGTAGTTGGGAGGGGGGAATAGAAAGGAGTAGGATTGTGCAATGTATTGTTATGGATTTTCTTAGAAGCTCAAGGTCGTCTTTTGTCTCCGCACCTCGACACCTGACCGGAAGAAGATGGGTGTAGATGCCAGCGTGGAAGATGATGATTGGAACATGTGATGGATTTGTGGGTGTGGGGATAGATCATGAACTTTCAACTGGGTGGAATTCCAGGATGTACATCTGAGTTGGATTTTTTCCCTAGAGGTGCTAAATTGCCTGTAGAATAAATTGGACCTTTAAGGATGTTTTGCCTTGGACAATGATTTATTTCTGCATGGTATTTAGAACCCTAACACTTACCTTGGCTACTGGTTCGGAAACGGGAGAGGGTATGGACATGCTCGCTTCACTCGTGCTTCACTCGTGCACGGTGCTTCTGCACAGGCACAAAACCCACATGTGCAGTGTCCGTGATGACGTCTGGGTGGGTGGGCGGAGCCTCCTGCTGCCACTGCTATTTGGTCACCCTAACCAGGGCGAACCAGCAAAATGCCTCCTCTGATCTGCAGATCTACACACGTAAGGCAGTTTGGTTGTTTATCTATCATTACCGTGGAGGTCTCAGCACCTTTGATGATGAGGAGGGGGAGGTTATCCGTTCAATCATGTCTGATGAAGAAGGACTAGGGCAGTGGTAGGTTCCGGATCCCGGTGCAACCGGTACTGTGCAACGGAGCCCAGAGTCCACAACAACCTAAACGTGCACAGCAGGCACACAAACGCAGCACGCGCATGTTTACTTACTCTCTGCGACACTCCGCGATGCCTCCACGATGCTCCAGCTGCTCGGCGGAGCATCGCGCAGGCGCCGTACACTGCGTGCGTGTGTGCGGAAGCCCTGAAGAGCTCAAGTAAGGAGCGCTGGCAGGTGAGTGGGCCCTCCGGGGCGTACCGGTCGTAACCCACCACTGCACTAGAGGTAACGTGTTAGCAGTGCTCCAATATTTGAGAGGCTGCCACAAAAAAGAGGGAGAAGTCAACTTGTTTTTCAGAACACCAGAAGGCAAGACAAGAAACTAATCAAGGAGAGAAGCAACTTCAAACTAAGGAGACATTTCCTGAGAACAATTAACCAGTGGAAGAGCTTGCCTCCAGAAGTTGTGGGTGCTTCATCACTGGGGATTTTGAAGAATAGACTGGAGAGCCACTTGTATGGAATGGTATAGGGTATCCTGCTTGAGCAGGGGGTTGGACTAGGTCCCTTCCAGCGTTGTTATTCTGATGTTATCCATACAGTCATGACCAACTCTTGGCAATTCTATGGCCCAGGTCACTGTACATCTTCCAATCTTGCCCTGCTTCTTTGAGTTGTTCTGTGCCCTGGTTGGTGTCAGCTTTGATGGTGTCAAAGTGAACACTAAGCCACTGTGTTCTTTGGTCTCCTGGTTTCTTCCAAACATAATTGCTTTCTCCAGTGAATTCACCTACGTGACATGGCCAAAGGAAGTGAGACACAGTTTCATGATTTTTGCCTTCTAGCGACATGCATGGTGCTATGCACTGCAATATCATTCGACACCATTAGCCATGTTAAAACCAACTGTGGGATGCACAAAGATTTCTGATCAGAGCAATTTGAGCATGAAATGTCTTGGCATGGATTGGGCAAAGATGTGTAGATACTGTAGTTGTTTCACTGACTGCTTTAAACTTGCACAGGCTGTGCCTATGTTGTGCTTCTTCAGGGCCTCTTATTTTAAAAGCTTGACAGACGTTATGGATGAGGCCACACCAAGTAGAACGGTTTTGTGCCTGGGTTTCTTTTAGGGAAAGTATGACAGTGCTCATATTTCCCACCCCAATATGGCAGGAATTGTGTTACTGAATAACAAAATAACAAAGTTGGAAGGTCTTTCAATCCAACCCTCTGCTCAATGGGACACCCTATACCCATGATGGCAAACCACAGGTGGCACGCGGAGCCATATTTGCTGGCACAGATTCCCCCCTTCCCCCTACATGGGGGTCACTCACGCATGCGCAGGTGGGTGGGCACGCATGCGTGGTAGCGCACACACACACCATTTTTGCAGCCCTTTAGAAAAAGGTTAGCCATCACTGCCCTATACCATTTCAGATAAATGATTGTGCCATTTTTTCTTTAAAAACCTGCAGTGAAAAAGCATCCGCAACTTCTGGAGGAAAGCCACTGATTAAATGTTCCCATTGTTAAAAAGAAAATTCTACTTAGTTCTAGGTTGGATTCTTGCTTTCAGATGCTTTGGTCAATAGGTTGATTCCCTCTTCTTTGAAGTCACCCCTTAAGATATTGCAACATTGCTATCATGTCACTGTGCTTCTTTTCCCTAGACTAGACATACCCAATTCCTGCAACCATTCTTCATATGTTTTAGCCTCCAGTTCTCTAATCCTCTTTGTTGCTCTTCTCGTAACTCTTTCTAGAGTCTCAACTTTTTTGTGTGCATTGTGATGACCAAAACTGGGTACAGTATTCTATGTGCGGTCTTACCAAGGTGGTAACGCAGTAGTACTACTTCATGTGAACTTGATTCTATCCCTCTGTTAATGCGACCTGGGACCACGTTGGCTTTGCATTCACAGGGATTTTGAAAAGCCAACCAAAGAGGCTTTGGGGGTTGTTGTGAACACAGAGGCTGTTTTGCTATGAAAAGAACAATCCAAGAGCCAAAATATGACATCAAGAGTAAATAAAAGACAATTTTGCACCCTAGCGAAATAGGCACTTCATTTTAGAACTTTGCATTAAAAACCAGAGCTCGTTCTGGCTTAATAGAAACCTGCCTTGAGTAGAGAATAAAATGAATCACATTTTAGATTAATCCATAGCAGCACTTAGCTGCTCTTAACTGATCTCAAAAAAAAAAAGGTAATCAGGTTTCAACCAGGTTAATATTGAATGAGAAATTACAAGCAAAATCCCAGGGCTGCAAGCTAAACGGGGAGGTTGAAAAACCACCCAGAATAAAGCAGTGACCCTGTTGTTGAGCAAACTTCATGGGTTGATGTAGTCACCAGGAGTCAAGCTGGCTTGTTCATGTGTTCATTGTTTAGGATGATTGCTTAACAGCTGGCTCACAAATTAATTGGCAAATGTATTATTACAACAGTTTCTTGGTGCCCATTATCCAAAGAGTTCTACTCCACTGCGGGGGCTACCAGAAAAATTACGCTACTTTCCAAGTTTGGGTTTCTGGATAGGGAAGTCTTGGTTGCTCCCTGAGGTTCTCCCCATGTTTCTACATTATTGGAGCAATGTACAGAAGAGGGACAAAGGAGTGGTTCACATCTGCAAGGAGCTGTGAATTGAGTCCTAATGAGACCCATTTGAGGGATCGTGTCAATTTATATTTTAAATAAACTGTGATCTGCTTCTCCTGGATTGCACCATTACCTTGTTTTGTGTATTTGAGGTCAGACCTCTCCAAATTCTACGCTACATCAAAATGCATAGAGGTAGCTCCAGTGGTGGGTTGCCAATTTTGTTGTTATTGGTTTGGGCATGCTCGTGTGCATGCGTGGGCCTTCTGCACATGCACAGAAGCATCCGGGCGGGTGGGTAGAGCCTCCCGCCACTGCTACTACCGATTCGGCCAATCCAGGCTGGACCCGCAGCAATCCTCTGGGTAGCTCTCACTTAATGACTGGTTGCTTAGTGACTGTTCAAAGTTATGATGGACCCCACCAGCACCACCACCAAAAGCGATTTACAACTCATTTCTGGAGTACCAATGGCTGCACACCAGGGGTGGGTTCTGGCTTCTTCTACTGCCAGTCCACACAGGGATGTGCTTCATGCACATGCATGCTTGATGTGCACTATGCACACATGTGCTGTAATCTAAAAAAGCTTCTGTGCATGCGTAGAAGCAAAAAACAAAATAGTGGTGGCTAAGCTGCCGCTGATAGAACCAGTTTAGGGGCGTGGCCAGCCAAATTACCACCTACTCAGCCGAACCAGTCCAAACCGGTAGGAATCCACCTCTACTGTACACACATTGTGATGACCTAGGGCAAGGCATGGAGGCAACACAGTCAGCCCCTTTATTGCTCCAACTTTTCCTCCAAACCCTCCCATGTTTATGGCAAGTCCCGGAGCAAAGTGCTCACACACACACACGCACACCTCCAGCAGCCTCTGGCTGAAAGCAGTCCAGCAATGGCTTCAAAGCCAGAAGTCCAGCGGGGGAAGGGAATAAGTCCATGAGTCCAGGAAGCAAGGAATAAGGCAAGAAGTTGAGCAAACTCCAAATGTCGGCAACAACACATAAAACTCCATGAATTCAGCATTTCTTCCCGATAAATGGCCCTCCCCACAGCATCTCCTTAAGTCTCAGTCCCTAGGTGTGCCTTGTGAAGAGGGTCGGGGTGATCTCCTCCCAAGTCGTTGGGTGGGCCTGCGCTGTTCCTGCCTCCCCTCCATTCTCCATGCTCGGGGATCAGGAGGGTGTGGCCCTTGCTCATCACCTGAGCTCCGTCACTCTTCATCTCCACTGCCTGCCTTCTCTCGTCATCCTGCTCCCATTCCTCCCGAGGGGCCTGAGGCTGCCTCATCCGGCTCCCCCTCGCATTCTTCCGAAGCCAACAAGGCCATTCCCTCAACCCCCATCAGCCCCAGCTCATCCTCCTCCTCCGATTCAGGCTCCAATGGGGGCATGAAACACATCCCCGTGGTCACATGACATTTTGGCCACCTAGCATCTGACTCACGTTTATGGCTGGTTGCAATGCTCCAAGGTCAGATGACCACAATTTACAGTTGGGGTATTTTTTTGCCAGTTTTCCATCTTTTGGACCAATTTCTAGCAAAAAAAATAAAGTCCATGGTAATACATTCTATTTTCATAACAACTGTCACCAAATTGTTCTAAAATCTGATATAGTCATATGGGTATCTTGACTTATGACCGTCATCACTTACAGAAGAAATTCCAGGCTCTATTGTAGTCAGAAGTCGAGGACTATCTGTATAATAATATTAAAATGCATATTTTTCCTGAAAAAAATTGTTTGTCAGGCCTGCAGTTATATTCCTTTTAGGATCTTTGGCCTGCCACACTCTCTATTATTTCATTATGCTGTTTCATTAGTGTAGTAATTGGGAGGGGGCATAGAAAGGAGTAGAATTGTGGAATGTGTTGTTGTCATTCCTTTCTAGAAGCCCAAGGTCATCTTTTGTCTCCGCACCTCTGCACCTGACCGGAACCAGCTGGGTGGAGATGCCAGTGTGGCCAAAGAAGATTGGACCGTGTGATGGATTTATGGGTGTGGGGATAAGATCATGAACTTTCAACTGGGTGGAATCCCAGGAAGCTTTTAGATTTGGGATTCCACAGTTTGTTGCCAACATGTCTGTCTTATTAAATTGGAACTTTAAGGATAGCTCTGACTCTGATTTAATTCTGCATGATATTTGGAATGCTGACATTGTTTTGATTTGCTCCATTGAAAGAAATGGACTTTTGAAACACTTGCCTTGCAAAGAACGGTGCTCAAAATATGTGCAAAAATATATCTAAATATGGATTTGTAGATTGATTGAAATAAGGACATTAAACTCAGAAAAGGAATATAAAGTGCTTATGAATGGGCACATGAAAAACTAAAGACCAGAATTAGCATTTATCCCACTTTAGGGTAAGAAGAAGGAAATGAATTAAGTATCAAGCTCAAAGATTTATTAACAGTTTCTGGGGTTTAGATATATTCCATCTATTTCTAATGCAGGTCTAATAACACAAGCGTCAGATTTAATCATTTCGTGAAAGTGCTGGCTGTATAAATATCATCATTACTTATTGATTTATTCATCACTCATCTTATGACACAGCAAGATTTCAAACTCCAAAATTTTGCCAAAGGAAAGGAAGGCCCACTCTGAAATTCATTTGAAGCTGCTTACTGTTAGAAAAAGAAGCTAAGAAATCTGAGATTGGGTAGTTTATGTGCATGCCGGAATAAAAATAAAAATATTGCACAGATTAATGTAAATTATAGCAGATTAGATTGTAACAGAATGTGTGTATTTTTCACCTCCTAAAATCTGTCAACAGGAAGAGGAAAAACCCTCATCTGTAAAATGCTTTGCTTTAACAGAATAACAGTTGGAAGGGTCCTTGGAGGTCTTCTAGACCAACCCCCTGCTCAAGCAACAGAACCTTTATCATTTCAGATAAATGGTTGTCCAATCTCTTCTTGAAAACCTCCAATGTTGGAGCACCCATAATATCTGGAGGCAAGTTGTTCCACTGATTAATTTTTCTCACCATTAGAAAATTCCTCCTTAGTTCTAAGTTGCTAACTCCTTCTTCTTTGTGACAGCCCCTGAGATATTGGAACACTGCTATCATGTCTCCTCTAGTCTTCCTTTTCATCAGACTAAACATACCCAGTTCCAGCAACTATTCTTTATGTGTTTTAGCCTCCAGTCCCCTAATCATCTTTGTTGCTCTTCTCTGCACTCTTTTCTCCACATCTTTTTTACATTGTGGCGACCAAAACTGAATAAAGGTTAGACCAATGTTTCTCAACCTTGGAAACTCTAAGACAGTGATGGTGAACCTTTTTTGGCTCACATGCCACAAGTGGGGGGAGCGCAGGGGGGTCGAGTGCGGGCGTGCCGCACTCATAATGCAACGCGCGACCCCCCAGTGTGCATGCGCGCAAAACGCATGTCCCCCCCCATTTTTTGCCCTCCCCATGCTCCAGGGGCTTTATAGGAGCCTGGGGAGGGCAAAAAGAGCCTCCCCCGACCCCCCGGAGGGCCTCCGGAGGCTTCAGGGACTGTCCAGAGGCTTCCCTGAAGCCTTCGGAGTGCTTAAAACCACCCTCCGAGCAAACTGGAAGTGACTTCCGGGTTGCTCAGAGAGTTGTTTTAAGTGCTCCGAAGGCATCAGGGAAGCCTCGGACGGTCCCTGAAGCCTTCGGAGCGCTTAAAACCACCCTCGTTCCGGGTTGCTCGGAGGGTCGTTTTAAGCACTCCGAAGGCATCAGGGAAGCCTCGGACGGTCCTTGAAGCCTTCGGAACGCTTAAAACAACCCTCCGAGCAACCCGGAAGTCACTTCCGGTTTGCTCAGAGGGTGGTTTTAAGCGTTCCGAAGGCTTCAGGGACGGTCCCTGAAGCCTCCGGGGGGCGGGGAGGCTCTTTTTGCCCTCCCCAGGCTCCTATAAAGCCTCTGGAGCCTGGGGAAGGCGAAAAATAGCTTTTAAAAAGGTGAACTCAGTTGGCCAGAGCGCGCGTGCGCGCTGGCCAGCTGACAAGGCAGCGCCTCGCGTGCCCTGACAAATGGCTCCACGTGCCACTTGTGGCACGCGTGCCATAGGTTCGCCATCACGGCTCTAAGATATGTGAACTTCAGCTCCCAGAGTTCATGCTGACTGGGAAATTCTAGGAGTTCCCATGTCCATATGTCTTAGAGTTGCTAAAGTTGAGAAACACTAGGATAGCCATTAGGAAAAACTTCTTAAAAATTTATTAGTTTATCAAAATATAAAGTACAAAGGAAAAGGAAAGTAGCAGCGCATAATGGAGGGAGCTCCCGTCACTTGTCTCAGCTTCTGCCAACCTAGCAGTTTGAAAGCACGTAAAAATGCAAGTAGAAAAATAGGAACCACCTTTGGTGGGAAGGTAACAGCGCTCCATGCACCTTTGGCGTTTAGTCATACCAGCCACATGACCACGGAGACGTCTTCGGACAGCACTGGCTCTTCCGCTTTAAGCACCGTCTGCTCAGGTTGGCAGAAGCTGGGACACGTAATGGGAGCTACTCTGTATGTGTCGCTAACGATTTGAACTATCGAACTGCCAACCTTTTTGATCAACAAGCTCAGCGTCTTAGCCACTGAGCCACTGCATCCCTCAATGCATCAGCTTTATTAAAATGTTAATAATATAGCTTAAAATTCCAGATAACAAAATCACCTTCATTGTGGCAGAATACAAGATGGAGGGAGATGGAGGGAGGGAGGCGTAGGTGGGTGAGTGGGTGGATGGGTGGATAGAGAAATAGGCTCTCTAGATAGGTAGATAGGAGGCAGGATACAAGATAGATAGAGGGATAGGTAGGTAGTTGTTTCTCTAGGTAAGAAAATAGAATAGGTAGACCATCTCACCTCTATTACATCAACCTAGCACACCAGGACTGGAAAGCAAGGCATGTTACAAGTCCCATCAACTAGGGATTTTCATCTGGTAGGACCATGAAAAAGGACCTTCTCAAGGGTGGCCCCTTATGGAACACCATTCCTCCCGAGGTGCGGTTAGCCCCCAACCTGCTGCTTTTCTGAAAGGCTCTACAAGCATTGCTTTGCCAGAGGACCTGGGGACCACAAATGGAAATGAAGCTAATGAAATGGATGATTTGATTGTATTGTGGCTATCTTGGGGGATGGCGTGGAAGAGTTTTTATCTTGATTTTATTATATGGTGGATCTTTTAAAGTTTTTAAATGTTGTAAGCCACTCGGAGTCACCTATGTGTGAGTTGGACAGTTATATAAATTTGTTTAATAAAATAAATAGGGTATCTGTCTGTCTATCTCTCTCTTTAGTTGTGGCCAAATTTGGGTCCTAGCCTGGTGCCAAAGCCAATAAAGACCACCAAGCACAAGGAATGCCATGTTTACCTTCTTTTATTGGACCATGCCAACAAAAAGGTCTCAGCATTTAAAGGAGTTGAGACCTCGAACAATACACAAACTCAAATTTTATACAGTTATGATTAAGGATATTAACACCTCAAGAATCACACATTGATTTCCTGGTCGAAACATTGCCAAGGCAATCTCAATCTTACACGGGAAAAGACCCGAATACAACAAGACCAGCACACACATGTGTGTGCGTGCGTGCGCGCGTGCGCGCGCGCGCACACACACACACACACACACACACACATGTTCTGACCCCCCCCTTCTTCCCTCGCCAACACAGAACACACTCTGGACCAAAACTACTTCAACAGGATTTATTGCACAGACAGACAGACAGATCCTTGGCAACAATCCACCACGACTAGACTCTCCGAACCCTCCGGCACGGAGACACGATAGCAGCTATCCAGCCTGCCAAGCTCACAAGATGGAACTTTCCCAATAGTTCATATGTTGACTTCTGCAAAGGGCGTATGCACAATCAGTCCTTTTATAGACTGGAGAGGAGTCTACTTATCAGCAGCTGAGAGCAATTACTGCCGGTAACTGTACACTTGCTCCTTGCGCCTGTGGGTGTGGCGGTAACAAGCATCTAAGAACTCCCTGTTGACGTCTGACTCACTGTCCCGTGACTCCTCCCCACTGCTCCAAGGCATGGCATCAGGAGCCCCCTTCCTTTGGCTCTCACTGCTGCTCCATGCCTCAGGCGCCTCCTGGTGGCTGACCAGACTCTCCGATCCCTGCTCAGAGTCAGAACCCTGCCCAGGGTCCTCCACATCCTCCAGAGCCGACCCATAGGGACCCTCGCTGTCGGAGTCAGGTGGCAGCTATTACATAGCCAACATCGTATTATATTATTAAATGTTTACATCAATTCGTCTTACCATCAACTCCCAAAAACAATTATTGGCTCTTCTGCTCTCCATACACCACATTTGTACCCTATCCATCACTTTCTTCTCCCTCTCTCCTTCCCCTCCCTACCTCCTTTCTTCCCTCTGTCATCCTTCTCTTCTCTACTCCCCTTTCCTCTCTCCTCCTCTCATCCCTTTCCACTCCTTCTTTCTCTCCTCCTCTTGCCCCCTCCTGCCCTCTCTCCTATCCCTCTCTTCTTCCCTTACCTCTCTCCTCTACATCGCACGCTTCCTCTCATTTACTTGGTGTATTTCAGCCTCTGAGCAAGCTCCATTTTATGTTGATGGTATTGATAATCCCTTTTCAATATACATATTGAATTTTAACATAGATCTTCCTCCTCCTTTTTATAAAAATAAAAAAGTATACATATATAATAATTGTATATAGCGCATCCTTCTAACTTGTAACTTTCTAGCTTTCTTGTTGCTAAGATCTCTGTGTGTGTGTGTGTGTGTGTGTATCTTGGCCATAACTGAATTAGTGCAGTCACGAGCCTTTCCCCAAAAATTCTCTTTCATAAAACTGAATGACAAGCAGTACAAGCTATAAGCAAAAAGATATTTTCTGCACAACACGCAAGATTCTCCCTTGATCCTGCACACGTATTGCTAATGAATTATGCATCCCCTGAATGAGCTACTCAGATAAGGAGGAGGATCTATCAGAGAGATCGGCCTCCAGGCGAGACTTGACCACTTCTAAACTTGTCCAATTGCCTACAAAAGACGCCATCCCCCTTTAAGAACTTCCACTGGCAGTTGGAACAGTTGGAACTAAGAGTGAAACCGACCATTCTCAATCTTCTCTTTCCTTTGATCTCCCTACTATGCAAGTCTAGAGAAAGGATTGAGGCCCTGTCTCTGAGGCAGAGGTTAGCAGTTCAGGCAGGCATGAAACCTGTGGGATCTGGGCCTTATTTTTTCATTATAAATCACGTCCACAACTCAGATGCAGAAGGGTATTGCAGAGGGTTGACGACAGGGTTAGGATTAGGAACCAAGAATGGCTGTGAATGTAAGGTCAAGGAAGAGAATATTTGTAGCTCTGGGTTGAAGAGCATCCTGCATATCTGAAGTTGGATCGAAGAGTGTTCTCTGAGCTTGATGTCAATGGAGATTCTCAATCATCCATGTCATGGTTGTCACAAACAGGAGGTATTCAGCCGGTTCGGACTGGTTCGGCCGAATCGGTAGTGGAAATCACAGGCTCCGGCTCTATGCCCTCCTGTTTAGGCACGTTTTCAAGTCACGCATATGCGTGCAAGCTGTGTGCATGATCAAAGCGCATGCACAGAAGGCTGAGTGCATGTGTGTATGCGCGCACTCACATTTGCGAACCGGTAGGGAAAGTAAGTGAATACTACCCCTGTTCCCAAAGATACTTTTTCAAAAGACAACCTGACTATCTTGGCTTTTTGTTGTTGTTGTTGTTCCTGAAAATGTTTCGCTTCTCATCCAGGAAGAATTGGATGAAGTTTCTTGGATGAGAACCAAAATGTTTTGAAGAAAAAAAAACTGAGAAAGTTCAGCTATTCTATGGAAAAACACCTTTGGGATTCTCCGAGCTTAGTTGTTTTCTTGCACGCATTTGACTACACAACTAAGAGTGCTGCGGTGCCCTAGAGGTGGCGCTCTCACCTCACAATCAGGAGGCTGTGAGTTCGATCCTAGGTAGAGGCGGATATTTCTCTCTCTGGGCACAATGAGAACATACCTGCTGAACAAAACTCCGCATTAGCAACAGGAAGGGCATCCGGTCATTAAAACACTCTGCTAGCTCCATTTAGTGACCAGACTCCACCCCACAAGGGATTATTAGGGTCATTAAAAGAAGAAGATGATGATTTGATTACCCAACTAGTTAATATCATTCTAGCGCTGATAATGTTACCTAGTTTGGTAATGAAATGTCTGCAAGAAAACAACCAACCTCAGAGAACACCAACGACCTCACAATGTAAACTCACTCAGAGAAGCTGCTGTTGGATCACCCAATAGAAAAGCCACATACCATACTTGGTATCCCCTGGTCCCCTATTTTCTTTATTTCAGCGGCTTTGGAAGAAGGGGAAAACTTTTCTGTCTTGCTGGTGTTAAGTAACTGTGAGTCAAAATCAATCTTTATTGATCTGCTGCAATTCAGCTAGCAGTGTATCGGCTGGTTCTGATTTATTTTCCTCCCGCTACAGGGAGGGAAAGCAAGGAGACTTTGCATGGAAACCGCATTTTGGGGGCTTCGGGATTGAATAAAGAGATAACGCTTGGAGACATAGGAAGGGCAAGAAGAAAGGTGTTTTAAGCCTCTTGGAATTCTGAATTCCATAAATCATAAATATTCAAATCTATAAGTTTCTTGTTGGCATTTTCTCCACCAGAATCATTCTTTCATTCTAAAAGTAGAAATTCCAAACATTGACTGAATGCCTGGAAAACTTCAGATTGACCATGGATTTCAGGCCTTCCCTCGTAAGATGTGAGTCTGGATTTTCCATTTTGAGCAAAATTGTTTGCCAAAGCTGACATTTCAGAAGACGGACTAGGACAAAAAAATGGGAGAAATAGTTGCCTAGTTCGTGCCAGGATTTATTTCCGGCTTGAAGTAAAGGATTGTTTAAGTCCACATTCTGATCAATCCCCAGATAAGGAACATGATGAATTCTTTGGCTGGTTCCTGAGCCTTCTTGGGAGGCTGAGAAAATGGATTCCCTGAGAGACAGCGATGAAGAAGATGGGACAGAAAAACCACTTCAGTCTCATGAAACCTATTTATGTCAAGGTAAGTTTGAAGATCATCTAGGACACCCTTCTCTGGCAGCATGCTGACCAAAGATTATGGATCAGGGATCAGAAACCAGTGGCTCTGGAGCCGCCTGTGGCTCTTTCAGCCCTCTGCTGTGGCTCCCTGTCACCGGTTAGCTCCACAAGTGATAGGGCTTTTGGTTAGGACAGGTAGAGGAAAAAGGATGCCATGCTAGGAGTAGACTCTATGGTGGGGGAACCGGATTTTCAGTCAGCTCCAGAATTGTACAGGGGGCTTCCGGTTAGGACCTTTGTGGCTCTTTGAGTGTTTAAGGTTGCCAACCCCTGTTATGGATGTTGGTCCTGCATATCTAAAGCTCTTTAATCCTGTATAACTGAAGTCCTCTAATTTGAAGCCCTTGAATAGCTTCAAGTCCCATGTGGAATGGTTAAAAAAAAAAAACTAGGAAGATTGAATATGGGCGAGTGAAAATTCAAAGAAGGCACAATTATTATTTTCCAATGTTAGAAAGACATGCAAGAGACCATCTTGAGCGAATGACTTGGGATGATGAGGAAGAACTTTAATAAAACAGAGAGAAATGTAAGAACCTCTCAACAATAATTGCCTTTTATTGAAACATGAAGCTCTAGAAAAATTCAGTAGAAGTGATCCTGGTAATTACGGTGTTCCCCGCTTTTGATGATTTAATCTTGAGCAAGAAGATTGGCCCAAGGGACCACTAAGGTCCAATCTACAATTAGAATAGAATAACAGAGTTGGAAGGGACCTTGGAGGTCTTCTAGTCCAACCCCCTTCTTAGGCAAGAAACCCTACACCACTTCAGACAAATGGGTTATCCAACATCTTCTTAGATGGAGCATCCATAACTTCTGAGGCAAGTTGTTTGGCTCTGTATCCCAAGAGTATCTATGTTGGGTATACATAGGAAAGAACACATACCCTAGGTCAGCCTAGGATTGATTGATTGATGGATTGAATTTATATGCCACCCATCTCACTATCCAAAGCAACTCTGGGCAAGTTATGTAATTTCATTAGCAAGTTTTTTGGTGCGTAAATTGATTTTGGCCTCTGTTTATGAAAGCTATATAGAGGTAATCCATGATTTACAACAGTTTATTGTTCAAAATTAAAACAGCACTGAATTTTTCACGACCATTGCAACTTCCCTGTGGTGGTCATGTGATCAAAATTCAACCGTAATAGAATGCGATAGGAGATATTATAAAGACATATGACTTTTATATAGATTTTATAGGTTTATAACAATGTAATGGAATATTGGTATATATATGTATATATATATATATATATATATATATATATATATATATATATATGTATGTATGTATGTATGTATGTATGTATGTATGTATGTATGTATGCATGCATGCATGCATGCATGCATGCATGCATGCATGCATACATACATACATACATACATACATACATACATACATACATATATATATATATATATATATATATGTATGTATGTATAGATTTTCACAGGTGTAGGTATGCTGGTTTTGTTGTATTCGGGTCTTTTCCCGTGTAAGATTTACACGGGAAAAGACCCGAATACAACAAAACCAGCATATATAAATAAATATAAATTTAATATTTAGAATATCTTGCTTAAAATGAAGAAATAAATGTAGTTGAATATATGAAATACAATGATAAAGATGTATTTATATACATTTGATAGATATTTCATGATTTTACATATAATTGAAAGTAATGCTATACAAACATATGTTGGTGAATTTTTTTTTATATACTGCAAGAAATATCAAAATAAGATAGATGATACCATAAAGATATGTTATTATTTAATAGATTTACAATGATGTAACAGATAGTTAGCATACATATGAATTTAATCTTTAGAATACATGTTTAAAAGAAAGAAATTATAAGAGTAAACTGAATATATGATTTACAATGATAATCAATGTACTAACATATATTGGGTTGATAATTACTGATTTTATACGCAATTGAAAGCGGTGATGCACAAATGTTTGTGACCAAACATTTGGTCATGCTAAATAGATGTGTAACTGATGATATTTTTTATGTATGGTTTTGTTTGTTTTAAAATAAAATAAACACTTTTTTAAAAAATTCAGCCGCTTGGCAACTGACTCATATTTATGACGGTTGCCGTGTCCCAGGATTATGTTCTCCCCTTTTGCTCCTTCCGACAAGCAAAGTCAATGGGGAAGGCAGATTCACTTACCAACTGTGTTGCTAACTTAACAACTGCAGTGATTCACTTAGCAACTGTGGCAAGAAAGGTCATACAATGGGGGAAAACTCATGCAACAACTTAGCAACAGAAATTGTGGGCTCAGTTATAGTCGTATGCTGAGGACTACCTGTATCTGGTTTTGTTTCTGTTGCAATTAAGCTCCCCCCCCCCGCCCTCCACATTGCACTACAGTTTTTACTCTCTGGTTGGCCACCCTTAGAGTCACGTCAATGACACAAGGTCAGAACATAAGTTGCATCCGCATCTGGATCAATCTATAAGAAACCAGACTGTGAAGTTTGGGGCTTTCTACTTTTGCATGTAGGTGTACTTCCATGCACATGTGCTTTGTGTACTTATTTATTTTGCTAGGTTTGAAACAGCTATACCAATCCCAACAACTTTGTGATGTCACTTTGGGGGTTGAAGGAAGGAGCTTTCCTTGCCACAGGTAAGTCATCCGGACAGCCCTACAGATCCCTCTACCTATACAGGTATTGTTGAACTACAACACATTGGGGGGGGGGGGGATTGGCTATTCCAAACTGCTTTTTCACTGTGTAAAATTATTAATCTATTGTGGTTAACAATGAATGAATGAATGAATGAATGAATGAATGAATGAATGAATGAATGAATGAATGAATGAATGAACGAACGAATGAATGAATGCTTTATTTGGCCTAGAGCAGGGGTGTCCAAACTTGGGAACTTTAAGACTTGTGGACTTCAACTCCCAGAATGGCTGGCTGGGGAATTCTGGGAGTTGAAGTCCACAAGTCTTAAAGTTCCCAAGTTTGGACACCCCTGGCCTAGAGTGATTAGACCAGTGGTGGGCACATGCATTGTAGCTTCCAGTGACACTTCTGCAAGCCTCCGTGATGCTCTAGCTGCACGGCAGAGCATCACGCAGGTGCTGTATGCGCCATGCACGTGCTCGGAAGCGCCAAAGGCTTTAAAAGACAGGTAAGGAGCTCGGGTGGGCTGGTGGGCCCTCTGGAGCACCGTACCAGAATGGTACCTGGTGCTCCGGGCAGGCTCTGGTGCGTACCGCCTGCAACCCACCACTGGATTAGACACACAAGGCATTTGTGTCTGGTGCAGAAGCTTTCAGTGTTCATGCAAGGCAATATCATCATCATTGTCATCATACCAAACAGAGGGGAGAAGTAAAGATAAGAAGGATAAAGAATACTACAGCCATACTTCATGGATAAATGCACATAAACATTAGACAGAACTGTGACAATCAGGTGTTCAGCATAGTGATGGCATGAGGGGGAGGGAAATGTCCTTTTGTCCAGTTGTTTTGTAATCAATGCCCTGTGGCAGCATCTAGAGGAGAAGAGTTACAACAGAATAACAGAGTTGGAAGGGACCTTGGAGGTCTTCTAATCCAACCCCCTGTTCATGCAGGGGACCCTATACCATTCCAGACAAGTGGCTCTCCAGTCTCTTCTTAAAATCTTCCATTAATGGAGCGCCCTCAACTTCTGAAGGCAAATTGTTCCCCTGATTAAATGTCTCCACTGTTAGGAAATTTATCCTTAGTTCTAGGTTGCTTCTCTCCTTTCTTAGTTTCCATCCATTGTTGCCTGTTGCCTTCTGGTGCTTTGGATAAATAGGTTGACACCCCTCCCCTCTTCTTTGTGGCAACCCTTCAAATACTGGAACTATGTCCAGGATGTGAGGGGTCTGCAGATATCTTATTATTATGCAATTATTTCTGAACAGTGTTTCTTAACCTTGGCAACTTGAAAATGTATGAACTTCAATTCTTGGCGTTCCCTACCCACAAATTAATGTCAATGTCCAAAGCCATCCTATGCTCATCAGCTTTTTTCTCTCTCCTCTCTCTCTCTGTAGGATGCTGCTAGCATCTGTTAGCCCTTATTTTCGAGATCTTTTCACCAGTGGCAGTGGCGAGTCTCAAAATGGGGAGATCTTACTTGAGGACATGACGGCCTCCACGCTCCACAGCTTGCTGGATTATCTCTACACAGAGGAGTTGTCCCTCTCAGCCGAGACTGCTCACGATCTTTTCACAGCAGCTAGCAAGCTTCAGATCCTCCCATTGAAAGAAACAGTTGGAAGGTAATGTTCACAGAATAACACAGTGGGAAGGGACCAACTTCCAAGAAGATAATAAGGATAAATAATAATGCTACAGTCATCGTTCATGGATAAAAGCACATAAACATTAGACGGCACTGTGAGAGTTAGGTGTTCAGCATAATGATGGCCTGAGGGAAAAACATGTCTTTGTGTCTAGTTGTTTCGCATTCAATGCCCTATAGCGACGTCCCGAGGGGAAGAGTTATAACAGAATAATAGAGTTGGAAGGGACCTTGGAGGTCTTCTAGTCCATTCCCCGGCTCAAGCAGGGGACCCTATACCTGTGATCGCGAACCTATGGAGCCATATTGGGGGGGCCGTGAGCTGAGCTCCGGCGGAAATGCCTGCACCGGCCAGCTGATTTTCAGGTTTCTGGGCCAACCAGATGTCAGGAAACATGCTGTTTTTGGCCTCCAGGGGGGGAGGCTGTTTTCACCATCCCCAGTCTCCTAAAAAGGCTCTGGAGCCTGGGGAGAGCGAAAAACGGGCCTTCCGGTCTGACCAGAAGTCAGCAAATGGGCTGTTTCTGGTCTCCAGAGGGCCTCCAGGGGGGGTGGGGAAGGCCGTTTTCGCCCTCCCCAGGCTCCTAGAAAGGGTCTGGAGCCCGGGGAGGGCGAAAAATAGATCCACTGTCCCATCGCATGCCAAAAGCGGGGGGAGTGCAGGGGGGCACACACTTGCGCAGGGGAGGGCACATAAAATTATGGGTGGGAGCAAGCGCACGCATGACCCCCCCCACGCTCCCCACGCTTTTGGCACACAATGGCAAAAAGATTAGCCATCACTGCCCTATACCATTTCAGACAAACGGCAGTCCAGTCTCTTCTTAAAAGCCTCCAGTGATGAGGACACTCACAGCATCTGAAAGCAAGCCGTTCCATTGGTTAATTGTACTCACTGTTAGGAAATTTTTCCTCAGTTCTTTGGTCAGGATCCACCTAAATTTGGAAGTCATTCTTTTTCCAAACACAATTCTCGTGGTCTCTTTCGCAAGATGTCCCTAGGAGAAAGGAATGGGGTTAATTCTGGCAACTGAAGTATTTCCTGCCCATCGCACTATATCTTCTGCTCTTCACCAATCCCAAAGGACCTTGCAGCTTCTTTACAAAACTGTCCAGCTTCTCAGTCTAGCATCTCGGAACCCACTCTAGATTAGCAGGTCCTCCATACTGTCAGATACACAATGCAGCTCATCCTCGACTTCAGTGGTGGGTTTCCATTTTTTTTAATACTGGTTCGCTTGTGCATGTGCAGAAGCGTCTGGGCAGGTGGGCAGAGCCTCCCACCTCCGGGACTATCAACTCGCCTGATCCAGGCCAAACCGGGAGCAACCTAGCTCTGCTCGACGAACAACCGTTTGTTTAGTGACTGAAGTTACGACACTGAAGAAAAGTGACATTGCCGTTTTTCACTCTTATGACTGTCACAGCACCCCCATGGTCACATGATCAAAATTTGTACGTGTGGCAACTGGCTCATATTTATGATAGTTGCGGTGTTCCTGGGTCATGTGCAAACTTCTCACTAGCAAAACCAACCGGGAAGCCCGATATACTTAATAACCGTGTTACTAAACTTAACAACTGCAGAGATCTACTTAATAACTGTGGCAAGAAAGGTTGCAAAGTGGGACAAAACTCACTTAACAATTGTCTTGCTTAGCAACAGAAATGATGAACACCCTTGTGGTCATAAGTCAAGGACTATCTTGTATAACGAAAATTGAACTTCCAAAGGTTCAGCTACTATAAGTATAACTATATCAAAGTCAGATCTGAATGACTGTAGAGATTCTCAAGGAATATTGAATATAGCTGTCTGCAAGGAATATAAACCCTTCCATTCCCCGCTATCCTGTCAGAGCTGAAGAAGCTCCTTGGAGGAGAAGTGAAACGTCTTGGGAAAAAAAACAGAAAGTCCAGTTGCCTCCTGAAAAAGCATCTTTGGAACTTTCAGGATGAATGCGCCTTGCCTCCCTAAAATCTGGACTGCAAAACATTTTAGGAGTTATGTTTGCACAATATGGAAGACTAAGCTAAAAGGGGGGTCTTTTGTACTTCAGTATGTTGTGGGAAAACAATCATTGTCTTAGTACGTCATATGAGCCGTGGTGGTGCAATGGTTAGAATGCAGTACTGCAGGCTAACTCGCTGCTTACTCCAGTAGTTTGATCTTGATCGGCTTAAGGTTAGCTCAGTCTTCCATCCTTCTGAGGTCAGTAAAATGAGAACCCAGATTGTTGGGGTAAGTGTTCTGACCTAGGCTTCACAAAATCATGAAGCAGACTCCTCTCCCCAACAAAACCCCTTTTTATTAAGCTCATGTGAATTCCTCTCATTCACATCCAGCAAAGTCCCGACAAACAGTCTTTCAAGGACGAATTTACAATCACAGACCTTATCAGGCTTGGAGAGCTGCCAGGCCGATATCTTCCAAATGCAAAAATATACTTGGCAAGGGGTCTCTGAGAGTCATGAACAAATCTTCACACTAATTAAGCGAACTAATTGTCTCCTGCAAACTCCACTCCCCTTTCACTCCTCTTTATTCCCTATGGGAGGGGCCATTCACCGTCCACCTGTGCCTTTACTCCCGAGTCAGCCCTTGTTCCTTAACTGCTCCTTTCTCTTGGCAGCTCTGCGCATAAGAACAGGCTCCAGCTGTTCTTCTGCCCCACTGATCTCTGACTCCGAAGGCAGCTGATAACTGTCCAACGGCCCTGGCTCCATCTCTGCCTCTGATGCAGAGCCCTCATTAGAGCCTTCCCCAGACTCCAGGACTGGCCCATATTTTTCCCCAACCTCCTCACTGTCTGCCACCAGCTCTGCTGGCCACTGGGGGGCCACAACAGAAAGAGGCTGACTTCGTAAACCGCTTAAAGAAAGTTGTAAAACACTGTGAAGTGGTATATAAGTGCTATTGCTATTACTATATGAACCAGACCATGATATAGAGGCATCATAAAGTTGGCTTATTCATGCATAGCAAGTTGTATGGAGCGCCGTGGGCTAGACTAACCTGAAGCGTGAAAATTAATGTGTTGTCTGAAAGCAACCACTTTTTCTTCAAGGCATACCCTGTGCCCAAAAGGGCACAGCACCAGGATACTGACATGAGAGAACTGGGATGAAAACTAAACTTGATTTATACTTAACATTTACATCTAAATGTAGATTAAACACAATGCAATTTACTTTTTTATTTAAATTAAAACCATTAAATGGCATTAATAGGAGTATCCCCCGTGCCTTTCATAATTTTCTCTTTCTGCCTCATTAAAACATATAATTGGATGGCAACTTTGCAGAGAGTTCGGGAGGGGGGGGGAATGTCAAAGCATAACCTTTCTGGGACTTCATGCAGCTCTGGAGAACTCACGGGCTGAACTTTGCAATAGTCTTGGAAACACATCATTATAGGTAGCCCAAAAGCGCACAGCTCCTTGGGGCTGTTTCGTACATGAGCCTCTTCTGTGCCAAGGGAAGTGCCATTGCTTAATCAAAGTTGCTTTCTTTTCAAAAGAGATGTTCTGGTAAATTTACAAATTTACAGATTGTGATGTTGAGGAAGATGCTCAGCAACCCTCTCTGCTTTCTCAAATGTCTGGAGAGAAAAATGCAACATATGACTTATCGTGTATCTTCTACCCTTCAGCAACATTTGCTCTCTCACTCCAAAACTACCAGCAAGGTCTCATCCAGAGGTGGTATTCAGCCACTTCTGACCGGTTCTGGCGAAACGGTAGCAGAAATTTTGAGTAGTTTACAGAACCGGCAAATACCACCTCTGGCTGGCCCCGCCCCTGTCTATTTGCTACCTCCTGAGTCCCAGCGGAATCCCAGCTGATCGGCTGACTCTTCTTCTGTTGCCCTGCACAGGAGAACAGAGCTGGAAAGCAGGTTAGTGGAGTGGGGAGGGAATGGGGATTTTGCAGTATCCTTGCCCTGAAGTGGGGTGGAAATGGAGATTTTACAGTATCCTTGCCCTGAAGTGGGGTGGAAATGGAGATTTCACAGTATCCTTTCCCCAGGAGTGGGGAGGGAATGGGGATTTTGCAATATTCTTCCCCTGCCATGTCCACCAAGCCATGCCCACAGAACCAGTAGTAAAAAAATTGAATCCCACCACTGGTCTCAGCCCAGGAAGCCTTGCAAAGACAACAAACCATATCAGGCTAGAAGGTGGTGTGATGAATTCCATGGGAGAGAAGATTGGTATAAAAGACATCTAAGGATGAAAAAGGGGATTTCAAAGCTGCATTGTAACTTCAACCCAAACCAACAATGATTAATTAAAAGAAGAGAATACTGGTAGCTCAGGGTTGTACTGTCAGGTCCTTGGTGTTCTCTGAACTTGGTTGTTTTCTTGGAGATATTTCATTACCCAACTAGGTAACATCATCAGTACTAGAAGGAAGTGAGGTTTCCTCTTTATTTGCCCTGTCAGCGTTGGTGGGAATGTCCTTGATCAGGCTGTTGTTTACTGAATTGGATAGTAAAGCATCTGCAAGAAAACAGCCAAGCTCAGAGATGACCCTATTTATTTCTAACAACCAAGAACCCATGACTGGATTTAATCACCTCTTCAAATCAAATCACCATCCTGAATCACAGAACCTTTTCAGGGTATGCAATGAAGTTTGGGGCCTCTGAACTGATCTGACAATTCTGATAAAATTTATTTGACTCAAGCATTTCTGTACAATTACTGCAAGTTTGTATCAGTTCATAATACAAACTGTTGAGTTGAATTCCATTAACAACCACAATTTGTGCAGACTCGTTGGATCGGAAATTTGAATCAGATGTTGGGTGATTTGTACACTCCGGCTACTATCTGCCATCCCAAAATAGAAAGCATTTAGGGTGAGTTTTCACCTAAAGATAAAACAGATGGAGGCATTATCTTATAATCATTTGATTCTTGATGAATATATCTCATTTTTTCTTTATGTACACTGAGAGCACATGCACCAAAGACAAATCCCTTGGGTGTCCAATCACACTTGGCCAATAAATAATTCTATTCTATTCTGTTCTGTTCCTATTCCATTCCATTCCATTCTACTCCTATTCTATTCTATTCTATTCTACTCTAATTCTATTCTATTTCTATTCCATTCCATTCTACTCTAATTCTATTCTTATTCTATTCTATTTCTATTCCATTCCATTCTATTCTTATTCTATTCTATTTCCACTCCATTCCATTCTACTCTAATTCTATTCTTATTATATTCTTATTATATTCCATTCCATTCTACTCTAATTCTATTCTATTTCTATTCCATTCCATTCCACTCTAATTCTATTCTTATTATATTCTTATTATATTCCATTCCATTCTACTCTAATTCTATTCTATTTCTATTCCATTCCATTCTACTCTAATTTTATTATTATTATATTCTTATTATATTCCATTCCATTCTACTCTAATTCTATTCTATTTCTATTCCATTCCATTCTACTCTAATTCTATTCTTATTCTATTCTTATTATTTTCCATTCCATTCTACTCTAATTCTATTCTTATTCTATTCTTATTATATTCCATTCCATTCTACTCTAATTCTATTCTTATTATATTCTTATTATATTCCATTCCATTCTACTCTAATTCTATTCTTATTATATTCTTATTATATTCCATTCCATTCTACTCTAATTCTATTCTATTTCTATTCCATTCCATTCCACTCTAATTCTATTCTTATTATATTCTTATTATATTCCATTCCATTCTACTCTAATTCTATTCTATTTCTATTCCATTCCATTCTACTCTAATTCTATTCTTATTATATTCTTATTATATTCCATTCCATTCTACTCTAATTCTATTCTATTTCTATTCCATTCCATTCTACTCTAATTCTATTCTTATTATATTCTTATTATATTCCATTCCATTCTACTCTAATTCTATTCTTATTATATTCTTATTATATTCCATTCCATTCTACTCTAATTCTATTCTTATTATATTCTTATTATATTCCATTCCATTCTACTCTAATTCTATTCTATTTCTATTCCATTCCATTCTACTCTAATTCTATTCTTATTCTATTCTTATTATATTCCATTCCATTCTACTCTAATTCTATTCTATTCTATTTCTATTCCATTCCATTCTACTCTAATTCTATTCTATTCTGTTCTGCCCTGTCTGTCCTGTCCTGTCCTGGTTCTGGTTCTGGTTCTGGTTCTGGTTCTGGTTCCACTCCATTCCATTCTATTCTATTCTATTCTATTCTATTCTATTCTATTCTATTCTTATTCTTATTAGTAAAAATGTTTGACTCTACCTTTATCTTCGCTTTTCTCTCAGGTTTCTTGAGCTGAACATTTCCATGGGTAATTGCCTCAAGCTGTATGGCTTGGCTTATGAGTTCAACCATCCACCCTTGCTCCAAGCAGCTCTAAGCTACATTGAACAACACTTTGGAGCCCTCACAAAGCAAGAAGCTTTCCTGAATTTGGATTCTGGTGCTCTGATCAACCTCATCTGCTCAGACCACTTGGAAATCACCTCTGAACTGGTCATCTATCAGGCTGTGCGCAGTTGGGTGGAAGCAGCCACTTCCGTACGCCTCCCACAGTTTCAGAAGCTTCTTGGACATGTCCGCTTTCCACTGCTCACTCATGATGAGCTCGTTGATGTCCAGGCAGATATTGCAGAATATTATCGCCATGTGCGCCTCCGGTGGAAGGAACTAGACGGGATAGGGAGATTGCTAGAGAGTGGGGGGCTCAGAAAAGGCATGTTTGACAACTATTTTGTGTGTGTAGAGGTCAACGAAAGCAGGATCCAGGATGGAGACCACCCAGAATCCTATTTGCATTGTTTTGATCCTCATGCCGAGAAGTGGGAGAAGTTACCGCCAGTAAAATATCTCAGCTACTCCGGATGTGCTTCCATGGGATGCAAACTTTACCTGTCCGGTGGTCAGAAGAACAATTGTACATTTGTTGACGCTCTTTATGAATACAGCTCCTTGACTAGTCAATGGATGCAGCTTCCATCTATGAGCACAAGCCGGGCTGTGCATCCCTTCCTAGCCTGCAACAAGAAACTCTATGCTCTTGGAGGCTGCAATGACCTGGGTCCTCTTACTTCCGCTGAGGCCTTCTGTGTGGAGCAGAATAACTGGAATTCCATTGCTAACCTTCCCCTTGCATTGATGTACCCTGCTTCAGCAGTGCTCAAGAATAAGCTCTACCTAATAGGAGGGAAAGCTTCCTGGAGCTACCGGGGCCTTCTTATCTATGACACAAACGCCAATTGGTGGACTGAAGTGCCCATGGAGTTTGCCTGTTACGGCGCAGCAGCTGTCTCCGTTGGAAACGGGATATATGTTTTGGGTGGATACTCAGAGGAGAGGGGCAATGTCCTAGTCCACACTGCGATGGGCAGCGAAGAGGTTCCTTCCTGTACCAAAGGTAGCTTTTACCTCTGTGAGAATGGGAGAGTCAATTGGGACATCACCATACCGGAATTGCCCATCGCCTTGGCATTCGCTTGCGCATTGGAATTCCAAGGTAAGATTTACCTGTTAGCGGGCAAAGATGAGAATGACTCCTATAACACAAGCTACAGCTGGGTACCAGAGGACACAAGCTGGACCCAATGCCCGGAAGAAATCCCTGTCACCAATGAAGTGAGGCTGTTCAATTGTGCAACCTTGAAGATGCCCAAAAAGCCAATCCGAATTCTTCTGCTTGCAACAACAGCCAGGTCTACTGTAACCGGGGTGGACCACGCCAAGAAAGGACAGTCAGGTTCTTACACCAGTGATGGCTGTGGGCTGAACTGCTGCTGGGGTTGAAGTTGATGCCAAAAGGGCTCCCCCCAATCTCCCTGATTCCTCTGGCTTTTAGCAACGCAAAAGAAGACGGTCTCTCCCAAATATAGGACATCTCTGCCCTCAGGGCTGATGGGCTTCATGGATGTTACCCTTGAAACAATGAGTCTGCTTGGGATGGACATATCACAAAATCAATACCATCATCACCCTCCATTTGTCCTTTCCAAGATGAAATGGTTACATCTTTCTTAGGCTTGTATTAAAAAGCTCTGGCTCTGTTTTAGGTTTTTTTTTTTCTATTTTCTCCATCCTTGGAGATCACTTGGAAAATTATTTCATTCATCCATTTATTTATTACATTTTACTTTGACTGCCCTCTGAATAATTCCATGCTGCTTATGTGTGGCTCCCAGCCAAACAGTTCGGATCTGGTTTGCTAGTTTTGAAGGCAGAAGCTCCCTGTAGACCAGGAGTGTCAAACTCAATTTCATTGAGGGCCACATCAGAGCTCTGGTTGACCTTAGGGGACTGGGTGGGTGTGGCTGACTGGGTGGGTGTGGCCATCTTGATGCCACTCCCCAAACTGCTGGCATGTTTCCTCTTCACATTGAGTAGACCAGGCCAAAGCCATGCTGGCCCAATGTTTCCTCTTCGCATTGGGTAGATGTGGGCCGGCCTCTTACATTTTCCAGAACAGCCCTGTGGGCCAGATTCAACCATATCACATTGTGTTTGACACCCCTGCCATACATGTTTCAGATGATATAAATCAGGGTGAAAATTTCTAATCCTGGTTTTCTAACTACGACAATGAAAGTTCTTGTTGAGTTCAAACCAGTGGTGGGTTGCAGACGGTACGTCCCAATACAGGCATACCGGTGCCTGCCAGGACCACCGGGTACCATTCTGGTATAGTGCTCTGGAGGGCCCACCCGCCCACCATCCTTACCTTCCGCGCACATGCAAGGAGCATATGCTGCCTACACAACACTCCGCCGAGCAACTGGAGCATCACGGAGGTGTCGCAGAGCATTGCAGGAGGTAAGGACGTCGGCACACATGGCGCAATTGTGCGTATGTGCTGTGCACATTCATGTGGTGAATGCCGGACCCCGTTGCACCGTACCGGTTGCAACAGGATCTGGATGCCACCACCAGGTTAATTGTTGGCAATCTTAGCCTACCCCTGTCACTTAAATGTCAAGACAAGAGGAGATCATATAGAGGAATTGTTTTCTTCTCTATTCACTTTGATAAAAGGGAACTTACTTCCAAAAATTCTTTCAGAGAATTTCAATGACTTCTTACAGGTGGATTGTGGTAGTCTTGAAATTACCATATTTTTCAGAGTATAAGATGCACTGGAGTGTAAGACACACCTTAGTTTTGGGGGAGGAAAATAGAAAAAAAATTCTGCCTACCAGGTATTCATCTACATTTGGAGTATAAGACACACCCAAATTTTCAGCCGCTTTTTTGGGGGGGGGGAGTATTTGAATTTTATTTGAATTTATTATATTTGTTAGCCACTCCCTCTCCACGAAGGGACTCGGGGCGGCGTACAATAAATAAAAAACACATATTATACAATTAAAACATTTCATGGAGAAGGTGTCAAAATCGCATAGTACAATACATAGTAATAGTCTTAATAACATTAAAATTAAAGTGTGTGTTATACTCCAAAAAAACATGGTATAAAATAACCAGCAAATGTCTGTGAATATCCTGCCTTTCAACATGCTAAGAACAGAGCTACCATATCTCTGCTGAAAATCCCAGGTACTTATGATCACATTTGAGCCCAAAGTGTCTGTTGCTAAATGAGACATTCATTAAGTCAGTTTTGCCCCCATTTTACAATCTTTCTTGCCGCATTTGTTACGTGAATCACTGCAGCTGTTAAGTTAGTAACACAGTTGTTAAGTGAATCTGGTTTCCCATTGAATGTGCTTTTCAGAAGGGGACAAAAGAGAATCGCATGATCCCAGGAAACGGCAGCCGTCATAAATATCAGTCCGTGGCCGAGCATCTGAATTTTTGATCATGTGACCATGCGGATGCTGCAACAGTCGTAAGTGTGGAAAATGGTCATAAGCAGGAGGGGTGGGTTGCTACCAGTTTTACTACTGATTCGCAACCTGCCCGCGCATTAGACGCGCACTGCGCACATGTGCACTTTTCAATGTCAATTGTTCTTCGCGCATGCGCAGAGCAATTTACAGTGAACTGTGCACGCGCAGTCAGTAAAAACCAAAATGGTGGTGGCTCAGCAGTGGTGAGGGAACCGGTTCCGGGGCGTGGCAGGCCTGGGTCACTGCCAGTTCTGCGAACCAGGCCTGAATTCTTTTTTTTTCTTTTTTTTTAAATAAATATTTTTTTATTAAATGTTTTGATCTTTAAAAACAATAAGGAAGACACAGCAAAGAAAAAAACACAATAAGACAAAACAAAACACAGAACATACATAACAATATACAGTAATTTTACAGCTTTCTCTGTCGGCTTTCCTTCTTAGCTTTTATAATTCTCCCTTCTGCATTGCCTTCCTCTCACTATGACCTTGTCCTATAATTTAACAAACCTAGTATTAACACTAATAATAGTATTTATTACTTATATCTCCATATATTTGTATTCTCTATTTTCTGTCTTGGCTTCTGTTTTCTAGCCATTTGTACATTTTATTCCATACTTTACAGAAGCCCGATTCTTCTCTTTCTTTTAGTTCTATTGTCATTTTGTCCATTTCTGCGCATTCGAGTATTTTCCTGATTGTAGTTTCATCTGAGGGTGTATTGATTTTTTTCCCAGTTTTGTGCGAAGGCAATCCTGGCTGCAGGGAGTATGCGTATGATGATGTATTGAGATTCAGGCCTGAATTCTACTATCAGTTTGGCCGAACCGGGCCGAACAGGAAGCAACCCACCTCTGATCATAAGCCACGTTCACAAATGAAGGATAATGATAGGAAAAGACAGCCAATTGCCACCCATCAACAAATTAATCAGCCAATAGGTAGCACCCCATAAACACGGGTTACAGAAGAGCCCAAAGCATGCATTTGCCAGGGTTCCAAATAACATACCCACAGCAAACAAAACTCCAAGGCAGGCAGATTCCTCAAAGAATAGTTTTATTCGATGTGTCATATTGGCACATATCTGGTGAAAACCAACTCTGAAGGTTCCCCATGGTTTTCATCTAATTAAAAGTAAAAGTTTTTCCTCAACTCCAAAACAAGCAGTCACATGGTCCATTCAAGGAACTGTCTGGTTGCCTGGTGGCATCCACTGTTCCCTATAAGGTGCGCGGCTGCACGGCCGCACACGTGGCAAGAAAACACCGCACGGCAGTTTCCAACTGCCACGCAGTGATTTCTACTGTCACAGGCGCCGGAGGCTGGGGAGGTCCTTTGCAGACGGCTAGAACTGGCCGCTCGCAAAGGACCTCCCCGGACTTGTTTTGGTGAGCGTGGGGTGACTGATGCTAGTTCAGCAAAGCAAGCCTGGGGAGGTCCTTTGTGGGCGGCCAATCCTAGGTGCTTGCACCTGGCGCTGTGGATAAAATAAACTCCCGAAGCCCCTGCCGCTACCGGAATATCTGCTGCCACCTCCTCCTCCTCTAACAGCACCACCACATTTGCTGCCCGACGCTGCGGCAGAGGTGAAGCTACCAAAGCTCCCGCCGGCACCCCCGCCCATGGCAGCGGCGCCTCCCCCTCTGTTCAGAGCACCTGAGCTGAGCCCTGCGTTACCCCTGCCCCCTCCTCCTCTGCTGTGCTTTTGAGGAGCCAGTAGGAAGGCAGCGGAGGGGGCGGGAGCAGGGGAAAAAGGCCTCATGGCTTCTCAAAAGCACGGCGGCAGAGGAGAAGGCAGAAGGGGTAACGCGGTGCCCAGCTCAGGTGCTCTGAGTGGAGGGAGATGCGCCGCCGCCGCTGCCACGGGCGGGGGCACCAGCGGGAGCTTTGGCGGCTTCACTCCAAGTGTGGTGGTGCTGTTGGAGGAGGAGGAGGAGGTGGTGGCAGCTGTTATTCTGGTGGCGGCAAGGGCTCGTCGGCATCTTCAGCGGCAGCCCTGCCCCCTGTGAAAAAAACCGAAGATGGAGCAGATCCACGCAGATGACGTCACCGCAACAAGACTGGAGGAGGAATTCTGGGAGTTGAAGTCCACAAGTCTTCAAGCTGTCAGGTTTGAAGACCTTGGGTTTTTTTTTTTCTAAAGGGTTAGGGGTGCAAGGGTCTTGCAACTTGACAGCTTTAAGACTTGCATGCTTCAATGCCAGAGTTCCTGAGCCAACATGACTGGAGGAGGAATTCTGGGAGTTGAAGTCCACAAGTCTTAAAGCTGTCAAGTTTGAAGACCCCTTGGGGTTTTTTTCCTAAAGGATTAGGGATGCAAGGATCTTGTAACTTGACAGCTTTAAGACTTGCGTGCTTCAAATGCCAGAGTTTCTGACCCAACATTTTGGTTGCTAAGCAGGAGCGTTGTTAAGTGATACTATATAACACTTTTAATTAAGCAGGTACCTTGAATAAACATAACTTTGAGTTTCAAATAATACTGATTTTGTTGTTGTCTTAGGTGACACCTGTGAAAAAAATTCAGGTGCTGCTCAGGCATAAAAATGTGCCGCTCAAACACTATACTTTTCTGCTCACACTGAAAAAAAATTAGAGGGAACATTGGTGGCATCTCTCCTCCTTCCTTTGGCCAGGTGTGAGAACATCCTTGGTTCCTAAGAGAAAGTATTTTATTTTGGCTACAAAACCCCCAGCTATCTCTAATCCCCCCCCTCCCTATCCCTCAGCTCCCGTGTGGCAAAACTGAAACTCCAAGATGGATTTGGTCAGGTAAGCTTCAGGGTTGATAGGCTGGTAAAGAGAAATTCCCTGATAATGGGCTCCATCATGAGTCCATTAAAGCTCAGAAGAGTAAATTTCTGCTCCTGGTGACCAACCCAAAGTCAATCTTGGATAAGTCACGTTTTCAGCGCGGTTGTAATGATCACTAAATGAATCTGTGGTAACTCAAGGACTACCTGTAATCACCAGTTGGGACAAAGAATCAGCCTTTCCTGTATCTTCTGACAACGTCTAGAGGTCATCTAAAATACAATTGTCCTAACAAGGGACGTTTGAACGGAATTCTCAAGCATCCCTGGAATAAAAAAGAAAGAAACAAAAAGCAGAAATCTTTCACACAAGGAGAGAAAGCTTTTTCACAAAGCGTTAAGGCAAGCCTGGAAGGGCTTTAGATGAGAAACTCATTTTGAGAAATTTAGGGACAGCCTTTGGGGCGACTGTGAATGAAGGATAGACAATGCAGAGATTGTAGACTTCAATTCCCAGCAGCCTTAGCTAAAGGCAATAGAAAGTGATGATGGAAGGTCAAAACGCCAGGTAGATTCCCCTCCCTCCCCCCCCCCACTATCCAGTGGCTTAACTAGAGTTGGAAAATCAAAGCTCTTCAGGCTTGTTTTTAAGTTGATAGCCCACGTTATTATTTAGTCCGTAGCAGTGGTGGGTTCTAGTACAGTTGCAATGGGGTCAGGCGTCCTCCACATGAACGCATGCAGCGCGCGCACACACACATGCAGCTAGCACATGCATCTTACCGTCCAGCGACACCTCTGCAAGCCTCCGTGACATTCCAGCTGCTCGGCGGAGCAGCACGCAGGCGCTGTATGCGCCATGCGCAGGCGCAGAAGTGCAGAAGAGTTTAAAGACAGGTAAGGAGTGCGGGTGGGCCTCCGGAGCACCCTACCGGAATGATACCCAGTGCTCCGGGCAGGCTCCGGTATGCCCGTACAGGGCGTACCACCTGCAACCCACCACTGGTCTGTAGGCAACTGTAAATAGCCCTAAGCAAATAGGTTCTTCTTAACAGAACAGAATAACAGACTTGGGCAGTGGTGGGTTGCAGGCAGTACGCCCGGTACGGGCATACCGGTGCCTGCCCGGAGCACCAGGTACCATTCCGGTATGGTGCTCTGGAGGGCCCACCTGCCCACCCGAGCTCCTTACCTGTATTTAAGCTCTTCAGCATTTCCGTGCAGGGGCACGGAGCGCACGGCACCTGTGCAATTCTCCGCCAAGCAGCTGGCATTTCAGGAGGGTCACAGAGGTGTCACAAGAGGTAAGGATACATGCATTCATGTGATGGACGCCGGGCCCAGTTGCAACCATACCGGTTGCAATGGGATCCGGGAACCCACCACTGGACTTGGGGAACCTTGGAGGTCTTCTAGTCCAACCCCCTGCTCAAGCAGGAGCTCAAGCCTTATATCATTTCAGACAACTGGCTGTCCAGTCTCTTTTTAAAAGCCTCCAGTTTTCTTAATTCTAGGAAGAAGAAGGCCGGGGCAAACCATGTCTGAAAAATCCTGCCCAGAAAACTGCAAGGATTTGTCCAGTCAGTTGCTAGGACTCAAGATTGACTCAAAGTCACAATATCAGCATTCTGAGTAACACACCCATCAAAAGCAGATCTCTGGGGCAGATAGATTCCTCTAAAAACATGTTTATTGGATACATTCATATCAGCATAGCCGATGAAAGCCAACTCTGAAAGTTCCCACAGTTTTCACCTAATTAAAAGATTAATACTTCTCCCCTCCCCAGTGTCACCAGTCACATGGTCCAATGAATATGGCTGGCAACCTCCTCTCCTCCTTCACCAGCCACCGGTTAATGATGACCTTGATTCCCACAAGAAAACGTTTTGCTTTGACTGGAAACTGGGCTATCTGCTTCCACCCTCCCCTTCTTTCTCAGTCTTCAATTAGAGGTGAGCTCCTACTGGTTCAGACCAGTTCAGCCAAATAGATAGTAACTTGACAGCTTGGATTGCTGGAACTAGCAGCAACCTAGGCCTGCCACGCCCCCGAACCAGTTCTCCTATGGCTGCGCCATCTTGTTTTTCAGTTCTGTGCATGCACAGAACAATTTTTGCGCACACCAAACCGGCAGTAATGCCGGTAGCAACTCACCCCTGGCTTCAATGCAACTGTGAGGCCAGACAAGATGGCTTCAGCCAGGTTCGCTTCAGAGTCGACACATTGATTGAAAAGTGGACTGTGACAACCAGAGAACGTGTGTGAAAATGACTCCACGCAGGTTGATCTATTTAATTCATTTATTCCAAAATTAAGCTACACCTTAGCCAAAGTCTCTGCTTATACTCCAACACCCTAAAAGCTACCATTGGAATAAAAGCAGGTGCAGGAAAGTCAAATAAAGCCCCAAAATGTAAACACCACATAAACTAAGCAGCAGCAAAGCAGTTCTTCAAAATCCAAAGCATTACAAAACGCAATTACAAGCCAATTAAAAAGCCTTTGGCGCTAGTCTTCACCTGGTGATGCTAATGTGAGCTCCGATTAAATCTCTCGTGGGAAGAAACTCCATAGGTTTTTCTTAAGGTAGAATATAAGCTTCATCCTACAACAATTTTGTATGACTAATAAGGTCTCCTTCCAAGTATCATCCAGGGAGAAGTGTAGTTATAGTTAGGGTAAATTTTGCAGATTTTCCAACTTAATAACCTCAAGATAAATCTGGGCTAAAACTTCCAGTGCCCTTTATATAAATCAGAAAGATATCAAGCTGGGGTAGGTGATATTTCCCCTGCTACTTAATTTCTCTTTCCATAAAGGAAAAAAAAATCAAGATACGCCAGCATTGTTCCATTTGAATCTAATTTGTAAAACACGAAGCAGTTTAGATAGTGGGACTAATAGTCAAGGCTTCCAAAACAATTAAAAGAAATCAATTTCACATTTATTTCCACAAAGCACAGATGGAGTTTAATAGAGGATTGTAAAATACCTTTTAATTGGGTCTGTAATCTCATTTTTAGAAGAAGATAGCAAGAAATCCCCAAGAAATACTCTTTGTAAAAAAATTTTAAAAAGCCAACATACAACGTGCCCGTGTATTTTTAAAGAAAGTTCAGTTGGTACAAGAGTTTTGATTTAACCATGGTCGAGAGAAGCCAGAAAAATGTCATAGACACATAAAGATAGCAATAGCAATAGCACTTAGACTTATATACTGCTTCGTAGTGCTTTTGCAGTCCTCTCTAAGCAGCTTACAGAGTCAGCATCTTGCCTCCAACAATCCGGACCCTCATTTTACCGATCTTGGAAGGATGGAAGGCTGAGTCAAGCTTGAGCTGGTGAGAATTGAACTGCTGAATTGCAGGCAGCCGGTAGTCAGCAGAAGCAGCCTGAAGTACTGCACTCTAACCACTGCACCACCTTGTAATTCTTTAAATTTATTATTGTTTGGACTTACATTCCAAAAAAACCCCAGGAATCCGGAGATACATAGGTCTGAATTTATGAAATGAACCGGAGGTTGGACCATCGTAAATGACACTCTGTCTCTGACATAAATGGCCAAGATAGCTAATTAGACATATCTATTTTCCCCTGCATAAGTTCATATTAGTATAATGTTTAGACAGTTCACGAATACCTAACCAATTTAGGTGAACTGAATATCATTTTTTTTAAAGTTGCAGTTGTATTACAAGTATTACAGTTGTAAAATAATAATAATAATAATTGGTTTTAAAATGAACACTTGACCCATGAAGAGGTAGCATAACACAGGTCTGGGAGTCAGCAATTTAAGAACAAATAGGCAGTGTTTTTTGTAGCCAAGGGAAACAATTGACGCGTTTGGAGAAGTCAAGGGCCATAGGGTCATGCCACAGATATACGGGGAGCTTGATTTGTTTTAAAGAAAAAGTTTGAAAATTGAGTTTCTAAAGAATGATGTGTCCATTTTAGTACCGCGCTACTATTTCCATTTGTCTCCCATCTCAAAACAGCTTAGAAATTGTGCCGTTGGCTTTATTCATGTATGGTCAGAGGTCAACTCATGGCTCGTGACCCACCTCAACTTTCAATGATTCATTGATCTATCCTAAAATATGAAGTTCATAGAATAGAAGAGTGGAAAGATCTGCTTTAAGGCAACTAGTGCAAGCTTTGCTAAAGGCAAGAATTCAGTAAATCAACCCTGATAAGTAAATGAATCAGCCAACCCTATTTGAAAATTATTTAGCTTCTCATAAAGCTTCTGATATAGGTAAAGATAAAGATTTCCCCTATCCCAGGGGTTGGCAACCTTAAACACTCAAAGAGCCATTTGGACCCATTTCTCACAGAAAAAAAAAAAACATCGGGAGCACAAAACCCTTCCCGTGCCTGACTATTTCCTGAGTGGCCACAAAACTAGTATATGTAGATGAATTAAACATTCTTGGATTGAACCATGGTCGCCCTACTAGGGGTTCAAAAGCTGAATAAATCACGTGCCAGTGAGTGTCGCACATTGGCCGTTGTGACGCATATTTTGAGCAACAGGGAGCCGCAGCAGAGGGATGAAACTGTCATATGCAGCTCCAGAGCCGCAGGTTGCTGACCCCTAACCCTATCCAGTCAGGTCCAACTCTAGGTTGTCATCTCCATTTCTTAGCCGAGGGAGCCAGCATTGTCCAAAGACACTTCTGTGGTCATGTGGCCAGCACGACTACGCCGAAGTGCACAGAACACTGTTACCTTCCCACCAAAGTGGTACCCATTAATTTATTCATATTTTGATGCTTTCAAACTGCTAGGTTGGCAGACATTGATATAGGTACAAACCCAGTGGTGGGTTTCAAATTTTTTTAGAACCTCTTCTGTAGGTGTGGCCTGCTTTGTGGGAGTGGCTTGCTGGCCATGTGACCAGATGGGAGTGACTTGCCAGCCATGTGACTGGGAGGGCGTGGCCAACTTGTAAAATGTGGTGAAACTCACTTAACAACGCTTTTGCTTAGCAACCAAAATGTTGGCTCAGAAACTCTGGCATTTGAAGCACGCAAGTCTTAAAGCTGTCAAGTTACAAGACCCTTGCACCCCTAACCCTTTAGGGAAAGAAACCCCAGGGGTGTTCAAACTTGACAGCTTTAAGACTTGTGGACTTCAACTCCCAGAATTCCTCCTCTCACTCTTCATCTTGATGATGTGCGGACGGGCGGGGGGAGGGAGCTGGAACCAGTTCTAAATGGCACTGTAGATTTGTGGAACCTCTTCTATAGAAGAAGTTAGAACTGGCAGGAACCCACCCCTGGTACAACCCCATCTATTCAGTTAGAAAAATCTGGAGCGAAGGATTAGCACTTTTTAAAATTCAGGTATTCATAGAATCGTTGAATGTATGAGTAGGACTCGTGAATATGTGCAGGAATCTACTTAAACATCTCAAACAGGTTGTGTTTAAATGTCCAGGATGCTGGCGTGACTACTGTCCAAAGCACCACTTCTATTACATACCAGGTCAACCCACCAAGAAGTTCTACCTAACTTTATGTCTAAATTCTCTTTCTTTTATTTTAATCATTTTGGTCCTTAAAGTTGCGAGTTTGGAGAGCCCTATTGTTGTGTATAATAAAAGAAGCTTGAAAGCCTATCAGAGTTTCTCTCTCTCCCATCGGATGCCAAACAGACTCAAGGCAAAGTTATTTTGAGTTTCTTTCTCACACTTTCCTCTTTAGTGGGACTGAATTGTCATTCTTCTTCCTTTAAATGGCTCTTGGAACTTTTGGAACTGAAGCCCAGACATCTTAAAGTTGCCAAGTTTGAAAAACGCTGCTTTACAGTGCTGGATAGAAAATGTCCAGATGTCAAAGTCCTTTTTTTGCTTTGCCTTAGAACACCTTCTGAGTTGTAGCCGAACTTGCTGTATGAATGCAGAACAGCTGCTCCGATTTTAAAGGTCTCAAGTACCCAATGAATTATACTGCCATCTTTATTTCACACTAAATAATGCAGGCCGCATTGGGTCATCATTTTAGAGATATTTCCTTACCTAAACAGAGAAACAGAATGGGTGGGCATGCCAACCATACCAGCTTCCCTATTGAATTTCCTTTGTGGGAAGCTGACATAAATCAATCCATTCTTCCTTCCTTCCTTCCTCCCTGTTCCTTTTTCCCTCTGTCCCTCTCCTCCTTCTCTTCCATCCTTCTTTCCTTCCTTTCCTCCCTTCATTCTTTCCCTCTTCATTGTTCCTTCCTTCCTTCCTCCCTCCTCACTTCCTTCCCCTCCTTCCCTTCTTTTTCCTCCTTCCCTTTCTGTTCCTTCTTTCCTTCCTCCCTCTGTCCCTCTCCTCCTTCTCTTCCATCCTTCTTTCCTTCCTTTCCTCTCTTCATTCTTTCCTTCCTCATTGTTCCTTCCATCCTTCCTATTCCTTTCTCCCTCTGTCCCTCTCCTCCTTCCCTTCCACCCTTCTTTCCTCCTTCCCTTTCTTTTCCTTCTTTCCTGTTCCTTCCTTCCTCCTTCTGTCCCTCTCCTCCCTTCCTTCCTCCTTTCCTCCCTTCCCTCTCTTCCTTCTTTCCTCCCTTACAATACAATAGCAGAGTTGGAAGGGACCTTGGAGGTCTTCTATTCCAACCCCCTGCCTAGGCAGGAAACCCTATACCATTTCAGACAAATGGCTATCCAACATCTTCTTAAAGACTTCCAGTGTTGGAGCATTCACAACTTCTGGAGGCAACTTCTGTTCCACTGATTAGTTGTTCTAACTGTCAGGAAATTTCTCCTCAGTTCTAAGTTGCTTCTCTCCTCGATTAGTTTCCACGCATTGCTTCTTGTTCTGCCCTCAGGTGCCTTGGTGAATAGTTTGACTCCCTCTTCTTTGTGGCAACCCCTGAGATATTGGAACACTGCTATCCTCTTCCTCCTTCCTCTTCCTTCCTCCCTCCCTCTTCCTCCTTTCTTTGTTTCCTTCCTTTATTCATGCAGTCCATTATGTTCCTTCTTTCTTGTTCCTCCTCCCATTCCTCCATATTCCTACTTTCTTTTCCCCTTCCCTTCCCAGCAGGTAGGTAAGTGCCTGCTGCTGGCAGGAGTGGGGGGGGGGAGAGAAAGGGGTTGAACAAATGGCTGGGAAACTCATAGAATATTGAAAATGAGGATTCTATGACCACAGCAGCAGCCTGGTAATGCTGAAGCATCCCAGCTTTCCATAAGTTAACACATTTGAGGTACCTTTGTTGATAGAGTCAATCCTATGATGCTCTGTTTCACCCAGACAATTTTCTAGTTACTATAGTTTGTTTCAAGGGGTGTAATGGCTCCCTGGTTAAAGATGCTGAGCTTGTCAGCTGAAAAGATTCGAGACCCAAGCACATGAGATGGGGTGAACTTCCATTACCTGTCCCAGCTCCTGTCAACTGAGCAGCTTGAAAGCATGCACTTGCGAGTAGATAAATACCATATTTTTCGGAGGATAAGACGCACCGGAGTGTAAGACGCACCAAGATTTTGAAGAGACAATTTTTTTTTAAAAAAAAAAGGTTTTTGCACTCTGCAGACCTCCCAAAAATGGTCCATTTTTCTTAGAGTGCCCTGGGGGCTAGGGGGGGCAAAATACTCTGGAAGCCTACTAAAGGCTATGCATGGCCATTTTGATGAAGGGGGCAAGGTTTCTGGAGGCAAAAAAATGCTGTATTCAGTGTATAAGACGCACCCAGATTTTCATCCTCTCTTTTGAGGGAAAAAGGTGCGTCTTATACTCCGAAAAATATGGTAGGTATCACTTTGGTGGGTAGGTGGCAGCATTCTATGCACCTTGACATATGCCAGCCATATGACCACAGAAGCATCTTTGGACAACACTGATTCCCTTGGCTAAGAAACAGAGATGAACAATTGGACACAACTGGACAGGGGACACCTTTACTTTTAACTTTATAGTTTGTTTCAGGGGTGGGCTGCTGGGGGTTCGCAGGGGTCTGGGAGAACCTCTAGCTAAGATTCTGTGCAGTTCAGAGAACCCCCAAATCCTGGCTGGCCCCGCCCAGCCTGCCCTGCCCCTCCCAGGAGTCCCCCAGGTGGCCCATTTTGGGTGCAGGTAAGTGCAGGGCACACACGGAGGCTCATGGAGGGTAAAAAATGGGCCTACCAGTAGTTTGGGAAAGCTAGAAAGGCCCATTTCTGGCCTCCGGAGGGCCTCTGGAACCTGGGGAGGCCATTTTCACCCTCCCGGAGGTTCAAAGAAAGCCCCCACCCCCACCCCCACCTCCGTGGTGCAGGAAACTGGCTAGGCCATGCCCATCATGGCTACACCCACCCAGCAACCAGGCAGAGCCCCCCTTGCTAAAATTTCTGAAGCCCACGCCTATTTTGTTTCATTGTATTTGTCACAAGTCCATTGAATAAGCTTTGAAAATAGGTACATCTGTCAATTAGCATGAAAACATATGTGTGTTTGTGTGTGTGTGTGTGTGTGTATATATACATACACACACACACACACACACACACACACACACACACACACATACATATATATGTATTCGAACCAGGGCTGTATTACATATTAGGCAGTTATATTAGCCACCAAGCCACAGGCTCTCCTCCTGTGATGAGCCAAATGACAGAAAGAGGGAGTAGTGAGCTTCCTCCCATATTTGGGCATACCAGGGGTTGTAACACAAATACATACCTATTTCCCTGGCTCAGCTGATAAGGAGGAGAGCCTGTGGCTTAGTGGCTATCTGCCTAATATGTAATACAGCCCAGGTTCAAATCCCAGTAAGGGTATGGCTAGCTGATGAGAGCTAAATAGCTTGAAATGGATCTATACTAGTCTCCCTTTACTTATTTATCAGCACAAATACAACACAAATATAAAAAGGCAACATTAAAAATAAAAATATGATTTTCTAATATATATATTAAGAGACAGGGGACATTTGTGAATGTGTGCAATATTCTTTGAGAAGGAAAGGCTGGCCACAGGTAGTAAATGAGCTTATTGTTTGTTTATATAGGCTGCCCCCAAAAGATCACAACTGAAACAAATTACGATCATACAGTTATGAAGGAAAAGTTACTTCTGCCTCTGAAGGCATGGAGGTTGATTGCAAAGGAGCTGTCATGTCCTCTGACATTTGGTTGCACCTGGTATATTTTGTAAAGTTATTTGTCTCTCTGCTATGGAGTAGACTATCTGTCTTTGATTGCAGAGGGGCAGTTATTCGGAATTGAAGGAGCATGATTTTTTAAAAAAACCCATTCTGCTTGAAACAGAAAATCCTCTTTTGCTAAGTACCCTCCAGAGGAAAGAGTCATTCTCTATCACTTCTTGAGGAAGAACACCATGGAAGTCAGTTACCAACTGGTCACAATTTTGCCTCCCCCATAATGCCTTGAACCTGGCATCCTTCCCCAGCACGAAGAGGGGGGGGGGAATAGAGGCTGAGCAATACCACCACCCTCCAAAAATGAAAAAAGAATAATTTGCAAAATTGTTCTCAGGTTAAGTATGAGGAAGATGGGTGGTTAAGAAATAGGATAGATAGATAGATAGATAGATAGATAGATAGATAGATAGATAGATAGATAGATAGATAGATAGATAGATGATGGATGGATGGATGGATGGATGGACGGATGGACGGATGGACGGATGTACATACATACATACATACATACATACATACATACATACATACATGATAGATGATAGACAGAAAGCTGGATGGATGGATGGATGGATGGATGGATGGATGAATAGATAGATAGATAGATAGATAGATAGATAGATAGATGATAGATAGATAGATAGATAGATAGATAGATAGATAGATAGATAGATAGACAGACAGACAGACAGACAGACACAGACAGACAGACAGACAGACAATGATAGATGGTAAATAGATGATAGATAGACAGACAGACAAATGATAGATAGATGATGATAGATAGATAGATAGATAGATAGATAGATAGATAGATAGATAGATAGATAGATAGATAGATAGATAGATGATAGACAGACAGAGATGATAGATGATAGATAGAAAGAGACAGAGACAGAGACATACAGACTGACAGACAAGCTGTAAAAGACACATATTCTGAGTAATGTGGACTCAGCTTTCACTACTTGTCAAACTCAATTACCCGAAATGCACTATATGTTATTTGCATGTCAAAGTGTTGAAAACATTAAACCATTTGGTAAACTGAGGGAAAAGAACCAAAATTAAAGACTGTCCTGCAATGCAAGTCAATCAGTCCATTTTGTTCAGATTACAGATGTTAAACTGACATCAATTCAACATCTCTTTGTGCCCCCCCCCCCCAACTTGGCTGTCCTGATCACATGCTGGGGTTCTCTTCCTTCTCTCTGAACTTGTGCTTCTTCTAAATAATCCTTAATCTTGCTTCCTTGGCATCCATCTTTTACTGTATGTCTGCAAGCCTCTCCTTGGGATATTATCTGAGCAATAGACCCCAATATAATCCTCTTCATCCCTTTGTCTGGTTCCATCTTTCCTGAAGTTTTTCCATACTACAATGCCAGTCTCCCAATCTAGTGTTCTCTTCCCCTGTCAAATATCCTGCAAGACCCTCTAACCCAAAGGTGCCTTTTTTCCAAGAGGCAACTGGACTTTCTGATTAAACTTTGAAGATGTTTCGTTTCTCATCCAAGATATCTTCAAAGAAACATCTTCAAAGAAAAATCAGAAAGTCCAGTTGCCTCTTGAAAAAAGCACCTTTAAAACAACCGTGACCTGGATGACTGATGACTTGTCTCCATAGACAAGACCCTCTAACTTTGTTCTGACCTGGGCTTCACAAAAATCACGAAGCAGAATCCTTGTTCCGACAAAACCCCTTTTTATTAAGCTAATGTGACTTCCTCTCTTTTACATCCAGCAAAGTTTCAGCAAACAGTCTTTCAAGGGTGAATTTACAACCTTATCAGGCTTGGAGAGCTGCCAGGCCAATATCTTCCAAATGCAACGCTGTATAACAAAATATTTAGCGAGGAGTCTCTGAGAGTCACAAACAAATCTTCACACTAATTAAGTGAACTCATTGTCTCCTGCAAACTCCACTCCCCTTTTGCTCCTCTTTATTCCTTATGGGAGGGGCCATTCAACGTCCACCTGTGGCCTTACTCCCAAGTTGACCCTTGTTCCTTGACTGTTCCCTTCTCCTGGCAGCTCTGTGCATGCGCACATCGGGAACAGGCTCCAGGTGTTCTTCTGCCCCACTAATCTCCGACTCCAAAGGCAGCTGATAACTGTCAGACGGCTCTGACCCCCTCTCAGCCTCTGACACAGAGCCCTCATCAGAGCCTTCCCCAGACTCCAGGACTGGCCCATTTTCCCTCCCAACCTCCTCACTGTCCGAATCTGCTGCCAGCTCTGCAACTGCTGGCGGGCCACAACACTCTGGACAACCAACATGTATGGTATTTACAAGAATTGCAAGATTCCTGGGTCATGTGATCACTGTCGGACGGCCCTGGACCCATCTCTGCCTCCGATAAAGAGCCCTCATTAGAGCCTTCCCCAGACTCCAGGACTGGCCCATCTTCCTCCCCATCTTCCTCACTGCCTGAATCTACTGCCAGCTCCATTGACCACTGGCAGGCCATGTCAGGGGAAAAACGCCCTGGGGAAATCTGAGATCAATGGACCGTGGCTGATTCCCTTCCGCATATCTTTTGAGATATTGAGAAAAATAAAAGTCTTTAAAAGTATTCTAATTAATAAACAAACTTTAATAATAAAATAAGAAGTAAATGAAACAGAAATAACTAATGGTTACATTTTGATAATGAAAGCTACGTCTGCCAAGCTGGCAGCCGAACAAAGAAGAAAAGAATTTTGGAATGTGTAACGCATGCGCAATAAATGACTTTCAGATAAGAACTTTTTTGTTTTATGACCTGCGCAATAAAGCTTTCTTAGTTTAACTCTTGAGTGTCAGTCTAGGCAGTTCAGGCCTAGCAAACTTTTTAACATCGTGACACCCCTTCTTTTGCTAGTCTGGGCTGACGTCATCAAATCATCAATTAAGGCACATCTTCTTTCGCAGATATTCGTGTTGATTTGCGGCAAGTGGTTTGTTAAGCATGTCTGCAATCTGATCATGTGTAGAAACATATTGCAATTTAACAAAACCTTGCTTAACTAATTGCTTTGTGTTTTGATAACGAATGTCAATGTGTCTGGACCTAGAACCTGTAAAATGTGACTCAGAAATATAAACCACAGATACATTATCTTCCATCACGGTGATTGGTCGAATCGGACGTGTCCAGATATCTATGATCAAAGCATCAAACCACGTTAGAGAATTACAAGCATCTGAAACACAAGCATATTCAGCTTCAGTAGATGAACATGAAACAAAACTCTGTTTTCTCACTTGCCAGTAAACAGGACAACCATTTAGGAACATCATGTAACCAGAAGTGCTTTTGCGTGACTTCTTGTCGCTCGCCCAGTCGGAATCAGAAAAACAAATCAACTTTGGTTGATCAGCGTGTGTTGGTTCTAGCAATAACTTCATGTGTTTAGTGTGTTTTAGGTATTTCAATAACTTCTTAATGCATGACCAATGAAATTGTGTTGCCTTACCTACGTGTCGTGATAAAAGATTAACACTAAGTGCGATGTCAGGTCTGGTCCAACTACTAATGTATAATAGTGAACCAATGACTGAACGATAAAGTGTTTGATCCTCGAACTCAGGACTTGGTTCATGTGTTAAGTTGTGAAAATCTGTTTGCATGGGTGTCTTTGTTGTGCTAGCATCTTTCATGTTGCAATGATGTAGAATGTGGTCAATTTTTTCTTCTTGTGAAAGACTAAACCCCTTCTGTGTCTTTTCAATTTGAACACCTAAATAAGTGCTAATGTGTCCTAAAGATTTTAGTGTGAAGTATCTCTGCAAACTTTTAGCAAAAATCTCACTCATTTTCTTATTTGGACCAATATAAACAATATCATCAACATAAACAAGAATTATCTCATATGCATTGTTAGATCTTTTTGTGAACACGCATTCATCAGTTTCGGACTTAATAAAGCCCATTGAATTTAGTTTGTCAGTAAGACATAAATACCACATTAAACCTGACTGTTTCAGACCATAAAGACTTTTGTTCAGGAACCAGGTATCCCCTTCTTGCTTTCGGAATCCTGGAGGGCTTCTCACGTAGATCTCTTCATCTAGGTCTGCATGTAGATAAGCTGTGTCCACATCAAATTGAAAAACTTCTAAACCAAGAATAGTTGCAGTGGTTAAGGCAATTTTTACACTTTCAGTTCTGACTGTTGGTGAGTAAGTGTTTGTGTAGTCCTCAGGATAACGTTGAGCGAAACCCTGAGCTACCAGTCTGGCTTTGTATAAAGACTCACCATTTGGTTTCTTCTTGATTCTGTAGACCCATCGGGTGCCAATGACTTTCTTGTTTGCTGGAGGTTTTGCAGGTGTGAATACATTGAGTTTCTTTAAACTGTCCATTTCATCCTGCATTGCATCATACCACTTGTCTTGTTCTGAATCAGGAAGCTGTTTGATTTGTGTGAATGTCTCTGGAGGAAGAGTAACGTTGCAAATCAAAAGTACTGGTGTTTTTGTCAGTTGCCATGAATAACGTTGTGGAGGGATTCCTTTTGTGGCCCTCTTGGAGCGTCTAGGAACATCAGTCCAGTCTTCTTCTTCATCATCATCATCCTCGTCCTCACGTTCGTCGCTAGCATCAGCATCTGCGGCTTGCGAAGACGGAACATCAGTTTGTGAAGAACTGGTAGAAGGAATATCTGCCTGCACATTGTTATCAGGCTGCGTGGCATCTGGAACACCATCTCTAGGAAAATAAACTTCAGGATCATTGGAATGAATCCTGGACCAGTCAATGTCTTCCTCAAAATTAGCAGATTGTGAAATGACAATCACATGTTTAGTATCAATGAATTTGTACCATTTTGAATTATCATCAATACCCATAAATCTCAGTCTCTTTGCTACTGTACCTCCCTTTCTTCTTTGACTTAAGGGAGTGTTCACCATAGCATATGAACCAAAAATGTGGAGGTTCTTGAGATCAGGCTTGTAGCCATACAGCATGTAGAAAGGAGTTTGATTGATTACACTGCTCCAAGTACGGTTGACAATGTAATTTGCATACTTGATTGCTTCACCCCAGTATGTGTTACTGAGATTGGCATCTTCTAGAAGACAACGCATCATGGTTTGTAGAACCCCTTGTCTTCTTTCTACGACTCCGTTATGAGCCGGTGTATATGGAGCAGATGTCTGATGAAGAATTCCATTCTTACGCATCCAGTCCTGGAAACGCTGAGACATGAATTCTGCACCACGGTCACTCTGGATTCTGGCGATGCGAACTTGGTATTGTGTAGAAACAAAAGCTGCAAAGTCTTTAAAGATCTGAAAGGTCTCAGATTTCTCTCTCATAGGATATACAAATCCATATCTAGAATGATTATCTACAATTGTTAAAAAATACTTTCTGCCACCAAGTGTTGGTGGGAAAGGACCCACTATGTCAGTGTGTACCAAATCAAAAATGCGTGTTGACCGGCATGTAGCGTGTTTTGGAATTAGAGCCGCCTTGGATTTAGCCTTTTTGCAAACCGCACAATCCAAAAACACCTTACACCCCTTTAGATCCAAACTTTTTGCGAACTCCGGCATCTTTCTAAGAACACGGAAACTGGCATGCCCCAATCTTCTGTGCCACTTGTGAATACACCTGGAATGCAAAGGTTTACCAGTTAGTGAATTCTCAACATTAACAGTTTCATGAGGATCCTCAGGCTTGCTTTGAGCAATCTGTTTTTGTTTTCTCTGTTTGTTGGCTTTAGGAGCCTTTGGCACAGTAACGTTTTCTCTCTCTGGGACAACTCTCTCTGGGTCTACGTTGTGCCTTTTTGGAGTTTGCATACTTGCCTGTGCTTGCCCTTTAGGCTTTGGCTTTAAGTAATAAACACCACCAATCAGCATGGTTTCAGCAACAATATCACCATCTTTAACTAAGTAACTTGCTTTTTCGAGGTGGTGAACCTGGAACTTTAAATCTCTAGACAAGTGACTTTGACTAAGCAAATTACTGGTTGCTGAAGGTATGTAATAAACATCAGGGATGTGTGTATCGAGTTCTTCAATGTAAACAGTTCCTTTTCCCATAACCTTGCAAGTGTGGTTGGTGAAGGAATACAGTTCTCGATACTCGGGCTCTGGTTCGCCCATCTCTGTGAAAAATTCCCTTCTGTGGGTAACGTGCACAGCTGCTCCACTATCTAAAGTCCACAAAAGACGTCTGTCGAACTTTGGATCAGGTTGTGGAACGTTGGTTATGGCCAGTGTCACAAGTGGAGCTTGTGAATCACGCCTTGGACCACGACGACCTTGTCTTCCGCCTCTACCTCTGCCTCTGGAATCTGTTCCTCTGGGCTGGTACGTGGTGGGAGCTGGAACTCGTTGGGGACAATCCCGGGTGTCATGTCCCACACGGTTGCAGGTGTAGCATTTTGGCATCCTTGGAGCGTAGCCTCTTCCTCGGAAGGGACGTCTGGCTGGAGCCTTCGATGCTGGAGGCCGTTGCAGATGTGGTGTAGCTAACCTGATAGCTTCGTCTTCCACTAAAAGTCTGCAAACGTGGTTAACTGTGCGTTGAGCAATAGGCACGTAGTTAATCTTTGCAACAGCATCTTTCCATTCATAATTCAATGAGTTAATGATGATGCTAATCATTTGGATATCATCGATTACATGGCCATTTTGTTTCAATTCACTTCTCATTCTTTTCAGTTTGGTCAAATGTCCACCAATTCGTTCACCAGGTTTCAACTTCGAACCATGAAACTCAGACATGAGCAAACATGAGGATTCAATTGAAACGGGCCTGTAGCAATCTTCCAAAATAGCCCAAATTTCTTGGGCAGTTGCATCAGGTGGAAAGATACCTTGGATCTCAATTTCCATTGACATGAGCAAAGTCGTGATTGCTCTGTTTTCGAGGTCTCTTATCGCAGGTGTCCAGGGCTGAGGGGGAGGATTAAAAACCATGGAATGCGTGCCTTCTCTTCGAAGCAAGAGCGCAATTTCACTGACCCAGGCTTTATAATTCTCTCCTGACTCCTTTAACTTGGACTCACCAGTCAAGGGAGTGACTGTGAATACCTGCTGAGGAACAATTTGTTGCTCTGGTTGCAAATCTGGTTGTTGAACCAGGGGATGCTGGGGTTGCATCATTGGCCTTTGCGTGGCAACATCAAATTGGCTTCCTCGAATTCGCCTTTGGCTTTGCCCTTTTCCATCTAGGGAGGATTCAGCACCGCCAGGGGGTGTTGAAGACTTATCCTTTGAGGGCAAAGTTTGGGCTTCTGTAAAACTCATAGACAGATCTCTAAAAATCTGGTCCAACTGCTTCATCTTTTGCTGTAATAATTTTTCTCCGCCAGCAGATGGCAGTGCAGCTTCACTTTTTGGCTGCCTCACCTTTCTATACGTATGCGGAAGTTCAGTTGACTCAAAGGGACCACGTGACCTCGGTGACGTGTACATGTCTCTTTGTTCTGATTGACCAATGAACTCTGTGGGGTGTGTCTTAGGCTGTTGTTTTGAAGACAAGATGGCGTCCTCAGACATTTTGGGAGTGGGGGAGCTCCTCCTACTTCGCTTTATTTCGTTAAAGCACTCTCTCACCTCCCTAGTATATTTTTCAAACAGCTTTAATCGATATAGATAGCTTTGCATTTCTTGCTCATCATCTGGGGAGATTTCGTAAACTTTGCTTTCTGCGTGGGAGGATTTTTTCTCTGCTGGCAGTTGCCGTTTAGACTTTTGCCGTTCATTAATTGTATCTTGATAATGAGGGAGGTTTACTGACCTCAGTCCGTAGATCTTGCCTTCTGTAGCTCCTTCCCCCACATCTGGCTCGGCACCTGAAGAATCTTGCTCCTCTGTGTCTGAGGGAATGGATTCTTTCGAGCGCTTTCCATGTCCGTGTTTTTTTCTTTTCTTTCTCTTTTTCTCCGACATTGCTAATTAGGCTTAGTCGGTTATCTTTAGATAGCATGAAGGGAAAATGCAGCCATAAATTGTAGCCATCTCAGCTGCCAAGTTGTCGACCAAACTCTGCTACCAAGCTGTCAGGGGAAAAACGCCCTGGGGAAATCTGAGATCAATGGACCGTGGCTGATTCCCTTCCGCATATCTTTTGAGATATTGAGAAAAATAAAAGTCTTTAAAAGTATTCTAATTAATAAACAAACTTTAATAATAAAATAAGAAGTAAATGAAACAGAAATAACTAATGGTTACATTTTGATAATGAAAGCTACGTCTGCCAAGCTGGCAGCCGAACAAAGAGGAAAAGAATTTTGGAATGTGTAACGCATGCGCAATAAATCACTTTCAGATAAGAACTTTTTTGTTTTATGACCTGCGCAATAAAGCTTTCTTAGTTTAACTCTTGAGTGTCAGTCTAGGCAGTTCAGGCCTAGCAAACTTTTTAACATCGTGACAGGCCACAACACACATTTCTTAATAAAAATTTCCCAGATGTATTTAGTTGGAAACTTGCCTTTGCCTCAAAACAAAAGTCTGTAGACCAGGGCAGTTACATGTTTAATAATTGTTCAATCCCTCACATAGGTAGACCTTGACTTATAACCATTCCTTTATTGACCATTCGGTATTACAATAGCACTGAATAATTTTATTTTGCTGCACCTGGTATATTTCGTAAAGTTCATTGTCTCTCTGCTGCAACCAGACTTGCATCCGTTTCAACCTCCCCATAGTCACATGATCAAAATTCAGGCGCTTGGCAATCAGCATGCGCAGGATGTCCTCGACTTGCAGCTGTTTGTTTAGTGACTGTTCAAAGTTACAACAGCACTGAAAAAAGTGAGTTATGACCATTTTTCATAATTAAGATCATTGATGCTTCAATGGTCACGTAATCAAAATTCAGATGTTTGGCAACTGTCTCATATTTCTGACGGTTGCAGTGTTCCGGGGTCATGCGATCATCTTTTGTGATAAACAAAGTCAATGGGGAATCTAGATTCACTTAACAACCGCGTTACTAATTTAATAAATGCAATGATTCGCTTAACAACTGTGGCAAGAAAAGTGGTAAAAATGGGGCAAAACTCACTTAACAAATGTTTCACTTAGCAGCATAAATTTTGGGCTCCACTCTGGTCATAACTTGAGGACAGCCTGTATTTACGATCGTTGTAAATTGCCATTTGTAATCTTCCTAACTGGCTTCTAACAAGCAGTTTCAATGGGGGACGCCAAATTCTTTTGACTGTGTGATTCACATAACACAGGGGTGTCCAAACTTGGCAACTTTAAGACTTGTGGACTTCAACTCCCAGAATTCCCCAGCCAGCTTTAAGTCCACAAGTCTTAAAGTTGCCAAGTTTGGACACCCCTGACCTAACAACTGCAGTGATTAACGTAACCACCGTGGCAGGAAGGAGGGAGTGAAATTGACGTGACTCATTTCACAATTGCCTTGCTTAGCAATGGAAATTCTGATCCCAATTGGGGTTGTAAGTCAAGGATAGCTTGTCAGGGTTCCAAATAGCATCCAAAATAAAATAAGAATCCGAGGCAAGAGATTCCTCAAAGTTCCCATTTATTAAAAGAACCATGTTGGCACATCTGGAAAACCCCGAATCTGAAAGCTTCCATGATTTCCCACCCCGTTGAAAGTTCAAGATCCTGTCCCAACACCCACAAGTTCATCACATGGTCCAATCTTTCACTGCCACGAAGACAGATTCCTCCCACCCACATCCGCCCAGGTGCAGAGACAAAGTCGACCTTAACTTTCAGAGAAGAATGTTATTATGGCTACACATCACCCAACTCCACATAACTCCCCTCCCAGTTTCCCACGATAAAAAGTGTGGCAGGTCTGAAGTCCAACAAGAAAAGATGGCTTGCAGGTCTGACATAGCAGTGGGATGCTGCCGGTTTAACAACCAGTTCAGTGAGTGTGTGCTTTGCATGTGTTTGTGCCTAAAGTGCTTGCACTTAGCGCTGAAAATGGAGCATTTAGAAGCTCAGATGCTTACTTCCAAGTCAGAAGTGGTAAGTAGAACAACACGGGGGGCGGAATCAACTGTGCCGCGCAATTGAGATGAGCTAGAAAGCAGGAAAAAAAGGACAGGATAGGGCGGGGGTGGGTGGGTGGGGCCAGGTGATCGTCAGAGATACCGGTTCACCTGAACTGGTCCGAACCAGCTGAATATCACCTCTGGTCAAGGACTACCTGTATACATATCAACTGCAAATACATTATTATTAGGAGTCTTTGACAGACAGCCAATGTCGCTAGGATACTAAAGAGAGAATGGAAAGACCGGAGCGACAACATTTTCAAAAGCATAAACACATTGCAATGATCTAATAATCCACTTTCAAATCATTCTTTTCTAATGTAATGGCCATAAAATTGGCATTGCCTACAGTAAATACAGCGAGTGTAAATTTGATCTTGAGTTTTCAAAAAGATTGCTTGGAGTAGGCTCCTGATAAGTATGTTGAACATAATAATGCTGTTCAGTCACTTCTGTGCAGAGAAAGCCAAACAAGCTTGTGACAATTCAGCGTGGGCGTGACCATGCACCACGGCGTGGGGAGGGGGTTGCATTTTTGTCCTCCCTGGGCTCAGGAGGCTTTCCTCAAGCCTCCGGGTGAGAAAAAAGCCCTCCCCAGGCTCCAGAGGCCCTCTGGAGGCCAGAAGACTGCTAACTAGGGCATACAAAACCTTTGCCAGACCAATTCTTGAGTACAGCTCGTCTGCCTGGAATCCACACTGTTTATCGGACGTTAATACAATTGAGCAAGTCCAGAGGTATTTCACGAGAAGAGTCCTCTGCTCCTCTGTTCACAATAGAATCTATTATGCCTCCAGGCTCAAAATGTTGGGCTTGGACAATCTGGAACTGTGCCACCTGCGGTCAGACCTAAGCATAGTATCCAAAATTGTCTGCTACAATGTCCTACCTGTAACGACTACTTCAGCTTCAACCTCAATAATACACGGGCAAACAATAGATACAAACTCAAGGTAAACCACTTCAAACTTGATTGCAGAAAATACGACTTCAGCAACAGAGTGGTCAATGCTTGGAATGCTCTACCTGACTCCGTTGTTACATCCTCAACCTGACCACGCCCCCCAGCTTCAACCTTAAATTATCTACTGTGGACCTCACCTGATTCCTAAGAAGTCCTTAAAGAGGGCTTGCATAAGCGCATCAGCATGTCTGCCTCCCTGTCCTGCTGTCCCCATTTATTGTACTCATTTCCCTTGTTCATGTCCATGTTTGTACTTATACCTGTTATCTTGTACATGTTTGTCAAACAAAATGAAAATAAAATAAAAGATCAGAAGATGTGGAGAGACCTGGCCCACAGAATCACCAAGAGTTGGAGACAACTGAACGGATTACATCATCATTATCATCAACACTTGTTGGCTGCTATGGGAGCCATAGTTCAGACATCTGGAGAACTGTTTCTGTTGACTGTCACGAAACTTCACTGTTATGCCTGCTAATCGTAGTTACGCAAGTTACTAAGCAAGTTAGCATTCGCAACCGGGTCTCGGATACATGGGCAAACAATTAATACAAACTCAAGGTAAACCATCCCAAACTCGATTGCAGAAAACACGGCTTCAGCAACAGAGTGGTCAACGCCTGGAATGCTCTACCCGACTCCCTTGTTACATCCTCAAACCTCCCACAGCTTCAACCTTAAACTGTCTAACGAGGACCTCACCCCATTCCTAAGAGGTCCGTAAAGAGGGTGTGCATAAGCGCAGCAGTGTCCCTATGGACCCTGTCCTAGTCCCCATTTATCTATATTCCTTTCCTTTGTTCATGTCCATGTTCACACTTATACTTGCTGTCTTGTACATGTTTGGCAAACTAATAAATAAATAAATTAAACTCCTAACACATCAACTTTGAGAACTCCCTCAACAATCCTAAAAAGAAAGAGTTGCCTGGATCTGTGTTTCATATTTTTTTTAAACCTCGCTATCCTTGCTGGGATGGCTGTGCAATTATTTAAAATTCTAACAATGAGGGTCCCGCCATGCAGCCTTTTGAACAATAGGTTTACTGGCACTCCCTACAGAACTTGATGGAGATACCTGCTGATAGGCAAAGCACCTTAATTGAAAGCAGTGAGTTAAAGAGCTTTTAACTTGCCTCGCAAAATTGAACCTTTCTTTCAGTTTAACTCTTTGCTCATCTGTCTGATGGCTTTTCATGTGACAGCAGCAGTAAGAGATCATTTCACTGTGTAGGAATTTCATAAAATGAATACCAAATGGATTGCTCCTGGCTTTAATTTATTATTCTGTTAAGGATCTCACCATGGCAACCCATTCAAAATTACGTCCAGTCAAATGAAAACAGTGGCACTTGCTGCCGTGTCCCAAAGACACAGGGGCCGAATTAGGTGAAATGCTACCAGTTCGCCCGAATCGGTAGCAAAAAATGCTACTGGTTCACCCAAAACAGTATTTAAAAATGCTACCAGTTCTGGCGAACCGGTAGTTCTGACGATCATCTGTGCCATGTGATTTATATAGAAAACAGGAAATCCTGCTTTTTAGCGAATCTAAATTGCGCGGCACAGCTGTTCCCCCCCTCGCAGTTCTACTTACCTTTCCAGACTCAGAAAAGACTTCTTAATCCTCCTTTTTCAGTGCTGCATGGTAAGGCCTGCGGTGCGCATGCGTGCAAAATGCACATTTGGCACATATGCACATGTGAAGCGAACCAGTAGCAAAGCAAACCGGTAGCAAACTTTAGAGCATTTCACCCCTGGGCCGAATCCTTAAGAGAAAGTGGTACCAATAACATTATCTCCATCTTTCTCCATTCACTTTTTACATTTCACTCATCCTGGCAGGTGTGTGGACAGTTATAATGTTTTAACCTTATTTTTAAAATCCCAAGCATGGTTTTCCGTCATTAAAAGGTTTTCTTGATCTCCTGCTATTACTGCATTCAATAATTTTTTTTTGTTTTATTGCCGTTGTTTAGTATGATTTAATTTCCTACTAAAAAATCACCTGGTGAATATCTTCATTAAATATTCACATAAACATGCTATCAAGGTTCTTAAAATATGCATACTCTGGATTTCATTTAATCTGAAATGTACTTGGACCTGTTGAACTGTTCCTTTTTCCAAAATATTTTGACTCTGTAGACTTAAAAGATGATCTCCAAGGTATTCAAGGTGATAAGGAGATATGTTTGCTTGCTTGCTGATTTATGTATTTATTTAGTTTATCAGGTTTTCCTTATGGTGCTGGAGAAGACTCCTGCAAGTCTCTTGGACTGCAAAGCAATCAAACTGATCAGTCCTAGAGGAGATCAAACGTAACTGCTCTTTAGAAAGCCAGATCATGAAGATGAAACTCAAATACTATGGCCATCTAATGAGAAGGAAGAGCTCACTGGAGAAGAGCCTAATGCTGGGAAATAATTGAGGGCAAAAGAAGAAAGGGACAACAGAGAATGAGATAGCTGTATGGCATCACCAAAACAGTAACCATGAGCTTTAATAGACTCCGGAGGATGGTAGAGGATAGGAAGACCTGAAGGAACATTGTCCATGGAGTCATGATGGGTCGGACACGACTTCACAACAAACAACAACAACAAGGCTTTCCATTTCAACAAGTGACACAGAACTAAAATAAAGTAAAAACAATTAAAAACATTACAAAATTTAAAATAAAATAAAATATAACCAAGAAACAGGTCCTTTGTGCACTTGGAGGACCAGGCATGGTTGAAGAACCAGTTGTTTAGGTCGTTATGTCAAGATTGAACTGCTTTTGAAATGTTTAGGTCATTGTTATTCAACTTGCCAAAGAACTGGAGGGGGTAGGGAAGAGAGAGAGAGAGAGAGAGAGAGAGAGAGAGAGAGAGAGAGAGAGAGAGAGAGAGAGAGAGAGAGAGAGAGAGAATGAAGATGCCCTAGAGAGCCAAGAACCCACCAAGGTCACTGTTGCAGGTGCCCGACAGCAAAGTGAACAGTTCTCAAAACAAAAGGATGATTCCCTCCCCAACCCTGCCCGCCCCCCACAGTCCCCACCCATGCAAGTGGCATCGAGCTGGCCACGCCCAGTTGGCCATAACCACCCTGGCCATGCCCCTCCTCCCCCCTGGGCCCCAGAGGACAATCACAATGCTTATCCAGCCCTAAATAAAACCAAGTTTGATACCCCTGGGTTACACCATTGATGGGGGAGGTAGGATCCTGAAAAACAACAAAGAAATTGAACTGATTAGATTCTCTTGCCAATAAGGGACATCTTGGCAAATGCAACCTGCACTACTTTCTTAATTCAAGTGGCAACTTGACTGAGGTTTTTTTGGGATTTCCAAAAGATGCCCCAGTGTTCAATTATAACTGTTAAGGAGCGGGGGAAGGTTGAATTTTGCCTACAGGAAAGCTAAATCTTCCTTTATTGGCAGGTTCTTCCTGATCCTCTGAAGATGACTGGGGAGTTAACGTTACACAGCTATTAAGTGAAAACACTGGAGATTTTTAAGAAACATCTGAAGGACAAAACCTATTGACTAGCTATGCTTTTCTGCAGAGCAAGAATGGAGAAAGAGTGGATTTCTGTTGAATGACTCCTAGTTTTAAATGGACAGATCAAGCAGGAAAGTAAAACTTGGAGAAGGCTAGGTGATTTTTTTCCCCATTGTGGTTCTGCAGAAGTTATTAACAATGCTGGAGAACAAACACTTCCTGGGATCATCTTTCTGTTGCAGCTGATGGAAAACAATCATGATCTGTTAATCTGTGGGGTTTTGGGGTTTACCACTGTTGGAAGAAATAATCCATCTGGTTCAGTTCCAAGTTGGGAGAAAAGCACTGGAAACATGGAGGCTGATTTGAAAGATGGTTTAATGATGAAGCAGAACCACATGTGATTCTGGGCAGCTGACAAAGTGGAGTTTCTCCTTAGTTCTAGGCTGGCTGTCTCTCTGATTAGTTTCCATCCATTGCTTCTTGTTCTGCCTTCAGGTGCTTCAGAGAATAGGTTGACCCCATCTTCTCTGTGCACTTCTCTTTTTTGCTTTTCTTTGTGCACCTTTTTTCTGTAGGTGAAGAAAAGTACCGTAAGGTAGGTGCATTTGCAAGTTGTCACTTTATCCTCAACCACCACCTCCTAAAATTAGAACAATATTTCAGTCCTGCTAGGAACTCTGTCTGTTTTTCCTGCTGGCTCCCCTGAAAAGTAATTTGGGAGGGATATTTCTCATGCAGTCTCCATGTTTGCAGTCTTCAGCTCCCAGAATTCCTCAGTTTGCTTGGGCATTGCTTAGAATTCTGGGAGTTGACATCTGCACATAGGATGCTCAGAATAGTAGCTCCTTATGGTTGACTTGACTTGGAGAGAAACCTTCGCAGCAAGATAGATGATTGAGTTATTACGACCAAGGTAGTCGCTAACTTGGTTGTAAATCTACACACTGAATGCATAGTACTGAGAAGGCAGGAGTTGAATTCCAGAAATATTGTCTGTCTACAGAAACAGATTTTTTTAAAAAAAATATATCACTTTTGCAAGGTTCCCTGGTGTGTGACAAGGATGGCAAGAGACTTTACATCTCTGGCTCACCATCTTTTATGTAACAGCAGTTTATCTTGAAGCAATATTGTTCTCATTCTCAACCTGTTCTTTGTCCTAGGCAAGATATTTGGCTTAGAGAAAACTAGGTTTTTACTTTTTCACACAGGCTTTAAAGCTTTACCCGAGCCAAGGATATTGCCAAAGTCCTTACTTGATTCCTAGAAGCAGTTGTCATCAGCTGTCAAGCTGCCAGTAATTTAAAGCCTTTTCTGAGGGAGGATTCTTCCTTCTTAAAATATAGTTACATCACTTCCAGCCGTTGTGGCATCTCTGCAGTTGTGTGATCAGAATTTGAGCTCTGTGGTCTGACCGAGGCTTCCCAAGAGCATGAAGCAAACTCCTGGTCCCGACAAAAACCCCTTTGATTAATTGACTGTGAATTCTGCTCATTCACATCCAGCAAAGTCTTTCAAGGGAGGATTTATAGTCACAGACCTTATCTGGCTTGGAGAGCTGACAGGCCGATATCTGCAAAACGTGGCAAGGAGTCTCGGAGAGTCACAAACCAATTAACCGAACTAATGGTCTCCTGCAAACTCCATTCCCCTTTTGCTCCTCTTTTATTTCCTCTGGGAGGGGCCATTTATCATCCACCTGTGGCCTTACTCCCAAGTCGATCCCTGTTCTTTAGCTCTTCCCTTCGTCTGGCAACTCTGCCCATGCGCACACTGGGAACAGGCTCCAGCTGTTCGTTTGCCTCACTGATGTCTGACTCTGAAGGCAGCTGATAACTGGCATATGGCCCTGCCCCCCTCTATGTCTCTGACACAGAGCCCTCATCAGAGAATCAGTGTTAAAGTTGTTGGGAAAATATTATGCAAATGCCAGTGAGGGTTTCCTGGATATGAGTCTTCCGGCTGATAAATGAGGAAGATCAGCATGCAGACATTGTTGGGGGAGGGTCTCTTTTTCCTTCAGTGTTTCTGTTCATAAATGTGGAAGGGAATTTTAAAAATCTATTTATCTCTAGGTGTCCTGAAAACTAGCTCTTTGGCAAATCTTTATCTGTGCTTCGGATAATGTTACATTGCAACTCTAGTTGCTTGGTCGGCCCGCGGGCCAGATCCGGCCCCATGATGTGGTCAGATCTGGCCCACGGGGCCATCCTGGAAAATGTAAGGGCCCACATTGCTCCAGCCCAGTCTACCCAATGTGAAGAGGAATCATCGGGCCAGCGTGGCTTCGGCCTGGTCTCCCCAATGCAAAGAGGAAATATGGTAGAAATTTGGGGAGTGGCTTCAAGCTGGCCATGCCCATCCAGTTGGCCACACCCACACAGCTTGCCGAGGTCAACCACAGCCCTGATGCGTCCCTCAATGAAATTGAGTTTGACACCCCTGGTCTAAAGGCAAGTAGCAAAGGATTCTGGGATCAGTAGTTCAAACTATTCAGAGAACGGCAGGTTCCTTGATCCTGATGTTTATATACTGGCCCCATTTGGAAACAACTCTCCCTTAAACAATCTCCAGTCACTGCAGAGAGTTAAAAGCAATACAGTTTATTAAAATTGCTGAAAAGCAGTGGTGCCTCAGGGACTGATCCTTCATCCATTTTCAGAAAAAAAAAATGTTCGGAGTTCTTCATGCTAATGAAATAGTAACTAGCGTGGCAAACGCAGAACAATCTTTTAATTTTAAAAATGAATGTGAGCCTTATTAAAAATAGAAACCCATTCATTTGTTATTAAGCTCCCTGCATGAAAAATATAGCAAGCTAGTATTGCATAATAGATATAGCATAGCCAGCAGCTGTTATTACTGCTTCCTACAATGTAGCTTTCAGCATTCTAGTATAAATTTGGAGTTAAATCTACGGATCCATAGGCAGCTTTCCATAATCTTTTGAATGCATTTTGAGAGAGAGGAAGAGAGAGGGGAGGGAGGGAAAGAGATTTCTGAACAGAGAGTCCTCATTTAATGACTGCCTTGTTCGGTGATTGTGACAGTGATGAAAAAGTAACTTTATAATCAATCCTCTATTTACAACTATCTGTCGGGCACAAAAAAACAGGTCACATGTGAAAGTTCAAATGAATTGATTTCTTGCTAAAAGTCCAGGGCTGGGCTGCTGGGGGTTCAAGAGAACCTCTAGGTAATATTCTGTGCAGTTCAGAGAACTCCCAAATCCCACTCCTGGCTGGCTCCATCCACCGCACCCTGCCCCTCCCAGGAGTCCCCAGGCAGCCCATTTTGAATGCAGCTAAGTGCAGGGCGCATGTGGAGGCTTGTGTGTGTGAAAAACAAGCCTACCAAAAGTTTGGGAAGGCTGGAAATGGGCCCATTTCCAGACTCCATATGGCCTCCAGAGCCCCAGGAGACCGTTTTCACCCTCCCGGAGGCTCAAGGAAAACCTCCAGACCCCGGGAAGGGAAAAAATGCATTCCCCCTCTGCCCCCGCCATGGTAACCATGGCCATGCTGACCAAGCAACTAGGCAGAGAACCCCTTGCTAAAATGTTTGAAACCCACCCGTCTAAAACCCTATGCTGTAGGAAAGAGATTGGCAGAACCACTCTGGACTCTGGTAAAGTCAAAAGAGGAATCACTGCAGAATCTCTACATAGCCACAATTGGAATAAGTCCAACCCCTCTTGAATTCCATTGACCTATATCTGATGCCAAGATAGAGTTATTAGTTGGGTAGATTCCTGTGCATATGTGTGATTACTAATAAATTAGATTAATTGGCATTTCATGTGTGGTCCTGATCTTTGGTGCCTGACATTAGCATAGGAATCTTCTCAACTAACAGTCTGCATCTGGTTAGAGTTAGATAACAGAATTCAAGGGGGGTTGGACTTAAGTTGTTTTTGTGGCTGTGTATGGATTCTAAACTGATTCCTCTTTTAATTCCTCCCCATAGCTCTGCCGGTCCTTCTCCTACACCGTCATAGGTCTATAAAGGCTTGTTGTATTTGGGTCTTTTCCCATGTAAGGACCATCCAGGCAGAAAAGGGGGAGTAGTGAGCCCCCTCCCATATTTGGGCATACCAGGGGTTGTAACACAAATACATACCTATTTCCCTGGCCTAGCTGATAAGGAAGAGAGCCTGTGGCTTAGTGGCAATTACATCGGCCTAATATGCAATACAGCTCTGGTTCGATTCCCAGTAAGGGTATGGCTAGCTGATGAGAGCTAAATAGCTTGAAATAGATCTATACTAGTCTCCCTTTATTTATTTATCAGCACATACACACACACACACACACACACACACACACACACATACAGCATAACTCTGGAGCGTGTGTGTGTGTGTGTGTGTGTGTGTGTGTGTGTGTGTTCCAGCATAACTCTGGAACACTTCAAGCAATTTCAACCAAACTTGGTACATAGATGACTTACTCTGGAAACAAATACTGTGGGGATAATACACCCCTAACACCCCTCGGTGGGGGGGGAGTGTTAAGATACAGCCTGTTGGGCCTTAAAATGGCTTTTACTGTACAGCACAGTGAAGTTGCCATAATAATGGCTTCACAGTACTCCTCAAGGAGGCTCCCTCTAATAAGGGGGGAAATTCAACATTAGAAATTATATTTGGTCCAGACATTTTCCCCCTATAAATAAATACCATGCAATGCCAGGTTATCAGCTAGTATACCATATAAATTCACCTTCAAATATATAACTTTGAGTGCATTTTCTTTAGTTAAAAAACATTGTAAAATGAGTTCTAGCAGGTTCTAAATTAGTCAAATTGCATTCAGGGATCCTGCCTACCAAGAAATTCTACATAGTTTCCTCCAATTCCCTTAGCGTGGACTATGCTATAGGTGGTTACACATTTTCTATCCTGAACCCCTGTTACAATCTGGATATTTCCCACACATTCTCATATATTTGTACCAAAGCTTTTTCAGCAATAAACAAATTGTAAACATGGTGTTTAGAAACACACATTGAAAGATGGTGATTGATTGTTTGATTTTTTTATTAAAAAATTGATATCAATGGATTAAGGCATCTGCTTCAAATTCAGACCAGACAGATGATCTACTCTTGATCGTTCAAGTCTTTTTAACTTGGTGAAATTTTAAGAGGTTTGACAGGAGCATCTCCCAAAATAAAGGTTGGGGTTTGTTTAAAAAAAAATCTTTTATTTCTACTTTTGCGATAATGTCCACAATCAGACTTCTTATTCTTAGAAAACATAAGGCATGCTCACATATTTCTAAAATCATTTTCATCTCGGATTGGATAACCTGGTTAATAATCAATTAACGTTTTTACAAGTTCTCATACTTAATTTCCCTCTCCACCCAAAAGCTTAATTAAATAGTTTCCTCCTGGTGAGTACAATATTCAGTACTGCTTTATAAATAAAGGACGGCGCTAAGTGTACATTTTCCCCAGCTAGAATACCAAATCTCAGAAGGCCTTCTGAATAGTCTGAATAAAGCGTGGGTTCATTTGAATTTTACACTGATTTTGCAGTAATAGGCAGACCATTTGGATAAGGTTGGTTTTTCCAAATGTCCTCCTATTCAGCCTTGCAGCTGAATAGCGAGAAATCCCCAGATGTTGGTTTCTTGTTCCAAAGAATTATCCAATGAGCGCAAACATCCAGAGAGGTTCCTGACTGGATCTTCTGTTTGATCTTCCAGCAGTCCTCAGGATATCCAGGAATTATCAGCCTGGTGGTAAACAGATAACTCAGGCGAAGAATTGAGCGCTGCTCAGGATTAAGCTGGGATCTTGCTGGAAGGTTCCGGGGGCCTGGATACAACATCTGAAGCTCACCACTGTGGTTCTATAGCTGCCTTCTATCACTTCTAAACAGCAACCAAGGATTAACGCAATACCATTAGAAGTCTGGCTGACACCCTCTTTATGTAGAGTTTCTTAACTGGCTTCTGAGAGCTCCAGAAGACACGGCATTCTTACTGTTGTCATTTAATAACTGTGCTCTGAAGTCTGGAGCTTCAAGAAACACGCAGAAGGATGCATTGTAAGTTTTGAAAACAAAAGCAGGATTTAGGCACCGCCAAAAGATTATTGTCACCGAAGGGAAGGATTGTATTATCCGTATTCACTCTATGGTCATGTTCTCTGCATATATTGTTTCTGTAGGACAGATTTCTCCCTAAAGCTCCTTCGTAATGGGGATCAGACACACTCTTTCATTGAAACACAAATTACTTAGATTCGGTACCGGAGGCCGCAGAAGCAAAAATCTAAAAGGGAGGCATTTGCCATCGCTGTGCAAATTAGACTCTGCACCTTGTTGGGATACAGCAGGGGTGTCAAACTCAAGACCCGGGGCCAGATCTGGCCTGCAGGGTGTTTAGAATCTGGCCGTGGGGCTGCCCTGGAAACAGCGTGGGATCAGCCTGTGGTGCCTCTGCCAGTGAAAACAGAGCTAAGGATTGCTGCATGCAGCCCTCCTGAGCTCCATTTTTGCTGGCAAAGAGTTGCAGGAGGCCGTCGCAGCGAAAAACGGAGCTGGGGAGACCGTTTTTGCTGGCAGAGCACTCGGGCCACCATAGGTGCTCCCAACATAAGTGATGTCAAGCTGGCCATGTCCACCCTGTCCCCCAAGTTCAAGCACAACCCTGATGCGGCCCTCAATGAAATTGAGTTTGACACTCCTGGGATACAGCATTTTGAGTTTAATGAGGTCATCCCTACAAAGAATATAGTTTACTGAGCTACTACAACGGCTGTGTTGCTTGAACATGTTACTGTTGGTGTGTTAATTTACTAGGCGTTAGTGGCCTTGCTTTCCCACACTATCTCCAAGTATTTGAGTCTTCATTGTTTATGCTTAAATTTTTCTATGGTTGTGCCAGCTATTTATTTTCCCTGGGGAAATAGTTTTGGGTGGTGTAATTTGATTGCTTAATGCCCTATTTTCTTTTTCTTTTTTTGCAGCTTTTTAATTGGTTTATCAAAATATAAAATACAAAGAGAAATTATTAAAAGGAATAGAAAGCTAGAAGGAGGGGGGGGAAATATGGTGTAAAGTGGGAAAAGGAAAGAAAAAGGCACCAACCTCCAACTCTCTTTGGCACAATAAAAGATAACAACATTACAACCTCAACTTTCTAATACCCTATTTTCTACTAGATTCTGTCAGGGAAGGAAGCTGTGTTCCCCCTCACCATATTTGGCCTTGTTCTATTCTCATGTTGTCCTCAACATAATTTCAAAAGTCCTTAGGAAGAAATTACTTCAGTTTGATGTAGTGATGGAGATGCTGGCCTATAAACCAGAAGACATTGAGTTCTAGTCCTGCCTTGGGTATGAAAGTTGGGTGGATGACTTTGAGCCAATTACCAGGAGACTTTGAGTTCTAGTCCCGCCTTAAATAGGAATGCCAGCTGGGTGACTATGGATCAGTCATTCTCTCTCAGAACTACCCACCCTACAAGGATTTTGTTGGCGGGAGGGGGAGAATAGCAATACCAGTAACATTTAGATTTCACACTACTTTACAGCCCTCTTTAAGTGGTTTACAAGTCAGCCTATTGCCACCAACAATCTGGTTCTACCCACCTCTTCAGGATGGAAGGCTGATTCAACCTTAAGCCAGTCAGAATTGAATTGTTAGCAGTCAGCAGAATTAGCTGCAATACTGTATTCTAACCACCGCACCACCACAGCTGTTTTAGAAAGAAAAGAAATATTTTGTTGTTGTTGTTGTTAGCTGCAAAGTCGTGTTTGATCCATCGCGACCCCATGGACAACATTCCTCCAGGACTTCCTGTCCTCTACCATCCTCTGGAGTCCATTCAAGCTCACACCTACTGCTTTGGTGACTCCATCCAGCCACCTCATTCTCTGTCGTCCCCTTCTTACATTCCAAGTTCTTATGGAGTATAGATCTTTACAGCATCGGACGTTCCTTTCACCACCAGACACATCCACAGTTGAGCGTGTCAGGCCTGCAGCCATATTTTCTGGTGGATCTTAGGCCTGCCACAGTTTCCATTATTCTACTATGCATTTTCTATTGTGGGAAAATGGGAGTGGGGGATTGTACGGACTTAGATGGTATGTAGCCATAACAAAATTCTTTCTAGAAAGCCAAGGTCATCCTTTGTCTCTGCATCTCTGTACTTAACTGGAACTGGATGAGTGGAAGCTGCCAGCATGGCAGTTGGAGATTGGACCATGTGATGGACTTGTGGGTGTGGGGGCAAGATCTTGGACTTTCAACTGGGTGAGGAAAACCGGGAAGCCTTCAGATTCAGGTTTTCCCAGATGTGCCAACATGGCTCTCTTAATAAATTGGAACTTTGAGCAATACTTTGCCTTGGACTCTGATTTACTTTTGGATGTTATTTGGAACTCTGACATTGGGTCCTTTCAGGTTTGACCCAGCAGCTTCACTCTTTCTGGCATTACTAGTACTAGCCCTCTGCTCTTCCCCAGTAGCATATTGGACACCTTCCAACCTGAGGGACTCATTTTTCCAGCGTCATATATTTTTGCCTTTTGGTACTGTCCATGGGATTTTCATAGCAAAGATACTGGAGTGGGTTGTCATTTCCTTCTCCAGTGGATCGTGGTTTGTCAGAGTTCTCTGCTATGACCTGTCCATCTTGGGTGGCCTGAACAGCATAGCTCATAGCTTCATTGAGCTACAAAAGCCCCTTCACTACGAAGGCAGTAATCCATGAAGTGGAAAAGAAATATTATGCGTGTTCAAACATACATGACAAAGGCAAGATAAAAATCTATCAAATGAAACCTCTTGCAACAACCATGTCTCCTTTCCTCAGCTGTAACTTCATAGGAGTTTAGAACAAATCTAAATAAAGAAAAGAGACTTAAAAAAGAAGAAAAATGGATCTTCCAACCTACTATTTCTGCCAATGAAACATTTTGACCTCACTCATCCTTGGCATTTGACATGGCGCCTGACAGAAAAATGCAACAGCTCTCCTCAGAAAAATATGTTCTCTTCCTCTGGTGTGTCCAATTGATTCGAACTGCTAAAATGGAATTAGCTCAGACAAGTTATTGCAGCCCCAAGGAACTGGTAATCACTGCTGACTCTGAATTTTGGGCTGGAGTTGGCAGCAATGCATGATTTTTTTTTGTCGTGTTGCAAGAATTTAAAAAATAAATTAAAATCTCCAATCTTTCAGGAGCTCCCATGATGTGAAAACACTGGGATGTGAAAACTGAGCCATTTCATGAGGTCTCTGTTTTAATAGTTAGCATCTTGTGAGCCATAGCATGTGGGAATAAGGGGTGCCATCTAGTGGTGCTATGAGCATCACATTAGTGATACCCCAATATAGAGCATCACAGTGTCATGCTACTCAAAGACAGAATAGAATAGAATAGAATAGAATAGAATAGAATAGAATAGAATAGAATAGAATAGAATAGAATAGAATAGAATAGAATTCTTTATTGGCCAGGTGTGTTTGGACACACAAGGAATTTGGCTTTGGTGCATATGCTCTCAATGTACATAAAGAAAAATAAAATAGACATCAAGAATTATAAGGTACAACACTTAGTGATAGTCATAGGTTGGCAATCAAATTGTACTAGGAAACAAATAAAACAATATAAATTAAATACAATAAATATGATAAATACAATCCGCATGGATATAGCCATAAGTGGGAAAAGATAGGTACTAGAAAGGAAGAGAACAATAATAGTAATACATTCTTAGTAAAATATTGACAGTTTTGTGGGAATTAGTTGTTAAGCAGAGTCAGTGGTGGGATTCAGCCAGTTCGCACCCATTCGGGAGCACCGGTTGTTAACTTTCTAAGCAGTTTGGAGAACCGGCTGTTGGAAGAAATCTCCTTTTGTTTTTTTCCACTTTACAGGGATAATCCTGTAAGGAAGGCAGGAAGGAAACATTCTGGTGTTGTTTCTAGCCTCATCTTTATTGCCCTGCTTACAGAAACTGCCTCTCCGGTTAACCCTTATGACATTGGAACAGCTAAGGCGAAGCATGAGTGACATTGAGTTGGCCACACCCACCAAGTCACATGACCACCACCACTGCCTACCCAGCTGGTCATTAGGGCAGAGAACCGGTTATTAAATTATTTGAATCCCACCACTGAGCAGAGTGATGGCATTTGCGAAAAAACTGTCCTTGTGTCTAGTTGTTCTGGTGTGCAGTGCTCTATAGCGTCGTTTTGAGGGTAGAAGTTGAAACAATTTATGTCCAGGATGCAAGGGGTCTGTAGATATTTTCACAGCTCTCTTTTTGACTCGTGCAGTGTACAGGTCCTCAATGGAAGGCAGGTTGGTAGCAATTGCTTTTTTCTGCAGTTCTAATTATCCTCTGAAGTCTGTGTCTGTCTTGTTGGGTTGCAGAGCCAAACCAGATAGTTATAGAAGTGCAGATGACAGACTCAATAATTCCTCTGTAGAACTGAATCAGCAGCTCTTTGGGCAGTTTGAGCTTTCTGAGTTGGTTAAGGCAGACTCCAGAAATCAAGAATTACAGAGACATCTGAGAGGGTTTTTTAATGCAATGATTAGAGGACAATGCAGAATCTTCAAAACTATGATGAGAAGTTCCAGACCTCATTTATTAGTGAATTCACCATGACAAAGTCTTTTAAAACAATTGGAATATTTTCTCCTCATGCATTTTGCAGCCTAGAATGAACTGCTGTTTATGAAGCAAGTTTTGTAGGAAGTTAGCAGCTACCCCTCTCCTAAGAAAATGAAATATTGTAAGAAATGTTAAAAAGACAGTATATTTCCCGTAAAAGGGAGGCAGAAACTCAGCCCTCCACCTTTGTCAATGGGCCATTAAGGCCTGAGTTACTCTACTCTACATAACAAAGATCTACCTCCTTCAGGCAGCACCATTGTAGGAATTGCTCAAATTCCTTACATCATCACCCAGCAAGGCTCAACCTAGCTTGGGACTCAGGACAGCCTACAGAGTTGCCCCTGCATGGCCCCATGGGAGTCTGACAACCAATCAGAATACAAATTCAAATTCAAAAGCCCAGAGAGGGCATAAAACCAGGGCACACTCAGCATCTCTTCCCTTTTTCCTCCAGGACCTCAAACCATGTGGTCCTGTCCATCATCAATAAACCTTCTTTCCAAGCAACTTCCATGAATCCAGTGTCTTTTTCCCCACTTGGAGCTGAACCCAGGTGGACATTTCTTCCAACAGTTTCAAAAAGAATCTTCTCTCTTTTATCTCCTGGTTCTTTACGACTAATGTTCTTCTGATGACTTTCCCAGTCTCCCCCTAATCGCTCCTATCCAGAAATCCTGGGTGACCTCCTGTTTTGCAGAAGAGGTAATAAATGTAGAAGAAGCATCAGAGAATGAGAGAAGAAATTGCACTTATGGGCAGATATATATATTTTTGGCCACAAAAGCACTGATACAAAAGCAGTCCAATTTGCCAGCACCACTCCAAACCAGGAAAATGCATTATCCCTCTAAGAAAATCTCCAATGAAACGTCGTATATCTTGTATTTATGGCAGTCAAGAGTTGTGGAAATAAGTCAAGCCCTCTAACTAAGAAGTCTTGTCTGAAGTACAGAAGTAAAGGTAGCCACCCAATTGAGCTATAGCTCAATTCAACATCTGATTCTAAGTTGCCTGTTGCTTAAACAACAGTGGGAACCACAGCCGCTTACAACTACTCCTTGATGTATGACCATAATTGGGACCCAAACTTCTGTTGCTAAGCAAAATAGTTTGTTAAGTGAGCAATCCCCAATTCTACAACCATTTTCCCATGGATGTTATGCAAATGACGGCAATTGATAAGTGAGTTGTGCAGCTGCTAAGCAAATCCAGTCTCCCCCACTTGCTTGGTGGAAACCAGCTAGGGAGGTTTTAAATTCCGCATTTTCCAGAGTATAAGATGCACCGGAGTATAAGATGCACCAAGGTTTTGAAGAGGAAAATTTTTTAAAAAAAGTTTTTGCACTCTGCAAACATCCCAAAAATGGCCCGGGTTTTTTTTTTCCCCAAAAAAAGGGCATGAATAGCCTTTAAGAGGCTTCTAGAGTCTTCCTCGGGAGGGGAGGGGGGGGGAAGCAAAAAATGTTTTTGTCAAAAAAAAGGGAGCATGGATAGCCTTTAGGAGGCTTATAGAGTGCTCTTGGGGGCTGGGGGGGAATTGAGCAAAACATGGACCATTTTCTGCTCATTTCTGCCCTCCCCAGCCTCCAGGAGCTCTCTGAAGCCTCCCAAAAGCTATGCATGGCCATTTTGGTGAAGGAGGCAGGGTTTCAGGTGACAAAAAGGCTGTATTTCAGTGTATAAGACACACCCAGATTTTCAGCCTCTTTTTTTGAGGGAAAAAGTGCGTCTTATACTCCAAAAAATATGGTAGTGATCATATGACCCTGGGATCAGAGGTGATATTCAGCCGGTTCGGACCAGTTTGAGCGAACTGGTAATGGAAATTTTAAGTAGTTTGGAGAATCGGCAAATACCGCCTCTGGTTGAGTCCACCCTCCCGCCCCCATCGTTTTCCTGTCCTATATTCCCTTGTCTTTTAGCTCAGCTAATTCGAGCGGATTGCTGCACCTCAGCTGAGCTAAAAAACTGCCCAGCTCACTGAAGGTGGTCTTTGAGTGCTGTGCGAAGAGCTCTCTCATAGAACCAATAGGAAAAGCTTTGGAATCCCAGCACTGCCTGGAATGCTGCAACCATCATAAATACATCTGGGCAGTTGCCAAACCCCTGAATTTTGATCATGTGACCACAGGGCCACTGCAAAAGTTGTAAGTGTGAGGACCAGCTGTAAGTCACCTTTTTCAGAGCCACTTAAACTTTGGTCACTAAATGAGTGGTGATAAGTCAAGGACTACCTGTACAAAGATGTGGACTTCAGCTGTCAGAATCCCACAGCATTGAAGTGAAGCGCATGCTTATGAAAGTTGGCAAGATTGAGAAAACACAAGTTTCAAGGGTTCAGACATGTTGTCTTCTTATATCCTATTTGATAATGATGGGAATTGAATTCGGGAAACACGTACTCTACTTTTCAACTTTAATCCTCATGAATTCAATGTAGTCCTCACCTTAATTGTGCCCAAAAGTTCTGTTGCTAAGTGGGATATTTGCTAAGTGAATTTTGCCCCATTTCACATCCTTTCTTGCCACAGTTGTTAAGTGAATCAGTCGTAAAGTTAGTAACACGGTTGTTAAACGAATCTTGCTTCCTCGTTGACTTGGCTTGTCAGAAGGTCGCAAAAGGTAATCACAATGACCTCAGGATACTGCAACCGTCACAAATATGAACCACTTGCCCAGCATCCAAATTTTGATCATGTATCCATGGGGATGCTGCAATGGTTGTGAGTGCGAAAAATGGTCATAAGTCCCTTTTTTCAGCACCATTGTAACAGAGGTCGTAATTCAGCCGGTTTGGACTGGTTCGAGCAAATCGGTAGCAGAAATTTTGAGTAGTTTGGAGAACAGGCAAATACCACCTGTGGCTGGCCCCGCCCTCCCATCCCCGTCTCTCCCTCTCCTATATTCCCTTGTTTTTTTAGCTCAGCTGATACACGTGGCAGAGCAGATTGCCACACCTCAGCTGAGCTAAAAAAACAGCTCAGCTCACCAGCACTGACAGAGAGGGTAGTCTTTGAGTGCTGCAAAGCATGCTGAAGTGCAAGAGCATACATGAAGCATGCTCTCATAGAACCAGTAGGAAAAGATTTGGAGTCCCACCACGGCATTGCAATTACAAATGGTCACTAAATGAATTGTTTGTAAGGCAAGGAAGACCTGTAAATACCATATTTATATGTAGGACAGATTAGTTTCCATTCACAACAATCTCCTTTCTACCCTTTACCTCTCCCCATAAAATAACAACCTTATCTCCTCCTACAACTGTATCTTCAATGAATCTTAGGACCTCCCATTCTGAAAGTACATTATTGAGAGTTAAATAGATTCCACAGAATTCCCTTGGAAAGAAAGTGGCAAATGGATTCCTGGGTACGGCAAATTGGAAAAACATTGCTTTAAATAAAACTGCATTCATTTCCTCTTGCAACACCTCAAAACATAAGCAAAAGTGTGGGGGGGGGGACTCAACCAGAATGTCACACTTGGGTGTTTTAAAGACATTGAACATTGTTTAACGCCAACTACACCATACATAATTTCGGAAGTAAAATTACTTAAGCCCGGGATATAAACAATGGTGCAAATTGCATTTCTAACTGTTTCAATTCTACCCACAATATAATTGGAAGTAGTAATTTATTACTCGGTGTAATAATTGGATGTAATTAACCACTGAAAGTAAATTAGAAAGAGTGAAGCCTTTCTCCTTATAAGAAGCCGGTTTCCCCGATGCACGGGTGAATATTTACAGGGGATAATTGTCTCACAATTTGACTTGCCAATTGTGTAGGCTTCTTCCATGAACACAAGAAACAGACTCCACAGCCCTCCTCAGGCAGGTGTCAGAGAACTAAAGGAGATTGCTCTGGAATATCAGGGCAAGGTTGCAATTAGCCGTCAATCGGAGCAATCAAAAATGCAACAAAGCCAGATACTTCCCCCAAACCAATGGCCTTCAATTAGTCCCCCTACAGGCTCTCAGCGTTTTAACGGAGGCTGGGATCCATTGTCATTATTTGATTCAAGTTTCCATCATATAGCAGAGCCAATAAAATATATATATATATAGCTGATATGTGGTGGGAGGCAGGGAGAAGAAGGCTCTAGAGAACAATATTTCCAGATCTTGTTCCATAAAGGGAACTCGTCTTTACTGAAAACAGGGTACCTAGAGCTCATGTGTGGGAGGGTGAAAAGCCCAAGATTGTACGATGATGGAATGATATGTGAGAATGACCTTGGAGATGGGAGTACGAGCCACAGCCTGGCACCCTGCATGTAGAACAGGCGTTCTAACCTCCTGGGCTGTGCCTCAATACCGGGCCACAGCCCATTCAGAACCAGGCCATGCAAAGGGCAGGTGAGCGTGCAGTGGTGGGTTTCACATTGTGTTACCACCGGTTTGTGGGTGCATGCGCCCCTTCCATGCATGCACCCAGTCTTCCAAGCATGTGCTTTGCTCACACGCGCACCTTCAGCACATGCACCTGACCTCAAAAACATGCCTAAATAGGATGGCATAGAGCCAGGGTGGGTGGGCGGGGGCGGTTCCCGCCACGATTTCCACCATCCATGATTTTCATTACCAGTTCAGGTGAACCGGTCCAAACTGGCTGAATACCACCTCTGTGAGCATGCAAGCGCGCACAGCTCAACGTGAGCAAGTGGTGGGCAGTTGCACTTGTGTAAGTGGAGCTTCGCTTAGAAGCATGACTGCCCACCGTTCGCGCAAGTCAAGCTGTGCGCTCTCAGGTTGCGGCAAATGAAGCTGTGCAAATGGAACTGTGTGTATACACACACGGATGCTCATGCATGGAAGCATGCCCTGTTCCCCCTACCACCGCTGCCACCAGTCCACAAAGCCAGAAAGGTTGGGGATTGCTGATGTAAAAGATGTCTTGGCCTGATGTAGAAGATGTCTTGACCTGATTTAGAAGATGTCTTGGCTCCTAGAAGGAAGGCGGATGTGAGAAACCTTTCAGAAAGGACTGTTCCTCAGGTTTTCTGGAAAGTGGAACTGTTGTTTTCAGCTCCGAACTTGGCAGTTTGGTTGCAAACGTTTTGTCACTATTCAAGGAGACATTGTCAGTGCACTTTGAATTGTGCTTGTCTGTCAGAACACCATTCTTTAAATACCTTTTTGTATAATGCAAATTAGTGTGGATGTTGTTTGTTACTTCTGAGTCATGGTCTGATGCTTGATTGGCTGTTGTTACAGAGGCATGGTCTGTGGTTTTTAAGTACCGTCTGTGTGATGTAAATTAGTGTTGTTTGTTCGGATACAGTCTGGTTTCGGATTGTTTGATTGGCTGGTTCTTGCTGTTATTGAGACGTGGTCCAATTTCTTGTGAGCTGATGAGTTATGATTTTGTAGTGGTGTAGTGATGGATGCCTGTTTGCTTGGTTTAAATGCTATCTTCAGGCTAGTGGTTGATGTAGTTCTTTCATTCTCAGCAATTGGTAGGCCGGATCGATGTCAGTATGTCTGTTTATTGACTTGTTGGTAGAAAACCAGGCTTCAAGGAATTCTCTTTCTCTCCTTGATTTTGCCTGGGTTACAACTGTGGTTCTGGTTAGGTCCAGAGGTGGGTTCCTACTGGTTCGGACCAGTTCAGACAAGTAGGTAGTAACTCAGCCGGCTACACACCTGAATCAGTTCTATCGGTGGTGCCATAGGCGGCGCCATCTTGTTTTTTGCTTCTCCGCATGAGCAGAAGCAATTTTTTACTTCTGTACATGTGCACATGCGAAGCGCAACCTTGAGAAAACTGGCAGTAACATAGGCAAGAACCCACCCCTGGTGAGGTCAAATTTGTGTCCTTTGTGGATGGACATGAGGGATAGTGGGTCATGTCGTTTGATAACCAGAAGTATTCATGCAATCTGGCTGATAGCTTTCTTCTTGTTTGGCCAACATAGTTCTATTCACTTTTTCTGAAAAGTGAAAGGGGAGGGAAAAGGTGAAATTTTCTCAGGCTTGCAAGATTCTGTTAATGTAAACTTAAAGTTAGTATTCATAGTTGGGCTTGTCTGGACTACCACAAAGGGCCAACAGGTGAGCAGACTCAAGCAATTACCTCTTTAAAAAGCAACAACGGTGAGCCTTTTCCTGCTCATTTTAGCACATTCTTAATAAAGTGTAACATATTTTATCCCTGTGTGTGTGTGTGTGTGTGTGTGTGTGTGTGTGTGTATGTGCGGGCGCACGCATGCGCTTTCAAATTAAGGGTGAGTCCCAGCAATTTCCTTAGCAAAATTTCAGCACGATTTCTTCTTTCTAAGGTTGAGAAGAAAGAACTGGCCCAAGATCACCCAGCTGATTTTGTGCCTAAGGTGAGGCCAGAACTCACCATCTCCCAATTTCTACCCTGATGCTTTAACCATTACATCCAAGTGGCTCTCTATCCATGTTTTGCTCTGTCTTAATTATTGTTATCTTACGCTCCTCAATCCTGCTGTTAGCTAATCATTCTTCAGAAGCAGTTAGCCAAAACGCATCAACTGGAAGCAGCATCTCATCAGATGATGCGAGAAAGTCCCTCATAGATTGCATGTCTTCAGGAGGGATCTTTGTTTTCCCCAAATGTATTTATGTATCATAGTAATATGGCTGCTTTTCAGAAATCTGGGAAATGTATACATTTATCTTCTACCCAGAATGTATCAGGCAGAAGGCACCAGAACCAGGGGTGGGCTTCAAAAAGTTCCGCAACGGGTTCTCTGTCCGGTTGCTGGGTGGGCGTGGCCATGGTGGGTATGGCCTAGTCATCCTCCTGTACTCCTGAAAGACTGTATGCCGGGACTTTGCTGGAGAAGAATTCACTGTAAATTAAATAAAATGGGTTTATCAGGATGAGGACTCGGCTTCGAACTGCTGGGCAAGCCTTGATCAGAACACCTTCCAAGAGGTTTCAGAAATCACATATTTCTTGCTTCTGAAGAGCAACGGAAAACTGTCACGTTGGCTCATTTAGCCCTTTCCAGTAGCTGGAAGATGCTCCTATGTGTGAACACACTATCCACGTGCTAAAAACTTTTCTGGTACTCATCTGTAATTTTTCTAATGTTCCTCTTTTCCCTAATGCAACTGACAAATTTTGCCTGGCATAATCAAAATCTACAATTCATGCATACCTGATTAGAAATTTGACTTGCAAATAGCTGGGTTTCTTTCTGAAGTGTTGATCGCTTTCCTTATTAATCTGGTGAGGCCTGTCAGGAGAAGGGACATGACTCTATTCCTTGATTTTCAAGGTAGATGTCAGTCATGCATGGCTGTCAGTGTCTCAGGGAATTAGGTCCAGTTTATTTTACTTCAGAGGAACGATGAAATGGTCTTTTCCAGACATCCTAAGCAAATCTTGGGTAGATCTTCAAACTCTCAGATCTTTAGATGAAGATGGAGCTTGCTTGCATGATAGGTGATCCCAAGTTCACATTTGTACATCTGAGTTGACAAACACACTCAATCACTCTCCTACCATCTGTTGCTGGTTGCCAGTGGCCAGCAGAGCTGGCAGCAGATTCGGACAGTGAGGAAGTTGGGGAGGAACATGGGCCAGTCCTGGAGTCTGGGGAAGCCTTTGATGAGGGCTCTGTATCAGAGGCAGAGAGGGGGCCAGGACTGTCTGACAGTTATCAGCTACCTTCAGAGTCAGACATCATTGAGGCAGACAAACAGCTGGAGCCTTTTCCCAGTGTGCACATGCGCAGAGTTGCCAGACGAAGGGAACAGCTAAAGAACAGGGGCCGACTTGGGAGTAAGGCCACAGGTGGATGATGAATGGCCCCACCCATGGAGAATAAAAGAGGAGCAAAAGGGCAGTGGAGTTTGCAGGAGACAATTAGTTCGCTTAATTGGTCCTTGCCAAGTTTTGCGGATATCGGCCTGTCAACTCTCCAAGCCAAATAAGGTCTGTGATGTAAATCCTCCCTTGAAAGACTTTATTGGATGTGAATGAGAAGAATTCACAGTGAATTAATAAAAGAGGTTTTTGTCAGAACAAGGAGTTTGCTTCATGCTCTTGGGAAGCCTCGGTCAGAACACCATGTATTGTCCTCACAAATGAGAGATTTCCTTCAGTCATCCTCAGAAATGATAGGTATTAATTTATCTTCCAAATTAAGGTGGGAAGGAATTATGGGATGGCTGATAAGTTCAGTAAATAAATCAGCTATGCTTCCTTTTCATGTTAAGTATGTCTAGTTTAATGAGAAGAAGGACTAGGGGAGACATGATAGCAGTGTTCCAATATCTCAGGGGCTGCCACAAAGAAGAGGGAGTCAAGCTATTCTTCAAGGCACCTGAGGGCAGAACAAGAAGCAATGGGTGGAAACTAATCAAGGAGAGAAGCAACCTAGAACTAAGGAGAAATTTCCTGACAGTGAGAACAATGAATCAGTGGAACAGCTTGCCTCCAGAAGTTGTGAATGCTCCTGTACTAGAAGTTTTTAAGAAAAGACTGGACAGCCACTTTTCTGAAATGTATAGGGTTTCCTACCTGAGCAGGTGGTTGGACTAGAAGACCTCCAAGGTCCCTTCCAATTCTGTTATTCTGTTATTTATTCAGAAATCATTTTTTTCAGCTTTCTGATTCACAGTAACCTAGGACAGAGTATAAAATAAAAACAGTCCAATGGAATGCAAACACAAGAAGCTGTGCTCCAGTATGAATTTTACCAAATTGATTTTTTATATTATCTCTGGGTTATCAACATGCCAAGCATATTAATACATTTAGCAGAATCCCTGCAATAGAACATGTTCACTAATCCAGATCTTCGAGATTCTTCTACAGTCAAGGGTCAAGGCAGCTGAATCTCTGGAGAGAAACTTTCCTGGCAATTTATTTAAAAAAATGTATATAGAACATATAAAGAATGGTTAAAACAACTTATGTAAAATATATGAAGAATAGTTTCAGGCATTGGATATGTCTAGTGAAAAGAAAGACTAAAAGAAAGACTAAGGGTGACATGATAGCAGTGTTCCAATATTTGAGGGGGTGCCCCAGAGAAGAAAGGGTCAACCTATTTTTGCAAGACAAGAAACAATAGATGGGAACTGATCAAAGAGAAACCCAACCTAGAACTAAAGATAAATTTCCTAGCAGTGAGAACAATTAACCAGTGGAATGGTTTGCCTTCATAACTTGTGGATATTCTATTATTGGAGCTTTTTAAGAAGAGATTAGACAAACATTTGTCTGAAATGTTTGTCTAATCACGGCTTCCTGAGCAGGAGATTGGACCAGAAGATTTCCAAGATCCCTTCTAATTCTGTTACTCTATTATTCTGTTATATCTTATATCACCTCAGTCTCCTTTCCCACTTAACCTCCCAAAATTTGTTCTTGTTTCTTGTTTCTTTTATTAGGGCTTTGTATCTTCACGTCAAACAATTAGCAGAAGAGGAATCACCCCTTAGAGGCTGACATGTTTATTTGTCAATAGAGTTTTGATTTCTCTCTTTGAACTGAATGTTATGCTAGATTCTTAAGGAATTGGATTTAATCAATCCATAGCTCATTTTAAGTTCTAATTTACATATCTTCCACTATCTGCCCCAAAATCCTGGCCCACCAGTGCGATGCAGTTAATTTATTGAATTTCGTCCATATTTTATTATTCATTTGAGTTATGCTTTTTTTAGAAACTCTTGCCGCATACCCATTGGGAAAATTAATTATAAAAATAGTGCATTTTTCACAGCCTCGTGGATATAATTCTGAGAAGAATCAATGAATACAAGTTGTCATTTCTGAGATGCATATCCAGAAGGAATTAAAGCCTGCACAACATTAATGGTTCATAACTGAAGCCTTATTTCATGATTGATTCAAATAAGCTTTCGTAGACAGAAATTTATGATATAATTAGGGCTTCCAGTCCTTGGCACACAGGATTGTAATTTTAATGCAAATTGGGTATTTATTAAATGGGAAGATGTAGCTGTAGTATAGCTCTGTCTCGAATCAACAACAATCTTGTTATTTTTGCAAATTATACTATTCCTGTAGCCTGATGATACGCTATCGTGAACATATTAAAAATGAGCATGCTTTTCTTTCCTTCACTGAAATGTCTTGCCAAAGATTACAAATATTGTTTTTTTTCTAGGAGGCCTTAATGAACCAGCCTAAGATAGATCTCCATCTGAGATGACAGAAATCGCCAGCTGTCACATCACGGAAAGAAATTGATCAGATGGACACATTGTCATGTTTTTATCAAATCTACTTCAGTACTGACACCCTCCAACTAGCTTGGACTGTAGACAACAGTTTAATAAGTTCTTTGCAAATAAAATCTCTCACATTTCACAGCATTCTGGACTCTGCTATGAATACAAGCTGAATTATTCTGGGTTAGGTCTGGTAAATTTTGCTGTATAGATAGAAGCTGGTTCAATTTGAAATACAGGTACTGTATTTTTCAGAGTATAAGACGCATCTGAGTATAAGACACAACAAGTTTTTGAAGAGGAAATTTTTTTAAAAAAAGGTTTTGCACTCTGCAAACCTCCCAAAAATGGCCCATTTTTCGCAAAAACAGGCCCGTTTTTTTTTTCCAAAAAAAAAAGGGCATGAATAGCCTTTAGGAGGCTTGTAGAGTGCTCCTGGGGGATGGGGGGGGGCAAAATTGAGCAAAAAATTGCCCGTTTTTTGTCTGTCATGAGTTCGCCATCACGGCCCTATACCATTCCAGACAAATGGCTATCCAGTCTCTTATTAAAAGCCTCCAGTGATGGAGCACCCATAACTTCTAAAAGCAAACTGTTTCACTGGTTAATTGTTGTCACTATTAGGAAATTCCTCCATGGTTCTAGGTTGCTTCTCTCCTTGATTAGTTTCCACCCTTTGTTTCTTGTCTTGCCTTCTGATGCTTGGGAAAATAAGTTGACCCCCCTCTTCTTGTCATCCCGGTCCTTCTTTTCACTAGATTAGACTTACTCAATTCCTGCAACCGTTCTTCATATGTTTTAGCCTAATAATCGTCGTTCTCTTTTCTGCACATTCTCCAGAGTTTGAACCTCTTTTTAATACAATGGTGATCAAAACTGGATGCAGGATCCTAAGTATGAGATCTTACTAAGGCTTTATAAAGTGCTACTAATACTTCTTGATTCTATCCCTCTGTTAATGCAACCTAGGACTGCATTGGGTTTTTTTTGTAGACTGTCAAAAAAGCAACATATCACCATATCTGATTGCATAACCTAGCTGACTTTGGCTAAAGATAAGCTTGATTATACCCAGTTACTTCTTAGCTGGATGACCAGGCTGATGTATCAGAACAATTCACGTGACGGCAATACACACCATTTCCATGTGTTGCCAAAGAAATGGTGTGAATGTGTTCACAAACTAGGGACTGTGATGAACTCTAAACAGATTTTTTTGCTTTGTTCCACGAAAGAATACATCTTCTGTCTCTTTTTATTAAGACAATAAAGAGCTCTCTCTTGTAGCAAAGCTTTGTACCGTATAATGTAGGGATAAAGGTAAAGGTTCCCATCGCACATATGTGCTAATTGTTCCTGACTCTAGGGAGCGGTGCTTATCTCCATTTCAAAGCCGAAGAGCCGACACTGTCCGAAGAGATCTCCTGTGGTCATGTGGCCGGCATGACTAAATGCCGAAGGCGCAAGGAGCACTGTTACCTTCCCTCCAAAGGTGGTTCCTATTTTTCTACTTGCATTTTTATATGCTTTCAAATTGCTAGGTTGGCAGAAGCTGGGACAAGTAACGGGAGCTCACTCCGTTACGCGGCACTAGGGATTCGAACCGCTGATCTGCTGACCTTTCTGATTGGCAAGCTCAGCGTCTTAGCCACTAAGCCACCACGTCTCTAGAATGATGAAGAGATGCTTGTTCCTAAACCAACAGTATTTAGAAACAAAACAAAGGAAAACACTACAGATGTTCTTGCTATCAGTAGTAAAGCATTCTAGCAGTTCAATAGTGATACTAACGTGGCTTCCACAATGGTAACTAAATGATACGATTTCCCCTAATTATCTGCTTATAGGATGGTGACAACTAATGGCTTGTCTTTGGCCATCATTTCTCTTGACTATTTAGCAAGTTAATTGAGAGGAGTTGATGTCACCCTTGTTCTGTTGCTTAAACGATGTCTTTGGGGATGAAAGGGAACATCCTCAACCAACGAGCAGGCAAACAAGCCCAGATTGTGTTAGGAAACTCACTATGCCAAAGACTAAAATGGTATAATAGGGAGCCTGGGAGCTACACATCTCTGGCTTTTGCTTACACACCAAAGATCAGTTACCCTTGCTCTCTGCATTTCCATAAATATTCAAAGCTGGAAGTGGAGCAAGAGAGTTAATTGCATCTCACATTACAGCATGGTAGATGAGCCATCGTGCCTTGTGGCCAATTATCTGTGTTTGCAGTTGCTCACAGTTTCCTCCCCCACTCCATTCTACTTCCCAATTTCTCTCTGTTTTTTTACGTTCATCCTAAAAAGAGAGGTGGGGGGAGGTTGCTCGTGACATTTGTGTTGAATCTTCATGCCAATGAATCAGGGATGTTTTCCCAGGGATAGTGAACAGCTAACTTGGAACCCGCAAGTAAAAAACAATTGGGCCTGTCAACCTTCCCTCATTCCCAGAGTCTACAGCTGCTTCCAAAGAGGACTTTAGAGCTTTTGCAACCACTGCAGCTGAAGCCAAGATGCTCCCATCTGGATGATTGCAGGTGGTTCTGCAATTAACCAACCTCATATTTTCCACAGCAAAGACTCATCAAACAGTTTTTCGGCTGTTGCTGACTGTTTGTTTCCTATTATCATGAACCAAAAGCAAAATCTAACAAGAAGGAGAGCTATAAAATATTTGAAACCTGAAAGGTGACATGTCCCTTCAGAGGAATCGGTGTTGCCCAAAAAATGGATTTCAGTGATATTGTTGGCTTAAAACTCTACATGACAAGAGGCTGGGTTGTTTGAGTGACTATCGCTTCTCCATTACATCTACCCTACCTATTAGATCTGGCAGAAGGAGCATGTGGTGCTAAGGATTATTCTCTGACAGGGCCCAAGAGGAGACTTTTTTCTGCTGCTTCCCTCTGGGAAGAACAGGAAGAGGAAGAGGAAGGAGGAGGGGGAGAGGAAGAAGAAGGGGGAGAGGAAGAAGAAGGGGGAGAAGCAGAGGAGAAGTAGTAGTAGTAGTCATCGTCATCAAGTGTACAGGGACAGATTAGGTGAAACCTGGCTCAATAGCAGTAACCATTGTTAAGTAAGTAAGCTCCCCGTTAGGAGAGTGAGTGTGCAGAGAAGCGTAATGAGAGTGGTATGCAAGAACACGCACAAACCAGCATACAGGGACACTGAATAGTATAAAATATAGTAGTTTACTATGTGGAAATATAGAGGTATTCAGAGTTCAGTTTACAGTTCAAGTCATACATGGTTCAGTCAGTCAGTTATCAATATTCTCAGTTTAACACACAAAGTAGCTAACAGTAGCAAAACACAGTACCTCACAATACATCCACGATCAGCATCTAACAAACAGAGAGCTACCAGCCATTCTGGCTCCCTCTTATGGCTGCTTGAGGTAACAAACCAATTACATCTCTCTAGCATTTAAAGTAACAGCTACATTTTGCTACAATCATAGCTTATATACATTGCCAAGGCAAGCCTAGGGTTACATCCCTAACAACCATGAGAGGGATCTTGGAGTCTTAGTGGGCAATCACTTAAATATGAGCCAGTAGTATGTGGCAGCAACCAAAAGAGCCAATGCAATCCTAGGCTGCATTAACAAAAGGATAGACTCAAGATCACATGAAATACTAGTACTGCTTTATAACAGTAGTAAGACCACACTTGGAATATTGCATCCAGTTTGGCTCCCCATATTATAGAAGAGATGTTGAGAATCTTGAAAGAGTGAAGAGCAGAAAAGAGCAACAAAAACGATGAGAGATCTGCAGGCTAAAACGTATGAAGAATGGTTGGTCTAGCTTAGTGAAAAGAAGGACTAGGGGTGACATGTTAGCAATGTTCCAATATTTCAGGGGCTACCACAAAGAAGAGGGGGGGGGACTCAGGTTATTTTTCAAAGCACCAGAATGTATGATAAGAAACAATGGATGGAAAGTAATCAAGGAGAGAAGCAACCTCAAACTAAGGAGAAATTTCCTGACAGTGAGAACAATTAATCTGTGGAACAGCTTGCCTCCAGAAGTTGTGAGTGCTCCAACACTGGAGGCTCTTAAGAAGAGATAGACAGCTATTTGTCCGGAATGATACGCGGTCTCATGCTTGAGTAGGGGCTTGGACTAGAAGACCTCTAAGGTCCCTTCCAACTCTCTTATTCTGATGTTATCCATTTAGACATGTCCAACTCTTGGCAATTCTATAGTCCAGGTCTCTCCACATCTTCAATCTTGCATTATTCTTTGAGTTGTTGTATGCCAGTATTGGCGAACCTTTTCTGCACTGAGTGCCGAAACAGGAGTGTGCACAGAGGGAGGGGGGAGCACTGGAAACCATAAGAGCAGCTCTCCAGTGCACACACGCAGGAGCACCTGAAACCGGAAGAGCAGTTCCCCAGTGCACATGCACGCACCGGGAAGCTGAGCTTCTGGTTTCCGGCAAAAGTATGCGCGCCAGTCATTTGGTCTTCCAGTTTCCGGCGTAAGCGCATGTGCGAAGACCAGTTTGCCAGAGGGCACATGCACGCCAGAACCGGGAAGAGCAACAGGCTATGTCTGGTGTGCCTGGAGAGGTGGCTCTGCATGCCGCCACTTCCAGCCTGCGTGCCATAAGTTCGCCATCACGGTTCTATGCTCTGGCTGGTGTCAGCTTTAATGGTGTCGAGCCTCACTCCATTCTTCTATTGAAAATGATAAATTTCCCCCAAATAAAACCTCATTATACCGAATGAGAAATTCTATGGAAAGCTATAGAAGAATTTTCTTAGCCATCAAAAAATGTAATGAACCAGCTAGTTGGCTTCAAGTTCAACATATATCTCAATAGGTCCGTTCTCTTCCTTATATATGCAGCCATGTTGTCATGGGTCCATTGATTGATTATATGCCATCTACCACTTCGGTGTCTTCACGGTCAATTCTAGCGGATTGTTCTATCTGTTTTCATTAGTTTGGTCTTTATATTATATTTTAGTCTCATTTTTTTTTTCATTGGGCTCCTTGACTTTTATTAGTAGAGTTTGTAGATCCTTTCTATTTCCAACTATCAGAGAAGCGTCATCAACTTCCTGCCGGTTATTGATTTTTCTTCTCCCAATTTTAAAGCTTCAATTGTAAAATTTCTTCCAATACAGCTTCCCTTAATATGTATTCAGCATATAAGTTGAATAAATAAGGAGAGACTTATCTCACTCCTTTGTCATCCTGGGGCCAGTCAATTTACCTATCCAAACTATAGTTTTTTTACTTACCGTAATTTTTGGACTATAAGACGCCCCTTTTCTCCCCCTAAAGGAGTGTGGAAATGTTGGTACGTCTTATGCACCAAACACAGCTATTTTGGCCTCCCGAAGCCCCGCCCCTACATCCTATTTTGTGAAAAACAGGCCATTTTTTTGCAAAAACGGGGGCATTTTTGCCTTCCCTCACCCCCCAGAAGCACTCTGTGTGCTTCATCAGGGCTGGGGGAAGGAGAAAATGCCCCTGTTTTGTTGAAAAACGGGCCATTTTTGCCTTCCCCCATCCTTCAGGAGCACACTGCAGGCTTCATCAGGGCTGGGGGAAGGGAAAAATGCCCCCTTTTGGCCTGCTGAAGCCTGCAGACTGCTCCTGGGGGCCAGGGAGGACAAAAACCTTTTTCCTGACTTACCTCTTTGAAATCTTGGTGCATCTTATACACCGGTGCGTCTTATAGTCTGAAAAATATGGTACCTAGTCTTCGACTTAGAACCACAACTGTACCCAAAATTTCTGTTGCTAAGCTAAACAGTTGGATCCAGCATACAAGCATCAGATTCCAATATTATTCTTTCTTTTCCTTAAGGACAGTGGTGTGATTTACATATGCATACAGGCCCTCTATCTTTCCATTATAGATTTGCCCGAACCCTGTATACAAGGTAACGTTTAGCCTTTCCGGGGTTTCAGGTTTGTAGCAAGTTTCCTTACCCCCTAAAGTACATAACGTATACATGCTTCCATTCCTCTTGCACATTTTTCCCGTTGGTTTACAATCTCTTGGGGCTTGGGTGTGATAGACTAATGTGGTCACTGTAGCTGGACCTTGTTTTGCCTGGGTAACACATTGTTGGCAATTATCGGATCCTCCTTTGGGCAGTCCTGTTGTTATGACTTCTCGGTCCCTACGATTTCCAGGAGTACCTTGATACCAAGTGAAGGCTACCAAGGATGGTTGCTTCTGGACCTTACACAACGCTACCCAACCCTTTTTCAACCATCAGGGGTAAACCAGTGGACGTCAGAAGGTGGTTACATATCCCAACTCTGAATAACCTTCCTATATGTTTGCACACTTCTGAGTTCCCGGGCCCAATCTCCGTGCACATTATGGACACACACAAATCAGATCCTCTGGGGTCATCACATGGCTGGGGCCATCTCTCTTCCCAATATGCTGGGTTTAATCTGAGTACTTTGTTAGTTTCACTGTCCACCTTCCTATTGGTTCACTAAAAACAATTCTATGGCTAGGACCCCACTCCCCTAGGTTCTCAATGTACATAGCATCATATCCCAACTGCATTTTAAATTCTAACACTATAATTATTAATATAAACCTTGGCTCCATTCTTCTGCCATGTGTAGAGGATCAGCTTTCAGAGTGATCCAGCAGAGCGTCTTCGACACTGTGCGCAGTGAATCTATTGCCGGTAAGGTTCACCAGAGTGTCCTTTTGGGCCCAAATAAGAAAAGCTACTACTATTGTTACTACTACTATTGAAAAATAAAGTCATTTACGCTTGAGCCGGAATACCAAGGGTTTATTAGTGGACTGTGCTTCCCACTGGACCGGGTCACTTTGAACTGCTCCTTTCAGTCTGGTCCAATGGATCCACAATTTAGATTACTGCAAGGGGAGAACACATGACTACAGTATATGGCCCTTTCCATTTAGCCTTAAGAGGTTCATTTTTCCAATGCTTTATGACCGCTAGTTGCGTATTCTGGAGCGGGCGCGCAATTTGGGCGTCCTCCTAGATGCCCGGCTGTCTATGGATGACCATGTGGCAGCAGTGGCGAGGGGGGCGTTCCACCAGGTTCACCTGGTGCGCCAATTGCACCCCCTATTGGACCGGAACGCCCTTCGCACAGTCACTCATGCGCTGGTGACGTCCCGTCTGGACTACTGCAACGCTCTCTACATGGGGCTCCCCTTGAGATGCACCCGAGGACTACAGCTGGTCCAGAATGCGGCCACGCGGGCAATTATGGGGAGTACGAGATACTCCCATATAACACCTCTCCTGCGCGAGCTGCACTGGCTCCCTGTGGTCTACCGGGTGCGTTTCAAGGTGTTGATTACCATCTTTAAAGCGCTCCAAGTTTCCGCAAGAAACTCAAGACCCACCTGTTCCAACTAGCCGGCCTGGCGTAACCATAGCTCTATCCTCTAATCCCCCTGGCAATTTTAAATTTTAGGGTATTTTAATGTTTTTAACTCCATTAATTATTGTAATTATTGTGTTATTTTATAACTGTTGTTGTGAGTTTTTATACCTCCTCCTGTAACATATGATAGGTATTTATTGTACGCCGCCCCGAGTCCCTTCGAGGAGAGGGAGCGGCTTATAAGTGTAATAAAATAAATAAATAAATAATCCCTGTAATTGTTTGATCAATTCCCTATTACCTATTCCTCCCTTATGGGATAATTCCGGCCATCCCATGACTCCAGGATCCCAAACGCCATGGGCATTCCAGTTGCCAAAGTCCCTCTTCTTTACAGAGAGCACATTGATTGGATCCGAGTGAGACCCCTCCTATGGCTGATGCTAAAAGTTCTGCTTTCTTCTGCATTCTGTTATCCTTCTCCCTTTTCTCTACCTTATCTCCGTTCACATACACTTTCCTGGCTACCTCAAGAAGCTGAGTGGTATTCATTCCTAATGCTCCCTCCTGCTTCTGGAGTTTTCTTCTGATATCATCTGCACTTTGGCTGATAAATCTTTCATTCAACATTGCTAAATTCTGGGGTGCACGTATGTCAACCTGGGCATACTCTTCATAGGTGGCAATCAACCTTTAGAAAAACGACTCAGGACTTTCTTGAGGTTCTTGAATAGTAGTCATGGGTTTTGGAAAAATTTACGGGAGATTTTCCCGCTCGTTTTAAGGCTTCCATTGTCAAAGCTCGATACTCTACTAGTTGAGTCATATTGTCCGGATTATTTACATCCCACTGGGGATCCTGGTCCACAGCTCTAATTCTCCTCTCATTTATATCCACTACAGTCTCATTCAGGAATCTTTCTTTTAGAATTTTCTCTTTTGCTGTCCTCCACTTTTCCCTGTCTTCGGGGCTGAGCAATGTCCCTAACAATTGGCCAATATCACCCCAAGTCGGGAGGTGGGTCTGCATGATGGTCTGAACCAGTTCGATCACTTCCCTTAGTTTTTGGGGCAATGGACCATAATGCTGTTTCCAATTAAGGAGTATATTGGAAAATTGACACTAGCTGGGCTTGATTTTGTGCATCTAAGACCCTCTGGTCCATCTGTCTTAGTGGAGCCATTAAGGTGATTTGGTCCGCCTTACTTCTAGTCCTTCCTGAAATCAGGGATTCTAGATCTGAGCCAGACTCGGCCTCTCTCTTCAGTGGGGCTGATGCCCCCCTCTGTTTTGGCCTGACTGGCTCTTCCTTCAGGATCGGCACTCCTACTACCGGGGGTGGCTGAGGCATTGGGGGGTAGTGGGGGACGTAAGGCGGGGGACACTCGTCTTTCTCCTGTCTTCCAGTTAAAATTGTGGCTGCACCCCTTTTTGTGTGTAAAATTTTCTTCCTCTGGGCAGATTTTAGGGTGCAATTTACACATACCCTCAGCATTTCGACTTTGCATTTTTTAAGCCAATCGGGACTTTCCTCGACTGCAATTTGCCATTGATCAATATATTGATATTGATCTGGATGGCCAATCTCTGGATGGCCGATACGATTTGATGAACTAGGCTTATAATTCGGGGATCTAGGGTCCCTTCTGATGGCCACCCTGCACCAAAAGTGGGCCATTCCGACTCACAAAGCTTCTTCAGATTAAACGGGGTTGCTGAGGGGTCCCCATAGTCTCCACTATATGCCCTTTTAAAATTCTTCAACATACACTGGAGAGGTGTCCTCTGGGCACTCCCTCCTCCACCCATGTTCTAAAACACTACCACTGGCCCATGGTGCCGGATGTTCGACGGTCACCAACAGGAACTGCAGTGGTTTAACCTCCCACACAACCTAACACAGACTTCTTTAGGATCGACGTCCCAAGTCCAGGGCAGTGATCAGGCAAACTCTTCTACTCTCAAGCGGAGTAGATACACAACACTATATCATACTCGCCTGCCAGCAAGTTTTTCCTCACTCACTTGTCCTGGCCAAGATTTGTTCAGATTCTCTCCTTCCCCTTTTCACACAAAGGGTCCTTGGAGTGACTGGATGTGCCCTCGGCAGCAGATGGCATCCTTTCCCTGTTCCTCCAAAGCAAAGAGCCTCGTGGCGCCTGAGGTACCTGTGGCTCGGATCCCTCCCCCGATTGGGGGTCCTGGTCATCCGGAGTGAGAGGTCGCCTGGCAGTCCCATCTGGGTCGCCAGAAATGTTGCAGAAAAGAGACCACACCAGCTCTTTGTCAAAGGGAAAGGTTTATTGCGCAAAGTTCAGCAGCTATAGCTCAAGCAGAATCTGAACCCCGAAGGGTAGTTAGCCTTTTATACTCTACCACCCAGGATATTGATCATTGTTCAAAGTACACCTTCTTCCCGTGTTACGTAGGCCACGTACACATCAACCATAGTGACAGGATATACATTAGCTTTGCTTGACTGCCATATAAGGATATAATTGTACCAAGTTCCTGGCTTCTTTGTTTCGGCCTAGTCAGGCAGATAGGGTGATCAATCTCCTGTTGCATGCTTGAAGGAGTCAGGGCATTACTGCCCGGCCTAACCTTATTTGGATGTCAACCTTCTACTTTATGCTCCTGGAGGCCGGGGAGGACAAAACCCTTTTTCCTGACTTACCTCTTTGAAATCTTGGTGCATCTTATACACCGGTGACAGTGAGAACAATCAACCTATGGAACAGAAGTTGCCTTCAGAAGTTGTGGGAGCTTCACACTTGAAACTTTCAAGAAGAGACTGGACTGCCACTTATCAGAAATGGTGTAGGGTCTCCTGCGTGGGCAGGGGGTTGGACTAGATGACCTATAAGGTCCCTTCCAACTCTGTTAATCTGTTAATCAACAACAGTTTGTGCTGGCTAAACTACAATTCTCCTCCCCCTTCTTTCTGTATATTTTCTTACAATTCACCCATTATTTCGTCATCTTGGCTCCGTTTTTTTTTTTTTTTTGCTCCAAATGAGAAGGCTTTCCTAATGTATGTTTAAATCAAAAGCTTTTACTCTGAATTTCCTGTAAAACATAAACTTATTTTTGGACTCTAAAGAAATATGACGTGAGTTAGTGCTGTCTGAACGTCTGTTCTACAGTATATTCTCACAAGGTCAGGACTTTAAAAAAAATAAAGTTTGAAAGACAGCTCCCTTGGTTTGCAAAATAACAACAAAAAAACCTGCCTGAAATAAGATATTGGATCCCTTCTGCCATACATATGCTAATCAAGCTCTCAGGTAATTCAGCCACTCCTTTGTTTAGTTAATTATTGTGAATTGTCTCTGCTGCCTCTGGGAGAGAAGCAAGTAGAAAATCCATAAAAAACATGTTCTCCTCTAACATCAACCATTCAAGCTTTGGAGAGGGATTTTAGGGAGGCCAGCTTGAATCTCATTCAATCCCTCCTATGCAAAACCAACTGAAAGCTTTCTAACTAACCTTTTGTCAAGCTGAATACACAACTGACTGTGGTTGTCTGAGTATGAAAAAAAAAGAATGGAAGGAATAATAGCTTTTCAAGCCAGGAGAGGCTATGTCCTAGAGAGCCTCAAGCCATTAGATAGGCTGCAAAGCCAATTATGCACCCAGCTACAGGCTTTCCCAAGACTTTTGCTATTGCTGGGAGCCAAACACAGCTTTCTAGCTACCCTCCAACAGCTACATGAATGGCAATAGCTGGAATTGTATTCAGCACAAGCCTCACTATTGCTAGGAAACAACTAGAGCTACACAACTGGAGCCTTTGGGTGACCAGGGTGAATGTGAAATAACACATGAATAATGAAACCCAGCTGCCCTTTGGCAGAAACCCCAAGTGGTCCACTGGGGAATGCCAGGCCTCAAGCTGAAGCAAGTGACTTCTCCTAAGTAGCCAATGTGGAAATTGCAGGCATAGAGTTAGATCCGAGCAAAATTATCCCTCCTACTGCTAGAAAATATATTGGTGAGTTCTAAAGAGAGAGATAATCTTGAAATATCTTCTATAATGACCTGAAAAGCCAGGGATGTTCCAGAGCTAGGAAATAAAGAATGTTTGAAGGAACTGGGTATGTCTAGGTTGATGAAAAGAAGGACTAGGGGAGACATGATAGCAGTCTTCTGTAGGACGTTAGCACCCACCCCTCTCCTAGAAGAATGAAATATCCTAGGAAATTCTGAAAAGGCAGAATATTATATTTCCCTGGATAAGAAATGGAGAAATGTGTTTTTGGGCAGGAAAAAGACTCACTCTCAATAGCCCCCACCTTTGTCAATGGGAGACTAAAAGGCCTGAGCCAGTCTATTCTACATAACAAAGATCTCCCTTTTCAGCTCCAGGGTGATGGGATTAAGGCACGATAGTATTAACCCTTTAACCATCTCACCACAGGGTAAGAGGGATCTTGGAGTCCTAGTGGACAACCATTTAAACATGAGCCAGCAGTGTGCATCAGCTGCCAAAAGAGCCAACACAGTTCTAGGCTGCATCAATAGAGGAATCGAATCAAGATCCCGTGAATTGTTAATACCATTTTATAATGCCTTGGTAAGGCCACACTTGGAATACTGCATCCAGTTTTGGTCGCCACCATGTAAAAAGATGTGGAGACTCTAGAAAGAGGGCAGAGAAGAGCAACAAAGATGATTAGGGGACTGGAGACTAAAACATATGAAGAACGGTTGCAGGAACTGGGTATGTTTAGCTTAAGAGAAAGAAGGACTAGGGGAGACATGATAGCAGTGTTCCAATATCTCAGGGGTTGCCACAAAGACGAGGGAGTCAAACTATTCTCCAAGGCACCTGGGGGCAGAACAAGAAGCAATGGGTGGAAACTAATCAAGGAGAGAAGCAACTTAGAACTGAGGAGAAATTTCCTGACAGTTGGAACAATTAATCAGTAGAACAGCTTGCCTCCATAAGTTGTGAATGCCCCAACACTGTAAGTCTTTAAGAAGACGTTGGATAGCTATTTGTCTGAAATAGTATAGGATTTCCTGCCTAGGCAGGGGGTTGGACTAGAAGACCTCCAAGGTCCCTTCCAACTCTACTATTGTATTGTGTTGTGTTGTATAGGGCACCTGAGAAGAAGCAATGCTCAACCAAACTTGGACTCAAAACACAGCCTAGACAGTTGTCCCTGCATGGACCTATGGGAGTCTGACAACCAATCAGAATACATTTCTTACACAGGAACAGGAAACAGAGGGGTGGGGCCAACAGAATATAAAAAACTGAGGAACTCTCAGCAAGCCCCTTCTTTTTCTTTTTCTTCTTCTCTCAACATCTTGAAGGATGTGATCCCAGGGACGTGCGGTCAGGGGAGGCAGGGGAGGCAGAGCCTCACCTCTCATCATGAAATAATATATAATATATAATAATAAATTATAATATATATTTCCTCCCATCCCTTTTACATGGTTCCCGCTAAGCTCCGGTAAGGATAAGAGTTTTTGGGGAGTGAAGAGGAAGAGGAGGGAGGAGGAGGAGGTGCGTGCACGGGGCGGTGCCAGCTGGGCAACCAGCGGAGGCAGGAGGGTTCTCGGAAGCGCCAATAGCCTTCCTGACTCCGCTGTTCTTTGCGTGCTCCTCGCAACTGCAATAGACGTCCAGAAGTGGCAGGGGCTGTTGGGCTGGAAGCCCAAACCCCATTAGCCACAAAAGCCGCTTCTGGATGTATATTGCAGTCGCGAGGAGTGCACGAAGTCCAGCAGAGGCAGGAAGGTTCTCATCATTCCCCAGTCGCTTTTGTGGCTTCGTCATCAAGACGAAGTCCGGGAGCACCGACAACATTTCTGCCTCCGCTGCCTGATCCTCCATTGCTCGCTCGTTTGCTCACTCTTTCGTCTGCCCGGACCGCCTCGGTGGTCTGCCCGGACTGCTCACTCTTTCGTCTGCCCGGACCGCCTTGGCGCCGCTCTGAAGGTCCGGCCGCGCCCAGCCGCTGCGGTGACATCATCAACACGAAGTGGCTTGGAAGTAAAGCGCTTTTCAGTGCTTTTCAGTGCTTTTCTGTGCATCTGGCGTTTAGGTAGATAGCTGTATGTCCTAAATGCCAGACGCTCAGAAAAGCACTGAAAAGCAGCTGCTGTTGGGGGACTACGGAGTGCAAGCCGGCAGAGCGCGCTCAGGAAGGTGGGGAATGGGATCACGTGTGCTGGAGGCTGAGGCAGCCTCAGCCTCCAGCACACATGGTCCCATTCCCCGCCTTCCTGATGACGTCACCAGCCTCACCAGCCATAAACCTCGCCGCACGTCACTGGTGATCACAGATCACTTCTGATCACTGAAGGCGACGGACGTTGTTGTCCACCGTTCACCTCTCTGGTGGGCTCCTTTTAGGAGCACAGGGGGTCTCGGAGGGACCATCTGCCGCAGGGCGGCTTGCTGGAACCCCCCGGATTCGGCGGCAGCCGGCGGGGTGTTTCCAGCCTCGCCCCATGAGCCAGGGAGCAGAGGGGGGGCATGGAACAGCATTTGGCTGTCTGCCCTTTCGCTGAATGGGCTCCGGGAGGAAGGAGTTAATTAAGGAGGAGCGGCTGGAATGCGGGTGGCGAGAGATCCGTCCTAATCTCCTTAATTATCGTTAACGGATAAGCAGCAGACTATTGTAAGTTCGTGTTCAATCTATTTGAAGCTGGAAGATTAGAGGGGGGAGTTCTTTCTCTTTACCTCCCTCGGATAAAGCGGCATTTGAATTATCTCTCTCTATATCGGAATGGAGAGAGAATAAAGGCTGACTTGTCACCTGTATTAACTATGTGAGAAAGATTTATATCACAACTGCAAGAGGTGATTGCTGAGCTGTTTTCTTAAAGGAAAAAAAAACTTTATGGAAACCTTTGTTCTTCTCCCTGTGAAAGGAGGAGCCAAGATGGCTCCCCTCCGTCTTTGTTTTTGTACTTACAAATGAAGTCTGCCTTTTGAAACTACCTTTGAAAAAATCTCTGGCATTGTATTATTACCCCCTCTGAAGGACCCCTGGACCTCTCCTGTTATGTGGTCTTCCTGGATTTTGATTATTTGATTTTCCCCTTTCTTGTGTGCCTCCATGCCTTGGAACTGTGATGGAGAACTAACTTTTCACTTTTGGATTTGCCTGCCTCCTTGGATCGGCACAGCTGCACACTCCACTGATGCCATTTCTTTTGTAAAAGATTTATACCATCTCTGAACTCAGATAATGGGGCCCAAAAAACCACCAACGGGCAAGTCATTTTTGGCTCCCACTTCTGCCACCTCCAGCCCAATTATGCATCAGACGAAAATTACTTCATTGTCACAACAAGAAGGGACTGGAGATGAATCTGGTTGAAATGGTTGTTGCTAGAAGGAATGCTAATTTTCTGGGAGGGCAGTAGAATTAGAATTAACACAGTTGTGGAGGCCTTTATTTAAAAAAATAGTGCCCTCCTAGATCAAACAGGGAACGGTACACAAGATGTGAAGGAGGGAGGGGCCGCGGCTCTGCCAGCAGACAGGGGGGAGGATGCAACACTTAGAAGACTCAGATCACAAAAATGAGTTGAAACATTTTTGCAATTGTTGTTATAATGTAACTCTCGGAAGTGATACAAAAGATGATTGAATATATTGATGATTGAATGTAAAAACAAAAAGCTGCCAATGTTTATTCAAATTTTGATGTTTTTTCTTTTCTTTTTGGTTAAAGTTGTGAGATTCGGGGGGATTTCTACCTCCCGCATGATGTAGCTGTCAATTTTTCTACACCTATTTACCTTTTCCCCTAAAACATTTGTAAAAAACCAATAAAAATTTTACAATAAAAAAAAAGAAGGGACTGGAGAGAGCTCAAAAGACTTATCTGTTACCCAAATGTTTCAGGAAATTATGAGGGATCAAAATGAGTTGAAAAAAGTTGAGGTGACAGACCTCAAAGAAGAACTCAGAGGTGTACAATACCATATAACAGAAAACAAACAAAGAATTCGTGTTTTGGAGGAGGGGGCGGCTGGGTTGGGGGAGGAGGTTAAGGCAGTCTGGAAGGGGAATTTAGAATTGGAAAATTTTATGGCAAAGATAGAACGTGAAAGAATGTCCTTTTTTCTCAGATTCCAGAACCTACTAGAGACAGAAAATGAAGACCTTAAGGATATTATGAGTTCAATTTTAGCAGAATATATTAAGAGAGACAAAGAACAGTTGTGGTGGGATATGGATCTGGTTTACAGGATTAATTCAGCATATGCTAGAACACATAATGTTCCAAGGGAGGTACATGTTAAATTTCTTAGGAGGACCATGAGGGATGATGTGCTAGGGGCCCAAAGGGGGGACCACTAAAATATAAAGACAAAGAAATTACCATTCTTAAGCAAATTCCGGAAAAAATAAGAGAAAAAAAGGAGGAAGTACTCCTCCTTATCAAAGAAATTATATAATAAAGGAGTTTGGTTTAGATGGTTATTGCCAGAGGTAATGTTGATTTTTTGGGGGAGGGAAACAGAATTAGAATTAATACAGTGGGGGAGGCAGAAGCCTTCATTAAAAAACACAGTTCTCTCCTAGAGGACGAAAATATGGGAGGTAGTGAAAAAGGTAGTAATGTACAAGATATGAAGGAGGGAGGGGCTGTGGCTCCATCTGGGGACAGGGGGGAGGGAGCAATATCGAAAAGGCTCAGGTCACAAAAATAAATGTATTTGAAATATTATTGTAATTGTTGATATACTAGAAAGTGACAAAGAAGAGATGATTGAACATATGGTTGATACAATGTAGAACAAGATTCTGTTTATGCTTATCTTTTATATTTTGCCTTTAACATTGTAAAAACTGTGAGATTTGGAGGGATTTCTACCACTAGCACGGGAGCTGCCAAAATTTTCTATGTACCTTTTTACCTTTCCCCATAAATGTTTAAAAACCAATAAAATTCTTTTTTTTAAAAAAAAAAAAGGATGTGATCACGTTTTTCCCCAGGACCTCAAACCATTTCGTCCTGTCCACCATTAAAATCATCTTTCCAGGCAGCCCCCATGTTTCCTGTATCTTTTTCCCCACTTGGAGCTGAACCCAGAAGGCCATTTCTTCCAACACTTCCAATATCTCAAGGGCTCCCTCAAAGAAGAGGGAGTCAAGCTATTCTCCAAATATATCTGAAAGCAGGACCAGAAGCAATGGATGTGTAGAAAGTTAGCACCCACTCCTCTCTTAGAAGAATGAAACATTCTAGGAAATACTACAAAGGCAGAATATTGTATTTCCCTGGATCAGAAATGGAGAAACATGCTCTTGGAGACAGAAACTCAGCCTCAGCTCCTTTGCCCCCGGCCGATATTTGGCCATCCTATCTACAAGACAAATACACTTGATCCTCCAGGACATAAAAGGATTATCTATCAGCAGAGCACACCACATGGCACAACCACTTGGGAACATTGCATCACCCAGCAAGATTCAACCAAGCCTGGGACACCGACAGCCTACAAAGTGAGCTGTGACCTCCCACACACACACGCACGCACATAGCCCCCTGTTCCCTTGCCACAGAAACAGGAAGCTCAAGTTCAAAGCCATTCATACCCAAAGAGGGTATAAATAACACTCACTCTCCACTCCATGCGTTCAGCTTCACCAGGACTATGTGCTTAATGGTTCTGCTCAATTAAACTATTTTTCCAATCAGCCTCCATGTTTCCACTGTCTTTCTCTCTACTTGGAACTGAACCCAGATAGACATTTCTTCCAACAGATGGAAACAAATCAGGGAAAGAAGCAAGCTAGCACTAAGGAGAAATGTCCTGACATAACAATTAAACTATGGAACAGCTTGCCCCCAGAAGCTGTGGAACAACACCTTGAGAAAGAAAGACGCATGTAACACATGCAAAGCTTCCTTTTAATAGATCTAACGTGATACGACAGTTGGCGGTATCAAAACCACCTGAGAAATCAATAACTAATTCCTCTGGTTGATCACAAAAAAAACAAAACCCAGTAGGCCAACCAAGGCATTTTCTATCTTGCGGCATCTCCAGATGCCAATTTTATAATGGATCAAGATAAGTGGCTTCCTCTAGGATTGTCTTCACCTGAGACGTCATGCTTGATCTTCTTGACATGATAGCAGTGTTCCAATATCTAAGAGGCTGCCACAAGGAAGAGAAGGTCAACCTCTACTCCAAAACAGGCAGGACAAGAAGCAATGGATAGAAACAAACCAAAGAGAGAACAAACCTAGAAATTTCCTGACACTGAGAACAATTGATCAGTGGAACTGCTTGCCTCCAGAAGTTGTGAATGCTCCAACACTGGAGGTTTTTAAGAAGAGATTGGCAACCATTTGTCTGAAGTAGAATAGGGTTTTCTCCCTAAGCAGGCAGTTGAACTAGAAGACCTCCAAGGTCCCTTCCAACCAGTTATTCTGTTACAAAATATTTTTTTTACTGTAGTAAAATGTGAGATAGGAGAAAGGTGGGGAAAAAGATTTTTTTTAAATGTCAATCAAGAATAGCTTAATAGGCTAAGTGTAACCTTGAGTACCAGCAAGAAATACATCCCATACCAGACACCAGATTAATAACATTGATTCCTTCAACAAGAAAGTTTCTTTGAGTCTAGAATTATGCCCAGAATCTTCAACATAACATTAATTGTCCATTGGCAAAACAAAAACAAAAAAATCTCCTTCTTCTTACTGTTGCTTGCCACCCCATTGCTTGGATTTCACAAAGATTCTTTAATCCTCTACTTCTCAAGCATGGCAGCTTTAAGATGTATGGACTTCCACTCCCCCAAATCCCCAGCCTGCAAGCCAATAACATATAAAGAAGTAGCAGACTCCACACTCACTTACACTGATGGTGTTACCTAGTTCGGTAATGAAACATTTGCAAGCAAACAACCAAGCTCAGAAGGTATCAAGAACTCCACAGTGTTATATGTGAAATACGATTCCCAACCAAATTATTATTGCAATATTTTTTTAGGCAGCTCTGGAACTTTTCCTTCCCTACTCTTTTCTTTAAGTGTTCTGACTTAGGCTTTCCAAGAGCATGAAGCAAACTCCTTGTCCCGACAAAAAAACCTTTTATTAATTTACTATGAATTCTGCTCATTCACATCCAGCAAAGTCTTTCAAGGGAGGATTTACAGTCACAGACCTTATCTGGCTTGGAGAACTGACAGACTGATATCTGCAAAACTTGGCAAGGAGTTTCAGAGAGTCACGAACCAATTAAGCGAACTAATTGTCTTCTGCAAACTCCACTCCCCTTTCACTCCTCTTTTATTCCCTATGGGAGGGCCATTCATCCACCTGTGGCCTTACTCCCAAGTTGACCCTTGTTGTTTAGCTGTTCCCTTTGTCTGGCACCTGTACGCATGCACACATTGGGAACAGGCTCCAGCTGTTCTTCTGCCTCACTGATGTATGACTCTGAAGGCTGCTGATAATTGGCATATGGCTCTGGCCCCCTCTCTGCCTCCAACATGAAGCCCTCATCAGAGCCTTCCCCAGACTCCAGGACTGGCCCATGTTCCCTACCAACCTCCTCACTGTCCGAATCTGCTGACAGCTTTGGTGGCCGCTGGTGTGCCAAAACAGTAAGATGGATTCATTTAGAATCTATTTGGGGGTGGAAAATAATTGTCATGTCTGGCTATATTGTTTTGGGTTCAACCACTGATAAAAGCTAACTGAAGTTAAGCCATATTAAGCTTCTTGGTTTCAACTATTTTTTCAATGCAGCTCACTCTATAATAGCTTCTTGTGCCAAGAAAATAGCTTCTTGTCTTACTGTATGCCATCTCCATTTGAAGAGGGTGACTATGAAGATCCCTTACTACAGGACGACCGCCTAAGCATCTACAAGTAGCCTCAGGTAGGATGGAGCTGGGCAGAAACCTCTGTTTGCTGCTCTTTATCAGTTTAATCCATGATACATTATCTCCATTTACATGTCATAATTATTCTGACCCAGCGTTAGCAGAAGCAAGAAACAGACTCCTTATCAAGAAAAACCCCTCTTCATTTACCTCTTGTGAATTAATTGCATTCACCCACTGAAAAGTCCAGGCAATAGTCCTTCAAGGTGTTAACTGGAGCAACAGACCTTATCAGTTCCTTGTAATAATTGCAAGGCCATGAGCTACCAGCCAAAGGGCTGCATGTTAAGTTCTGTCTCTGTGGCAGGAAACACAATAAGCAAAATGTTCAGAAATACAAACTGTTGTCTCCTACGACAACCACTCCCCTTTCCTTCTATTTATTCCCCAGCCAGAGAGGGGCCATTCAGCATCCAGGGGTGCTTTGTGTCCTGAGTTGACTCCTTGTCCTCTGTTGCTCACCTCTTCTAACTGCTCTGCACATACATGCATCTGGAACAGGCCCCAACTGTTCTTCCTCCTCACTGATATCAGCCTCCAAAGGCAGCTGCCTCTCCAGTGGCTGGGGAATGTCAGACACCCTGGCTCCATCTCTATGTCTAACGCAGAGCATCAATCAGAGCCTTCCCCAGACTCCAGCACTGGCCCAGGTTCCTCCCAAATCGGCCACCAGCTCTGCTAGCACCTGGTGGGCCACAACAATAACCTCCCAAAAATATTCTTAAGGAGGGTGTGTTCTTTTTTCAATTAGTCTGATGAGTGTTATTATTCTTCATAGTAAAACAATCAAGACCTAGTCTTTGGTATCAGAATGGTCATTGATGCCTTACTGACGTGTGTGCACACACATGTGAATTTATACACACACATATCCTCTATATCAGTGATGGCGAACCTATAGCACGCGTGCCACAGGTGGCACGCGGAGCCATTTGTCAGGGCATCCCTGAAGCCTCCGGAGGGCCTCCGGGGAGCGGGAGAGGCTCTTTCCGCCCTCCCCAGGCTCCTATAAAGCCTCTGGAGCCTGGGGAGGGCGAAAAAAGCATGTAAAAATGGGGGGAAGCGCCTGTTGTGCACGCATGTGCACTGGGGGGTCGCGCACTGCATTATGGGTGCGGCACGCCCGCACACGACCCCCCTGCGCTCCCCCCACTTGTGGCACGCGAGCCAAAAAAGGTTCGCCATCGCTGCTCTATATCCTCTGCCCCTATGAAGTTTCTGGTTTCATATTCATAAGAATTTGTTCTTAAAAAGAAAACGAGTTTAATACACTGACCCTTAAACAGGAAGGGTGGGAGTCTGAATAATCATTAGTCGTGATAATGAAGACTTCAATTATTGTATCAAACGTGTGATGATTCCTTGGTGCGAGTACAACATAATTGGTACGTAATCAGATCGGCTATAGACATTATAACTGGAGATATGAGATCCAGTTCAAGAGACACAAAGCCATGGCCTATGTTAATTGAAGTGGCTAAATAGGGATGTGGAAACTATATTTATTTATTTATTTTAAAATCCTAAATCAGTTAAGAAAGTGGAGAGGTCTTTTTTCAGTTTCATGCAATTATAATTCTGTCCTTTCCAAGTGTGGTCACTTGAGTGACCATGTCACTAGAGGTGACATGATAGCAGTGTTCCAATATTTAATGGGCTGCCCCAAAGAAGAGGGGGTCAACCTATTTTTCAAAGCACCAGAAGGCAAGACAAGAAACAATGGAAGGATTGGAAACTATTGAAGGAGAGAAGCAACCTAGAACTAAGGGGAAACTTGCTAATAGTGAGAACAATTAACCAATGACACAGCTTGCCTTCAGAAGTTGTAGGTACTTCATCACTGGAGTTCGAAGACTGGACAGTCAATAGTCTGGAATGGCAGAAGGCAAGGGTGTCAAACCCAAGGCCCGGGGGCCAAATCTGGCCCACGGGGTAATTAAATCTGGCCCACGGGGCCACTCTGGAAACAGTGAAGGACCAGCCCACAATGCTTTTGCCAGGAAAAATGGGCAGAAGTACCACAGCCCTCCCGAGCTCCATTTTCACTGGCAGAGGGTTGCAGGAGGCCATGGCAGCCAAAAATGGCACTCGGGAGCCTGTTTTCACTGGCAGAGCACTTGGGCCACCACAGGGGCCCCCAACAGGAGTGACGTTGAGCTGGGCATGCCCACTCTGGCCATGCCCCCCCGCCCCCCGCCCCCGAGGTCAAACACAACCCTGATGTGGCACTCAATGAAATCGAGTTTGACAACCCTGGTATAAGGTCTCCCGCTTGAGCAGGGGTTGACTAGAAGACCTCCAAGGTCCCTTCCACCTCTGTTATTCTGTTGTTTCTTAATTCACACAGAATGGCTTTGTGTGATTGCACATTATGATCAATCTACTCTGGTTTATTTAATGAAGTTTTACCCAAAAATAAAAAAAATAAAAGAAACAAGATGGAAGCTTTTCCTGCCAAAAGGGCTTTTATTTATTTTATGTTTTCTTCTTCTGTGGGGGGTTGACTGCCAGTGGGGTGATGATTGTGGACTTCTTTGTTTTACTTCCCAGGGTTTTGAGGCAGGGAGAGGTAGGATAACCGCAAGTCAGCTCAAAATTATTTCCGAGAATCGAGGCAGGAAAAATGAAGGTATTGTGTAAGAGACCCAGGAAGGAAAAGAGGACAAGCAGGCTTATGAACTTGCTATTCTTTCAGCCTTCATTTTATTTCTCTTCATTTCCTCCCACCCCCACCCCCACAAAACCCAACAACTTTATCACAGCAGGCATGAAGACTTTCCATCTACTGTGGCTATCATTCTGAAGAACAGTGGGCATTTAAGCAAGTCAACAAGCTTCATGATGCTTTCGTCAAAATAGCACTGTTAGCTTTGACCGCTTGAACAGAAATCCATGCTGGGCCCTCAAGATTGGGGCCTCCTGTCTATTATCATGTATTCCATTTTTCTTCAATGTCACCTTGAGGGAAGCTACACAGAAATCTGTCGGCCTCTTCCAGGTCTTCCTATTTATAACCCCCAAGCAGCTTCATAGCAGCTCAATTCAAGAACAGCAGCTACTGTAGATGGATACACTCTCTACATCCTCCGTGGGCTCATGCCAAGCAAAAATTCCCACTGTTAAAGTGAACCCTGGTCGTTAATCTGAGTTGTCACAGCAGGTATTTGACTAATTATCGAGGAGTGCCTTGTAGGGTTTTTTTGAAACTTTTAAAAACACGCAAAATCTCTGTGATGCTTTTGACTGCGAGATGGTGTGAGGCAAGGGGAAATGAAGGCGTATTTCTTAAAACCATCCCAAGTGTTCCACACATCCGTCTGTAACTCTGTGATTTAGAACACAAATTGGCACGCTTGAAGCCTGATGTTTATTTTCATTGTTAAGGTGACCAACCGTCCTCCTTTAGAGAGGGCAGTCCTTCTTTTGTAAGTTCTGTCCTCCCTCGAAAAGTGTCCTCCTACATGTCCTCCTTTTTGATATTTGAAGGCTAATCTGTTGCGCGTTATGTGACGTATTTTATTAAACAGTTTTTAATGGTGTTTTTTTTTACTTCATCGCAAGTATATTGAATAGATATTGAATCTTGTGTTGAATTTTTATCTAAAGAAATTCTAGACATTAAAATAGACAACAATTGTCTCTTTGAAGAAATTAGAAGACTGAATGTATATTTAAATTCTGAAAAATTAATACAATGGGAAAATCAACATGTTGAAATTGATAAAAGATGGGTGGATATTTTCAGCCATTTAAAAAATGAACATATTCCATGTGAACATTTATTTATACTTGTTCAATTTACGTTGTGCTGCCCTGGAACTAATGCAGCAGTTGAAAGAGTTTTTTTCAATTGCCAATGATTTTTCAACAAGTGAGAAATCGAGATTGAATGTTGATACTCTAGCTGCAGCACTTGCCGTTAAATTCAATATGAAGGATATTTCTTGTTCAGATATTTCCAATATATTGTTAGAAGATGATACATTGACAAAAAATATTAATTCAATGGAAAAGTACTCATTTAAATAATAATTAACAGGCATGTAAGCATAATTACAATATAAAATGTTGCAAATGTTTTATTATGCATATATCATATTTTAGTGTATTATTGTTGCAATGAATAAAATATTTCTTTTATTTACGATATATTTTTTCCAATTTATTTGTCCTCCTTTTCATTGTAAAAAAGTTGGTCACCTTAGCATTTTGGACAATAGAACGTGTTTTGTCCTCCTTTTCATTGTAAAAAAGTTGGTCACCTTATCATTGTGGATGTCATATAGTTATAAATCAGCTTTCAGTTTTATGCAGGGAATATTTCTCAGGAAGATCAGTCACCTCTGACTATAATTCTACTTACAGATGAACAGTGGTGGGATTCCAAATCTTTTCCTGAGAGAACACTTTGCACGTGTGCTCACTCTTTGTGTGTGTGCCTAACACGCATTTTGCACGCACGCATAGGACTCAAAGGCCACCCTTGGTGTCAGCGCTGGTGAGCTGAGCTGTGTTCAGCTTAGGTGTGGCAAACCACTCTGCCACGCGAATCAGCTGAGCCAAAAAAAACAAGGTAATATAGGACAGGAAATATAGCAGATACAGTATAGGTGGTACCTTGCTCAATAGTAGTAACTGTGAGAGGGATCTTGGAGTCCTAGTGGAGAAGCATTTAAATAGGAGCCAGCAGTGTGCAGCAGCTGCCAAAAAAGCCAACACAGTTCTAGGCTGCATCAACAGAGGGATAGAATCAAGATCACGTGAAGTGTTAATACCACTTTATAATGCCTTGGTAAGGCCACACTTGGAATACGGCATTCAGTTTTGGTCACCACCATGTAGAAAAAATGTGGAGATTCTAGAAAGAGTGCAGAGAAGAGCAACAAAGATGATTAGGGGACTGGAGGCTAAAACACATGAAGAACGGTTGCAGGAACTGGGTATGTTTAGCTTAAGAGAAAGAAGGACTAGGGGAGACATGATAGCAGTGTTCCAATATCTCAGGGATTGCCACAAAGAAGAGGGAGTCAAACTATTCTCCAAGGCACCTGAGGATAGAACAAGAAGCAATGGATGGAAACTAATCAAGGAGAGAAGCAACTTAGAACTGAGGAGAAATTTCCTGACAGTGAGAACAATTAATCAGTGGAACCACTTGCCTCCAGAAGTTCCAACTCTGCTATTGTATTGTATTGTATTAAATGTATTATTGTATTAAGGAGGGCAGGGCCAACCAGTGATGGCATTTGCCCGTTCTCTGAACTACTCAAAATTTCCACTACGAGTTTGCCTGAACCAGTCTGAACTGGCTGAATACCACCTCTGCAGAGGTGTTGTAGTTGTAGTTAATGCAAAGACCTCTGGACTAAGGCCATAGATCTACACCTGGATAGGTATACAATGACCAGAAATCAGCAGGTAACAATAGTTAAGTGGTAAACATACCCATCTCCACAGCAGCTTATCTCTCTGAACATGTACCGTGTTTCCCTAAAAATACCACCTGTCCCGAAACTAATGTCTTGCCACATTTTTTGCGTGGGCAAAAATATAAGCCCACCCCCAAAAATAAATCCCCTGGACAACCCCCCCCTCCGGCCAGGCAGAGCACCGCTCACTGACCTAGCGATAACCCGAAGGCACCAAGCTGCGGGAGCCGGGAGGGGGGGAAAGGCGCTCACGTTGCTTTCTGCCTTCGGGATACCGCTAGGTTGGGGAGTGGCATTCTGCCTGGCCGGAGGGGGGAGTTGCTGGGCGATGCTCCCTTGCGAGTGGGCTCCCCAAAAGCCGGGCACAGCCTCAGGGGCAAAGCAGCCATGAGGTGGCCATGCTCACGAGCAGCCACCAGGCAAATCCCCTCTCCAGCCGGGCAGAGCGCCATTCACTGACCTAGGGGGTATCACTAAGGCGCCAAGTCACGTGGCGCTTTGCCCGCTCCCCAGCTCCTGCGGCTTGGCACATTCAGGATACCCTCTAGGTCAGTGCATGGAGCTCTGCCCGGCTGGAGAAGGGGGTTGTGTGAGTGCCTGTTCCACCCCCAGCCTCACCAAGCCCTTGCGCAGCTCTCCCAGGGCACCGCTGCCACCACGCTCCGAGCATAACTTCCAAACTCCAAAACTCCACTGCCAAGTCTTCCAGCATCAGCCGCTCTAGGAGTGCTCTCTACGGTGGGCCAGCTGCTGGAAGACTCTCTGTTTGTATGCAACATGAATGCCAGAACGTGACAATCGAGGGAAGAATATCTTGCAAATGGCAGCGGGAGGAACCAGTCTGCTTGAAAAGACAGCAAGCATATGCTGGTGTCGCTACTGAGAAGAGATGAGCTCTGGATGTTTCAGGATGCTTTCAAAATAATTGGAGGGCTTCTCCAAAGCAGCACAAGCAATTGCAGTAATGGCCAAATTGTTTCAGATTGTTGGCATTATGCTAAAGAAGTTGGATAATCTCCATGCATTTGTTCTGCCTTTCTTAAACTTTCTTTTGGAAATGCTGGAGTGCAGAGAAAACTTTGTTCTCTTCTGGCTTAACAACGGTTTTCTTTAAACTCCTGCCTTTGTGGATCATGTCTAGGAATTAGGGAAGTTAAGATTATAGACCAGAGATGGTATTCTGACGGTTCTGAATATCAATTCACCCGAACTGGTAGCGGAAAATGGCAGGTGGCCATTTCTACGGCATCCCATTTAGGCCCTTTTCTTTTAGGCAAAGTGCATGCGCGGAAGGCAAAGTACATGTGTGGAAGGCAAAGCATATTGTACGGAAGGGGAAGTACATGCGAAGGTGAAGCACATGTGCAGAAGGGGAAGTACATGCGTGGGTGATTTCCTCATTATTATCCCTACCGGTTCGCAAATGTGAGCGTCCACGCATGCGCTTCGCCTTCACATGTGTGAACTGGCAGGGAAGGTAAATAAATGCCACCCCTGGTATAGACTAGTTGCAGGGTTCCTGGGACACATGTATATTTGCCTTCATTCTCTGTAACTAGTGTTTCTCAACTTTAAGACATGTGGACTTCAACTCCCAAGAAATCCCCAGCCAGCTTACTGGGAGTTGTACTTCACATGTCTTAATGTTGCCAGGTTTGAGAAACACCACTGTATATAATGGGAGAAATGCAGTAGCAATAGCACTTAGACTTATATACCGCTTCACGGTGCTTTATAGCCCTCTCTAAGTGGCTAACAGAGTCAGCATCTTGCCCCTAACAATCTGGGTCCTCATCTTACTGACCTTGGAAGGCTGATTCAACCTGGAGCCTGGTGAGATTCGAACTGCCAAATTGCAGGCAGCTGGCAATCAGCAGAAGTAGCCTGCAGTACTGCACTCTAACCATTGCACCACCGCGGGTTTTGGCCAGGCATCCACAATGTCACTCAACTGCCTTGTACATCAATTAAAGTGATGCAAGAAATTGCCAGCTTCAATTAACATAGGCGATTGCTTCATGTCCCATGGACTGGATCCCCTATCTCCGGCAAGAATCTCTATAGCCGATCGGATGATATATAATTATGCTATACTTGCACCAAGGAACCATCACTCATTTGATACAATAATTGACAGTCTGTATTATCATGACTAAAGGTTATTAAAACCCCCACCATTGGTGTTTAATGATTAGTATATTCAACTTAAAATTGCCTCCTAATCACACCTTTGGAACCTCTCACCCCAGGGCTGGGAAATAGCAAGAAGGGAATTAATCTTTGTGTTTCCATTTATTGGAGAGAAAGGGATTATAAGAGAGTAAGAAATGTGCAATCGTCACAGCATCTCTGCAGTCATGTCATCAAAATTTAGGCATTGGGCAACTGGCATGTAGTTATCATGACTGCAGCATGGGGAGGAGGAGGGCTCTGATCATCATTTATGATCTTCCCACAGAGCACCTAACAATCAAGGTCAATAGGGAAAGCTGGAGTAGTCACTTAACAACCATATGATTTGCTTAATGGTGGCAAAATAAATGGTCACTAAAGCAAGCACAATTCACTGAATGACCCCATTGTTTACTGATAGAAGTCCCAACCCCAATTGTGAACATAAACTAAGGATTACCTGTTGTTGGGGAAAGTATGTGCTGTAATAAAGCATTGTGTACAAATCGGCTACAAAATGATGTGTCTAGGCCATTTATTGTCCAGGCTTTGGAGAGCAAAGAATCCTAACAGGAACATATCTAAAATAAAGAAGAAATCTAGTAACTGCAGCTGAAAAGGAGATAAGCAATATTATCTGTGAGCATACCTGAGAATTCTTCAGTCTGGACTGGCCTGGTCAAGATGGATTTATTTTCCTTTCTTGCATTGCTACATGGAGACCTCCCACGCACATATATCTTGACTAAGCAAGAAAGGGATTATTTCCCTTTAAGAAGCAGTTTAGAAAATTAAGATGTAGGGATGAAATAAGAGGAGCAGACGCTGCCAGATGACAGGTGGTAAAGATAGAGGACAGTCCCTGAGGACAACTAGTTCAGTCCGGAAAGAAAAAAGAACAAGTTTGCCAGAAGCTTAATTTGCAGGAAATATAAGTTTGTTGAATCGCTTTTCCAAGTGACAAGTTTCTTCTACTCTACCATCCTTTGAAGCAGCTAAAGAGGTAGCTTTTTACTCAAAAAAAATGCAATGTACATCTACCAACCAGTGAACTTCCTTCTCTATCTATTCTTTATCATGATTGTTGATCTGATTAATTCAGACATTGTAGAGTGCTTTGTAATGCATAGGGTGGTAGCCCATGCTGAGGAGCCAATTCCATTAGGATGAGTTGCCCCTCCCCTGTGTCCAAATATAAGTAAGCATATTAATGGGCTTGGAAAAAATTATGACTTAAGTGTGAAGGTGACAGGCAAGGCATTATAACGTAGGTCCTCTATATTTAGAGGCTACCAGTTCTCATTGGTGGCACAAATTACCAGACTCAGAATAACAGAGTTGGAAGGATACTTGGAGGTCTTCTAGTTCAATCCCCTGCTCAGGCAGGAAACCCTACACCATTTCAGACAACTGGTTCAATTCTACAGAAACAGATTAACAGGGTTGGAAAGGACTGGCGTTGAGGTATTCACAACTTCTGGAGGTTCAAATATCCTTCAGATATAACTTCAGATATATTAAGCAGAGACCTAAGAAAAGTAAAGGAATGAGAAGAAGTGGACATTAGTAGCAAGATGGATAGACTTAATCATAATGGCGATGGAAGTATTGCTGGAAGACAGAATACAGAATGGAAGGAACCTTGGAGGTCTTCTCGTTCAATCCTGTGCTCAAGCTGGAGACCCTATACCATTTTAGACAACCAGCTATCCAAACTCTTCTTAAAACCTGAGTTAGAAACAGATTACCATGGAGGAAATCTTTGTGGTCAAACTATGGTGCATAGTCAGTTCAAGGAAACTTCAGCTGTACTGAATAGCTGTAAATGTCAGGGTTCCTAATTAAATCAGAGTCCAAGGCAAAGTATTGCTCAAAGTTCCAATTTATTAAGAGAGCCACGTTGGCACATCTGAGAAAACCCGAATCTGAAAGCTTCCTGGTTTTTCCCACCCAGTTGAAAGTTCATGATCTTGCCCCCACATCCACAAGTCCATCACATGGTCCAATCTTCCACTGCCATGCTGGCAGTTCCACCCATCCAGTTCCAGTCAGGTGCAGAGGTGCAAAGACAAAGGATGACCTTGGCTTTCTAGAAAGAATTTTGTTATGGCTACATAGCATCTAACTCCGTACAATCCCCCCTCCCATTTTCCCACAATAGAAACGGCATAGTAGAATAATAGAAAGTGTGTCAGGCCAAAGATCCAAAGGAATCTGGTTGCAGGACTGAAAGTAAATTCTGTCCCCAAAACTAGGGGTGTTAACTCATGTTGTCATGGCAGCATCACGTGACATATCAGGACTTTTTTCCCCGTCACTAAACTGCACATGGCCAGCGCGTGATGCATCCGACCCATAGGCTGGGAGTTTGACAGCCCTGCCATAACGTCCCATCCACTATTTCTTTTAGCTTTCATTATCCACTACTGTGTAAATATCAACTGTGTCAATCATCTCTCCAGCAGCTTCCCTGTCTCCCCTTACTTTAGATTAGTCTCAAGAGAAGTTGACATGAAGTAACTCCTCCTAAGGACATTTTCTTTTGTTGTTGCTTGGCCAAGGGTCAGGCTGCAGCCAGAAGCCAAACAAATGGTTCTTTGAGGAATCTCATCACTTTGAAGGTGCTTCATCACTGGAGGTTTTTAAGAGGAAACTGGATAGTATTTTTTTTCAAATTGTATAGGTCGCCGTCTTGAGCAGGTTGGATTAGAAGATCTCCCTTCCCAGCTCTATTCTGATTGATCTAGTCTAAAGATAAGGACCACACTGGTAGGTAAGGAGAATTTTAAGCTGTATTGTTTAACCGTAGCAGGCAAACTAAACAAAAATACAAGGAAGCGTAACAGACCAAGCAAGATGTTCTCCAGCCAGCTTCTGGAAGCCCCAGTTCAAGCAACAGAAATACTCCAGTTCTCATGGTACATATCACTGAGCACTCAAACCAGTGCAGAAGCTCAATTTAATGAGTAATTTTCAGGCCATTTATTGAAATTTGGCGTCAAGATTTTGTGGCCTTGTAAACCCCCCTCTATATTTTTCCCCATAATGAGGAAATGCTACAAAATAAAAGACACTTATATACAAACCCCATAGCTTGTGAGCCATGTTTTCTTAATCCTCTCTTTAAATTTTATGCACAACTTCAGCCATTTGTTTTGTGATCTGGGCTCCCTCAAAGAACTAAGGGATAAGGAGGGGAAGTAGAGATAGTTGGGGGGGAGGGTTGTAGCCAAAACAAAACACTTTCTCTTGGGAGCCAAGGACGTTCCAGCAGGCGCTTGGAAGGAGGGGGCTGAAGTCACCTAGCAACTGGACTGTATCCCGATTGGGCCATGTGACTGATTGTTTTGAGAAAGTGGAAAACTTTTACTTTTAATTAGGTGAAAACCGTGGGAGTTTTCAGAGTCAGTTTTCACCAGCCTGTGCCAATATGGCATATCCAATAAAGCTATTCTTTGAAGAATCTACATGCCTCGGGGTTCTGCTTGATGTGGGTATGTTACTTGGAATCCTGACATTTGCTTCCTGAGCCTGTAAAAATAGGATCATACATTTAGTCAGCTGTCTTCCACTCAGAAGCTCACTCCAGGGTCAAGAGACCTGTTCTCAAGAGAGAACTGATGTTCCTCCCTTGGACTATCACAAAACACATGATCCACACTCACCAAACATGATAGAGTTAACCCAACCCAATCCTTCGCTGGAATTAAACAGCCAAAGCATTCCTCCTGACCTAATTAAATTAAACTGATCCCAAATTAGACGCAGGCCAATGAGATAGCCATGAGCTCATCAGTAGCTGATGCCCATCAACTAGAGAAATGCATTTTGCCCACAGCGCTGACCTTAAACTGATATTTCACATCTTGAAATAAAGATTATGACAAAAGAGCTTATACCATAACATTCAGCTGCCAGCTGCACTTTACGATAATGAAGATTCACTGAAGCTATCTGTTAATGGGGACATTTTCAGGGTTTATTTATTTATTTTTTTGCTTGTCAGGGAGAAATGTGGATCTTATCATTCACTCGCCATATCCCTCTGCGAATATGGGGTGACCCTGAGAACTAAAATGTAATTAACAAGCTCAAGAAAACATATTCAGGACCATGCATTGCACACGTAAAACCTGTCCCCATCAAATCCTGTCCCTAAGCTTCATTTAAAGGGATTTAGCTGGCTTTAGATTATTAACAGAATATTAGCAGAAGGATGGCAAGCACTTTGGAGATCTTCCTGGATTCGGGTTTTGTTTTTTAATTAGAAAGAGCTAGTGCAGCTGATGAGGTTCTACCTTACCCAGGTGAGTAATGAAACATCTGCAAGAAAACAACAGAAATATGGGAGCTGAAGTCCACACATGGAAGTCCTTGCTTGCTGGGAAATTGAAATCCTTCCTGGCTGTGGAATTCTGGGGGTTGAGGTCCACACAACTTCAAATTGCCATGGTTGACAAACGCTGCTATATACTATGGCAGGGATGCAGCGGTGGGTTTCACCTTTTATTACCACCGGTTGGCGGTGTGCACATGCGCTCCTTTTGTGCATGCACCTGGCCCTCTGTGCATGCGCTTTGCTTGCGCATGTGCTTTCCCTGCATGTGCCCAGCTTCAAAAATGTGCCTAAATAGGACAGCATAGACCTGCAATTTCTGCTACCAGTTCAGGCAAACTAGTCCGAACCGGCTGAATGCCACTTCTGCAGGGGTGTCAAACACAATTTCATTAAGGGCTGCATCAGGGCTGTGGTTGACCTCAGGGAGGCTAGGGCGACTAGATGGGTGTGGCCAACTGGGTGGGCATGGTCAGCCCGACACCACTGGCAGGTTTCCTCTTTGCATTGGGCCGATGCCACATTGGCCCAATCTTTCCTCTTGGCACTATGTAGACTGGGCCGAAGCCACACTGGCCCAGTGTTTCCTCTTCGTATTGGGTAGACTGGGCCAAAGCAATTTTCCAGGACAGCCCCACAGGCTGGATCTGACCACATTGCGGGCCTTGTGTTTGACACCCCTATACTTTTGTCTCCCGCAGATTGCTTTCATGGAAATACCCACCAGGCGAAGGAGAAAAATATCTCATCCTGCATTATATTTATTCAAGGTGTCATGCACCCTTTCGAAAACATGCAAACTTGAGGGCAAAAAAAGCAAGAACTGGTTTTTGCTTCAGGCAAGAGTTTCAAGCCGCACTCAACTCATCTGCTGCTGGCACAGATCATGCCAAACTGCCTGCTGCTGTTGCTGTTATAAACATCCCCCTATCTCTCTGGAGCCAGCTTTTCGGTTTCCAGATGTGTCAGACTGAGGATATTTACGAGGGAGGAAATTCCCTCTTGCGGGATTTGTAGCACACAGCCACGGAGCGATGTGATCCCTCTTCAGGGCCGATTCGACTACAGGCAATTCTTGGACAGTTGCCCAAGGCTACAAATGGTTGGGCGAGAGACGTGAGGTTGGCCGCGATAGTGAAGAATTCCAAACTTCGCCAAAGTAACTCTTCCAAAGACGCCTGTGGAATAACAATGCTGCGTGGCTCTAGATTTGCATGCCGAGCATGGTAGCAAAGGATGATGAATGTCAGGGAGCATCAGAAGGAAAAATAAATAAGTAAAGTTGCATTAAATAACAGCTGTGTGCCGTTTGGGTTTGGTTTTTTTCCTCCACCATCTGCAAATTGTTCCAGTAACTCTGGATTCAGGAATGATGGGCCCAGGAGTCTAATTCTTCTCTTTTTTCTTTTTTTCTTTTTTTTCTTTCTTTCTTTCTTTCACCTTTTCTTTCTTTCTTTCTCCTTTTCTCTTTCCTCTTTCCTTTTCTCTCTCTCCTTTCTTTCTCTCTTTCTTTTCTCTTTCTCTCTTTCTCCTTTTGTCTTTCTCTCTCCTTTTCTCTCTCTCGTCTCTCTCTCTCTCCTCTTTCTCTTTCTCCTTTTCTCTTTCACTCCTTTTTTCTCTCTCCACTCTCTCTTTCTCTCTCTCTTTCCTTTTCTCTCCTCTTTCTTTCTCTCTTTCTCCTTTTCTCTTTCACTCCTTCTCTCTCTCTCTCTCCTTTCTTTCTTTTTCCTTTTCTCTTTCTATCTCTCTCCTTTTATCATTCTCTCTCCCCCCCTCTCTCTCTTTCTCTTTTCTCTCTCTCTCCTTTTCTTTTTTCTCTTCCTCTTTCTTCCTCCTTCTCACACAAATAAAGCCAGGAAAATAGTTATCTCACTGCAAATATTGTTTGGGGCATTTCTGCAGCACATGTCTCACTGGTCCTTATCAAGTTTGTTTCCATGAAATTCTCAGAACTTCTCCTATGAAGCAATCAGTAATATATGTCAGACAAGGTCAAAAAAGTCACAATGGTAGCCACAACCATGCATTCAAAGCCCTACCCTTGTTTACCCATAGAAGAAAATACCTGTTTTACTTATGCCTTCACCTACCTTTTTTACCCGCATCATGTAAAGATGTCTGCCATATTTTCCCATTTTAGGTAGTCCTGACTTATGACCGTAATTGAGCATGGAATTGCAGTCATAAGTCATGCTGGTCATTAAGCAGATTGTTGCATGACCATGCCTGATTTTATGAACTTCTTTGTGGGGGGTTAAGCATGAGAAAGAATGGAAAGTTTCCCTTCCACCTTCAATTGAGGTGCGGACCGTCGCCCCTCCTTGTTAGCATATCTCCAGATAAGAAATAAAAAACGATAACATGTTCTAATTAAAACAAACTTTAATATGAAAATTAAAAAAAACAAATCTATCTAATTGTTACATTTTGGCAAGAGCAATTTTCGCCCATCTTCTTGGCAGACGAACAGAAGATCAGAAGTCTCTGGAATGTGTGATGTATTAAGAAACGTGTTAAGAAGCATGCGCAGTAAATCACTTGCTGATAAGACCTATGACCTGCGCAGAAAATCTTCAGCTCGGCTAGCAAACAATTAACGCAGTGACAAAGCAAATGACACAGTTATTAAGCAAATTGTCCTCAATGGGTGTTTTTTTTGCTGGAAATCAGAAGTAAATACCGGTTTCTGGCAAATAATGTTGCAAGTTGTGTTCCCATAATCGCAGAACACTGCAAACCTCTATAAATGTGGGCTGGATACCAAGCACCAAAATACAACCACATGACCATGGGGGGAGCCGGGCCATTGAAACCCTGAATATGGGTTATAATTACCTTTTTAGGGGTCTGCCATAACTTCAAACAGTCACTAAGCAACCGGTCTTAAGCTGAGAACTACCTGTATACCAGAGGTGGTATTCAGCAGGTTCTGACCAGTTCTGGAGAACCGGTAGCGGAAATTTTGAGTAGTTCTGAGAACCGGTAAATATCATCTCTGGCTGGCCCCGCCCCCATCTATTCTCTGCCTCCTGAGTCTCAGCTGATTGGGAGGGAATGGGGATCTTGCAGTAACCGTCCTCTACCACGCCCACCAAGCCACACCCACAAAACCACACAACCTCCACAAAGCCACACCCACAGAACCGGTAGTAAAAAAAAATTGAATCCCACCACTGCTGTATACCAATTTTTTTCTTTTGCAAAATCAACTTGCTGACCGATAAGAGTCCTGAGCCCCTTCAAATATTTTTCAAAAACCATTATTTCAAAAATCATTATTTAAAACAAGAAAGTTCTGGGAACTTAATTGCCGCCAGGAAAAGTACATGGACATCGTGACGTCACTCAGTATTGAATTTGACTCAAAAGAGCCTTTGTTTTACTTTGATCTATCTTAAAGTCGCAAAGCTCACGAGGAAGTGAAAAGATTTCACAGATGCTCAAAATCAGAATCAATTTTACTTCACTGTTGAACACTGATTAATACAACCTCATAAACAAGGATCATTGAATGCCAAGGAAGGAAGATTAAATAAGGGCATAAACGGAATCCAAGTTATAAGGATAGTCCTTAGGTAATAAATAAATTGGAGCAAAAATAACTTGAGATATTAATGACAAAATATTAAAAATGTGACACTCACACAAACTAAATTAAAGACCTAATAAAATGGGAGCAAGTTTGAAAAAGTTTGCAACAAAATATATGTTCTCAAAGTTTCTGATCTGGCTCTGGTTTGAAAAGTTTAGCTGCACCCATCTTTCAAGCAGATGGCGTCAGGATTCCAAATAAAAAACTGTTATGGCCCGCCAGCGGCCAACAGAGCAGGCAGCAGACTCAGGCAGTGAGGAGGTTGGGGAGGAACATGGGCCAATCCTGGAGTCTGGGGAAGGCTCTGATGAGGGCTCTGTGTAGGAGGCAGAGATGGGGCCAGGGCCGTCTGACAGTTATCAGCTGCCTTCGGAGTCAGACATCAGTCAGGCAGATGAACAGCTGGAGCCTGTTCCCAGTGTGCGCATGCACAGAGTTGCCAGACAAAGGGAACAGCTAAGGAATAGGGGTTGACTTGGGAGTAAGGCCACAGGTGGGTGATGAATGGCCCCTCCCATAAGGAATAAAAGAGGAGCAAAAGGGGAGTGGAGTTTGTAGGAGACAATTAGTTCACTTAATTGGTTCATGACTCTCCGAGATGCCTTGCCAAGTTTTGAAGATATCAGCCTGTCAGCTCTCCAAGCCAGATAAGGTCTGTGACTTTAAATCCTCCCTTGAAAGACTTTGCTGGATGTGAATGAAAGGAATTCACAATAACTTAATAAAAAGGTTTTTTTTTTGGTCAGGACAAGGAATCTACTTTGTGGTTTGGGGAAGCCTAGGTGAGAACATAAACCCATAGCAAGCAAAACTCAGGGGAAGGTAGATTCTTTGACTAAATGTGGACTTCCATTCTTCAAAGATCAACATATTCTCCAGTCATTCGCTGCAGCTCAGCCAAAGCAAGGCTTTTGCAATTCTCTCAAGTGGCTAGTTCCTCAAAATATGCACACACAAAAATCAAATCTCAAAACAACTGTGCGTGATTTATCTAAAATGTGTACAGGTAGTCCCTGACTTATAGCCACAATTGAGTACAAAATATCTGTTGTTAAGTGAAACATTTGTTATGTGAGTTTTGCCCCATTTTATGACTTTTCTTGCCACACCTCAGTTGTTACATTAGTAACAGGGATGTTAAGTGAAGAAAGTTAGTACCTACCCCTCTCCTGGAAAAATGAAATATCCTAGGAAATATTAAAAAGGCAGAATATTATATTTCCCTGGATGAGAAATAGAGAAACATGTTTTTAGGCAGGAAACAGACTCACTCTTAATAGCCCCCACCTTTGTCAATGGGTCATTAAGGCCTGAGCCAGTCTATTCTACATAACCAAGATCAAGCCCATTCAGGCAGAGTCATTTCATTGCCCTTCATTGCATCACCCACCAGGTTTCAACCAAACTTAGCACACAGACAACCTACAAAGCAGTGGTGGGTGGCAGGCTGTACGCCCCGGTATAGGCGTAATGGTGCCTGCCGGGAGCACAGGATACCATTCAGGTACGGTGCTCCGGAGGGCCCACCTGCCGACTCGCCATCCTTACCTGTATTTGAGCTCTTCGGAACTTCCGTGCACACGCACAGCGCCTACAGTGCCTGCGTGACGCTCCGCCGAGCAGCTGGAATGTCACGGAGGCATCGTGGAGCATCACAGGAAGTAAGGACGCATGCACGCACTGTGCACATGTGCATGCATGCTGCGCATATTCATGTGGTGGATGCCAGGCCCCGTTGCACCATTCCAGTTGCAACGGGATCAGGAACCCACCACTGTTACAAAGCTAGCTATGACTTCTGACAGCAACCAATCAGGATACTCTTCCCGTGCTCCAGGAAATTCAAAGCCCAGGGAGGGCATAAAACCCAGGGATTCCCAGCATCTCTTCCCTTTTTTCTTCAAGATCTTCAAGGCATGTGATCGCCTTTTTCCCCAAGACCTCAAACCACGTGGTCCTGTCCACCATTAAAAACCATCTTTCCAAGCAGCCTCCATGTTTCCACTGTCTTTTTCCCCACTTGGAACTGAACCCAGAAGGACGTTCCTTCCAACATAAGTGAATAGCAATGACAATAGCACTTAGACTTATATACCGCTTCACAACCCTCTCTAAGCAGTTTACAGAGTCAGCCTATCGCCCCCAACAATCTGGCTTCTCATTTGACCCACCTCGGAAGGATGGAAGGATGAGTCAACCTTGAGCCAGTGAGATTTGAACTGCCGAACTGCAGCTAGCAGTCAGCTGAAGTAGCCTGCAGTACTTCACTCTAACCACTGCGCCATCTGGCTTCCCCATTGACTTTGCTTGTCAGAAGATTGCAAAAGTTTATCACATGACCCCGGGACATTGCAACCGTCATAAACATGAGCCAGTGGTCAATCATCTGAAGTTTGATCATGTGACCCTGGGGATGCTGCAAAGATCGTAAATTTGAAAAAAGGGTCATATGTCACTTTTAGCAGTGCTGTTCTAACTGTCCCTGAACAAACTGTTGTAAGTCAAGGATTACCTGTATACAGGTGAAACTCAAAAAATTAGAATATCGTGCAAAAGTTCATTTATTTCAGTAATGCAACTTAAAAGGTGAAATTAATATATGAGATAAGACTGATTACATGCAAAGCAAGATAGTTCAAGCCGTGATTTGTCATAATTGTGATGATTATGGCTTACAGCTCATGAAAACCCCAAATCCACAATCTCAGAAAATTGGAATACTGTGAAAAGGTTCAATATTCTAGGTTCAAAGTGTCCCACTCTAATCAGCTAATTAAGTCATAACACCTGCAAACAGTTCCTGAGCCTTTAAATGGTCTCTCAGTCTGGCTCAGTAGGAATCACAATCATGGGAAAGATTGCTGAGTAATCCTCAATGTATGGTCATATTTGAGGGGCTGCCACAGAGGAAAAAAAAAGGGTGGGTCAAGATATTTTCCAAGGCACCTGAAGGCCAGACAAAGAATAATGGATGCAAACTGAACAAGAAGAGATTCAACCTGGAAATAAGCAGAAATTTTCTGACAGTGAGAACAATCAACCCATGGAACAGAAGTTGCCTTCTGAAGTTGTGGGAGCTTCATCACTGGAGACTCTCAAAAGGAACTGGACTGCCATCTGTCAAAAATGGTGGGTGGGGGGCTGGACTAGATGATCTACAAGGTCCCTTCCAACTCTGTTAATCTGTATCTAGCCACCAGAATTTCCATTGCTAAGCAAGGTGGCTGTTAAATGAATTGCACCCAGTTTTATGACCTTTGTAGCAGGGGTGGGTTCCTGCCAGTTCTAACATTTCTATAGAAGAGGTTCCACAAATCTACAGGGCTGTTTAGAACCGGTTCCAGCTCCCTCCCTCCGCCCGTCCGCATATCATCAAGATGAAGAGCGAGAGGAGGAATTCTGGGAGTTGAAGTCCACAAGTCTTAAAGCTGTCAAGTTTGAACACCCTTGGAGTTTTTTTTCCTAAAGGGTTAGGGGTGCAAGGGTCTTGTAACTTGACAGCTTTAAGACTTGCGTGCTTCAAATGCCAGTGTTTCTGAGGCAACATTTTGGTTGCTAAGCAAGAGCGTTGTTAAGTGAGTTTCACCACATTTTACAAGTTGGCCACACCCACCCAGTCAAATGACTGCCATTCCACTCCCACCTGGTCACATGGCCGGCAAGCCACTCCCACAAAGCAGGCCACACCTACAGAAGAGGTTCTAAAAAATTTTGAAACCCACCACTGCTTTGTAGCCACATCATTAACAAATATTGTGAATCGTGTGTTTGTTAAGCAAATCTGACTTCCCCCATTGATTTTGCTTGTCAGAAGCCGTCTGGGAAGGTCACAAATGATGATTATGTGATCTTGGATTGCTGTACGTATTAACTGCGGAGTGCCTGAATTTGGATCATATAACCGTAGCGATGCTGTGACAGTTGTCAATGTGAAAAAAGGTGGTAAGTCAGTTTTTCAGTTCCGTTGTAAATTTGAACAGTCGCTAAACGAATGGTCATAAATCGAGAACTGCCTGCAATTCTGTGGCGCAGCATTTTCAAGCTGGGGAAAATAGGCCGTCCTGAACCTCCCAGCAATTTTCTTAATGGAGAAGCCAATTTCTAATATTGTAAGAGGGAGGAGAAAAATCCACCTCTCTCCACCTCTTGCTTATATTCCTCAAAACAAACCCATCCTATTGTGGGAAGCCCCTCCTCCCCTCCCCTGAAGAATGAAATATTTTGGGAAATATTAAAAAGGCAGAATATTGTATTTCCCTAGAGAAATGGAGAAACATGTTTTTTTAGAGGCAGAAAGCAGCGCCCAGTCTTTCTTAAGCCAGCACTTAAGGAGATAAAGAGCTTATTGAAAGAGGAAGACAAACTATCTAGATGGCTCTATTCATATGCAAAGCAAATACTGCAGGCAGAAATCCATTCAAGACAGGATATTTCCAAACTCCATGCTTGTCAGCTAACAAAGGCAGAATGGTAGGATTAGAAAGCAGCCCCTCAGCCAAGATCCAGCACAGAAAGCCATTAGCCACAATAGGAATGGCCCCAAAGCCTTTCAGAACACAAGCCTCTTCCTTGCACAACCTCCACAGCCCAGCAGCGATTCAGGACCTGTATAAAATCCTGGCACACATCTAGCTAGTTGTTCAGCTGACCCTGAACTGCACACTGTCTTTGTGGGGTTCTGCTTCATCAGTAAACTACATTTCCAATCAGCCTCCATGTTGTTTCCAGCGTCTTTCTCCCAGGTTGGAACTGAAGCAGATGGATTTCCCCTATTAAAAAGCCTCTTATACAGTATTATTAGGTAAGCTCCCCGTTAGGAGAGCGAGTGTGCAGAGAAGCGTAATGAGAATTGTGTTGGAGAACACACAAACCAGCATACAGAGACACTGCAGTTTAAATAGGTATTTACTTTTGTGGAAAATAGAGGTATTCAGAGTTCAACGTACACACAGTTCAGTCAGTCAGTTATCCATCGAACACAGTCCAGTATCATATAATCAGTTCAACACACAAAGTCGCTAACAGGAGCAAAACTCACAGTACATCTAACAAGCAATATCCACCGATCAGCATCTAACAAACAGAGAGCTAACAGTCATTCTGGCTCCCTCTTATGGCCGCTTGAGGTAACAGCAACCAATCACATTACAGCAGTACTTAAAACTACAGTACTACCATCATGGTTTATATATTGCTGACCCAACTGTTAGCTTACATTCCTAACACTAAGCCTGTTTTCTTCTGTCCTCTTACCGACATCCTAACCGTATAGTTCCGTGATGGTGAACTATACTGATGGCACACAGAACCGTTTCTGCAGGCAGATCAGCGCCACTGCAGATATGTTTGGGCCTCCCGCCAGCCCCCTGATGTTTGGGTTTCTGCCGCCCATGCGTAGAGGGTGGGGTGCATGCAGGAGATGCACGTGCATGCTCAGGGGGGCGGGGGGCAGTGTTCCCCCCATGCCCCATTTTTTATCACAGGACGCTGCGGGGAGGCCCACTAGGTCCAAAATGGGGCGCTGGGGAGTACGGGCACACCCCCTTAGTCCATTTTTTTCTCCCAGTAGGCTACAGGGAGGCCTACTAGGTGCAAAGCTGGGGAGAGGGGTCGCACCAGGGGTGGGTTCTAACCTCTTCTATAGAAGAGGTTCCACAAATCTACAGTGCCGTTTAGAACCGGTTCCAGCTCCCTCCCCCCGCCCATCCACACATCATCAAGATGAAGACCCAGAGGAGGAATTCTGGGAGTTGAAGTCCACAAGTCTTAAAGCTGTTAAGTTTGAACACCCCTGGGGTTTTTTTCTAAAGGGTTAGAGGTGCGAGGATCTTGTAACTTGACAGCTTTAAGACTTGCATGTTCAAATGCCAGAGTTTCTGAGCCAACATTTTGGTTGCTAAGCAAGAGCGTTGTTAAGTGAGTTTCACCACATTTTACAAGTTGGCCATGCCCTCTTAGTCACATGGCTGGCAAGCCACTCCCACCCAGTCACATGGCTGGCAAGCCACTCCTACAAAGCAGGCCACACCTACAGAAGAGATTCTAAAAAAATTTGAAACCCACCACTGGGTCGTATGTGCATGCGGGGGTAGCGGGGACTGTGGGGGGGCACGCACGCTAGTGCAGGGGGCTGGGCACATAGAGTGTGTCACATGCTCATTGCATAATGAGTGCGGGGCCGGCGTGCAGGCACTTTAGGCACGCAACAACAAAAAGATTAGCCATCACTGGTATAGTTGATAAAAATCCTTTCTCACGAACTCCACATCCCGCTACCAAATTTTAAACGATTGGTTTTAAGAAAGGAACAACCCCCCCCCCCCGCCGCCCCCATTGTATGGACTTTGCTTATGCAAAAGGAATCCTAACTAGATCCATTGTCTGTTGAAGTTTCCAGGACCCCCTTTTTCTGATGAAGTGTTACATCGGTCTGTCCCAAGGGATCTTTACAGGTAGGTTGGGCATGCAATTTTCACCATCTCCGGTGAACATGATTGCAAGATGTAATCCAACATACTTTTTTGGGACTGTGTTGCATTTGGGGGGGAATGGTGCTGTTCGTGGTTCCTACAAAATTATGCTCTGTTTTAAGTACTTCTATACATATGACACATATTCAAGGCAGATGTGAGCAGGAAGGGACAAAAAAGACGGTATTTTCCGTACTTCAAGGATGAAAATGTTGGTTCCCTGAGCTAAAATGTTCTCCATTAGGCTTCAAGCAGAGCTCGAGCGCCCCCTAATGCATTTAAATGAAAAAGGCTAGATTCCATACAAGAAGAAGATTTAACAGAAGTGACAGAGTTGGAAGGGACCTTCTATCTAGTCCAATCCCCGGTTCAAGCAGGAGACAGTATACTATTTCAGACAAATGGTTGTTCGATCTCTTCTTTAAAACCTCCAGTGTTGGCGCATTCACAACTTCTGAAGGCAAGCTGTTCCACTGATTAATTGTTCTAAATGTCAAGAAATTTCTCCTTAGTTCTAGGTTGCTTCTCTCCTTGCTTAGTTTCCATCCATTCTTTCTAGCCTTCCCTTCCGGTGTTTTGGAAAATAACTTGACCCCCTCTTCTTTGTGGCAGGCTCTCAAATATAGGAAAGCTGCTATCATGTCACTCCTAGCCCTTCTTTTCACTAGACCAGACATACCCAATTCCTGTAACTATTCTTTGTACGTTTTAACCTTCACCACCACCCCCCAATCATCTTTGTCACTCTTCTCTGTACTCTTTCCAGAGTTTCAACATCTTTTTTTATATTATCTCTTCTTAAAAGCCTCCAACGATGGAGCACCCACAACTTCTGAAGCCAAGCCATTTCACTGGTTAATTGCTCTCACTGTTAGGACATTTCTCCTTAGCTCTAGGTTGCTTCTCTCCTTGATTAGTTTCCATCTATTGTTTCCAGTGAGAATGATGGGAGGCTTTGGATCGTTCCAAAGATCTAAGATCGTTCTCGAAATGAAATTAAGCTGTATAAGCATCAACCCACCATGAAAGCAAGTAGAGTAAAGATGAATGCAGATTTTCAAACGTAAGGATTCATTTTTGAAGAGAGAGAGGTTCACCTAGAGCAGCAATGGCGAAGCCTTTTTTGGCTCTCGTGCCATAAGTGGGGGGAGCGCAGGGGGGTCGTGTGCAGGCGTGCCACACCCATAATGCAATGTGTGCCCCCCCCAATGCGCATGCGCACTACAGGTGTGACCCTCCCCCATTTTTGCATGCTTTTTTCGCCCTCCCCAGGCTCCAGAGTCTTTATAGGAGCATGGGGAGGGTGAAAACAGCCTCCCCCACCCACCCCCGGAAGCCCTCCAGAGGCTTAGGGACCTTTAGGAGGCTTCCCTGAAGCCTCCAGGGCAGTCAAAACGACCCTCCGAGCAAACAGGAAGTCCGTTCCTGAACTTCCGGTTTGCCCGTAGGGCCAGATTTTTGCGCTCCGGAGGCATCAGGGAAGCTCATGAAGCCTCCGGAGGGCCTCCGGGGAGGGAGGCTCTTTTTTCCCTCCCCAGGCTCCTATAAAGCCTCTGGAGCCTGGGGAGGGCGAAAAATGGCTTTAAAAAAGGGTGAACTCAGCTGGCCAGCGCACGCATGCGCGCTGGCCAGCTGACAGGGCAGCGCCTCGCGTGACCTGACAAATGGCTCCGCGTGCCACCTGTGGCACGCATGCCATAGGTTCGCCATCACTGATCTAGAGCTAAATGGTGATAAAAGTCTTGGATGTTTAAGAATTATTTCATGTTCAGGCCGAAGAGAATATTAAGGCATAACATAAATACCGTTTGTCTGTGGCAAAAAGTCCTCCAAAACACATTTAGCATTCATAGAACATGCCAGGGGTGGGCTGCTGGGGGATTGTAGGGGTTCAGGAGAACCACTAGCTAAGATTCTGTGTAGTTCGGAGAACCCCCCAAATCCCACTCCTGGCTGGCCCTGCCCACCCCGCCCCACCCCTCCTAGAAGTCCCCACGCGGCCCATTTTGGATGCAGGCAAGTGCAGGGTGCACACGGAGGCTCGGGGAGGGTGAGAAATTGGCCTACCAGAAGGCCGGAAAAAGGTCTGTTTCCAGCCTCCAGAGTGTGAAGTTCCCAGAAGATGACCTAATTAATTTACGAGCCTCGAGACAAAGTTCAAAAGAAATTCATTCATTTATTAAGATCAACATTCTGGTGTGTTCTTCTGGGGAGCTGAAACTGGCTTCCGCTTAATTGCGTTTGAACTTTACCCCTGTGTCCCCTCCCCTCTGTCTGGGTCATAAATCACATTCACCAACAAGGTTATAGAAATATGAGATCCGACTCTGGCCGAAGGTATGCATGGAATCGTCCCTCCAATGCCAACCTGATAATAGTCATGGCAACGTTTTACAAGTTGCCACAGAGGTCCTCCCAAGCCTGGGGAGGCTGTTTTCACCCTCCTGGAGACTCGAGGAAGCCTCTGGAACCCGGGAAGGGCAAAATCGCCCTCTCCTGCTGTAGTGCAGGAGGCCGACAAGGCCATGCCCACCATGGCCACACCCACCCAGCAACCGGGCAGAAAACCCCTTGCTAATTATTTTTGAAGTCCACCCCTGGAACCAATGTCTATATTTGCTGTTGAAACTCACCTGTGTTGCAACTCTACACAGCTTGGTTGGCGTGGACTCAGACTTAAGCATAACTAGCCTTCAGTTTGGTTGGGCATATAGGATGGTGTAGACTTAATCATACCGCTTGGCCACACTCCAGCATCGTTCCATTTGTCTCACGCTGAAGTTAAGAATGCCATTGTTAAGATAACCAAATCAGCCCCACTCATGCCCAAAGGGCAGTTATTAGAAAGCATGAAGGATATCAATGTCTGCAAACATCTGCCACATTCCATTGGCGTCAAATATTTCTTTTCCATTTTCATTCCGTCTATGATTAACAGAACAACAGGGTTGGAAAGGACGTTGGAGGACTTCTGGTCCCACCCCCTGCTCAGGCAGAAAACCCTATCTCATTTCAGATAAAGGCTTGTCCACACTTCAAAACCTCCTGTGCTGAAGCACGCTCAACTTCTGGAGACAAGCCGTGATTAATTGTTATTACTTTCAGGAAATGTCTCCTTAGTTCCAGCTTGGTTCTCTCCTTGATTAGTCCCAAAGATGCTTTTTCAGGAGGCACCTGGACTTTCTTGTTTTTTCTTTGAAGACTTTTCACTTCTCATCCAAGAAGCTTCTTCAGCTCTGACAGGATAGTGGGGAAAGGAAAGGTTTATATTCTTTGTAGACAGCGGGTCATTTGCATCCTTTTAGAGGGTCATTGAAGCACTTGCAAGTTTATCTACCTGAGTAGTGCTCCTAGTTCCTCTAGTCTGCAATTTTTTTCCCTCTGGAAATCCATTCCTACTCCCACACCCAATTTGGGTGTTCATCCCAAATCGTATAGCTAAAACGTCCAGTTGCCTCCTGAAAAAGCACCTTAGGGCAACCATAACTTGGATGACTGAGAATCTCTACAGACTTCTCTTTAATTAGCTTCTACCCATTGCTTCTTTTTCTGCTCTCAGGTGCTTTGGAGAATAGGTTGACCCCAGGGGTGGGTTCCTGCCAGTTCTAACCTCTTCTATAGAAGAGGTTCCACAAATCTACAGTGCCGTTTAGAACCGGTTCCAGCTCCCTCCCCCCTGCCCATCCACACATTATTAAGATGAAGAGCGAGAGGAGGAATTCTGGGAGTTGAACTCCACAAGTCTTAAAACTGTCAAGTTTCACACCCCTGGGGGTTTGTTTCCTAAAGGTTAGGGGTGCAAAGGTCTTGTAACTTGACAGCTTTAAGACTTGCTTGCTTCAAATGCCAGAGTTTATGAGCCAACATTTGGTTGCTAAGCAAGAGCGTTGTTAAGTGAGTTTCACCACATTTTACAAGTTGGGCACGCCCACCCAATCACATGACTGCCAAGCCACTCCCACCTGCTCACATGGCCAGCAATACCTTCTTTCAGCTTTGTATTTGAGCTTCCTGTTCCTGTGCAAGAACATGTATTCTATTGGCTGTTGTCAGATTCCCATGGGGTCATGTAGGGGTTATAGCTGGCTCTATAGGCAAGAGAGGAAATGCAAATCTTAGGTGTTTGTCTGAGCTCCCAGGTTTGGTTGAAATTTGCTGGAGGTGGTGCAACTGAAAGAGTGTTGGGCAATTCCTATTGTGGCTGAGGGCTAATCCTACCTTTGTTCAGACCTTGCTGCAGGGTGGGGTGGGGGTTCAAAATATTCTGTTTTGAATCGATTTTTGCTTGCTTTGCCTATGAATAGAGCTATCTAGATACTTGGTTTCTTTCAACGAGCTCTTTATCTCTTAAATGCTGGCATCTGCTGAGAGCTGTTAAGAAAGGTGTGGGCTGCTTTCTGCCTCCCCCCCCCCCTCCAAAAAAACATGTTTCTCTGTTTATCCCTTTGGGGAAATATAATATTCTGCCTTTTTAATATTCCTCAGAATATTTCATTCTTCTAGGAAGTGGGTAAGTGCTGACTTCCTATAAGGGAAATTCCTTAGGTTTTACATGGCCACACTTCATCAAAAATACCATTTAAAAATGCCTTGGTAAGGCCACACTTGGAATATTGCATCCAGTTTTGGTTGCCACGATGTAGAAAAGATGTGGAGACTCTAGAAAGAGAGCAGAGAAGAGCAACAAAGATGATTAGGGGACTGGAGGCTAAAACATATGAAGAACAGTTTGCATGAACTGGGAATGTCTAGTTTAATAGAAAGAAGGACTAGAGGAGACATGATAGCAGTGTTCCAATATCTCAGCAGCTTCCACAAAGAAGAGGGAGTCAAACTATTCTCCAAGGCACCTGAGGGCAGAACAAGAAGCAATGGGTGGAAACTGATCAAGGAGAGAAGCAACTTAGAACTGTGGAGAAATTTCCTGAGAGTGAGAACAATTAATCAGTGGAACAGCTTGCCTCCAGAAGTTGTGAATGCCCCAACACTGGAAGTCTTTAAGAAGATGTTGGATAACCATTTGTCTGAAGTGGTGTAGGGTTTCCTGCCTGAGCAGGGGGTTGGACTAGAAGACCTCCAAGGTCCCTTCCAACTCTGTTATTCTAAATTCTAAAATCACCAGAGCTCTTTCAATTCAGCAAACTCTGCATCACTTGTCACTCAAGGGTGTGGCAAAGCAGCTGTGTGGGTACGAAACAGCAAAGAGCAGGTGTTTCTGGTGTTAACTTAGCAGCTCAGCACACAGTGGAGATCATTGCCCTTGTAGAGACCAGATATGACATCATGGAGAAATTAGAAACTGATCTGAGACGGTTGAGGAAGGCAATCCTGAAGGCATGCAGGCAGGGCTGGGGAAGAGCCTGAGGGACGGTTAACCTTCTGCAGAAGATCAGGGGGTTGAAAGTATTTCTGACTTCCTCCTTAGCGCTTGTAATTCTAGGCTGAGGCTCACAGATTGTGTTACCCACCAACGGGGCTGCTTCTGATTTAGCATGATATGCAAATTGCGTCAGTAAATAACCCGTGATTTGTTTGGGGATAGTAAACTATAATTGGAAAACATGATTTGTGCTTGCTTTGCTGACTGCAGCTGGGGCTGAGTGATATATGCAAAGAGAGAGATGCCTCGTTTCCATTCTTGGAGGAATAAGCTACCAGGTGGTTTTGCAATGTAGCTCCATAAATAAGTATTTTCATGCCTTGTCGGAATGCTAACGATTCGCAGTGGTTCCAAGCAAGGGTGGCTTTTAAAAAAAAAACAAGAGGGAGTGTAGGAAGTTAGCACCCACCCCCTCTCCCAGAAAAATGGAATATCCTGGGAAATATTGAAAAGGGAAATATTATATTTCCTGGATAAAAAATGGATAAACATGTTTTAGGCAGGAAACAGATTCACTCTTAATAGCCCCGGCCTTTGTCAATGGGCCATTAAAATGCCCGGGTCAGTCTATTCTACATAACAAAGATCTTCCCCATTCAGCTGCAGGGTGATGGGATTAAGGCATCATAGTATTAGCCCTTTACCCATTTCCCCACAGGGCACGTAGGAAAAAGCAATGCTCAACCAAACTTGGACTCAAAACACAGCCTACAGAGTTGTCCCTGCATGGCCCCATGGGAGTCTGGCAACCAATCAGAATGCAAGCTCAGGTTCAAAAGCCAAAGAGGGCATAAAATCAGGAACTTTCAGCATCTCACTCTCTTTTCTTCTTCACCCAACATCTGGAAGCACGTGATTCCCCTTTTCTGTTCAGGAGCTCAAGCCATTTGATCCATTAAAACCATTTTCCAAGCAGCCTCCATGTTTCCCCACTTGGAACTGAACCCAGAAAGACATTTCTTCCAACACAATGTAGTTCCATAAATAAGTATTTTCATGCCTTGCAGAAATGCTAACCGATGCACAGTGATTCCAAGTAAGGATGGCTTTAAAAAAAAAAAAAGCAAGAAACCAGAAAGGGCAAGCATCCTGCGATTTTCCATGTGTGTGTTTTTGTATTCTTTTATCTTTATGGTAAGCTGCCCAGACTTGTTGAAGTGAGGTGGTATATAAATAAAATATATGCCACTCGTTACATTGAGATTTTTTTTTTAAAAAAAAAGCTGACAATGCAATTGAAGCTCTGAGATTTTTCAGGCCTCTCATGATTTGTGTAAAAAAAAGTGACAGAGTTTTGATCGGGCTATTATGGCTGCCATTGACCTCTCTTGCATGATGCCTGGCTTCAGAGGTGGTATTCATTAGGTTCTGACCAGTTCTGGAAAACCGGTAATGGAAAGTTTGAGTACTTTGGAGAACCGGTAAATACCACCTCTGACTGGCCCCACCCCTATCTATTCTCTGCCTCCCAAGTCCCAGCTGATGGGGAGGGAATGGAGATTTTGCAGTATCCTTCCCCTGGAGTGGGGTGGAAAGGGAGAATGTACAGTATCCTTCCCCTGGAGTGGGGAGGGAATGGAAATTTTACAGTATCCTTCCCCTGGAGTTGGGTGGGAATGGAGAATTTACAGTATCCTTCCCCTGGAGTGGGGTGGGAATGGAGATTTTACAGTATCCTTCCCCTGGAGTGGGGTGGGAATGGTGATTTTACAGTATCCTTTCCCTGGAGTGGGGAGGGAATGGATATTTTACAGTATCCTTCCCCTGGAGTGGGGTGGGAATAGAGATTTTACAGTATCCTTCCCCTGGAGTGGGGTGGGAATGGAGAATTTACAGTATCCTCCCCCTGGAGTGGGGTGGGAATAGAGATTTTACAGTATCCTTCCCCTGGAGTGGGGTGGGAATGAAAATTTTACAGTATCCTTTCCCTGGAGTGGGGAGGGAATGGAGATTTTACAGTATCCTTTCCCTGGAGTGGGGAGGGAATGGAAATTTTACAGTATCCTTTCCCTGGAGTGGGGAGGGAATGGAGATTTTACAGTATCCTTTCCCTGGAGTGGGGTGGGAATGAAAATTTTACAGTATCCTTTCCCTGGAGTGGGGAGGGAATGGAGATTTTACAGTATCCTTTCCCTGGAGTGGGGAGGGAATGGAAATTTTACAGTATTCTTTCCCTGGAGTGGGGTGGGAATGGAGATTTTACAGTATCCTTCCCCTGGAGTGGGGAGGGAATGGAGATTTTACAGTATCCTTCCCCTGGAGTGGGGAGGGAATGGAGATTTTACAGTATCCTTCCCCTAGACGTTATCATTATTTCATGCATAGCATAGAAAGAATAGCAATAACACTTTAGACTTATAAACCGCTTTATAGCCCTCTCTAAGTGGTTTACAGAGTCAGCCTATGGCCCGCAACAATCTGGGTCCTCATTTTTATCCATCTCAGAAGGATGGAAGTCAACCTTGAGCCTGTTGAGATTTGAACTGTCAAACTGCAGGCAGCCAGCAGGCAGCAGAAGTAGCCTGCAGTATGCATTCTAACCACTGCCCCACTGCGGCTCTTAAGAATGCTCAGACCTGTAATATAAATAGCAATATTTGTTTGCTGCAAAAAGAAAAAAAAGTTTGAGCAAGGCATTTCCTTCTATCAGGAAAATAGGTGGTGTCCGTGGGCAAGTATTCCATAACCTATAACCAAGAGGCATGGTGACTCAGTGGCTTAATGATGCTGGAGATGGTCTCCGCTCTAGTCGTTTTGAGTTCTGGCACTGTGTGGCTCCCATCACTTGCCTCAGGTTCTGTCCATCTAAAGTTTGAAAGCATGTTCTATGCAAGTAGACAAATAGGTACCACTTTGGTATGGAGTCAAGTTGGTGCTCTGTGCAGGCAGTCAGATTCCTCCCAGTACATACCGGTAAATACCACCTATGACTGGCCCCGCCCCCATCTATTCTGTGTCTCCCAAGTCCCTAACTGATCGGGAGGGAATGGGGGTTTTACAGTATCCTTCCCCTGACACGCCTACCAAGCCATGCCCACCAATTCACGCCACACCCACCAAGCCATGCCCACAGAACCAGTAATAAAAAAGTTTGAATCCCACCACTGATTTGCACAAGAGTCCTTCTTAGCTCTCAGAATATAATTAGCTACAGGATTGTGAACCCAGCGAAAGGAACTTGCCTGATTCCTCCTGTTTCTTTCCCCTCCAGTTATTTATATTTGCAGGAGATATTTGAAAATAATCTCAGCCTTGCAACAATCGAGGTAAATATTATATCTGTGTGACTCAGTTTCTTTCAAAGGTCACCCTCGGTTCATATTCCATGTGAGAGAGAGAAAGGAAGCAAAATTCTAGAAACTCTTGCTTGGATCTGGCTGTTTCTTTCAGAGATGAGTCATTCTTGCTACCCAAATGACAAACATGGGTAAATAACATAATATTAATTACAGTGGGTGACTCAACGGAAATCAGCAGAGCTCACTGACTATGAAGTGGAAAGAAAACTGCCTAATCGAAAACAGGGAACAGGGAGCACATTTTGCATTAAGAGCAGCCAAAACAAGGCAACCGTGTGATTAATCAATATGAATATTGACAAACGCAATACCGAAATAGCACAGCCACCTGCTTTCCTGGATGCTGTATCGGAGCCTCTCACAACAGACAGCCAGGATTCTCTCTGCAGCAAGTTTTCTCATTCATGGTTTATTTATGCATCTGGGGTGCTTTTTGAAGCCAAAACGAAGAAGCTGAATTCGTAAGATTTAAAAAAAATGTTTCTGATGGATGCTCTGCGTTTATCTGCTCTGCTGCTTGGCATCAAACTGCATATGGAGCAGAGCGAAGTAAGGTTACCATTGCAGAGCAAATTCACAACAAAGAAGCAACCCCAGAAACTGTTGACAGATTGCACTGAATATACAACAGAATAACAGAGTTGGAAGGGACCTTGAAGGTCTTCTAGTCCAGCAGTCATCAACTGGTGGTCCGTGAATCACTGGTGGTCCATGAGAAAATTTTGGTGGCCTGCAGAAAAACTATTTGCATTTTTTATATATTGCACTAAGTCAGGGGTTCTCAAACTACGGCCCCTGGGCCAGATACATGCAATGAATGTTTGTGTTGCTGCAGAGAGTCTCCCCCTTCTGGGTCTTTTTGTGCGGGTTGGAGGAGGGTACAAATTCCAACTTGGGGTCTGCTTCAGTCTCCTGGTGTGGGGCTTTGGGCGAAGGCTGGAGGGATGTGCTGGTGGTGGTGAAGAGCCAGAGGACCTTGTTCCAGTAGGACTGCATCACAGCCTGGAACTGGATGACCAGTGAGCCTCCAGGGGCCGGTACTGGCCTTGCACTCCCACAGGTCTTCCCTCTGCTAGGAAAGCCTATGCTCGTAGTCCTCAGTGAGGTGCTTCTGCTGATCCTCCTTCTCAGTCAGATCCAATTGAACTGAGCCAGCTGTTTTGCCAACTCTTTCTCATGGTGGCGGCTTAGCTCTAGCAACTGCTTCCTGTTGAGGCCCTAAGGAGCCCGGGCAGGCAGGCAAGGAATGGCAAGTAGAGGCTGCAAAGCGCCCGTCGATGTGAGTCACATTAAGTTGGCCACACCCACCCAGTCACATGACCACCTTGCCACCCACCCATCCAGCTGATCATTAGGCAGATGATATTGGTGGTCCATGAGATTTAAAATTATGCATTTAGTGGTCCCTGAGGTCCGAAATGTTGGTGACCCCTGTTCTGGATTGTCCTCATTCTTTCTTCTCCATCGACTACATGTAGAAATGGTTGCACACATTTAAACATAGGGAGGCTAAAGATGTGGCCAACAGGTTCTACTAATGTTGAGGAAGGCCTGAGGTTTTGGTCATGTTTCCTTCCTTCACACATTTGAGGAACAAGTGAAGGTGAGCTCCTTAAAAGGATCTAAGACAGATTCTTATGTCACAAGCCTGGAACTGCTGGTGCCTACTGAATTTGAAAATATTTCCAAGGAACGAATTCTAAACTTGGCACTTTCTTTTAAAGCAAATTTGAAAATATTAACTGCAGTTAAATACAAGGTATATAACAAACTTTGATCTAGAGGGTCCTTGGTGCTCTCCCTGAACTTGGTTGTTTTCTTGCAGATGCGAAGAATGCAAAGGACCAGCTGTCTGCAAGGAGTATAATGAATCCTTTCATTTCCCACCATCCAGTCAGAGCTGAAGAAGTTTCTTGGATGAGAACTGAAACGTCTTCAAAGAAAAACAAGGAAGTCCAGTTGCCTTTTGAAAAAAGCACCTTTGGGATTTTTCTTGCAAATGTTTCATTATCCAAACTAGGTAACATCACAAGGACTAAAAGGTAAAGTTTCCCCTCGCACATATGTGCTAGTCGTTCCCGACTCTAGGGGCCAGTGCTCATCTCTGTTTCAAAGGCAAAGAGCCAGCGCTGTCCGAAGACGTCTCCATGGTCATGTGGCTGGAATGACTAAATGCCAAAGGCTCACAGAACGCTGTTACCTTCCCACCAAAGGTGGTTCCTATTTTTCTACTTGCATTTTTACATGCTTTCGAACTGCTAGGTTGGCAGAAGCTGGGACAAGTAACGGGAGCTCACTCTGTTAAGCGGCGCTAGGGATTCCAACCACTGAACTGCTGACCTTTCTGATCGACAAGCTCAGCATGAGAAATAATGAAGGACATTAATGCTGGCACAAATGGACAGGAGTTTAATAATAATAATAATAATAATAATAATAATAATAATAATAATAATAATAATAATAATTATTTATTAGATTTCTAGACCGCCCCCTCTCCCCAGAGGGACTCGGGGCGGTGTACAGGAATAAATTTAAAAACATACAAACAATCATATACATAGCTAAAAATCAAATTAAACAACCCCTGTACGAATTTATAAAGTTTGTCAGAAAAAGAACGGAAGTTAACCTGGATACTAACAATCCGGTTATGAGAGTCTGTGGCTACAAGAAATCAGAAGCAAAGGATATGGGATCCTGAATGATGTTGAAGTAAATAGAGGTGGAGATTGAAGGAAAAGATAACCTTCTTGGCAAACAGTTTGGAATCAGGAAGTAAAGCTCAGAATTGGAGATCTTTAGAAGGGATCTTTGTCCCCAAAAAGGACAACAGGAGGAAAAATGGAACAGACAGGAAAAAATAATAATAGAGCAACCTCTAGAGCTGTGGGTGCACACACAGGCACAGGCATACTAATATGTAAGTGGAGGAAAGTGAAGAGCAGGAGAAAAAAAAAGATCTTGGAAAGCAGTTGCATAGAAATTTTTAAAAGAAAAGATGAACTTGCAAAGGATTGAACAGTATTTTGTATTTTATTTTATAGTCTTTGTATCTTATGTATGTTATGTATCGATATAAATATATTCATGTACATAAATAGAGAAACAAACATTTTATAGCCTAAGGATGTAAAGGAATCAGGGTAGTCCTCACTTACTGACCACAAGTGGGGCTGGCAATTCCATCGCTAAGTGGCACAGTCATTAAGTATAGCATCAGATGACCATGCCAACTTATAACATCAGTTCCAATCACAGTCATTAGCAAATCATTATGAATCAATCAGCGCAATGTCACATGAGCGCAAATTGTGACCCTGACTGACAGGGAATATGGGGAGTTGAAGTCCCTACATCTTAAAGTTGCTGAGGTTAAGAAACTCTAAAAAGCCTCTAGGGATCTCCATACTTCAGGGCTCTCCGTGGACTTCAACTCCCAGAATTCCCCAGCCCACCATGAAGTTCCCAAGTCTTAAAGGTGGCTGGCATGGCTGGCTGAGGAATTCTGGGAGTTGAAGTCCACTGGTTTTAAAGTTGCCAAGTTTGTAGAAGCTTGCTCTGAGGAGAAAGGAATTAAAATGTAATTACCATATTTTCCAGAGTATAAGATGCACCGGAGTATAAGACCCATCAAGATTTTGAAGAGGCAAATTTTTTAAAAAAAGTTTTTGCACTCTGCAGACCTCCCAAAAACGGCCCATTTTTCTTGAAAATGGGCCAGGTTTTTGTCAAAAAAGGGCATGCACACCCTTTAGGAGGCTTGTAGAGTGCTACTGGGGGCTGGGGGGGCAAAAAATGAACAACAAATGGCCCATTTCTCTCAAAAACAGGCCTGTTTTTTGTCTAAAAAAGGGCATGCATAGCCTTTAGGAGGCTTATAGAGCGCTCCTGGGGGCTGTGGGGCAAATATCTGCCTGGGTTTTGCTCATTTTTGTCCTCCCCAGCCCCCAGGAGCACTCTGGAAGCATCCTAAAGGCTATCCACAGCCATTTTGGTGAAGGAAGCGGGGTTTCAGGAGGCCAAAAATGCTCTATTCAGTGTATAAGATGCACCCAGATTTTCAGCCTCTTTTTTGAGGGGAAAAAGTGTGTCTTATACTCCAAAAAATACAGTAATAAACAAACCTAAACCTAAATAAATTAGAAACGATCCTGGCTGGAAGATCTCTGCGAGACTCCCCATACACATTGCTGAAAGAACCAGCTTCTCGAATCCATTACAGCAGTAGTCCCAAAATTTTGTGCTTTGGCGGCCCAGCGAGGGAGGAAGAGACTGTGCAAGTGGCAGGCTGGTACATATGCACACATGCTCACAGCTCAACTTACATGAGTGGTGAGCCGGCGCACATGTGCATGCGCACCAGAGGTGGGTTCCTACCAGTACGGACCGGTTTGCCTGAATAAGTAATAACTCAGCCGCCCACGCCTCTGAACTGGTGCCACCATCTTGGGTTTTTTTCCACTACTCCACATTCGTGCATAGTGTGCATCAAGCATGTGCTAAGCGTGTGCATGTGTGAAGCGCATATGCGCCCAACGCACGTTCCTGAGCAAACCAGCAGTAAAAGAATCCGGAACCTACCCCTGATGCGCACGCAACTCAACTTGCACACATCAAGCTGCATGCATGTGTAGATAGTTAGCGCTCACCCCTTCTAGAAGAACAAAATATTTTAGGAAATATTAAAAAGGCAGAATATTATATTTCCCTTAAAAGAGAAATGGAAATCTTAAGGGAGACGGAAACTCAGAGCTTCAGCTCCCTGCCCCCAGTAAATATTAGGTGCCGATTGAGAAGAACTGGGCCAACCTATCTACAAAAGAAAAGACCTTCAGCTCCAGGATGATGGGGTTATACTTCGGGGAAAAGCCACAATAGGAACTGCACAACAAGCCCCTTCATTGCATCAGCCCAAGCTTCAACCAAACATGACTCAGAAAACCTACAAGGTTAGCTATGACCCCTACCACAGCCATTGGCTTGCACAGGAATAGGAAGCTCAAGGGCCAAAGAGAGAGTATAAATAACCCTCTCTCTCCGCTCCATGGGGTCAGCTACCCAGAATCACAGGTGCTTAGTGGTTCTGCTTCACCATTAAATCATCTTTCCAATCAGCCTCCATGTCTCCGGTGTCTTTCTCCCCACTTGGAACTGAACCAGATAGATATCTCTTCCAACACATATGCAAGTGTGCCGGTCCATCGCTTGCACAAGTCAAATTGTGCTTGCTTGCATGCATGCATGTGCACCCTGGCCCGCCACTCATGCAGCCCAGTTCCAAATAGGCCACGGCCCAGGGGTTGGGGATCCCGACATTACAGTTTCTGTGTTTAAACAGGGTAATAAAAACCATCCTCCTCATTCACGGTGAGTTCATTAAATCCACCCAGATCTCAACTGGCAGCTGTCCCATTCTACCTCCAGGCATGGCCCCGTGCGCTCACAACGTCAGACAGGACAAAAGGCTGCACTTTTCCACACCGCCATGGTGTGACAGGTGGTGCCTGTGGATAACGGAAAGTCGTTAACTATTGGAAAATATGACTCATTGAGTAAGCAGACCTGCTGTTATGGAAGAGGTGGCCGCCTCCTCCTCCTCCTTCTGAACGTTCCCTTTCTGAGTTCTCCTCCAGCCAGAGCTCTGTCCCATGCCACTTTTCTCCCCTTGCATCTCCATCAGCTGTTCTGACCTAGGCTTCCCCCAAAAGCGAAGCAGATTCCTGGTCCCGAACAAAACCCCTTTTACTAAACAAATGTGAATTCCTCTCATTCACATTCAGCAAAGGCCTGGTAAACAGTCTTTCAAAGGTGAATTTATGACCACAGACCTTATCTAGCTTGGAAAGCTGCCATGTAAATATTTTCCAAACGCAGTGCTGTGCAGGGAAAGCCTCGGCACAGCGTCTCTGAGATTCACAGACAGATCTTCACACTCCTGAAACGAATGAATGAACAAACGAACAAACAAATCGTTTCCTGCAAAATTCTGGGAGTTGCAGTCCACAAGTCTTAAAGTTGCCAAGTTTGGACAGCCCCTGCTCTAAAGGTTTGGCTAATTTTTAAAACCAGGTTTTTCCTGGGGGGGGCAGTTTCCACCACTCTAAAGGCTCCGTACAACCATTCAGAGCAATCATTAAAATCTGCCTTTGCACACAATTGCAACACTTGATAATGTAAGTAATAAAGTAATAAAAGTAACAGCCAGTGTAGAAGTTTCTAAGTAGTAAATATGTTTAAAATAAACAGCTTTACTGGTAGAGCGTTCCTGGGAGAATGAAAAGTGTTTTTCCTGGTACCCATAGGGCGATAACATTGGTGCCAAGCAGAATTCCCATGCTGAATTTCAAATCCTTTGGCCATCAAGTGAGAAGAGAGGACTCCTTGGAAAAGATGCTGGGAAAGACGGAAGACGAAAAGATGATGAGAAAGACGGAAGGCAAAAGGAGAAGGCAGAGGAGGAGATGCTTAGCGTCATCAATGCCATGAACATGAATTTGAGCAAACTCCGGGTGACAGTGGAGGACAAGGGGGCCCGATGTACTATGGGCCATGGGGTCACACAGATTCAGACAAGACTTAGCAACTGTACAACAGCAACAAGAATCAGTGTGCATCCCCAGAGTTAGAATTAATACACTCATAGAGAGTTAGAATTAATACACCCATAGAGGTGCAGGCCTTTATGGAAAAAAATAAAGTACTCCTAGATAAATCAGATGATCCTACAACAGACATGCAGGACACGGGAGGGGCCGGAGCTCTGCTGGCGGGGGGAGAAGGGGCAATACCAAGAAAACTCAGATCACAAAAATGAGTAAGAAAATCCACTTGATATAAATTGATCGAAATTATTAACTGAATTTACATGCTGACTATATATTGTTATTTAGTATTGATTTTTTTTTGTAATTGTATTCTATGAGTATGGAGGGAGGGGACTCCTGCCGCACATTGCAACTGCCAAAATTTGTAACCTTTCCTTTACCCTTTTCCTATATTATTTCTTTAAAAACCAATAAAATTTTGTTTTAAATAAGAATCAGTGTGCATCCCCAAGTAGCATTACAGGTAGTCCTCAACTTATCATTGAGCCCAAAATTATAGTTGTAAGTTGCTGCAGTCTTTAAGCAAATCACCAAATGACTGAGCAAGATTTTATGAGCTTTTTTTGTGGCAGTAGTTAAGCAAACCCATTGCACCCTATGGCCATTTTTTATTGGAAACTGGAAGCAAATGTGCTATTTTCTAACAAAACAAACATTGTAAATCATGGCCACCTGACTACAGGACACTGCAAACCATAAATGTGGGTCATTTGCACAGTGCCCTAAATGCAATCACATGACTGTGTGGAAGGATGGCTGTCAGAACTTCAAACCCGGGTCATAACTAGTTTTCAGGAGGCCCTCTGTAACTTTGAACAGCTGTGGAGCAGCTGGTCACAAGTTGAGGGCTATCTGCATTTTGGGATGGATTTGGGAAAGGAAAAGATTTATTCATCATTTCAGAACTTCAAACAAGGCAGTCAATAAATACCTCTTGAGAAACTCCACCAGTATTCAAGAACTGACAGTGGGCAAGTCAAGGATAAGACACAATTAAATAAGTAGATTTTATTGCATGCTTGCTGATAATCCGGCATTGCCAGGGTACTTATTTCATGCATCTGTCCTCAAAAAGAATCCCAGACCGAACGTAATTTCTAATATTAGATTTTCCCCCTTACCAGAGGGAGCCCCCTTGTGGAGTACTGTGAAGCTGTCACTATGGCAACTCCACTGTGCCGTACAGTAGAAGCCATTTTATGGCAGTATGGTAGAAGCCACAATGGGCTGCATCTTAACACACATCCCGAGGGGTGTTAGGGGTGTCTTACTCCCACAAACGTTTCATTACTCTAACTAGGTAACATCATCAATAACATGATGATTTTACCTAGTTAGGGTAACGAAACATCTGCAAGAAAACAAGAAGCAAGCTCAGAGAGCACCAAGGAGCCCTCATTTCAACCTTGAGCTACAAATATTCTCCTTTGTTGGTGCTTTTGCTTTAATCGTTAGTCTGAGACTTGGAGGAACGTAGTAGAATAATTCCCTTGAGAAAATTCTATTCTTAAAGGTGCTACATAAAAGTTACACATGAAGAGATATTTCTGAGATACTGTGTTTCTAAAGGAAATCAGAAGTCTGGAAGCCTCTTTTCCAACTAACACGTTCTATTAAAAGCCATAAGCTTGTTCTTTCTAATAAAAGGTGTGAGCCCTGGCTTTTTCTACAGCATACACAGAGGTATTCAGCCACTTTGGACCAGTTTGGGCGAATCAGTAGTAACAACCTGCAGGTGGGCTCACCTACCCGCCCGCCCACCCCAGCTCTATGCTGCCCTATTTAGCCACATCTTCGAAGCCATGTGCATGCGTGCAAGTCAGGTGCACGAGCAAAACGCATGCGTGGATGGCTGTGCACATCCGTGGAAGGCGTACATGCTCACAAAGCGAGCATGCGCATGCAGGGCGAACCAGTGGTAGTCTTCTGTGAAACCCATCTCTGAGCGTACAGCATTTCCAATTTAATTAATTGAAATAAAGTGCACATTTCAATTCTCTGCAGCAAGCGTGTTTCTTTCGTGACTTGAAAATCACTCATCCTTACCTTTGATTTGAAAAGCTTTCCTGTTGGGTTAGGTTGCAGCTTCCACCAACACCAGTCAGCAAACTAAAGGAACTGTTTTAAGGCAATGTCTCTTCTGTAGCAAGCAAGATAACCTCCCAAGCGTGTATCATTTCCTATTCCCAAAGGGGAAAGTTGAATCAAAACCAGCCTTACTCAGAGCTAAAATCTTTCAGATGCAATGGACTATCTTGGCCAACTGAGTGGAATTAGATGTGACATGGAGTCCAGAATATCTGGAAGACAAAGAATTGGGAAAGACTGGTTGCAATTGAATTAGGAACTTCAAAGGTGGGGGGAGAACAGTCTGTGTGGATGGGTGGGTGTATGTGTCAACATTTGACAGTTGCAAACCTGTAGATGGCACTGCTAAATTTTGAAACGGACGAATGTTGCCTCAAGACAAATTCTGCTGTAATACAGAATCTTCTGCTTCTTCCTAGTGTTCTTCCCACAAGTGCAGGGTCTGCTTTTTTTCGGATCGCTAAGTGTTGATGGCATTTCAAAAGAAATAATCAATGCACTGGAATTTGCCCGATTTCAATAATGTTGGATATGGATAGTTGGATATGGATACCAGCTATCAGATGTTCGCACCTTATGAACTTCTGGGGCCATAATTTCAATCAATCAATCAGAATAGAGGTGGAAGAGACCTTGGCGATCTTCTAGTCCAATCCCCTGCTCAAGCAGGAAACCTTATGACATTCCAGATAAATGGCTGTCCAATTCTTCTTAAAAACCTCGAGTAATGAAGTACCTACAACTTCTGGAGGCAAGCGCTTCCACTGGTTAATTGTTCTCACTGTTAGGAAGTTTCTCCTTAATTCCAGGTCGCTTCTCTCCCATTCCCTCCCCTATTCTTTCCTATTCTCCTATTTCTTCAGGATGGTCTCTAACTTGGCATCTTGGCCTACACCTATGTGTATGCCCAAATGTGTCATTACTATCGATGTATTATAGTCCTTCTTTCTTCTAACAGTTTAGAACCATTTGTAGAAGTGTTTCCTTCAGTGTATCCCAACCAACTTAGAAAGGATTCTGAGATGAAACAATTAATCCAATATCACCCAGTGAGTTTTCATAGCTGAGCTTGGACATGAAACTGATCTTCTCACTCTTTAATCCCACACCCTAACCTCTACAGGAATTGCAGTGTCTTCCCTTTTGACTTTTGTCTCTGTAGGTTCTAAAATCTCCCTTCCCACCAATCATAGTGGGATGAATGTTACAACCATGGGTGGGCTGCTGGGGGTTCGGTAGAACCTCTAGCTAAGATTCTGTGCAGTTCGGAGAACCCCTGTAGGAAGTTAGCACCCACCCCTCTCCTAGCAAAATGAAATATCCTAGGAAATATTGAAAATTATATTTCTCTGGATCAGAAATGGAGAAACATGTTTTTAGGCAGGAAACAGACTCACTCTTAATGGCCCCCACTTTTCTTAATGGGACATTAAAATGCCCAAGTCAGTCTATTCTACATAATAAAGAGTTCTCCCCTTCAGCTCCAGGGTGATGGGATTAAGGCAAGGTAGTATTAGCCTTCCCCAGAAACTCACCCCAGGGCATCTGGAAACTCAAACTTGTCCCCTTGGGAGTCTGACAACCAGTCAGAATACATTTCTTACACAGGAACAAGAACCAGAGAGGTGGGGCCGAACAGAGAGTATAAAGCCAGGAACTTTGAGCCCTTCTTCCTCTTCTCTTCTTCTTCACCCAACATTGAAGCATGAGGTCACTTTTTCTGTTCAGGAGTTCAAGCCATGTGATCCTGTCCACCATTAAACCATCTTTCCAAGCAACCTCCATGTCTTCAGTGTCTTTTTCCCCACTTGGAACTGAACTCAGAACTTCCGACATAACAAAAGAGAAATAACACCCTTGTTTTTCATCACATCATCTTCAAACAGTGGACTGCAGGTACTATCCTTGCACCTCTGGTTAGCCCCAGAGAATTTCAAATGGAGGTGAAAATGGGGATTTGCTTGAAGGCACCCACTTTGCTCCCATAAAATCTCCCCCTTTGGGGGGGGGCAGTGGAGGCTGCCATGTAGGGCGACCACTTAAAATGAAACTGACCCGCCTCCAAATACAAAATGAATCACGGGACAACCTTAGCCAAACCAAGACCAGACCTGCAAAGATGGTCAAAGAAGCTCAGGCTCACATTACCAGAACATTGTATGATGCTTAATTCCGTATCCTTATTTTCAGCTAAAGGAACTGGCTACAAATAACTTTTACATCAAGTTTTTTTTTTAATCTGTATTCTAAGGAACTGTTAAGGTTCGTGAGAAATGGATGCGGTTCTTTCAGATTTCAAGGCAAAACAAAGAAGTTCAGTCACACTCAGCCAATTTCCATCCCTAGAGTTTTGCCTCTTACAGAATAACAGAGTAGCAGAGTTGGAAGGGACCTTGGAGGTTTCTATCCAACCCCCTGCTCAGGCAGGAAACCCTATACCATTTCAGACAAATGGTTATCCAATCTCTTCTTAAAAACTTCCAGTGTTAGAGAATTTACTATTTCTGGAGGCAAGTTGTTCTATTGGTTCATTGTTCTGTCAGCAAATTTCTTCTTAGTTCTAGGTTGCTTCTCTCCTTGATTAGAATACAATAGAATAACAGAGTTGGAAGGGACCTGGGAGGTCTTCTAGTCCAACTGCCTACTGAAGCAGGAGACCCTAAACCCATCTAAGACAAGTGGTCTTCCAGTCTCTTCTTTAAAACCTTCAGTGATGTAGCACCCACAACTTCTGGAGGCAAGCGGTTCCACTGATTGATTGTCCTCTTGACCAAGGGTTCCAATTATTTTTTAACAAACAAGATCCATGATCTGAAAACAAAAATAAAAAAAATAACCCACATTCTATTCCATGTTTATGTAGAAACAGAAGTACCATATTTTTCGGAGTATAAGACGCACCAAGGTTTGAAGAGGCAAATTTTCAAAAAGTATGTAGGTAGATAGAGGGATAGAGAGGGAGAGAAAGAGAGAGAAATATAGTAGTTAGGTAGGTAGGCAAATAAAGGGATAGAGAGAGAAATAGAGAGAGATAGAGAAATAGAGAAATGCAGTAGAAAGGTAGGGAGAAAGAGAAAGGGTGTAGGTAGGTAAGTAGAGGGATAGAGAGAGAAATAGAAAGAAAGAGAAATACAGTAGAGAGGTAGGGAGAGAGAGAGTAGGTAGGTAGATAGAGGGAGGGAGGGAGGGAGGGAGGGAGGGAGAGAAATACAGTAGGTAGGTAGGGAGAGAGTAGGTAGTTAGGTAGATCTTTCCAGGTGTTTTTATCCATGCGCTGGAGAAGGACAATCTGCAGCACCTAAGACTTTGTTTCTTCTGGCACAGCACTTGATCAATCTAATTCTCATCAATCAGTTAAAGAACTTTCTGAAAGGGAAAAAAAGTCTTTGCACTCTGCAAACCTCCCCAAAACAGCCCGTTTTTCGCAAAAATGGGCCCATTTTTTTAAAGGAATGAATAGCCTTGAGGGGGCTTGTAGAGTGCTCCTGGGAGGGGCCAAAAACAAGCAAAAAACAGCCAATTTTTGGTGAAAAAAATGTCAAAAAAATTGCATGCATAGCCTTATGGAGGCTTATAAATGGGGCCATTTTTTGCTCATTTCTGCCTCCCCAGCCCCCGGGAGCTCTCTGAAGGCCTCCGTAAGGATATGCAGGGCCATTTTTGTGAAGGGGCGGGGCTTCGGGAGGCAAAAAAATGCTGTATTCGATGTATAAGACACACCCAGATTTTCAGCCTCTTTTTTGAGGAAAAAAACTGTGTCTTATACTCCGAAAAATACAGTAACTCCTGCAATTTCTCCCCTTCCTCCTTACAAGGAAGGATTTTGGTTAGGCTTAGGACAGGGGTGGGGGTTCGCTTAGGTTCGGCAGTTTGACGAACCCCCAAATCCCACTCCAGGCTGGCCCCGCCCACCCTACCCCTCCCCTCCCACCCTTCCCAGGAGTCTCCACGTGGCCCATTCATCATGCCAAATAAGTGCACGGCCCATGCGGAGGCATGGGGGGGGGAACGGGCCTACCGGAGGTTCCGGAAGTCCAGAAATTGGCCTGTTTCACCCTCCCCCTGCTGTGCCCCCCCCGACATGGTGCAGAAGGCTGACTAGGCCACACCCACCATGGCCACGCCCACCCAGCAACAGGGCAGCAAAGCCCACCTCTCGGTTAGGGTTAGGGTTAGGGTTAAGGTTAACTAATGTTCTCTCAATCTCTTTTTCTGCAGTCCCCAACTATGTATGTTGGGGGGAAAAACAATGCCTTTCAACTGATGACAGGAAATGTGTCTGTAGTTTGAAGAAATGGCTTAGATACATTTTTCTTTAAAAGGACACCAAATCTAACTGCTATTCCCTGCCAAGAAAATACCAGGAAAACAGTGGGAGAATCCAATTGGTGCCCAGATATAGATTGTCCACTCAAATCAATCTTTTATGTTCTATTTCTGGACTGTTCAAGAAAATAATAACGGCTTTGCTTTTTGGTTGCAAGAATTGGGCAGACAGATCCCAATGACTTAATGCCATTCTAACACCTGAAAATTGGTATTTCTAGACACAGCAGCTGTCTCAAGAGTAATCAAAAGGTGACAGTTGGCATACAATCGAAGCCCTGCCACATTTGTTTATGTGACAACGCCGTACACAAAAGGGTCAACCATCTGGCACATGTTGAAAAGCCTGCAGATGTCCAGGGCTGAAGGTTTTCTTATCATGCCCTCTAAGAAGATAACTTGCAAATCATGATTAAATAATTAACACAAATAACTGTTATTCTGGATTTATGACCGTCTTAGCTGACGGATTGTTGAAGAGTTCTTTCGGTTAACCTAAGAAAGATATTGACTTAATAAGGAGTTTTATTTTTTGGCTAACTCATTGATTATTACCACAGCTAGTTCTTTCCCATCTGCATCCACAAGAGAGCTGGTGATGAGATGTACATGATGATGTAATCACCCAGATGTCATAACTTACATTCTTGGTACATCATTGGGCATTTTCATCATTTTGGGCTTAATTGCAGTTTGTTGAAAATGCCATTAAGCGCTATAATTATTTACGAAACCTGCCAGAGTTACAAAGGCGAAAACAAACAAAGTTTTTGTCCTTGACATCAGTTCAGCTTTGTTTTTAAGGATCATAGACCACTTCAGTATAAATTCAGAATTAAAACATACAATTCCCAAAGCAAGTAGTGAAAATAAACAATCATGAATGACAAATTAAAAACAGAATAAAACTTTAAAAAAATAATAATAATCAGCTTGTTTGGCCAAAAAAGACTTCTGCAAGTGGCTGTCCTTAAAATCATTGTTATTTCATATACTATAGATAATGAAGTAACATAGAATGGGGAAATAATGTGATTTTTTTTGTTTTTGGACTGTAATATTTTTTCCCTTACACCATACAATAGTTGCGTTAAAAGACAGATTTCTGTCTCCACTCATGGCACTGTTGTTTTTTTCATTCCATATCTCCATGACACAATAGATAGCCCTCGCCTTACAATTGCAAGTGAGCCTAAACTTTCTGTTGTTAAGTGAGACATTTGTGAAGTGAGTTTTGCCTCATTTTATGACCTTTCTTGCCAAGTTGTTAAGTGAATCACCACAGCTATTAAGTTAGTGATACGGTTGTGTAGGACGTTAGCACCTATTCCTCTCCTGGGAAGATGAGATATTTTAGGAAATATTAAAAAGTCAGAATATTTCCCCTAAAAAGAGAAGTAGAAACTCAAAAAGGCACAAACTCATTCCCCCACCACCACCTTTGTCAATGGACCATTAAGGCCTGAGCCAGGCTATTTTACATAACAAAGTTCTACTACCTTCAGGCAGAGCCATTTCATTGCCCATCATTGTACCACCCACCAAGTTTCAACCAAACCTAGCACACAGACAACCTACAAAGCTAGCTATGACCTCTGACAGCAACCAATCAGGATACTCTTCCTGTGCCCCAGGAAGTTCTAAGCCCAGAGAGGACATAAAACCCAGGGACTTCTACAATTCCCAGGTTTTGGGACCCCTTTCAAAGGTATGGCCTTCCTCTCCCTGAATTCTAAGCGATTGCCATGCCAACCGTAGAATTCTGGAAACGCAAGGCCACCTACTGTATCTGGAGGTTGCTCAATTAGGAAGAGAGTTCTCCCCTTCCTTGGGGAAGGAATTGAAACTCTGTAGATGCTTGCAAAAGGATTACATGGGATGGAGGAGCCCACTTTTTCCAGCCTGGGAGAATGCATTTTTTTAAAACATTATTTTGCCTTTGAAGGCTGCAAGAGAGAAATGATATCACAAGGTGGGTAGTCCTAAAGTTTCTGGATTTTTTTTCTATGGTGAAATTTCTTTAAATACATACCTAAAATGTGTTAAGGTACAACCCATCTCTTTTTCACCTTTATTTCAACTCAAAAGCAAATTGCCGAGAAATTCTGACTCCATGATCTGGCAGCATTCAGCAGTCATGTGTTAACTACGGACTAACGATGGGCATAAAGAAGGGAGGGTCAACTTATTTTCCAAAGCACCAGAAAGCAAGACAAGAAACAATGGATGGAAACTAACCAAGGAGAGAAGCAACCTAAAATTATGGAGAAACTTCCCAACAATGAGAACAATTAACCAATGGGATAGCTTGTCTTCAGAAGTTATGGGTACTTCATCACTGGAGGTTTTTTTTAAAAAAGACCGGAAAGTCACTTGTCTGAATTGGTACAGGATCTCCTGGTTGAGCAGGGGGTTGGACTAGAAGGCCTTCAAAGTCCCTTCCAGCTCTATTCTGATTTATTGAGTATTCACTTCTAATATTTGGATCCCAGTTCACTTGGGTCTCTTTGATCCCCTCCTTTCAAATCCTTAGTTGTTTCTGGACGTCTTTTTTTTCTTCTTCTGTCATTCTTAATCATGCTATAAAGCATTGCACAATAGCTCACGAGTCCAAATGTCACCACTGGATTATACCACAAGCTTTTTATTGGAGGGCTTGCTCAATTGTAGCCCAAATTCTTGATCCCTTTAAGATAGGAGGATGGATGCTCGATTGTCAAAAGAGATTAAAGGAAGAGGGCCAGGGTGCAAAACTCAACAGGAAGGAATAAAGGCACGAGGTAACCTCTAAGCATTTCACAAGCCACCAAGCAAGAGAGCCTCTTGGTTACACAATGCCGGTCAACAAGCACAAGCTACAGAGTTTGGTATGGCTCTCTCTATATATAAAGTCTGAAAAAAACAACTGTTGGAATCTAAGCCCTGACATTGTTTGACCTCTTGACAAACAACTCTGAGATTTCACAACATATCGACATATTTAACCATAGTTTTAATTGGGAAAATGTGACGATCCTAGACCAAGACAAGTCCAAAAACACCCCAGAATTTCTGGAAACTTGGCACTCGGACAAATCAGCCATCAATAGACACATAGACATTAACAACATATATTTTTTGTTGTTATACAATAGAATACAATACAATACAATAGCAGAGTTGGAAGGGACCTTGGAGGTCTTCTAGTCCAACCCCCTGCCTAGGGAGGAAACCCTATACCGTTTCAGACAAATGGCTATCCAATATCTTCTTAAAGACTTCCAGTGTTGGGGCATTCACAACTTCTGGGGGCAAGCTGTTTCACTGATTAATTGTTCTAACTGTCAGGAAATTTCTCCTCAATTTTAAGTTGCTTCTCTCCTTGATTAGCTTCCACCCATTGCTTCTTGTTCTACCCTCAGGTGCCTTGGAGAATAGTTTAACTCCCTCTTCTTGTGACAACCCTTGAGATATTGGAAGACTGCTATCATGTCTCCCCTAGTCCTTCTTTTCATTAAACTAGACATACCCAGTTCCTGCAACTGTTCTTCATTTGTTTTAGCCTCCAGTTCCTAATCCTCTTTGTTGCTCTTCTCTGCACTCTTTCTAGAGTCTCAACATTTAATTTTGCCCTGAATTGCACCTACAGTATCTCAACCCTATCTATGAAGATTCTCAGTCATCCAGGTCATGGCTGTCCCAAAGTTGCTTTTTACAAAAGACAACTGGACTTTATTGTTGTTGTTTTTAAAAACCACAAACACAAGAAAATCCAGTTGCATCTCAACCCTGTTTCTCTGTCCTGTATCACGGGCTGTATCAGAAAAGAGGGGATTGACCTCTTCAATCCAAAGCACCAAAGGGTAGGGCATGAACTGATGGCTGGAAGCTTGTTAAAGAGAAATCCAACCTAGTAGTAAGGAGAAATTTTCTGACAATGAGAACAATCAATCGGTGGAACGGCTTAGCTCCAGAAGTTGTGGGTGCTCCAACATTGGAGGTTTTCAAAAATAAACTGGATAACCATTTGACCAGGATAGTATAAGGTCTCCTGCCTTGAGCAGAAGGTTGATTAGAAGACCTGCATGGTCCCTTCCAGCCCTACAACTCTAGGTTCTATCTTCTGTGCTTTCTGAAATAGCTTGTTGACTGGAGTAGATAGAAGAAGATGAAAAGAGAAATATGCCACAAGAACATAATAAAATGGGGGGGTGCCTTGTTTCTTGAACAATCTATTGAGGACCCAAGGGAAATGATCAGATATGAACTCATCAAAGTAGCATTTATTATTGCTTTGATTATTTGAATGTCTATTTTGCTTCTGAATTTGTTGAATGTTCAGGATAGCTAATGACTAGGAGAAAATGCAGAAGACTACAATCAAGACAAGTCAAAGTAAATTATACCATGCATTGATTAAAAATAATCTATGTTTAAAGATCTGGTTGAAGAGCTGTGTCCTGATCATGTTTTTCTTTTTTCAAACTCCAAATGTGACTCCTCAAGAACCACATTTCCGAAGTTGGGAGTGGTGCAAGAGAAGGATCTTTCCCAGTGGCCTGATCAATTGACCTCCAAAACATGGAGCATCTTCCAAAGAGCTTCTCCTGTAGCACCTTCTCTCTGGACAGTTTCCTAAGGAGAGAATCTGCCCCTCACACAGTTAAGCTTTAAAGCATCAACACCTTAAAGGCTGCAAGGGAGGATCTTTCAATATTGATCTGTTTTATCATGCACAAGTTTGCATATTAACTGCCATATTTTGCACCAGATGAGCACTTTTTCAAAGGTAGCCGAATGGGAAACACGTTGCAAAGTCAAGTTGCAACACAATCTAGATATGGATAATGGTTGCCAAATACAATCGGCAACCACAAACACAACTGTGGATATATTATATCCTTCCTGCCAGCAACAGGGGACAATGAAGGGAGAATCTCTGAACTGGTTCCTATCACCTAATTTATTCTCTTGTTTATAAATTGTTTAGAAGAGGACAATTTTCCTTATGTTAACTCCAGGTGCATCACTCTTGATAAAAACTGAGTCATGTTTCTTAGCCACATGGACTCCCAATACAGGTAGTCCTCAATTTACGACCGTCATTGAGCTCCACATTTCCTTTGCTAGGGGAGACAGTTGTTAAGTGAGTTTTGTCCCATTTTTACGACCTTTCTTGCCACCGTTGTTTAAGTGAATCCCTACAGCTGTCAGGTTAGTAAGACGATTGTTGAGTAAATTTGGCTTGCCCGCTGATTGTGCTTATCAGAAGGTCGCAAAAGGTGATCACATGACCCCCAGAATACGGCAACCGTCGTAAGTATGAGTCTGTTGCCAAGCATCCAAATTTTGATCACATGACTGTGGGGATGCTGCAACAGTTGTAAATGTGAAAAATGGTCATAAGTCATGTCCAAGGCAGGACTAGAACTTACAGTCTCCTGGTGATTGGCCCAAAGTCACCCAACCAGCTTTCATGCCTAAGGCAGGATTAGAACTTACAGTCGCCTGGTGATTGGCCTAAAGACCCACCCAACCGGCTTTCATGCCTAAGGCAGGATTAGAATTTACAGTCTCCTGCTGATTGGCCCAAAGTCACCCAACCAGAAGGCAGGACTAGAACTTACAGGCTCCTGATTTCTAGCTTAACATTTTTGAATGTTCATTCATTTAGCTGTACTGATTCTTCTTCTTTTTTCTGTCCTCCTCAAAACCTGGGCTTTCCTGCCACTCATTACCTGAAAAGAAAAGCATATTACCACTTGTTCTAGCCAATCCCAGTCACCAATACCATCATTTGATATTTCCTCCTTTATTCTGCTGACTGCTGCGCTGTTGTAATATTGCACAAGTGAATAAATAGGAACAGGCTACTGTGTGTTTTTTTTCCCTTACCATTCATTATTTTGTAAAGTTCTGTTGTTTTCCTTCTACAAAGTATATACCCTGGTCACATGTACAGGCGTGTGTCTCTGTGATTTCCTTGCCGTTTCCTCACTGCTTTCCAATCTCTCTTTCTTTCCCCCACAAACCTACAATAATCCTCAATCATCTCGCTTTTTGCATCCTTCTAAAAGCACCGAATTTTACTTTATTCTAATTTTGAAGTCACTGCTTCCATCTTCTAACATACTAAGGTAAAGGTTCCCCTTGCACATATCTGCTAGTCGTTCCCAACTCTTGGGGGCGCTGCTCATCTCCGTTTCAAAGCCAAAGAGCCTGCGCTGTTCGAAGACGTCTCCGTGATCATGTGGCCAGCATGTCTAAATGCCGAAGGAGCATGGAATGCTGTTACCTTCCCACCAAAGGTGGTCCCTATTTTTCAACTTTGCATTTTTTTACTTGCTTTCGAACTGCTAGGTTGGCAGAAGCTGGGACAAGTAATGGGAGCTCACTCCTTTATGTGGCGCTAGGGTTTTGAACCGCCAAACTGCTGACCTTTCTGATTGACAAGCTCAGCGTCTTAGCCACTGAGCCACTTCTTCTTCTTTCTTCCGTAAGTCTACAATAATTGTCAACTATCTCTCTGTTTGCATACTTCTGAAAGCATGGAATCTTACTTTATTCTAATTTTTAAGACACTGCTTCCATCTTCTAATATACTACACGATGCTAAAGGTTCCTTTGCTTAACCTCAGCTAAGTTTCTTGCTTCACAATTAAGAAAAAAAAAAAAAACAGCCACGTTTTGAAAGCACATCTTTCACGCAACATGTGCTGGACTCTGAACAGGTTGTCACACACTGCTTACTAAACAGCATCCAGAGGTGTCGTAATCTGGCCCCAAATGGCACTTCAAGGTTGTGTTTGTGTCTGACAACAGGGAAGCTAGACGAAGATGGACATAACTCAGGGGAAAGGGACCTTTTGTGATGGTTGGCTTTTTCTCTCTCGTCACCCACTCCTTTAAAGTGCCCGTCTCTGGTTTTAGAAGTGAAATCCATACAGAGGCTCTTTGACTTACAACCACAATTAAGCCCAAAGTTGACGTTGCTAAGCGAGATTGTCATCAAACGAGTTTTGCCCCATTTTTAGACCCTTCTTGCCAGTGGTTGTTCAGTTAGCAACACGGCTGTAAAATGAATCTGGCCTCCCCCGTTGACTTTGCCCGTCAGAAGATTTGCAAAAGGGGATCACATGGCCGCCACCACCCAGGACTGCAACCGTCATAAATATGAGCCAGTTGCCAAGCATCTGAATTTTGATCATGTGACGGGGGACGCGGCAACAGTGTGAAAAACAGTCATAAGCAGGGGTGGGATTCAGACGGTTTGGGCCGGTTTGGATGAACTGGATCCTAGTTTTACATCTGGTTCGCCGAACCAGTAATTGCAAGGACTTGTTGGCCCCTCCCACCACGCCCCTCCCAGGGGTCTCCACGCAGCTCATTTTGGATGCCCGGTAAATGCAGGGCCTGTGCGGAGGCTCCGGGAGGCTAAAAAATGGGCCTTTGGGAAGTTCCGGAAGTCTAGAAACGGGCCCATTTCCAGCCTCCGGAGGGCCTCCAGAGCCTGGGGGAGGCCATTTTTGCCTGCCCAGAGGCTTGAGAAAAGCCTGAGGAGGGTGAAAACACCCCACCCCCCCGCTCACCGTGGTGCAGGAGAATGAGTAGGCCACACCCACCATGGCCACGCCCATACAGCAACCAGGCAGAGAATTGCTAAAATTTTTGAATCCCACTGCTGGACACTTTTTTTATGCCCTTATGACTTTGAAAGGTTGCTAAACAAATGGTTGTAAGTCAAGAACTACCCGCAGTGTGGGATTTTTAGCAGCTTTCTCCAGGTTCTTGCAGTAATAGGTAGCCAAGCCTGCATGGCGTTTCCAGGTATCAAGCTTGACTCACATGAGTTTTTATCTTTATCCTGTTAAACATTTTGAAATATTGCTTTTCCTGTTCAGATAAGGCTCAGAGCAGTAATAACTACCGGTAAAGTAACAGTAACAGATTACAGATTAACAGAGTGGGAAGGGACCTTGTAGGTCATCTAATCCAACCCCCCCGCCCAAGCAGGAGACCCTACACCATTTCTGACAGATGGCAGTCCAATCCCTTCTTGAAAGCTTCCAGTGATTAAGTTCCCACAACTTCCGAAGGCAACTTCTGTTCCATGGGTTGATTGTTCTCACTGTCAGAAAATTTCTTCTTATTTCTAGGTCTTTCCTTGTTCAGTTTCCATCCATTATTCCCTGTTTGGCCTTCATGTGCCTTGGAAAATAGCTTGACTCCCTCCTCTATGTGGCAGCCCCTCAAATATTGGAAGACTGCTATCATGTCTCCCCTGGTCCTTCTGTTCACTAGACTAGCCATGCCCAGTTCCTGCAACCGTTCATCATCTGTTTTAGCCTCCAATCCCCTATTTATCTTGGTTGCTCTTCTCTGCACTTTTTCCAGAGTCTCAACATCTTTTTTATAGTGTGGTGACCCGAACTGGGTGCAGTATTCTAGGTATGGCCGTAGTAAGGCTTTGTAGAGTGGTATTAGTACCTCACTTGATCTTGATTGAATCCCTCTGTTAATGCAATTTAGGATTGCATTGCAGTTAGGAAAAAGAGTACGGAAAAAGAATTCTTTAAGGAGAAAATAAATATTCTCTCGATGTCCTGATCCCAATTTGAATGAAGTCTCCAAAACCGTCTACTCAGTTTTATGTTGGGATATCTTCAAAAGGCTTAATTTAGAAAGCTACTTTGGTCAAAGAGGTAGGCACTTTTAGCTTTAGTTTGTACATATTTGTTAAGGAAGAGACATGGTGGCACAGCGGCTTAATGATGCTGGAACCGCCAGCTGGAAATGGTCTGCACTTCGGCAGTTTGAGCCCCGCTCGGCAAGACAGGTTGAGCTCCTGCCCCTTGCTCCCTAGCTCTTGCCCATCCCAAAGCATAGGATATTTCAAATAGATAAATGGGTACCACTTTGGTGGGAAAAATCCTAGCTGAGTTTGTGTAGGTGTAAAGCGAAAACTAGGGCTGGACCTGGCCAGATACGAAGCAACACAAGATGAGGTGAGGCAGAGGAGCCCGGAAGAGCCAGCAACCCAAGCGAGCACCACTAGTCAGCTGGTGTAAGCTAGTTCGCCCCTTGCAACACCCCAAGGACAGGGACACAAGCGCTGAACAGAATGAACTAGCAAATTAAGCAGTCCGGATTGCATTGTGTCTATCATTGGTAGACACCACGCAATTTCCCTGACATTCCCTTAACCATCGCTAAGAAAAAATAAATAAATAAGCGAACAAACAAACTAAATAATAATATTAAGTAAGTAAAGGGACGCAGTGGCTCAGTGGCTAAGACACTGAGCTTGTCGATCAGAAAGGTCGGCAGTTCAAATCCCTAGCACCGCGTAATGGAGTGAGCTCCCAGCTTCTGCCAACCTAGCAGTTCGAAAGCACATAAAAATGGAAGTAGAAAAATAGGAACCACCTTTGGTGGGAAGGTAACAGCGTTCCGTGAGCCTTTGGCGTTTAAGTAAGTAAGTAAATAAGTAAGTAAGTAAGTATGCTAAGACATTGGGTTAAGTTGGTTGCTGTGTTAGCCTTACCATTGTCGTTTTTAAACCAGCATTATGTCACATGTGAACCTGGCCATGACTCAGCCAACAAAGCATGGCTGAATAAAAGTACTCCTTGTTTTATGACCACGATTAGGGCCAGAATTATAACAACTGTGGCAGAAAAGGTCATTCAAATCATGCCTGATTCACTCATTAACCACCTTATTATCCTTCATTCGGCAACCATTCCAAATTACAGGGCACATCAAAGTGTGACATGGCTTATGCCCTTATGGCCATTGCAACATTCCCACTATCATATGATCACAATCTGGGTGTTCTTGACAATGGGTTCACATTTAGGACGATTGAGCATTCCGTGGTCACAGGATCACCATTGGTGCCCTTCCAGCTGGATCCCAACGAACACAAGTCAAGGAGGGAAGCTGGATTCTCTTAACAGCCATGTGATTCACTTAATGTCCATGGCAAAAAAAAGTCATAAAATGGGGCACAGTCACCTGATGACAGCATCGCTTAGTGACAGAACTTCTGGATCAATTCATCATAAGTCAAGGGTCATTTTGAGTATCAACAGCCATATCTAGCCAATGGAGAGAGACCTTCCTTGTCAGACTAGGAAAAAGTAGCACAAATAAAGGCTTTACTCTCCATGAAATAATAATTGCAGTGTTCTAAATAATCCATTGTGTAAAAATAAATTAGATAGTATTCTGTAGTAAGACCACACTTAGAATACTGCATCCAGTCTCAGTCACTGTGCTATTAAAAAGTTGTTGAGACTCTGGAAAGAGTGCAACAAACAACAAAGATGATTAGGGGACTGGAGGCTAAAACATACGAAGAACGGTTGCAGAAATTGGGTATGTCTAGTCTAGAGAAAAGAAGGGCTGTGGGAGACATGATAGCAGTCTTCCAATACCTCAGGGGCTGACAGAAAGAAGAGGGGGGGGTCTACCTATACTCCAAAGCCCCTGAAGGCAGGACAAGAAGCAATGGGTGGAAACTAATCAAAGAGAGAAGCAACCTAAAACTAAGGAGAAATTTCCTAACAATGAGAACAGTTCATTGTTGTGGGTTCTCCATCCCTGGAGACTTTTAAGAAGAGACTGGACAGCCACTTGCCTGGAATGTATACGGCCGAGATGGCGAATCTATGGCACACGTGCCACAGGTGGCACACAGTGACGTGCGGTCAGTGGAGGCAAGGGAGGCAGGGCCTCACCTCTCTTCATGGAATAATAGTATATAATATTATATACTATATATATATAATATTATATACATCCGTCTGGCCGTGCCCGGGAGCTGCGGAGGCAGAAATGTTGTCGGCGCTTCCGGATGACGAACCCAGTCGCTTGCTTTCATCATCGGGAGGCCGACAACATTTTTGCCTCCGCAGCTCCCGGGCGCGGCCGGACGGAGGTAGCCAGAATGGCGCCGAGGCAGTCCGGTGGACGAGTGACCGAAGATCTCGCTGCCTCACTCGCTCGCTCGCTCGCTCGCTCGCTCGCTCGTTCGCCCGCCGGACTGCTTCGGCGGCATTCTGGCTACCTCCGTCCATCCGCGCCCGGGAGCTGTGGAGGCAGAAATGTTGTCAGCGCCTCCGGATGACGAACCAGTCGCTTGCTTTCGTCATCGGGAGGCCGATAACATTTCTGCCTCCGCAGCTCCCGGGCGCGGATGGATGGAGGTAGCCAGAATGGCGCCGAAGCAGTCCGGCGGGCGAACGAGCAAGGCAGCGAGCGAGGCAGCGAGATCTTCGGTCACTCGTCCACCGGACTGCCTCGGCACCATTCTGGCTACCTCCGTCCGGCCGCACCCGGGAGCTGCGGAGGCAGAAATGTTATCGGCCTCCCGATGACAAAAGCAAGCGACTGGTTCGTCATCCGGAGGCGCCAACAACATTTCTGCCTCCACAGCTCCCGGGCGCGGATGGACGGAGGTAGCCAGAATGGCGCCGAAGCAGTCCGGTGAGCGAGCGAGCGACGCAGCCTGATCTTCGGTCGCTTCCAGAGCCGGAGCGGGATGGAGCAGCCACCGCCTTGGAAGTGAGTCGCGCGGACGGAGCTTTGGGGCTGAGGAGAGAGGCAGGGACAGAGGGAGTGGGGGGAGAGGAGCCGCCCCCCTCACCCCCCAGGCAATGGGGAAAACTTTCCCGAAATAGGGGGGGTGTCGCGGGAAATAAAAAGGGCGCGCGCTGGGGGGGGACGAAGGAGGCTTTGGCGTGCCTTAGAGGCGGGCGGGCAAGCAACGAAAGGGGCAGCGAGGGCGTGAGGTGGCTGCAGGCGGCAAGGCTTGAGAGCAGCCCCTTTCGTTGCTTTCCCATTCACCCCACTCAAACCTTGCCCGAGGGAGCTGGGGATCGGGCTTTGGGTTGGTGGGAGACCTTGAAGGAGTGGGGGGCGGAAGGGACTGGTGCCGGTGGAGGAAGCAATGCTACGCCGCAGTCCCCTTAATGTTCACTCAGGAAAGCGGAGAATGAGACCACGTGTGCTGCACACGTGGTCCCATTCCCCGCCTTCCTGATGACGTCTCCAGCCTCCCCAGCCATAACCCTCACCGCACGTCACTGGTGGCACATAGAGCCATTTGTCAGGAGACGCGAAGTGTTGCCCTGTCAGCTGGCCAGCACGCATGCACGCGCTGGCCAGCTGACTTTGGCCTTCTTTTCAGGCTATTTTTCGCCTTCTGGAGACTTCCTTGAAGCCTTCTGAAGTCTCTGGAGTGTGAAAAACCAGCCCTACGGGCAAACCGGAAGTTCGGGAATGTACTTCCGGCTTGCTTGTAGGGCTGGTTTTAGCCCTCTGGAGCCATCAGGAGGCTTCCCTGAAGGCTCCAGAGGGAGAAAAACAACCCTATGAGCAAACTGGGAGTCACTTCTGGGTTGCTCGTAGGGCCGGTTTTAGCCCTCCGGAGCCTTCAGGAGGCTTCCCTAAAGGCTCCGGAGGGCAAAAATGACCCTATGAGTAAACTGGAAGTCCGTTCCCGAACTTCCGGTTTGCCCATAGGACCGGTTTTTCATGCTCCGGGGGCTTCAGGGAAGCTCCTGAAGCCTCTGGGGGGACGAGGGGGCTGTTTTTGCCCTCCCCAGGCTCCTATACAGCCTCTGGAGCCTGGGGAGGGCGAAAAAAGCATGCCAAAAATGGGGGGAGCGCTGGTCGTGAGTGCATGCACGCTGGGGTTGTGCACATAGCATTATGGGTGTGGCATACCCCTGCGCTCCCCCCACTTTTGGCACGCAAGCCACAAAAGATTCGCCATCACCGGTATGGGGTTTGCAGCTTGAGCAGGGAGTTACACTAGAAGACCTCCGAGGTCCTTTCCAAGTTTGTTATTCTGCTAATTCTGTAAAACGTTTGTTCTCTTCAATGTAAGGATGGAGAGAAATGGAAAAACCACCAAATTCTTATCCTCCCCCTCCCTTTTTTCCCTTTTGCAGGTGATCTCATCTTGCAAAAAGCTCCTTGAGTCTTCCCCCCAAAAGTGGTTTCGAGATCTCAGCCATCACCCTGAACTGCAGTAAAAATAGCTCTTATGCAATCCAGGAGCTGATTCTGAAATTCTGACATGATTGGGTCTTTCCCTCTTAGTCACCCTTATGTCAATTCATTTCCAAGTTACCAGGAGAACTTAGTGTAGAAATAGCCTGAACCTGAAAGAGGAACCAAAGAAGGGAATTGGGAAACCCTCTATGAGTCGGTCATCGTTTCTGTGCAATAAGCAGATGAGGAAAGTTTACAACAGCTGCCACCTTCTCTGCAAGAAGTGAAATATGCCAACTCAACAAAACTAGGAAAAGGAAAAGAAAGCGGAAGACAATCTTTGCATTGTTCCAGATTTCCAGATAAAGGAAGAATGGGTGATCTTTGGGTTTGGGCAAGGGTGGGCTCCAAAAATTCCAGCAACAGGTTCTCTGCCCGGTTGCTGGATGGATATGGCCATGGTGATGTGATCAAAATTCAGAGGCTTGGCAACTGACTCATATTTATGACAGTTGTAGTGTCCGAAAGTCATGAGATCTCCTTTTGGGACCTTCTGACAAGCGAAGTCCACGGGGAAGTTAAATTCACTTAACAACCGTGTTACTAGTCAGTTGCCAAGCGTCTGAACTTTGATCACGTCACCATGGGGCTGCTGCAACAGTCTCAAGTGTGAAAATCCATCATAAGTCACTTTTTTTCAGTTGATTGCCTGTGGTAACTTTGAACAGTCACTACACAAAACATTGTAAGATGAGAACTACCTTTACTACCAGCACGTGATCTACCTCAACTTACTACAGTTTGTTTAGAGACCGTTCAAAGTTACAACAGCACTGGAGAAAGTGACTTATGACCGTTTTTCACTGTTCCATCCTTTGCAGCATTCTTCTGATCAGGTGATCAAAATTCAGATGCTTGATGACTGGTTCATATTTATGACCGTTGCGGTGTCCCAAGGTCATGTGATCCCCTTTTGCGACCTTCTGACATGCAAAGTCAATGGAGAATCCAGATTTACTTCACAACCAGGTTACTGACTTATCAACAGTAGAGATTCACTTAACAACCATGGGAAGAAAGGTTGTAAAATGGGGCAAAACTCCCTTCATAAATGCCTCACGTCGTACTAGAAATGTTGGGCTCAATTGTGATCGTACATCGAGGACCACCTATACAGTAAAATGTTATTAGTCCAGGGAAAGAATCATGCTAGCTGGGGATACATTATGAATACACTTGGAGGACTCTAAGAAAGGAAAACTAAGATTTTTCTGGAAAAGTTGAGTTTGAAGAGAGATGAGTCACAAGAGACAAGACATCATCAATGTTCTGGAGAAGAATTGAAAGCATAAGGGACTTTAAAAGACAAAGGGCAACCCCACATGAGGGAGGAAGAGAATTTCAGATGAGTAAAGAAAGTGGTGAAGATTCATAAGGAAGTGTAGGAAGTTAGCACCCACCCCTCTCCTAGGAAAATGAGATATTTTATGAAATATTAAAAGGACAGAATATTTCCCCGAAAAGGGAGGCAGAAACTCACACACACACACCCTTTGTCAATGGGCCATTAAGGCCTGAGCCAGTCTATTCTGCATAACAAAGATCTACCTCCTTCAGGCACAGCCATAGTAGGAGTTGCCCAAAGCTCCTTCATTACATCATCACACAGCAAGGCTCAACCAAGTTTGGGACTCAGGACAGCCTACAAAGTCACCCCTGCATGGCCCCATGGGAGTCTGACAACTAATTAGAAGCTGAAATGCAAAAGCCCAACAGAGGGGCATAAAACCCAGGCACTCTCAGCATCTCTTCCCTATTTTTGTCCAGGACCTCAAACCATGTGATCCTGTCCACCATTAAACCATTTTTTTCCAAGCAGCCTCCATGTTTCCAGTGCCTTTCCCCACTTGGCACTGAACCCAGATGGGCATTTCTTCCAACAGAAGCACCATTCAAATATAAGCCCTTGTTCTACCCAAGACATGGCTAAAAACATCAATGACTGAGTGAGGAATATGACAATGCTATTCATGTGCCTATGGATCACACTGGTGTACACTAAGCAAGGGATGAAAAATGATAAGTACTGTAGACTTAAATTCTCTATTATCGTCTACATAACAAGAATGGTCACTGCTGGTAAACCTCTTATGGTGCTCTGGAAACTCCCTAAAAGTTTTCATAGGTTTGACTGCATCAGCACAAAATTTGGTGTTTTGCTCCAAAGATAATGTGAGAAGATCTTGGTAGCAAAATGACTGGAAATTGCAACCCTCAGATAGATTCACAATTTTGCAAGACTGCATCAGGCAGGATTTTACCCTGTTGTAGACATTGGTGCCGATTCACACTCCCAAATGTTGCAACTATACCACAACAGTGTGTTGCTGGCACCCTCAGGCTCATGTGCAATCCCTCAAAGGCTTGGAAACAAAATATTATTAAATAGAGAAGGGATTCCCTGATTGTGTCTCATCTAAGTAATAATCAGGACTGGTCCAGACATGGCTGGTCAGATAAGAGTAGCAAAGATGATTAGGGAACTGGAAGCTAAAACATATGAAGAACAGTTACAGGAACTGGGCATGAAAAAAAGGACTGGAGGAGACATGATAGCACTGTTCCAATATCTCAGAGGCTGCCACAAAGAAGAGGGAGTCAAGCTATTCTCCAAAGCACCTGAGGGCAGAACAAGAAGCAATGGGTGGAAACTAATCAAGGAGAGAAGCAACTTAGAACTAAGGAGAAATTTCCTGAAAGTGAGAACAATTAATCAGTGGAACAACTTGCCTCCAGAAGTTGTGAATGCTTCAACACTGGAAGTTTTTAAGAAGATGGTTGGATAACCATTTATCTGAAGTGGTATAGGGTTTCCTGCCTAAGCAGGGGGTTGCACTAGAAGACCTCCAAGGTCCCTTCCAACTCTGTTCTGTAAATCCATTCTGAATTAATTCGATGACTTTACCAACTTTTTATTATCTTTCTTGGACATATAAGAAGGCTAAGGAGGTTTTGGAATCAGATGTGCTTTTTGATTCAGAAAATTGGAAAAATGGATGTAAAATTGAAAGCCAAAAAGAAAAAAATATATATTTTAGGGAGGATAGACAAATAGGTATAAAGAAAACATGGATTTTGGTTTTTATAAATTACATCGGCTGCAAGACTATTTTTAAGCACAAAGATGGAAAAGAGGTAGATACCGACAAAGGAAGACTGGATTGTGAAACTAATGGAGCTGTCTTAGTTGGTGAAATTGACTGCTTTGATTAGAGAAAACAATGCGACTGAATTTCTTGCAGCTTAGGAACCACTATTAGATTTCCTACAGGAAAAGGAGAAAAAGGAAGTTTTGACTTTGGGATTTGAGAATTAGAAATGATTTGGTCCGAGAAATGTTGTTACTAAATATATACTTTTCTTCAAAATTCATAGACTATATTTAAACTAGGTAAAGATAAAGGTTTCCCCTGTATAGTCAAGTCCAACTCTAGGGGGCATTGCTCATTTCCGTTTCTTAGCTGAGGAAGCCAGAGTTGTCCAAAGACACTTCTGTGGTCATGTGGCCAGTACAATAATACCCCAAGATCAGGGGTGAAATTCAGCAGATTCTGACAGGTTCTGGACAACCGGCTGTGGACATTTTGAGTAGTTCAGAGAACTGGCAAATAGCACCTGTGGCTGGACTCAGAGTGGGGTGGGGAGGGAATGGAGATTTTGCAGTATCTTTTCCCTGGAGTAGGGTGCAAATGGAGATTTTGCAGTATCCTTCCCCTGCCACACCCACCAAGCCACGTCCACAGAACTGGTAGTAAAAAAAATTGAATTTCACCACTGCCCAAGGTGCACGGAATGCTGTTATCTTCCCACCAAAGTGGTACCTATTTATCTACTCACATTTGCATGCTTTTGAACTCCTAGGTGGGTAGGAGCTGGGGTAAGTAATGGGAGCTCACCCTATCACACAGTGCTCCGGTCTCAAACCAGGGCTGTCTCCATTTTCCAGCTGACAAGCTCAGCGTCTTTAACTGCTGAGCCATTGTGCCTCTCTATTTAAACTAAGAATATAAAAAGAATAAGTTTGGTGGAATTGAAAAATTTAGCGTAGACTCGAGTGAGCCCAGCTAGTCTGTCTTGCTGGAACTTCAGTGCTGTTCTTAATGTAACAAGAATTTTCTCATCAAAAGAGTTGCCAGCCCCATGATCAATGGGTGAGGGGCTGAGAGCCCACTCAGAAGTAGAACAATGGCCTAATGCTCCATTCAAAACCAGTTACTTCCCATTCACCCATCTTTCCCCTGTTTTCACTCCATCCTAGGATTATTTATTTATTTTAAATAATTAAATAGGATTGTTCAATTATCCGGCAACAAGTTGTCTTGTGCCGAGTTGGCCATGGTGAGTTTGCCCACTGCAAGTTGGCCATCGTGAGTTGGCTATGGCAAGTTGACCCATTCCCCCACTGTGGGGCATCTCACATCAAGCCCAATGTATTCTCATATCAAGCACACATTTCTATGGAAAGTACAGAATGGAATTCAACATTGTCCTGCTAGCAACAGTTGCCTTGAGAACAGCTGTGGCTTTCACCATTCAGGAGGATGTAGGAGCAAGGGGGGATTTTCTGAAGTACACAGAATACAGCTTTTTTTGGTACAGGATGGGAGGGCCCCTTGCTCCTTCCTCCTTTTAAGTAGCAGTAACTCCAGCAAGTAATAGTTTCAGTGGCTGCTTTCTTCTGACCTAACCCAGCCCGATTCAGCAAACAACCATCCCTTTACCTTCTACAGGTAGTCCTCAACTTACAGCCATTTATTTAACAACCGTTCAAAGTTACAACAGCACTGAAAAAGTGACATGACCATTTTTCATACTTATGACCATATCAGCATCACCAGGGTTACATGATCAAAATTCAAACACTTGGCAACTGACTTGTGTTTATGACCGTTGCAACTTTTGTGACCTTCTGACAAGCAAAGTCAATGGTGAATCCAGGTTCACTTAACCGTGTTACTAACTTAACTACTGCAGTGATTCACTTAACAATGTTGGCCAAGAAAGGCCATAAAATGGGGCAAAAGTCACTTAACAAATGTCTTGCTGGGCAACAGAAATTTTGGATTCACCATTCCACTACTGGAAGTTATGAATGAGGTGATGTCAGAGAGTAGGATACCCAAATCATGGTCAGAGGTATATATTACGCTCCTATCCAAAGAGGAGGTTGATTTATTACAAAGTAAGAATTATAGACCCATCTCCTTGCTGAATTCAGAATATAAGTTATTTGCTTTGATACTAGCAGAAAGACTTAAAAAATATTTAAATGGGTTCATTCATCCTGATCAAAATGGGTTTCTACCAAAAAGACAAATCAAAGATAACATGAGGATAATTTTGAATACATTGGAATATTATGAGGCACACCCTGAAAAACAAATGGCTTTGATCTTTTAAGATGCCCAGAAAGCATTTGACAATGTGAATTGGCGATTTATGTTTTTACAATTGGAACAGATGAATTTTGGCAAGAAATTTACACAAGCCATTCAATACAATAATACAATACAATACAATACAATAGTATTGCATTGTATTGTGTTGTGTTGTATTGTATTGTATTGTGTTGTGTTGTGTTGTATTGTATTGTATTGTATTGTATTGTATTGTATTGTATTGTATTGTATTGTATTGTATTGTATTGTATTATTGTATTGAATGGCTTGTGTAAATTTCTTGCCAAAATTCAAAAATGAAAAAAAGTGAGGCCACACTTGGAATACTGCATTCAGTTCTGGTCGCCACAATGTAAAAAAGATGTGGAGACTCTAGAAAGAGTGCAGAGAAGAGCAACAAAGATGATTAGGGGACTGGAGACTAAAACATATGAAGAACGGTTGCAGGAACTGGGTATGTTTAGCTTAAGAGAAAGAAGGTCTAGGGGAGACATGATAGCAGTGTTCCAATATCTCAGGGGTTGCCACAAAGAAGAGGGAGTCAAACTATTTTCCAAGGCACCTGAGGGTAGAACAAGAAGCAATGGGTGGAAACTAATCAAGGAAAGAAGCAACTTAGAACTGAGGAGAAATTTCCTGACAGTTAGAACAATTAATCAGTGGAACAGCTTGCCGCCAGAAGTTGTGAATGCCCCAACACTGGAAGTCTTTAAGAAGATGTTGGATAGCCATTTGCCTGAAACGGTATAGGGTTTCCTGCCTAGGCAGGGGGTTGGACTAGAAGGCCTCCAAGGTCCCTTCCAACTCTACTATTGTATTGTATTATAAACCATATACCATAAACAAACCATATACCATTCAAACCATATACCATAAACAAACAGCAAAGATAATGATAAATGGAAAATTGACGGATTCTATTGAAATAAAGAAAAGGTACGAGACAAGGCTGCCCATTATCATCTTTATTTTTTGTTTTAACACTAGAAGTATTAAATAGAAAGATCAGAGAAGAAAAAGAAATAAAAGGAATGAAAATCAAAAAAGAAGAATATAAACTATAAGCATTTGCAGATGACTTGGTTTTTATTCTCGAGGATCCACTTGAAACGGCACTCAAATTGATTGAGAGAGTAGAGGAACATGGGAATGTAGCTGGTTTGAAAATAAAGACAAAATGAAATTTTTGACAAAGAATATAACACTTAAGTTGCATTACTGAAATAAACTTTGCACGATATTCTAATTTTTCGAATTTTTTGAGTTTCACCTGTATATGAATTGAATAGTTAGAACATCTTGTTTAAAATGAAGAAATAATTATTGTAGTTGAATATATGAGACACAATGATAAAGATGTATTTATATACATTTGATAGATATTTTTTGATTTTACACATAATTGGAAGTAATGATACACAAATATAAAACGTTGGTGATTCTTTTTTTTCTTATATACTGTAAGAAATATCAGAAAAGGATAGATTATACTATAAAGATATGTTATTATTTAATAGATTTATAATGATGTAACAGATAGTTAGCATACATATGAATTTAACCTTTAGAATACATGTTTAAAAGGAAGAAATTATAACAGAGCATTATATGAATATATGATTTACAATGATAATCAACGTACTAAAGTATATTGGGTTGATAACTATTGATTTTATATACAACCGAAAGCGGTGATGAATAAATGTTTATGACCAAATGACATGCTAAATAGTATTGTAACTGATGATATTTTTTACGTATGTTTTTGTTTGTTTTAAAAAAAAAATTAAACCTTTTTTTTTTAAAAAAAAGAAATTTTGGATTCAATTGTGGTCATATGTTGAGGACTACGTATAGTGATTTAGTATAGTGCTATGGGGTGTCTTCTACTCAGGTTCCAGAAGTGACAATCTAGAGCAGAGGTCTCCAACCTTGGCAACTTTAAGACTTGTGGACTTCAACTCCCAGAATTCTTGAACTAGTAATGCTGGTTGAGGAATTCTAGAAGTTGAAGTCCACAACTCTTAAAGTTGCCAAGGTTGGAGGCCCCTAATCCAGAGAATCTAGAGGACTTTCAGAACCATAAGCATTCCAAAGTGGTGGAAGTCTTCCATTTCTGAAGACTCTCACCAGTCCTAATGCTCAAAGGGTTACCTACCACATCCCCTCATGGAGTCATAAAAAAACAAACAAACCAAGATCCCCACCATTCAGCTACCCAAACCCAAAGATCACCCATTCTTCCTCCATCTGGAAATCTGGAACAATGCAAAGATTATCCTCCTCTTTCTTTTCCTTATCCTCGTTTTGTTGAGTTGGTGTCAGGCCTGCGAGTCTTATCTGCTTTTGGACTCAGGCCTGCCACACTTTCTATTATTCTACTATGCCTTTTCTATTGTGGGATAATGAGAGGGGGGATTGTATGGAGTTAGATGCTATCTAGCCATAACAAAATTCTTTCTAGAAAGCCAAGGTCATCCTTTGCCTCTGCACCTCTGCACCTGACAGGAACTGGATGAGTGGAAGCTGCCAGCATGGCAGTGGAAGATTGGACCATGTGATGGACTTGTGGGTGTGGGGGCAGGATCTTGAACTTTTAACTGGGTGGGAAAATCGGGAAGCCTTCAGATTCGGATTTTCCCAGATGTGCCTACATGGCTCTCTTAATAAATTGGAACTTTGAGGAATCCTTTGCCTCGGACTCTGATTTAATTTTGGATGTTATTTGGAACCTTGACAGTTGGCATATTTCACTTCTTACAGAGAAGGTGGCAGCTGCTGTAAACTTTCCTCATCTACTTATTGCACAGAAACGATGACCCACTCAGAGACCTTCTGACAAGCGAAGTCAATTGGGAAGCCAGATTCACTCAATTTCAGTGCTTCTAACTCAGGGGTGTCCAAACTTGAGAACTTTAAGACTTGTGGACTTCAACTCCCAGAATTCCCCAGCCAGCCATGCTGGCTGGGGAATTCTGGGAATTGAAGTCCACAAGTCTTAAAGTTCTCAAGTTTGGACACTCCTGTTCTAACTGAACAACTGCAGCAATTCACTTAACAACGTTGGCAACAACGTTGGTCATGAAATGGGGCAAAAGTCACTTAGCAGCAGAAATGTTGGGCTCAGTTGTGATAAATTGAAGACTACCTGTATCTGAGGAGAAGCTGGGAAACTTTAAAACATTAATGGAAAAGCAGCCACTTCCTTAGTTGGGATTGGAAATGTTTGTTTTTCTTTTTTTAAAAAAACCCTACATTAATCTAATTTTGGCATCTACGCTATCACTTTAGTGTCTCAAGATGAGGAGCAGTTCTACCAATGAAAGCTGTGATTAGAAGGATTCTGGGTCATTTTAGTAAAAGGAGATTTGGGAATGAATTCCCCCTTCCATTCATATAATCTGTGTAAGTATGTATAGCAATAGCCATAGCAATCACTTAGACTTATATACAGCCCTCTCTAAGTGGTTTACAGAATCACCATATGGCCCCAAACAATCTGAGATCCTCATTTTACTGACCTCAGAAGGATGGAAGGCTGAGTCAACCTTGAGCCGGTCAGGATCGAACTCCTGGCAGTTGGCAGAGTCAGCCTGCAATACTGCATTCTAACCACTGCGCCACCACAGCTCTTATGAAATGGTTTGCTTAGGTATCAGGATTATAGGGTTGCCCTACAACAATGATGGGTTTCAAATTTTTTTAGAACCTCTTCTGTAGGTGTGGCCTGCTTTGTAGGAGTGGCTTGACATCCATGTGACCAGGTGGGAGTGGCTTGCCAGCCATGTGACTGGGTGGGCATGGCCAACTTGTAAAATGTGGGGAAACTCACTTAACAACGCTCTTGCTTAGCAACCAAAATGTTGGCTCAGAAACTCTGGCATTTGAAGCACGCAAGTCTTAAAGCTGTCAAGTTACATGACCCTTGCACCCCTAACCCTTTAGGAAAAAAAAACCCAGAGGTGTTCAAACTTGACAGCTTTAAGACTTGTGGACTTCAACTCCCAGAATTCCTCCTCTCGCTCTTCATCTTGATGCTATGCGGATGGGCGGTGGGAGGGAGCTGGAACCGGTTCTAAATGGCACTGTAGATTTGTGGAACCTCTTCTATAGAAGAGGTTAGAACTGGCAGGAACCCATCCCTGCCCCACAACCACAGGAGACTATAAGATAGGAAATGGAGTCTTAATGTTCCGGAGAGATTTCTGAATCAAAAATAGGATTCTCCACTCACTCATTTTTCATGAGGCCTGGAAGTCCTTGGGCAAAAGATCTATATTAGTTCCCTAGAGATGATTCCCCATTACTACTTTGCTATCTTCTGAAATTATGGGAAGATGAAGATGCTCTGTTCTTCTCCTGATACATTTTGTGAGACATTCAAAGACACCGCTGGTGAGTCTTCTGCCTTGCCTTTGAGGTTAGTGCTCAGATAATGCTTCACACTTGGTCACCGTCCCTGGTGTGCAAGGAGAGAGAACTGAGACAGAAAACTAGAAAAATCCAACTAGAAAAGCCTTCTTCAGATTGAACTTGATTCCTCCTGACTTCATCAACACACCCACCACAGCTTTAAACTCCAATATAAAACAAGGACATGAATAAGGCAAAATATTGCCAAATGTTTGTTGAAACAGCCACTATTATTTTAAAAGACATTTCTGGGAAACTTTTATTTTTTATAAATTTAAAAAAAAAAAGGAAAATGTGATCAAGGAACTCAGAAGGGCTCGTTTACGACCAGCCTCTGTGCCTCTTGGAACTGGCATAGGTATTGTTTTGCAATTTCACAACAGGGTAATGAATCACCTAGAGATGTAGAGTTTGTTCTTCACATGCCTTCTGCTAGGTTATCCATTTCCTGATCCTGCAGTTTTCACTGTGCTGTGCCAGAGAAATCCAGAATAATGAATGTTTTACCCAAAACACAACTGTTTTCAGAGAAAAGGTTACCTAGTTAAATATATGAATCTGTCTTTTCCCCCCCTCACCCCTCCTCTCTCTCACACACACACACACACCACACACACACTTTTATTGCAGACTAGATGATAATCCGGCGTTGCTTCCCAAACCTCCGGTAGGCCCACTTTTTTTGCCCAATCCGAGTCTCCCCACATGCCCTGCACTTACCTGCATCTAAAACAGGCCACTGGCAGTGGCGGAGTGGGGTGGGCAGGGCCAGCCAGCAGTGGGATTTAGGGGGAGGGTCTCTGAACTGCATAGAATCTTAGCTAGAGGTTCTCCCGAACCCCTGCAAACCCCCAGCAGCCCAGCCCTGCTTTCGTGCTATAATTGTATAACCTTCAGCTTCACTGCACTATGGAATGAAGGAGAATTGGGTGAAGAGGATAGCATGGGAGTCCTTGATTAAATGCTCACAACCACCATACATGTTTAGCAAGCTATTGTTTCTTAACCTCTTTCCCCGCATAAAAGTTGCCCACATGAAGGCCCATTGGTGTTGCAGCCATGTCTCCAAAGTCGGGGAAGAGGATGTGGCAATGGTCTTTCATGCAACTTTTAGCTGTAATCAGAAACACTGCCCAGACTTGATATAAGTGCTTGTGTGTGCAATAGATTGCAAGCAAGCTACTCAGTTGCTGATGTGTTGATCAACCTACTGACCAACAGAGCCTTGCCTAAGCCTTTGGAGCTCTTGTCTGGGCCAGTGGTGGAGTCTCCAAGACTACTAGGGCTTTTGTTAGTGGCGAAGTCCTGTCCGACCCATCACGACCCCATGGACAACGTTCCTCCAGGCCTTCCTGTCCTCTACTATCCTCTGGAGTCCACGCCTACTGCTTCAGTGACTCCATCCAGCTACCTCATTCTCTGTCGTCCCCTTCGTCTTTTGCCCTCAATCGTTCCCAGCACCAGGCTCTTCTCCAGTGAGCCCTTCCTTCTCATTAGGTGGCCAAAGTATTTGAGTTTCATCTTCAGGATCTGGCCTTCTAAAGTGCAGTCAGGGTTGACCTCCTCTAGGACTGACAAGTTTGATTGCGTTGCAGTCCAAGGAACTCACAGGAGTCTTCTCCAGCACCAGAGTTCCAAGCACCAAGACTTCTGAGGCTGGGCAACTTCAATTTCCATGACTTTCATGGGAGTTTCCCATTGGACAGGGATTTTATAGCCTCTATATTGATCATGGATCTATTCCAGGTGTTATCAGGCAAGTCGTCACAGGATAAATATGGCCTCAGAGCAGTGGTGATATGATCTGAAGATGGAGAAGATACTTATCGATTGCCATGGTCCAATCAATACCAATGCCAATCCCAAGATGGAAATGGGGGCATTGCCACCTTCTTCCCCATGTGTTGAAGGAGTTAGTGGGGTTCTTCCTCTTGATTCAGCCATATTTGAATCAATAAATGAAGATTGAATCTTCAACTTGCCAATGATGATACTCAACTATACATCTTCACCTCAGAGTGAGGTGTTCTGAAGGGCTTAATTCTAATTCTAATCCAGAGTTTGAAGGTTGAAAGGAACTCAACGGGTCAAAATAAGCTTAAATTAAATTCCACCAAGATGTTGTTCATAGTCGAACAACCTGGGCTAATCATCACTCCAAGGGTAATCCTGGATGAAGTCATACTCCTCTCGAAGAGCAACTGACCAGGTGGAGATCTTCCTAGATTCATATTCAAGCAACAGGTTGAAGATGGGGCCAGGGGAACTTTGGTCAACTGTTTAGAGAAGGAAACCCTTAAAAACTGTGCCATGTCTTCATCTCAAACTATTGCAACATGGGGCTGCCCTTGAAAATGACTAAGAAGCTGCAGTTGTCCCCAAGTGAAGCATCCTGGTTACCAAGAGAGAGTTAGCAGTATTATTAAACCATCAGATGTTGCAATACTTGCAAATAGGTTTTTAGGCCCAATATAAAATGCTGAAGTTAACATTATAGGTCTATGGAGATTCTCAGTCATCCAGATCAGATTAACAGAGTTAGAAGGTACCTTGTAGGTCATGTAGTCCAACCCCCTCCCAAGCAGGAGACCCGACACCATTTCTGACAAATGGCAGTCCAATCTCTTGTTGAAAGCCTCCAGAGATGTAGCTCCCACAACTTCCAAAGGCAAGCTGTTCCATGGGTTGATTGCACTCACCGTCAGAAAATTTCTCCTTATTTCCAAATTGAATCTCTCCTTGTTCAGTTTCCATTCATTATTCCTTGCCTGGCTGGTCCATGGTTGTCCCAAAGATGCTTCTTCAAGAGGTTAACATTATAGGACTAGCTCATCCACCGAGATGCAGCCTCCCTTCACCCCAAGGGAGGCTGCTGAGAATCATCCCCCCTCATGAAAGGATTGAGGTGCTAGAGCAGTGTTTCTCAAACTTGGCGACTTTAAGTCCTGTGGACTTCAACTCCCAGAATCCCCCAGCCAGCATAGCTGGCTGGGGAATTCTGGGAGTTGAAGTCCACAGGACTTAAAGTCGCCAAGTTTGAGAAACACTGTGCTAGAGGATCCTATTCAGTGGTAATTGACCCCAAGATATGGGATATTTTGATCCTGAATCTATGGGGCACTCATCCTTCACAAGATAGTCAGAACGAGTCTGTCCTAAGGTTTTTTTTAAAATTAATTTTGGGTAGAGTTGACTTTTGTAAGTTATGCTTAGTGACTTCTGTTCTATTGCAAATCACTCTTACTCTGTTAAAGTTGGACCAGAGGTGGGTTCCTACCAGTTCGGACTGGTTCGGCTGAGTAAGTAGTAACTTGGCCTGCCACGCCCCTGAACTGGTTCTATCGGCGGCAGTGCCATCTTGATTTTTGGTTCTGCAAATGTGCAGAATAATCTTCATTGCAAAAATTCAATATTTTTTTTCCTTTTCTAACGTTGTGCGCATGCGCAGGTCTTTTAGGTGCAAATGTGCACACACGCCGAGCCGGCAGTAATTCCAGTAGCAACCCACCCCTGAGTAGGACAGTATAGAAATGCTTGGAGAAATAAATAATCACCTAAAGTAGAGATTAAGGAAGAAAGCGCCCACAAAATGATTAGGACTACAACTTCACATGTTACTCACGTTGGCTGGTGTTTGTGGCAGCTGAAACGGAGAGCATCTGAAGGTTACTAAGTGCCTATCCCTGATCAAGGGAGGTTATTGCAGCTGCCCAGAAGAATGCAATATTACGCTTCTGTAATACAATGGCTGAGAAATATCACTGTCTGCAATTGTGCAGCCACCAAACTGTTTTTTAGGCAAGTTTTATTGTTTACTGGTTGTGTAAAGAAAAGCTAACAATGTGCCTGGGGCATTTTATGGATGAATCCAAAGGAAAGTTGAGAGGAAAAGAAAAGAAATGAAATGAGTTGAAATTTCCTGCATGGCTGGCAAAAAAAATAAAATGTGTCCCCTCCAAAATACCGTGTTTCCCCGAAAATAAGACAGGGTCTTATTTTCTTTTGACCTCTGAAATAAGTGCTTAGTCTTATTATTTTTGAGGTGCAGGAGGCATCGAGCATCATCACTTCGTGGCTACTGCTGTGTTGCAATATTTTCGGGGGAGGGCTTATTTTAGCGCATGCGCTCAAAAGCCTGACTGGGCTTATTATCTGGGCTTATTTTCAGGGAAACAGGGCATATTTTCCCCACATTAGCCACAATTTGAGGCAGGGGGGTGGTTGCAAAATGTGAGAAATAAATAATTTAGAAGAGAGATGGAGAATGAGGAAAGTACTTTCAGAATCCTGGCCTTAAAGTAAAAGCCTGTGCAATAATGTTATTCCCCAGTTCAGGGGTGTCCAAACTTGGGAACTTTAAGACTTGTGGACTTCAACTCCCAGAATTCCCCAGCCAGCATGGCTGGCTGGGGAATTCTGGGAGTTGAAGTCCACAAGTCTTAAAGTTCCCAAGTTTGGACACCCCTGCCCTAGTTTATTCATTCATTAGATTTTTTTACTCCATCTTTATAAGTAACTCAAGGTGTTGAATGTACAGAATGCTCCTTTCTCTTCCTATTTGCCCCACAACAACAGCCCTGTGAAGTGGGTTGGGCTGAGGGTGAGTGACTGGTGACTCTCATGCCTAAGGTGTGACTAGAACTCATTGACCCCTGGTGATTGGTCCAAAGTCACCCATCCAATGTTCAGGCCTAAGGCGGGTCTAGAATATATGGACTCCAAGTGATTGGTCCACCCAACCAGCTTTCATGCTTAAGGCGGGACTATAACTCATAGTCTCCTCACTTCTAGACTAATGCCTTAACGTTTCTCAACCTTGGTCACTTTAAGATGGGTGGACTTCAACTCCCAGAATTCCCCAGTCTGCTGTATTGGCTGGGGAATTCTGGGAGTTGAAGTCCACCAGTCTTAAAGTGGTCATGGTTGAGAAACACTGCCTTAATTATCTTGTTGTTTTCTCATAGTTACTTCCATGTCTTTGTTTCAATTTTCTATTAAAGGAGCCTCTGCAGGTTACTAAACCTGCTTCCTAATGCCTCCATGCTCCTCATCTCTGTGATACTGTTTATTGTTTCTCCCCATTCACCTTCCTATCAGTTGACATTTGTCCTATCTGACTTATGTTTCCACGGAAGGCAACACCTGTCGCAAGGTAGGGTATTTGCAACATTCATTGGAAAGTCTGTTAGGTAATCGTGATTGTGTGCGATGGAAATATCTTGAGTAAACAGCGACTTGTGTACACGGCCACTTGCTCAAGAGGGCCAAAATGTTACGTTACCCCTTTGCACGTAGGATGTTTTGAAAATTAAAATAACAACCCAAACACTGAGTGGCTTATCTGATCCATGACAGGTTAATCCAGCCTGGTTGACTAAGAATTTCTTGTGGAAGTCGAACGTGGTTCTTAAGGAATAATAAACCAGGATTTTCAAATGTCTTTCCAAAGCTGCATCTCAAAAGATCACCCATTCCCTTCTAGACCAGAGGTGGGTTCCTACCAGTTGGGACCAGTTCGGACAAGTATGTAGTAACTCAGCCTGCCACGCCCCCGAACCAGTTCTATCCTCAGGGGCGCCATCTTGATTTTTGGTTCTGCATATGCGCAGGACAATCTTCATTGCAAAAATGTGTTTTTTTTCCCTTTTCTAACGTCATGCGCATGTGCAAACCTTTTTAGGTGCAAATGTTTGCACGCCGAATTGAAAGAAATGCCAGCAGCAACCAACCCCTGTTCTAGATGCTTTGAATTTCAATTTGCCCTAAAATCATGGTCATGGAAGAGCACTGTATGAATGACATCCCCAAAACATTTAGAAGAAGAACAAAGTGCTTTAATTCTACCAAGAAGGACATAAAATGAAAGATGGGATCTGGCCAACTTTCTGAGCCATCTACAGTTGTGGCCCAAATTGTGGAAACTTTTTGGGAAATGTGTACAGTATTTTTGAGGATTGATGGCTAATAACACCACTTTTGGGGGGGGGGAGTAGTACCATAAAATTATATATCTATGGAAAGATAATTTAATCGAGAATGTAATGAATAACCTTTATGAAGGATTTGCTATTAGAATAGCAGTTATAAAGAAGAAAAGCGAAACACGTAGAAAAAATGAGATACACAAAAATTATCACCATCTCAGTTAATACTTAGTGGAGTAACTTTAGCACGAATTACAGCCTTACAACGTCTTCCCATGGAGTGAACCAAGTCTTTTAGTTCTGCAGCTGTTATAATGTGAAGAAAGAAAGCTACCTGATATCAACCTAAGCAATTGTGCTTCCTTTTTCTGGTTACCTGGCTATAACATTTCATAGATACAAATAATTGAACAAACTTTGTTGCATTACATTCTCCCCAACAGGGAGTACTATTAGCCAACAAACTTCAAAAGTACATTTTTCCCAAAAGGTTTCCACAATTTTGACCACTACTGTACTTAAGAGCCAAAAGTGGGCATCGCATTGATGCAGACACAACATTACACACACAAGTATCTAAAATTCATCTAGAACTGGGAGGTTTGGAAGCTCAGGGTGAATTATGATGGTTTGGTTTCTAAGCATGCGGTGGGTTAGGATGCATCCTTGCATAGTACATTCATTAAAATTCTTCCACTTATTTCTTTTCCCAGTTCATATTCCCCTCGGGTGTATCTTCTCTGTGTTGCTTCTTCAAGCTCCTGACTCCCTTCCAGAGATGTTTCTGTCTTTATTAATGGGAAGAAATTAGATTAGGATTACGGTGTCTTCAAAAGCAGGCCAAAACTGGACCCGTTTCATTTTCTTTTTCTTTCTTTCTTTCTCTTTCTTTTTTCTTCCTTCCTTCCTTTGTTTCTCTTTCTTTTTTTCTTCCTTCCTTCCTTTGTTTCTCTTTCTTCTTCTTTCCATTCTTTCTTTTTCTTTCTTTCTCCCTTCCTTCCGTTGTTTCTCTTTCTTTTTTCTTCCTTCCTTCCTTTCTTTCTCTTTCTTTTTTTCTTCCTTCCTTCCTTTCTTTCTTTTTCTTCTTCTTTCCATTCTTTCTTTCTCTTTCTTTCTCCCTTCCTTTCTTCCTTCCGTTGTTTCTCTTTCTTTTTTCTTCCTTCCTTCCTTTCTTTTTCTTCTTCTTTCCTTCCTTTCTCTCTTTCTTTCTCCCTTCCTTTCTTCCTTTCTTTTTTCTTCTTTCCTTCCCTTCTTCCTTTCTCTTTCTCTTTCTCTTTCTCTTTCTTTTTCTTTTTTCTTTTTCTTCCCTTTTTTCTTCCTTCCCTTTCCTATTTCTTTCTTTCTTTCTTCCTCCCTCCCTCCCTTTCTTTTTTTTTTCTTTCCACCACCACAAAGTCGGTAGTTCAAAAGGGCTGAAAGGAAATTCATCCTCAGAGATAAAAAAAAAAAACTATTATTGAGAAATATGGTGGCAAAGCAACTAGTAAATTATATACCAGTGACAGTTTGAGGGATGACTTGTTATTCAGGCAGGATCAAACAAAAACCTCCTCTTTTGAACTTAATCGTCTTCACCGCAAGCCTGGGAGGTCTCATGCAACTCTCAAATCCCTTTTTAGTCTTTAGGAGTTAAGAGCCCCTCAAAATGATGGATGAGTACATAGTGCACAATCCCAAAGAGGCTTTCTAAAACTACACTTCAGGAATTTGATGTATGCCCCTGAATATTGTCTAGTTTAATGAAAAGAAGGACTAGGGGTGACATGATAGCAGTGCAGTGACGTGCGGTGAGGTTTATGGCTGGTGAGGCTGGTGATGTCATCAGCGCGAGCCGCGGTCCCCTTCATGTTGACTCAGGAAGGCGGGGAATGGGACCACGTGTGCAGGAGGCTGAGACAGCTTCAGCCTCCTGCATACATGGTCCCATTCCCCGCCTTCCTGACTCCTGAGTCAACATGAAGGGGACCACGGAGCACGCTCCGCAGTCCCCTTCATGTTGACTCAGGAAGGCGGGGAATGGGACCACGTGTGCAGGAGGGAGGCTGAGGCTAGAGGAGCAGAAGGCCCCTCAGCGCCTTTTCCCTTTTCCCTTTTTTTTAATTTTCATGATGAGAGCGGTGAGGCTCTGCCTCCCCTGCCTCCCCTGACCGCACGTCCCTGTAGCAGTGTTCCGGTATCTCAGGGGCTGCCACAAAGAAGAGGGAATCAAACTATTCTCCAAAGCACCTGAAGGCAGGACAAGAAGCAATGGGTGGAAACAAATCAAGGAGAAAAGCAACCTAAAACTAAGGAGAAATTTCCTGACAGTGAGAACAATTAATCAGTGGAACAACTTGTCTCCAGAACTTGTGAATGCTCCAACACTGGAAGGTTTTAAGAAGAGATTGGACAATCATTTCTCTGAAATGATACAGGCCTTCCTGCCTGAGCAGGGGGGTTGGACTAGAAGACCTCCAACGTTCCTTCCAACTGTATTCTGTTATTGTGAAAATCTGATCTTGGGGTGAGTCTCTGAAGTTCATACTTCTCCAAATGTTGTGACACCATCTTCACTAATTTGGATGTTTCAAATCCGAAGTTACACACAAGTGCAACCTTTAAAGAAGGATTGAAATACCTTCTAAATGCAGGGGTGGTGAAACAGAACAGAGTTGAATTACGGAGGAACATATCAGCATGACAATGGAGTGGAGATACAGTAGATCAAACAGCAGCATCCAAAATCTGAATGATAGTAGATGCTGCCTACCATCAATATTATCTACCATCAATATCCCAATGAAGGAGCTACCAATTCAGATAAACAAGCTAACCCTAAAAATTGCCCAATCAAGGAACCACCAAGCACACCTTCACTAATGCCAGCAAGCCACAAGTATATAAACAGAGTGCAAATCCCACTTTCTGCTAGCACTGATGATGTTACCTAGTTGGGTAAGGAAGCAACAGAGCGCAGTAAACATCAAGGACACCTTAATAGATCTATGTTGCAATGAAAGTCCTATCCCTTTTGTATGCATGCCACAAAACGTTGCTCCAAGCAGATGTCAACCTTCCCTGCAGACACTGCTACCCTACCCCTTACTACTTGAACTTGAACTTTATAACTTTATTGTCACTCTGAATGTACACTAATCGGCATACATTAAAACAGCGGTGGGATTCAAATAATTTAACAACCGGTTCTCTGCCGTGATGATTTCTTCCAACAAGCAGTTCACCAAACTGCTCAGAAAGTTAACAACCAGTTCTCTCCTTGAAGGGGTGCGAACTGGCTGAATCCCACCATTGCATTAAAAATGAAATTTCATTGCAATTTAAACGGTCACCACCTCCAACATTACACTGCATAAACATGACAAGATAAATAAATAAATGAATACCAAATTAGGTATATACCCACATATATTATATGGCATGGAGAAACAACACAATCTAGCTCAGGTGTATACATGTTTATGGCCAGGAAAACGAATCTTGTGAGTTTACTGGACAGATGGCATAGGGAACAAAGCTGTTACAGAATCTGGCAATCCTGCTAGAAATACTTCGAAACCTCCTCCCAGAGGGAAGCAACAGAAACAGATCATGAAGTGGGTGGTGGGGGGGGTCTCTAATGATGCTTTCAGCTTTAAGCACATAGCGCTTATAAGCAGTATCCTGAATAAAGGGAAATGAGCTTCCTATAACCTTCTCAGGTGTCCTCACCACTCTCTGTATGGACTTCCCATCGGAGGCACTGCTGCCACCAAACCAAACAGTGATGCAGTTAGTTAAAACACTCTCAATCCTGCCTCTGTAAAAAGTGGTCAGGACAGAAGGAGAAAGATGCGTACTCCTTATCCGACGCAGGAAATGCAGACGTTGGTTTGCATGCTTCACTAAGGATGGCGTGTGGAGAGACCAGGGGGAAGGATATTGCAAAATCTCCATTCCCTCCCCGTTCCTGGGGGAAGGATACTGCAAAATCTCCATTCCCTCCCCGTTCCTGGGGGAAGGATACTGCAAAATCTCCATTCCCTCCCCACTCTGGGGCCAGCCAGAGGTGATATTTGACGGTTCTCCAAACTACTCAAAAATTCCACTACCGGTTCTCCAGAACCTGTCAGAACTTGCTGAATTTCACCCCTGAAAGCTACTGCCTTCAGATTGGAAATAGCTGTTGTAAATTAAGACCACGTTATGCTAATAGAGTAAGGGAACATTATGCTCACATGATAGCCTAAGCCATAAACCAGCCAACCCTATTTTAGTTTTTTATTGTGCAAACCCAGCTCAGGTGCTCAGTTTATAGTTGCAAAGTATGAGTTCAGAACCACTGGAATGAATTAAGCTTGTTTAACGTAATGGGATGTGAGAATAACCTTGAGGAACGGAAGAAAAAGCAAAACACTACCTGTACTTAGGATTGTCTGGTCTTAAGGGCGATACAGCATTGGATAAGTGGCTCCCCAAACTTCAATTGCACAATTTGCATAACCAGCAATGCCTTTACCCTGGGAGCAAAGAAAAGACTGGAAAATCTGTCTAAATGATCTGTTACCAACATCTTTATTATGGTATAAATAAACATTCGATACTGTAAGAGCAAGCTTACCATCTGTTTCCCTATACAAAGAACTAGGAAGTAAGGACACACATAAACAGACGCACAAATGTTGTCAGAACACACGCATGGGATAATAGAATCCAGCTGGAAAAGAGTCGCTCAGCTATCCTTGATGGAGATGGTGTAGCCCCAACAACCTGATTGTGTAGCCTGGGGAGAGGCAGAACATGAGACTCCCAGCTCTGGATCTGCTTCGCCCTGCCTACACACAAAGGGAGTGAACTTTGTCATGCCACTCTCTATTAAATTGCAGACTGGTTTTGATTGTTTTTTTAAAAAAAACAATCTGAGTAATATTACCTGTGGCTCCCTGTGGCCTTCCGGGTGCGAGTAATATTACCTGTGGCTCCCTGTGGCCTTCCGGGTGCGTTTCAAGGTGTTGGTTATCATCTTTAAAGCGCTCCATGGCACAGGACCTAGTTATTTGCGGGATCGTATCCTGCCCCATACATCCCTTTGACCGATTCGCTCTCACAGAGAGGGACTCCTCCGGGTGCCGTCCACTAGGCAATGCCAGCGGGCGATGCCCAGGAGTAGGGCCTTCTCTGTGATGGGCCCGACCCTCTGGAATGACCTCCCCCCGGATATCAGAACTACCACCGACCTCCACTCCTTCCGTAAAAAGCTTAAAACCCACCTGTTCAATTTAGCCGGCCTGGCCTAGTCCCAATTTTAGTCCCTCAGGTCTGCATTTTTAAATTTTTAGGGGTACGCTTTTTAGTTGGTTTTAACTTTTATTATTCTGTACAGCTGTGTTTAGGTTTAATTCGCTTTTAAGGGTATAGGGTATTTATCTTTTGTATTTGTTTTTAATGAGACGCCTGTACACCGCCCCGAGTCCCTTCGGGGAGAGGGGGCGGTCTATAAATTTTGTAAATAAATAAATAAATAAATACCTCTGCAGACTGGTTTCTTCCTAATTTTTTCTTTGCTTTCCAGTCTGGCCTAGAATTTTCTAGTGGTTCCCCCACCCCCCTCTCTCCCTCCCTCTCTCCCTCCCTCCCTCTCTCTCTCTCTCTCTCTCTCTCAGAGTGTCAAAAACGTACGTGATGACGTCCTCCTACAGAGGGCGCCTGCAAAGGTAAGCAAACAGCGAGGGGGGGTGTGGAATCCACTGTGCCACTCAATTTAGATATAAATTGCGTCTCACAGCTGGTCGTCAGAAAAACCGGTTTGCCCGAATCGGTAGCATTTTTTTTTACTACCGGTTTGGGCGAACAGGTAGTATTTTTAATACCGGTTCAGGCTAACTGGTCCGGTAGCATTTTACCCCTGGTGTGCGGGTGTGTGCGCGCACCTTCAAATCAGTTGACCCGCATGATGCTTTTTCAGGAGGCAACTGGATTTTCTTGTCTTTTTCTTTGAAGACCTTTCGCTTCTCATCCAAGGAGCTTCATCAGCTCTGACAGAATGGTGGGGAATCCTCTCAGAGCTGTAGAAGCTTCTTGGGTGAGAAGTGAAACGTCTTCAAAGAAACAAAAAAACCCAGAAAATCCAGTTGCCTCCTGAAAAAGCACCTTTGGGATAACCATGACCTGGATGACTGAGAATCTCTACAGACTTTGAGTCAGCTTTTGACACCTGGCAACTGTCTAGAAAAGTCTCTGAGATTTTCTTGGCAATTTTTTTAGAAATCATTTGACCCTGTCGCCTTCCTAGGGCTAACAGTAGGGGACATGACAGCAGTGTTCCAATATTTGTGGGGCTGCCACAAAGAAAAGAAAAGGGAGTCAACTTTTTTTCCAACGCATCAGAAGGCAAGACAAGAAGCACTTGTGCATGGAAACTAATCAAGGAGAGGAGCAACCTGGAATTGAGGAGAAACTTTCTAACAGTGAGAACAATTAACCAGTGAAACAAGTTGCCTTCAGACATTGTGGGTGCTCCATCCCTGGAGGTTTTTAAGAAGAGACTGGACACCTAATTGTCTGAAATGGTATAGGACCGTGATGCCAACCTTTTTGTTCTCGCGTGCTGAAAATGAATGTGCGCGCACGACAGCGCATGCATGCATGGCCACACCCATAATGCAATGCATGCATGACACCCCTCTGTGTGCCCCTCACTCCCTGTGCAGGTGCACCTGACCACCCCATGCTCCTCATGTGCCCCCTGCCACCATGCACTTGCGCATGTGACCCTCTGCGCCTTGTTTTGGGCCTAGCAGGACTCCCTGAAGCCTCTTGGGATCAAAAATGGGCCAAAGGAGGGCACGCTGCATCCCCCACTCCCTCCCTCCCCCAGTGCTTGCACACGCAACCCCCCCTGTCCCTCGCGCATGTGTGTGCAAACCAGTGGTGGGTTTCAAAAATTTTTAGAACTTCTTCTGTAGGTGTGGCCTGCTTTGTGGGAGTGGCTTGCCGGCCATGTGCCTGAGTGGGAGTGGCTTGGCAGTCATGTTACTGGGTGGGCGTGGCCAAGTAATAAAATGTGGTGAAACTCACTTAACAACGCTCTTGCTTAGCAACCAAAATGCTTGCCCAGAAACTCTGGCATTTGAAGGACGTAAGTCTTAAAGCTGTCACGTTACAAGTCCCTTGCACCCCTAACCCTTTAGAAAAAAAAACCCAGGGGTGTTCAAACGTGACAGCTTTAAGACTTGTGGACTTCAACTCCCAGAATTCCTCCTCTCGCTCTTCATCTTGATGATGTGCAGACGGGTAGGGGGGAGGGAGCTGGAACTGTTTCTAAACGACATTGTAGATTTGTGGAACCTCTTCTATAGAAGAGGTTAGAACTGGCAGGAACCCACCCCTGATGCCAACCCCCCGACCCTCATGCAAAAATCAGCTGACCGGAGGGAAGCGCGCATGCATGCGTGATGGAGCTGAGCTAGGGCGACAGCTTGCGTGCCCTCAGAGAGGGCTCTGTGTGCCACCTGAAGCACATGTGCCATAGGTTCGCCATCACTGGTATAGGATCTCCTGCTTGGGCAGGGGGTTGGACTTCCAGCTCCCTTCCAGCTCTATTCTGATTGAGACTGATTGGCTGGCCCAAGGTAACCCAGCTTACTTTGCGCCTAAATTGAGACTAGAATCAGTCTCCTGTTTTCTAACCTGATGCCTTAACCGCTGCACTAAATTGGCCTTCTATTAATCATCTTCAATTCGTGCATTAATCAAGTCTGATCCTTCTTAGCTTTAGTTAAGATGGGCCCAAAGGTTGACTAAGTATCGTTGTCAGCTGGAACGTACCAGCAAAAAAAGTTGCCCAGCAGGAAAAGAACTGGTGGCCAATTGCTCTTTCAAGCCAAAGCGTGTGGCGAACTCCCAGCTCTAAAACAATGTCCGAGGTGGGGTGGAATGGAACATGGAGAATCAATGGCATTCATTCTGAGGTATGAAATGTAACATTTAATTTCAACTTGTGTAATGGGATCCTACAAAGGGGTGAGATAAAACAGAAGGGAAAAGGAGGAGGTGGAAAGAGAAGTTTGACTCATGGTGACTACTTGGGCGCATCCACCTAGTTTTCTTGGCAAAAGGCGTGGAACTAGTTTAACATTAACTCAATAAAAACGTATATTTAATTTTGATCAGTGCAAAATGAAGAAATGATCTAAAAGAGCGTTCTTAAGATGGCTTCTGACTGGTAGACTTTCAGTACAGTTGACCATTAGAGGGCAGCAAAGAGACACAGGAAAAAATTATTTGCTGCCCTCTAATGTTTCTCTGCATTTCTACAATATGGGTAGCCTTCATCCTGACATCAATTAAACATGGCTGTCTGAGGAATCCTGGGAAGTTAAAGTTGCCACGTTTGTAGACCCCTGTTCTAGACAAACCACTTGGCCAGATGAACATGATTTGGTTGCCCTCTAGCCATTTGCACAGATCAAGTGCTTTGGGAAAGAAATTGTGAAATTATGTGTCTTTATCAATGGAATATAATAAATCATTGTGATTCCACCTAGCAATTTCCCCTAAGTTTCTTGCTCTTCTGCTTCCTCCCCTCCATCTGCCCCCTTGCCCAAAATGGATTTTTCAATACAGGTGCCAGAACAGTGCCAACATAATGACAGATAAACAGGAGCCAGAATATCTGATCTCCTCAGTGATACCTCCCATTACCCAACTTCACACAATCACATACCTTCCTTCTCCCAAAAGGTGTAGATCCACTTTTGATGGTTACCACCCTAACCAAGGTTTTGCTTAATCCAAGTTGTATGAATATCTTATACTTTATCATGATGGCTCTCCACCTCCAAAGTGCTATGAAATAAAGGCCGCACCATGCTGGCAAGAAAGCTTAAGGTTCCTCTTACACATATGTGCTAGTTATTCCTGACTCTAGGGGGTGGTGCTCATCTCCGTTTCAAAGCCAAAGAGCCAGTGCTGTCCGAAGACATCTCCATGGTCATGTGGTCGGCATGACTAAATGCCGAATGTGTACAGAATGCTGTTACCTTCCCACCAAAGATGGTTCCTATTTTCTTACTTGCATTTTTTACATGCTTTCAGCTGCTAAGTTGGCAGAAGCTGGAACAATTAACGGGAGCTCACCCCGTTACGCGGCGCTAGGGATTCAAACCGCCGAACTGCCGACCTTTCTGATCGACAAGCTCAGCATCTTACTTATTATTAGTAAGAAACCTCAGTTTCTTACTAATAATCCCCACACAGTTTCTTCTCCTTTACATCTTCTTTTCAACTTCTTTCCATATTATTTGTATGGTTTACTCAGGACTTGCTTTTTGGAAGCCAGCTCAACAGAGACTCTTTAATTGGTTGACCTTGTTTGGCCGCCAAAGCAACATTGAACCAGATTACTGTAGCTCATGAACAGGTTACCACCAGAAAGACACAGGCCTCTAGATTAAACTGGAAAATCAGAAACCACTCTGAGAAAGACAGTTGTCCCCAATTCTGGTCTGAGCCTGATGCCAAAGACAACGAAGAACACCAGACACAAGATGCAGGTTTTGTTTCCTTTTATTGAAGGGCTTCAGCAAAAAAAGCACAAAAAAAGCCAAAAAAGCCAACACAGTTCTAGGCTGCATCAACAGAAGGATAGAATCATGATCACGTGAAGTGTTGATGCCGCTTTATAATGCCTTGGTGAGGCCACACTTGGAATACTGCATTCAGTTCTGGTCGCCACGATGTAAAAAAGATGTGGAGACTCTAGAAAGAGTGCAGAGAAGAGCAACAAAGATGATTAGGGGATTGGAGACTAAAACATATGAAGAACGGTTGCAGGAACTGGGTATGTCTAGTTTAATAGAAAGAAGGACTAGGGGAGACATGATAGCAGTGTTCCAATATCTCAGGGGTTGCCACAAAGAAGAGGGAGTCAAGCTATTCTCCAAGGCACCTGAGGGTAGAACAAGAAGCAATGGGTGGAAACTAATCAAGGAGAGAAGCAACTTAGAACTGAGGAGAAACTTCCTGACAGTTAGAACAATTAATCAGTGGAACAGCTTGCCTCCAGAAGTTGTGAATGCCCCAACACTGGAAGTCTTTAAGAAGATGTTGGATAGCCATTTGTCTGGAACGGTATAGGGTTTCCTGCCTAGGCAGGGGGTTGGACTAGAAGACCTCCAAGGTCCCTTCCAACTCTGCTATTGTATTGTATTGTATTGTATTGTATTGTATTGTATTAAGGGGTCCCAGCAAGCAAAATGCCAGGACCCAGAACAAAGGATTAAGAAAGCTTTATACAATTTCATGAAGGAAGTTAGCACTCACTCCTCTCCTAGAAAAATGAAATATCCTAGGAAATACAGAAAAGGCAGAGTGTTTTATTTCCCTAGATGAGAAGTGGAGAAACATGCTTTTATAGGCAGGAAACAGGCTCACCCTAAATAGCCTCCAACTTTGTGAATGGGCCATTAAGGTCTGAGCCAGTCTTTTCTGCATAATAAATATCTACCCCCTTCAGCTCCAGGGTGATGAGTGATGGGATTAAGGCATGGGCCACAGAACATGATAGCATTTGTCCTTTACCCATCTCACCACATGGCACCTGGGAAGATTACATCATCATGCAGCCAGTCAACCAAGCCTACAAAGTTAGCTAAGACCCCCGACCCCTGGGGGTCTGACAGCCAATGGGATACATTACTTACACAGGAACAGGAAACAGAGAGGTGGGGCCCAACAGAGGTTATAAAACTCGTCTCTCTCAATATCTATCCCTTTTCTGCTCAGGAACTCAAGCCATGTGGTCCTGTCCACCATTAAACCATCTTTCCAAACTTCCTCCGTGTTTCCAGTGTCTTTTCCCCCGCTTGGAACTGAATCCAGGTGGACATTTCTCCCAACATTCCCTAAAGCAGAAAGCAGGACGAGGTGGGATATATAAGAAATATCATCTAATAAATAATTTAGTAATAATCTAACGATTTGTTCTATTAGTCTCTAACCATCCCTATTCCTAAGCCTTGACTAATGAACGCTCCAGGAGATATCTAATGCTCATTCTATTTGTTCCAGACCAGCCTTACTTCTAACTTCTAAATGAGGTATGCAGGAGGTCTAACTCCTTGTTACTGCTACCAGTTCTCTAACCACCTAGAATGGAGACAAGTGTTATATGTGCATTTTCTCTGTGAATAAACACTATTCCTGCCAGATCAATTCTACAAATACATGTTTCACAGTTTTCTTTCGAATGCATGCCACAGCCTTGCATTGTTTTAGCAGACAACCCATTACACTAACTGGCATATTCTGTCTACTATTCGGAAAATTCTGTGGGTGCATCCTTAAAACAGCACCATCACCTTTCTGGAAAGAATGGCTGGTTTAAGTGTATAGTATTTTATAAATGACAGCGATGTTTCCAGCTGTTGACATCTGTGGTGAATGGAAGTGCTGCTGAGTCATGATGAAAACTCAAAAGCTTTCTAAGATTCACCGGCTAAGCTATTTAAAATACATACGTGTGGAATTTATGTAATGCTGGTTAAACCTTAGGAACGCAATCAGAGACAAATGGGATCAAGTCGAGTCTGACTTCATAATGCTTGATAGTTGACTGTGGCAGTCACCTTTTTTTTAACTAGAGTCCAGTTAGAGAATAGTCTAGTCTAGTGAAAAGAAGGACGAGGGGTGACATGAGAGCAGTGTTCGGACATTTGAAGGTCTGCCATAAAGAAGGTGGGGGCCAATCTATTTTCCAAAGCGCCAGAAGGCAAAACAAGACAAAAATGGATGGAAATTAACCAAGCAGAGAAACAACCTGCCATTAAAGAGAAACCTCCTAAACATGAGAACAATTAACAAATGGAACGGCTTGCATTCAGAAGCTGTGGATGCTCCATCCCTGAAGGTTTTTAGGAAAGAGACTGGACAACCACTTGTCTGGAATAGTATAGGGTCCCCTGTTTGAGCGGGGAGTTAACAGATTAATGTTGGATCCGTAGTGAGGAGACTGAGGCAGCGGTCAGTTCAACGTAGTTTTATTAAGGAACAGGCTAACTGACAACGGACAAAACGCGAGCCGGCTGACAGCTATTTATACTTACAGCTGTCAGCCGGTAGAACCAATAGGAACCCTTGAATTCTCCCGCCGGCTGGAGCGCGCGCCTTGGCCAATCAGAGGGCTTCCTCCGAACGCCCTCTGCTGGCCAGGCTCCTCAGTACTCAACACCCCTTTCCCCCGGATTGCGCATGCGTAATCTTCCAAATATCTTGGTCGTCTGCGCACGCGCTGGGAACGCCTTGGCATAGTTGGTGTGGCGTTCGAGGTGGAAGGAGTGTCGGCCCCGCCCGTGTGACGAGGCCCCAGAGGAGCGGCCGCGACAGGCCCAACCCTAGGAGATGGATGCGTCAGAACAGGTAATGAACCAAACGCACCGGGAGCAACCTGCGCCGACTCGGAGCTAGAGTTTTTTGTGCTGTTGGGCCGGCAGGCGGCGTTGTTAGGGCCTGGCTGTTTCTGTCCGCTGGCTGCAATTCCGGGGACTTCTGCCGGTCGTCGCCGCAACAGGTCTACATGGCGCCTCCAAGATCTCCCATCGTTGAGGAGGACCCTGTAAGAGCAGGGCCCTGTTACATCTGAGATCTTTCCAGGCACCCATTTGGGTTCCCCCGCATAATTCCGGGCGAAAACTTCCTCCCCCACTAGAAAGGATCTCGGGGAGGTGGAAGGGTGAAAGGGGGGGGAAGAACAGAGGGGATGCAGGCGGTCTAAAGTAGACCTGAGGCGGCGACCCATGAGTAGCTCAGAGGGGGCTTTGCCCGTGGAGGAACAAGGGGTGGTGTGTTGGGTACGGAGATACGTGTGAATGCGGTCTGGCCAGGGTAGTGCTGCCATACGGGCAAAAGCATCTTTTGCAGAACGGACCGCACGTTCCGCCAGGCCATTGCTGGCCGGGTGATATGGTGATATTGGGGCATGGCGGATGCCCAGGGAGGTGAGAAAAGAAAAGAATTCGGAGGAGGCGAATTGGGGCCCGTTATCGGAAACGATAACATCGGGCAGCCCATGGGTTGTAAAAAGGGAATTGAGAACGCGGATAGTGGCCGCGGAGGTGGTAGAGGTCATGGGGAATAGCTCAACCCATTTGGACCATGCATCTACCACAACTAGGAAGGAATGGCCATCAAGGGGACCCATGAAGTCGACGTGCAATCGACTCCATGGGCCCAAAGGTTGTTCCCACTCGCGGGGAGGTGCAGTGGGGGGGGCAGCCTGCACTCGCTGGCAGGCAGAACAACCTTGAACGTAGGAAGCGATGTCCGCATCCATAGACGGCCACCAGACATATCCGCGGCCAAGGGCCTTCATTCGGACAATGCCTGGGTGGCCGTCATGGAGGCGAGACAGCACAGAGGCGCGCAAGGACGAGGGAATAACGACGCGGGAGCCCCAGAGGAGGCAATCCTGCATCACTGAAAGCTCGCAACGGCGGCGGAAAAACGGCAGGAGGAGGGGGTCCGTAGAGTAAGCCGCCCATCCTCGAGTTACGGCGGCCATAACTCGGATAATGACAGGGTCGGTTGCAGATGCCGCAGCTATGTCCGAGACGGACATAGGAAGGGACAAGTCATCAATTAGGGATACTTGAACCGTAGGAGCCGGGTCAAGAATGGGCACTGGCAAGGGGCAGCGGCTTAAAGCGTCTGCGTGGGCTATATGGCCGCCAGGGCGATAGGCAAGAGTATAGGAATAGGCAGAGAGGAATTCAAGCCACCTTAACATGCGCGGGGAGAGGATGGGAGGAGTGGGGCGATCCCCGGCAATGATACCTAGAAGGGGCTTGTGATCCGTAATGAGGGAGAAGTGACGTCCGTATAGGTAGTGGTGGAAGCGCTTTACTCCCGCAACGGCAGCCAGCGCCTCCTTATCAAGCTGGCTGTAATTGCACTCAGGCCTTGATAAGGTGGGGGAGTAAAACGCTATGGGACGCTCCGAGCCATCAGGAAAGGAATGGCTAAGAACAGCGCCCACCCCAAAAGGAGAGGCGTCACAAACTAAAGTTAGCGGAAGGGACTCGTCATACTGGGCGAGGACTGGAGGAGTAGTGAGGGATTGTTTGACAGCCGCGAGCGCCTGCGCTTCGCGGCTGCTCCAGCTCCAAGGGACTTTGGAGTCCAAGAGGCGGTGAAGGGGTTCGGCTAGGGAGGCTTTGTGGGGAATGAAAGTAGCATAAAAATTCAGAAGCCCCAGGAAAGCTTGTAGCTCTGCTTTAGATTGGGGTGGGGGGGCAGCTAAGATGGCGTTAAGTTTATGTGGATCTGGGTGGATGCCCGCGGCATCGATGCGGTAACCTAGGAAGGTTACAGCAGAAACCCCCAGTTGGCATTTTTCGGGCTTTAAGTGGAGTCCCGCAGCGCGGAAACGCTGTAGGACAACGCGCAGCGTCTGAACGAGGCTCGCAGTGTCGGGGGCTGCAATCAAGACATCATCGAAGTACGGGGTGACCCCGGGAATGGCATGGAGCAGGCGCTCCATTAATCCTTGGAAAATTCCCGGGGCCACGCTGACTCCGAATTGCAGCCTTCGACATTTGAAAGCCCCGCGGTGGGTAACTATGGTTTGCGCAAGCGCGGTGGCCTCGTCAACGGGCAGCTGCTGATACGCCTGCGCGAGGTCTAATTTAGCAAAAATGCACCCATTGCCTAGTGTGTGCAGAACATGCTGCACCACGGGCACAGGATAGGGGTGCGCTTGCAGGGCTTTATTTAATGTGGATTTAAAGTCCGCGCAGATCCTCACGGATCCGTCGGACTTAAGGGGAACCACTATTGGTGTTTCCCATGGAGAAAAATCCACGGGTTCCAATATGCCTTGGCGGAGAAGCTTATCTAGCTCCGCGTCTACCTTGGCTTTAAGAGCCAGCGGCAGACGGCGAGCCTTCAAGCGTATGGGGGCTATAGAAGGGTCGAGGTTCAGGGAAATGGGGGAACCTGTATAGCAACCCAGGGAGGGGCTGAAAACGTCAGCGAATTCAGTTAGGAGAGAAGAGAGAGAATTAGAAGAGGGAAGAGGAGAGGGAAGTAAGGAATGCACCCCCGCTATAGAGAGCCCTAGTGCCCTAAACCAATCTAGGCCCAGCAAAGAGGATAGAGGGTTTTTTACTATGAGGAGCGGAAGCCTGGCGTGGCGGGAACCATAGTTAACATTAAATTTGCCACAACCCAGCAATTCAATGGAGTTTCCCTGATAGTCTCGTAGTCGACAGTCTGGGGGAAATAGGCTTGAGCGCCGGATTCTAGGTAGCAAATAGTGAAGTGTGTCCCAAGACATGATAGACCTAGCTGAGCCCGTGTCCACCTCCATTGAAGTTGTCACCCCCTCTAAGGTTATTGGGAGGTACAGCTTACCTCGGCCCTCCGCAGAGGAGGAGGCCGAGTCCACCAGCCATTCAGGAAAAGCAGTGGCCGGGTCGCCAACGGTGAGGGAATTTTGGCGACGGCCAGGTAAATTGGCTGGAGTACGGGAATTGTGAGGAGGTTGGTGCGGGGACCTTCTGTCAGGAGGCGCGGAGCGGCAGACGGCGGCCAGGTGGCCTTTTCGGCCGCAGTTGTGGCAAAGCGACTGACGGAAGCGACATTGAGATCGTTGGTGGCGGCCGCCACAACTCAGGCATTGACGTCCGTCCCTTGTGGCGAGTGACTGTAGGCGGTCGACGGCCTGATCGACCTCATTCTGGAAGGTAGATGCTGAGGATTGCGCGTATGAGGCGGTGGAACCCGAGTACGAGGAAGGCGGTCCAAAGGCAGCATGAGAGTGCTGGCTGAGGTGGCTGAAATCCGGGGTGGATTGGTCAGCCATCTCATAGGCTCTGGCATCATCGACCGCGATTTTTAGTGTTAGTTCTGGCCGTGCGAGGATGCGGCGATGTAATTTTACGTCGCGGAGGCCATAGATGAACTGCTCCAGCAGTGCCTCTTCTAGATCGCTGAACTCGCACAGACTCGCCTCAGCCCGCAGGGCAGCGACGTACTGTGCAATGGTTTGGCCTTCTTTTTGTATACACCGTCGGAAGTACTGTCGCCGGGCGAAACGAGATGGCGCGGGCTCGTAGTGGTGTTTGAGGCGAGCCATCAGGTCTTCCCACGGCAGCGAATTTGCTGGTTCTGGGGCAGCGAGAGCCCTAGCAGTGGCGAACATCTCCGCGCCGCAGTAGTTTAGGAAGATGCCGCGTTTTCTCTCCTGAGAGAGATTAATGAGGTCATGGGCTATGAGGAAGCAGTCAAACCTCTCTAGAAACGCTTCCCAAGCCTCAGCCTCTGGCCTGAAAGGCGAAAAAGCGGCGGAGGTAGCCATTGGTGGCACGATGAAGGGGTCCGTGTCGCCCGTCCTCGTCGCCAGTGTTGGATCCGTAGTGAGGAGACTGAGGCAGCGGTCAGTTCAACGTAGTTTTATTAAGGAACAGGCTAACTGACAACGGACAAAACGCGAGCCGGCTGACAGCTATTTATACTTACAGCTGTCAGCCGGTAGAACCAATAGGAACCCTTGAATTCTCCCGCCGGCTGGAGCGCGCGCCTTGGCCGATCAGAGGGCTTCCTCCGAACGCCCTCTGCTGGCCAGGCTCCTCAGTACTCAACAATTAACAAATTAACAGAGTTGGAAGGGACCTTATAGGTCATCTAGTCCAGCCCCCCGCTCAAGCAGGAGACTCTACACCATTTCTGACAAATGGCAATCCAATCGCTTCTTGAAAATCTCAAGTGATAAAGCTCCCACAACTTCCCAAGGCAACTTCTGTTCCATGGATTGACTGTTCTCACTGTCAGAAAGTTCCTCCTTATTTCTAGTTCGAATCTCTCCTTGGTCAGTTTCCATCCATTATTCCTTGTCTGGCCTTCAGGTGCTTTGGAAAATAGCCTGACCCCTTCCTCTCTGTGGCAGCCCCTCAAATATTGGAACATTGCTAGCTTGTCTTCCCTGGTCCTTCTCTTCATTAGACTAGCTATGCCCAGTTAGTGTAACCATTCTTCATATGTTTTAGTCTCCAGTCCCCTAATCATCATGGTTGCTCTTCTCGGCACTCTTTCTAGAGTCTCAACATTTTTGTATAGTGTGGTGACCAAAAATCGATGCAGTACTCTAGGTGTAGTCTTACTAGGGCTTTATAGAGTGGTATTGAATTGGACTAGAAGACCGCCAAGGTCCCTTCCAGTTCTATTATGTTGTATTCTGTAACCTACTATTTCTTAGCCTAGTCTAACTTATTGGGTTTTTGTGCAAAGATTATTAAGAGGAGATAGGAATTTGCACACACACACACACACACACACACACACACACACACACACCAGTGGTGGGATTCAGCCGGTTCGCACCTATTCCCACTTTTTTCACAGGGCTAATCCTGTAAGGAAGGCAGGAAGGAAACATTCTGGTGCTGTTTCTAGCCTAATCTTTATTGCCCTGCTTACAGAAACTGCCTCTCTGGTTAACCCTTATTACATTGCTGCAGCTAAGGCGAAGTGCCCATTGACCTGAGTGACATTGAGTTGGCCACGCCCACCCAGTTACATGACCACTGACCACCCCCTACCCAGCTGGTCATTGGGGCAGAGAGCCAGTTGTTAAATTCTCTGAATCCCATCACACACACACACACACACACACACACACACACGGGAAAAATACTTCTGTTGAATTCATGAGCAGAAAAGGTTATCTACAAATCTAATAAAATATATTTGTGCCCCTTTAGAGGTTGGTGAAGGATGTCTCCCAGGTGCTGTGAAAATGACATGATGAGATCTTTTAAAAAACAGTGGTGAAAGCAACAAAAATAAAAAATTTAAATATGATGGTAGTTAAACTTTAAACCACCTTTGGTGGGAAGGTAACAGCGTCCCGTGCGCCTTTGGTGTTTAGTCATGCCGGCCACATAACCATGGAGACGCCTTCGGAAAGCGCTGGCTCTTCGGCCTTGAAACAGCGATGAGCACTGCCCCCTAGAGTTGGGAACGACTAGCACATATGTGCAAGGGGAACCTTTACCTTAAACTTTAAAGTATATAAATGGTTACTTAAAAAACACAGTTTTTCAGTAGAAAAAAGCAAAGCTTTCAGTTCTTTGTAATTTAAATCAAACAAATTTTGTATGCTATTACATGCTATAAACTAATGTTATCTTGTGATAACATAAGGGGTGTTTCTCAACTTAGCAATGTTAAGATGTGTGGACTTTGACTTCCAGAATTCCCCAGTTAGTATTTCCCCCTTCCTCAAATACTGACACACAGGCATATAAATAAAAGATTCTATGCTAATGGGGGTTCGGTCGCATTCAAATTCTGATCTGGACAAAGGTATTCAACCAATCAAGTTGTTAGCCACAATCATGTGATCAAAGCCCTGCCCCCTTTTTACTTGCAATCTATTACCTATTGGCTGTGTTAAATCAGTGTTTCTCAACCTTGGCAATTTTAAGATGTCTGGACTTCAACGCCCAGAATCCCTGATAATTGATGTCCATTCAAAGCTAGTCAAAGACCATATCATTTTTTTTAATTTGGTGTCCAACCTTCTTAAAGTTGCTAAAGCTCAGATATACAAGTTAAATCACAGCGGACTACATCTATCTCCAATATTATGTTTGGAAAAGTTAACAGGAAAAGGACATCAGGCCGTCGAAGAACACGGTGGCAGGACACCATCAAAGCTGATACCAGCCAGAGCATAGAACAACTCAGAGAAGTGGTGACCAATTGTCAGAATACAGCTTGTCTGCCTGGAATCCACACTGTATATTGGACATTAGTACAATTAAGCAGGTCCAGAGGTATTTCACAAGAAGAGTATTCCACCCCTCTGCTCACAATAGAATCCCTTATGCCACCAGGCTCAAAACCTTGGCCTTGGATAACCTGGAACTACGCCACCTACGGTCTGACCTAAGCATAGTACGCAAAATTGTCTTCTACAATGTCCTACCTGTCAACAACTACTTCAGCTTCAACCTCAATAATACACGGGCAAACAATAGATACATACTCAAGGTACACCACTTCAAACTCGATTGCAGAAAATACGACTTCAGCAACAGAGTGGTCAATGCTTGGAATGCTCTACCTGACTCCGTTGTTACATCCTCAACCTGACCCCCCCCCCAGCTTCAACCTTAAACTATCTACTGTGGACCTCACCTGATTCCTAAGAAGTCCGTAAAGCGGGCTTGTATAAGCGCATCAGCATGCCTGCCTCCCTGTCCTACTGTCCCCATTTATTGTACTCATTTCCCTTGTTCATGTCCATGTTTATACTTATACCTGTTATCTTGTTCATGTTTGTCAAACAAAATAAAAATAAAATAAAAGATCGGAAGATGTGGAGTGACCTGGCCCACAGAATCACCAAGAGTTGGAGACAACTGAATGGATTACATCATCATTATCATCAACACTTGTTGGCTGCTATGGGAGCCATAGTTCAGACATCTGGAGAACTGTTTCTGTTGACTGTCACGAAACCTCCCTGATATGCCTGCTAATCGTAGCTACGCAAGTTACTAAGCAAGTTAGCATTCGCAACCGGGTCTCGGAGTTGCAAAAGATTACCCTACTTTCAAAGGGCCTTAGTAAACCTCAGCCAAGTAGACTGGAATTTAAATAGATTACCAGAAGGCAGAAGCTGACAGTGAATTTTTTTCTCTTTCCGTTGACGAAAGATCATTTGTTCCAGAAATTATTGAAAAGGGAAAGAAACCCTCGGTGTAATTCTCAGGAGTGAAGTGTGATGTACTCAGTGAAGATGTGGCCGTTCAGAGGTGGAATTCTGCCAGTTTGGACCAGTTCACCCGAAACCGGTAGCAGAAATTGTGGGTGACTCCACCCACCCGCCCTGGCTCTATAGCATCCCATTTATGCACTTTTTTGGAGGGGTCAAAGCGCATGCGTGGAAGCCTGAGTGCATGTGCGGACATGATGCATGCGTTCACATTTTCAAACCAGTAGGAAGTGAATCTGACCCCTGTAGCCATTGTTATGACTGTAAAAGTTCTGCTCAATCTTCTCATCCCCTTTCTATAGTCTTCTAGCCTGCCAAGCTTCCCATACAAGAAAACAGGAAGCAAGCTTTCCCTTTTTTATTCAACAGCGATTCTAGACTCATGGCAAAGGGTGTGTACACGACATTTGTAGTGAACACAGCAGTATCAATGCATAGTAGTCTGAATCTAGCAGCGATCGAGGTCTTGTTGTTCCCAAGGTTCAGAAATTGGTCTTCTGAAATATTTAACACTTATTCCCAAGCTTCAGAAAATGGATCTTTCCAAATATTTAAAGAAATCTTCATGAAGATTAGAACAGTTTATGGGGAGGGGGTGATTATGCTTGGTTGCACAGCCAGCCAGATGTTCAAGCAGGATTTGGCATTTTTATCTCCTTATCGAGTTGTTCCCAAAGACCTGGGATAAACAGATGTTGTATTTGATGGTGTTATAGTTGTTATGATAGAATATAAGCTCTTCTATAATACAATACAATACAATACAATACACTACAATACAATAGTAGAGTTGGAGGGGACCTTGGAGGTCTTCTAGTCCGACCCCCTGCCTAGGCAGGAAACCCTATACCGTTTCAGACAAATGGCTATCCAACATCTTCTTAAAGACTTCCAGTGTTGGGGCATTCACAACTTCTGGAGGCAAGCTGTTCCACTGATTAATTGTTCTAACTGTCAGGAAGTTTCTCCTCAGTTCTAAGTTGCTTCTCTCCTTGATTAGTTTCCACCCATTGCTTCTTGTTCTACCCTCAGGTGCTTTGGAGAATAGTTTGACTCCCTCTTCTTTGTGGCAACCCCTGAGATATTGGAACAATGCTATTCTAGGTTGACTAAAGGTGATATCGATGCCAACGGTGTTCAAGTGATGCTCCGGATGTTTTGGGATTGCACCCAGCACATCTATCGCTATTGGTACCATCTTTGCTTTCTTTTGCCACAGTCATTCTATTTCTATTTGCAGGTCTTTGTGTTTTGTTACTTTCTCCAGTTCCTTCTCTTCTGTTCTGCTGTCTCCAGGTACTGCCACATCTACTACTTTCCAGACTTTTTTGTCTTTCTTATCAACAATTCTTATTATGCTCCTTGGTATCTGCATTACGGTTAAGAGACACTGAAACATCCCTCTGCAAAAGCACCATGTTTTCCTTTAGTGGCAGAGTTGAAAGAGCTATTACCTCAAATGACCGCCTAGGTTGTTTGGGCACTCAGACTGTTCACCACGTTGCAACCTGTCTCCAGCAACAGCTCAGAGCTTTATTAACCTTTGCACAGAGTGTTGCCCAACTCTACATATTTCCTCTTCTACACCCCCCCCCCTCCTGCCACCTCCCAATGCACATATTGGTAAAGCTCAACATTTATGTTTTCAAAACAGGTGTTACTAAAAAAGGCACTTTTCTTTCAGCAAAAAACAATTGCTGCATTGCCTTTTGTGTTCTGCCAGATGTTTGCTTCTTTTCCTGATCTGAGCCTTCCCAGCCTCTTAGGTAAAGGTAAAGGTTCCCCTCACACGTAAGTGCTAATCTTTCCTGACTCTAGGGGGCGATGCTCATCTCCATTTCAAAGCCAAAGAGCCAGTGCTGTCTGAAGACATCTCTGTGGTAATGTGGTCGGCATGACTAAACGCTGAAGGCGCACGGAACGCTGTTACCTTCCCACCAAAGGTGGTTCCGATTCTTCTTGCATTTTTTACATGCTTTCGAACTGCTAGGTTGGCAGAAGCTGGGACAAGTAATGGGAGCTCACTCCATTACGTGGTACTAAGGATTCGAACTGCCGACCTTTCCGATCGACAAGCTCAGCATCTTAGCCACTGAGCCACAGCATCCCTTAGAGTCCCATAAAATGGGAATAGTCAGCCTGTCTTACTATTCACAATTATGGACCTCCCCCTCTCCTCTGGACATGTGGAGCCTCTAAAAAACATAGGGGTATGCCCTCCAACACTTCACAGATTCTGTTCTTTGGGGGTTTGTGGTTAAGGCACCAGGGCAGAAAGTGGAAAACTGTAAGTTCAAGTCCCGCATGAGCCATGAAAGCCAGCTAGGTGACTTTGAGCCAATCATCATGAGACGTTGAGTTCTAGTTCCACCTTAGGCATGAAAGCTGGTTGGGTGATTTTGGGCCAGTTGCTCTCTCAGCCCAACTCACCTCACAGGGTTGTTGTTGTAACTAAAATAGAAGGAGCAAGATGTGTTGGACATGTTCATTGCCTTGAGTTTTTTTGTAAAAATAATAAAGGCAGGAAATGATAGATAGATAGATAGATAGATAGATAGATAGATAGATAGATAGATGGATGGATGGATGGATGGATGGATGGATGGATGGATGGATGGATGGATGGATGGAGAGATAGATAGATAGAGAGAGAGAGAGATATATATAGAGAGATAGATGATAGAGAGATATATATATAATAGATAGATAGATAGATAGATAGATAGATAGATAGATAGATGGATGGATGGATGGATGGATGGATGGATGGATGGATGGATGGATGGATTGAGAGATAGAGAGATTGATGATAGAGAGAGAGAGAGAGAGAGAGAGAGATGATAGGTAGATAGATAGATAGATAGATAGATAGATAGATAGATGGATGGATGGATGGATGGATGGATGGATGGATGGATGGATGGAGAGAGAGAGAGAGAGAGAGATATAGAGAGATAGATGATAGAGAGAGATATATATAATAGATAAATAGATAGATAGATAGATAGATAGATAGATAGATAGATAGATGGATGGATGGATGGATGGATGGATGGATGGATGGATGGATGGATGGATAGAGAGATAGAGAGATAGATGATAGAGAGAGAGAGAGAGAGAGAGATGATAGATAGATAGATAGATAGATAGATAGATAGATAGATAGATAGATATGATAGGGAGAGAGAGAGAGAGAGAGAGAGAGAGAGAGATGATAGGTAGATAGATAGATAGATAGATAGATAGATAGATAGATAGATAGATAGATAGATAGATATAGAGAGATAGATGAGAGAGAGAGAGAGAGAGAGATGATAGGTAGATAGATAGATAGATAGATAGATAGATGATAGGTAGATAGATAGATAGATAGATAGATAGATAGATAGATAGATAGATAGATAGATATGATAGATGGATGGATGGATGGATGGATGGATGGAGAGATAGATAGATAGATAGAGAGATAGATGATAGAGAGATAGAGATAGATAGATAGAGAGAGAGAGAGAGAGAGAGAGAGAGAGAGAGAGATGATTGCTAGATGATAGCTAGTTGATAGATAGATAGATAGATAGATAGATAGATAGATAGATAGATAGATAGATAGATAGATAGATAGATAGATAGATAGATAGATAGATGATGGATGGGATGGGATGGGATGGGATGGGATGGGATGGGATGGGATAGGATAGGATAGGATAGGATAGGATAGGATAGGATAGGATAGACAGACAAGAGAAAGAGGTAGGGAGGCAGAGAGAGAGAGAATTATCCCTGGACATCAATTGAGCGAATGCATAGTGTGGGTTATGCTGTAACCATTAATTTATTAAGTTATTACATTCATGTTTAATGAATTAAATTGTTATCAGATTCTCACTTCTTTGCCTTTCAAACATAGCCTTAATCCCTTGGCTCATCTAAGGCAAAAGCTAACATAGACCTCAACTCATCCAAAGAGACATTCTAGCTGGAGCTGGCAACCTTGATGGAGGTCAGTTTAGGCCTTTGCTGGGGTTACAACATGATTCTTGTTGCAATTAAACGATAGGCATGATTTCTTTGCATCTGCAGCTAGGTGTGCTATGCTTATGAGGTCACATCATTCTCTAAAATGGCCAGGACAATATTATAGTGAACCTACATACCATTTAATTAATTAAATACCATCAACACAATCACCTTCCCTATGATTTGGTGTGGTGTCTGCTTTTGGAAGGGCTAAGAAGATTGCACCCAGAGATCTGGAAGCTGGATATAATAGGAAAGCCTCCAGCTACCCAACCTCCACCAAGATTTTTAGGTACAACTTACCTTCACTTACGTAGGACTTTTCTGATTTCAAAAGGGTGAATCTGTTCCCTTTAAAAATGGACATTCCTGCCACATCTTCTCTCTTTTATCTGTCCACTCCTTCTTGGCTTTTAACCATGTTTCCTGAGCAGCAGAGAAGGAGGAACAGCACAGGTCTTCCAAAAAGATACAAGCAGCAGGAAACATGGAGTCCAGTTTGGCCAGCTCAGCTTCCTCCTGCTGTGGAATCACTTTTCCCTACCCATGAGCAAAGAGTAGAAGAAAATAAGCTTTACAGATGCAGATTAACACAGTTGGAAGGGACTGTGTAGGTCATCTAGTCCAACCCACTGCCCAAGCAGACTCTACACCATTTCTGACAGGTAGCAGCAGTCCAGTCTCTTCCAAAAAGCCTCCAGTAATGAAGCTCCCACAACTTCTGAAGGCAAACAGTTCCATTGATTGCTTGTTCTCACTGTCAAAAAATGTCTCCTTATTTCCAGGTTGAATTCTCCTTGTTCAGTTTCCATCCATTATTCCTTGTCTGGCCTTCAGGTGCTTTGGAAAACAGGTTGACCCCCTCTTTTCTGTGGCAGCCCCTCAAATATTGGAACACTATCATGTCTCCCCTGATTCTTCTCTTCACTAGACTAGCCATGTCCAATTCCTGCAACCTGTTCCTCATATGTTTTAATCTCCAGTCCCCTAATCATCCTGGTTGCTCTTCTTTGCATTCTTTCTAGAGTCTCAACATCTTTTTTATAGTGTGATGACCAAAACTGGATGCAGTGTTCTAGGTGTGGTCTTACTAAGGCTTTATAGAATGGTGTTAGTACATCTCCTGATCTTGATTGTATCCTTCTATTAATGCAATTTAGGATTGCATTGGCTTTTTTGGCAGCCGCCACACATTGTTGGCTCATAATTGGTTGTCCACTTAGACTCCAAGATCCCTCTTACTGCTATTTAGCCTGGTTTCACCCAGTCTATTGGTTTTTATTGGCTGTTCCAGGCAGAGGAAAAGTTAATAGAGCTAGCAAAGTGAGAGTAGAACATTTTATAACGAATTGTTCTGGCAGAATAGTCCTGTTTCTGCTGTTATCCAATCACTCTTTATGAGATGTTTAATCCACAATCCTTCCATCTTTTCACTGCTTAGGAAACATCTGAGTAACAACATGAAGGCAAAACACTATTAGATGCTTCCACCTTGGACTGGTTTCCTTTTTTAACAGCTCCTTTGTAATTTTTTTTTCACTTATTGATTGCAAACCGTCTGAAGAAAATTATATTGGCAATTGTTAGATACTTGTTCTAACTACAGTGGTTTCCACCCAGGTCCTCTGTTTTGGCGGGAACAGAGGTTTAATCCTATTGGTCGAAGGGTCTGACAGCTCCCTATAAAAGGGCTGCTGTCAGACTCAACCTTCGCTGGATTGTTCTCACTTGTTGTACTTAATAAAGAGCTGTTGTTACCGTTTAGCCTGTGTGTGCCTATCCCTTACCCAATCTAACAGCAATAGAAATGGGCAACTAGGTATATGGTCTAAAATTGACTTAAAAGATATTCTGGCCTTTTTTTCCCCCCTCCATCCTCTCCTTCCTTGTCAGATTGTGACTGTAAAATGCTTTCCCCATAAAGTGACGTGTAAAAGGCCTGAAGTAATACCAAGAAGCCTCAGAACCAGCAAAGCTTTAGATACTGATTACATTTATAGTTTCTCAGTGAGTCATCGTAGTTTTCAAAGCTTTGTCATCACGTATCTTTGGAGTCATTTTTTTAAAAAACCTATAGATTGCGTTTTGAAATGATTCCCCTGACCTAAAAATAAGATCAAGGCTTCGTACTGTGGGTGGGGTCTTCACTTTCCCCATTATGAAATGCCCCCTTCTCTCGGTTGAAACAGGACAACATGGGTTTGTGTCCCTGTTTGAAAAAAAGAAATCAATACTTTGTGGCCCATGGAGTGAAAGAGAGGACATTTTACCCCATGTTGTCAGTGGATTTAAAGGCTTAAAACAGTGATGGGGAACTTTTTCAGCACTGACTGCCCAAACCAGAAGTCCGAAAACCCAAAGACCAGTTGGCCGGTGCATGCTTGCCTGTTTTTGTACCGTTTTTGGCCGTTTTTCAGGCCGTTTTCAGGGCATTTTTCAGGGCTGTTTTTGAGCCGTTTTCAGCCATTTTCAAGCCATTTTCGGACCGTTTTCAGGCCATTTGGGGGGATTTTTAGGCTGTTTTTCAGGCTGTTTTGGGGGCTGTTTTCAGGCCGTTTCCAGCGCTGCAGCACCTGCCAAGACCCGCTGGCCGGCAAGCATGTGCATACCAGAAACCAGAAGAGCAACTGGCGATGGTGAACGTACCCCCAGAAAGGGCTCTGCGGCCACCTCTGGTACGCGTGCCATAGCTTCTCCATCACAGGCTTAAAGCAATGTCCTTTCAGCATTTGGCACTCTTTTGTGATAAATGGATTCCTTTTTTTTTAAGGCCGTTCCTTAAGTCGATGGCTGCACTTTGGACATGGGAAATCTTCAGATCTTCTTTCTTACCTCAGACTTTGTTTCTCAACTTTACCAGCTTTAAGGGGTGTGGACTTCAACTCCCAGAATTCCCCCACCAGAATTCTGAGAGTTGAAGTCAGAATAATAGTATTGGAAGGGATCTTGGAGACCTTCTAGTCTGACTGACTGCCTGATCAAGCAGGGGACCCTATACTGTTTCAGACAAAGAAGACAATCTCTTTTGAAACACCTCAACATCTGAAGGCAAGCTGTTCCACTAATTAATTGTTCAATCAGAAAGTATCACCTTAGCTCTAAGTTGCTTCTCTCCATGATTAGTTTCCATCCATTGCAGTGGTGGGTTACAGGCGGTACGGCCTGGTACGGGCGTACCAGTGGTAGCTGGGAGCAGCGGCCACCGTACCGGAACGGTGGCTCATTTGGCCCACCCACCCACCTACGTTCCTTACCGCTTTTTGATGCAAACGGGCCAATTGCACATGCGAGCACAGCCTGCGCAACCTCTGCCAAGCATGTGCAGGCGTATGGATGCATGCGCAGAGCGCATGCCCGATGAGGACACCCGGCCCCATCGCAGCGTACTGGTTGCGACAGGATCCAGAACCCATTACTGATCCATTGCTTCTTGTTCTGCCTTCAGATACTTTGGAGAATAGGTTCACCCTCTTTTTTTTTAGGCAGCTCCTGAGATTCTGGAATTTCACATATCTTAAAGTTGCCAGATACGAGAAACACAGCCCTAGACTCATGAATTCTCCTTTTTTCAAGGGAGAAGTGGCAGAGCTCCATGGGAGAACTTATACATTATACTACATTCAGATTGGAGAAAATTCTGGAAAGAGAAGAGCTCCTAAGGAAACTTTACCCCACATCAATCCCATTGAAACGAATGATTTCCAGATCTAGGTTTATGAATTCTTTTGCACTTCTACATGTGCTTGGCCTATATTTCCCAGAATTCTGGGCGATAAGTACCTCACATATTTGAAGGGCAACAGGTTGAGGAAAGCCCGTTTCCCAGCAAAAGCCCATGTTGCTGAGGAGAAATTGCTTCCTTTGAATTTCAAAAGGGTCATTTACCATGGGGACTAGGGCTATATTTGACTTATGAAGCAATGTCAGTTTTTACAGGCTTGAATTCCTTGGCTAATAGCCAGGAGCGATGTGTAATAGTTTAGCCACACTGTTGTTACTTAATCCTTCCCTAATCTGAAATTTGCGCAATGGGGCAAAAATAAAAAAATAAAAAAAAATCACACAGAGCCGCTGGAGATCATCTTAAATGCCAGAATTGTTGTTGGTGGTTGTAACAGATGACTGGAATGTTGTTTCTTGGAAATTGAGACTTTTTTTTTCTGCAATGGACATTCAAACTAGTGATGAGATGGAACTATAGCACTTTTAGTTTTTGGTATGAAGATGTCCTCTAAAGGTCAAATGGCTAAATTCCCCCGTAACTCAAAAACTCCAGGATTAATCATTTTAACCTACACATGCAACAATCCATCAAACAAATAAAGTCCAGTTGCCTTTTGAAAAAAACATCTTTGGGTTCCTCTTCCCTTAAAAAAGCTTAAGGTCACAATAGCCCATTCTCCCCAAAACTCATTATGGTGCTTAGAAAAAAAAAGTAAAGAAAAGTGAAAATATTGTTTGAAGAAATATCCAGGTCCAGGTCCAAGACAGGAGAAAAGCATTGGAGACAAAATGGAGGCTGGAGGCTGATTGGAAAGAGAGTCAATGTATTGATGAAGGAGAACCACATGGGTGGTTCTGGACAGTTGACCACATGGAGTTGAGAGTGGGGGGATTTTTATATCGTCTCTTGGGCTTTGAACTTGAGCTTACTGTTCCTGTGCAACAACATGTATCCTATTGGCTGTTGTAGGTGTCATAGCTGGCTCTGTAGGTTGTCTGAGCTAAGTTTGGTTGAAGTTTGGAGGGTGGTACAATGTCCTTAGGAGATTGTGCAACGTGGTGAGCTGCTGCTAGATGGTAGAGTTAATCCTATTAGGTCCTGGAAGGTCATGCCTTAATCCCATCATCCTGGAGCTGAGCTCTGCTGCTAGATGGTAGAGAGTTAATCCTATTAGGTCCTGGAAGGTCATGTCTTAATCTCATCATCCTGGAGATGAAGGTCTTTTGTTTTGTAGATAGTCTGACCCAATCTGTCTCAATGGGCACAAAATATCTCCTGGGGGAGGAAGGTGGGGCTCTGGGTTTCTGTCTCCCTTAAGATTTCCATTTCTCTTTTAGGGATAATATTCTATCCTGCCTTTTTTAATATTTCAAGAAATATTTCATTCTTCTAGGAGTGGGGTGGCTTCCCCACAATATCAATTGGAACTTGGTTTAAATATTACAAAAGAATACAGTCGAAAGTAATAAGACAAAAGCCATAAAACTAATGTCTTACACAAAAGGGAGACTCAACTACAGAAAAAAAAAGGAGGGAGAAGGGAAAGAAAAAAGGAAGGGAAACTAATAGGAAATGTGTAATGAAGAGGGCAACCCACTCTAGAAAATGACTGTATAATTGGAATGTTGTCTTTAAATAGGAAGGTTTCTTTTATTGACCTGCCACTGTTATGGAACCATCAATCACTGGCAGTTAAGATCTTGAATTTTAGTTGGCAAGTAACACAGAATGAATTCCTTGGAAAGATAGATTATGTGACCTCTGCGGATGGAAGCTAAAATCCAGCAAGAATACATTGCCAGGGTTATTGGATTTGGGCTGCAAAAATCCTGTAGACCACTAGATGGCAACCAAGAGGGATACCTAGTGGCCATGCCGAGTTTTGAAACTCGGATATGATGGCCCTAGGCATTGCTTCTGTGAATTGTTTGAAGAAATGGTTTTCTGTGCCCATTTGGTATTTATACCAAATAAATTCTTTTGACTGTCCAATTAATTTTCACTATCTACCTTGGACTTGAATAAAGGACAATCTAGAACAGCCTTTCTCAATCTCAGCAACTTTAAGGTGAGGGGGGGACTTCAACTTCCAGTTGAGGAATTGAAGTTGGCTGCTAGGGAATTCTGGGAGTTGAAGTTGAAAAACACTCATCACCATCGTCTTTTAACGATCTCATAATCCCTTGTGGTGTGGAGTCTGGAAAACTGAATGGAGCTAAGTGTTTACTGGCCAGATATCTTTCCTGCCACCAGAAGTTGAAAAACACTGATCTAGAAAATGCAAAGATGTTGGTCACCCTGGGGCATTGAAAAAACATCCTAAACCAGTGATTGTGAACCTTTTCGACACTGAGTGCCAAAAAGGGAGGGCGCGTGCACACACACTTCAGGGACACGTGCCGGAAGAGAAGCTGCTTAGTGGGCATGCAGCTGCTAGGAAATGAATTTCCTGTTTCCGGCGTGCACATGCACACTGGCCAGCTTGTCTTCTGGTTACTGGCACGAATGCGCACCCGATGATCAGCTGGCTGGTGAGCATGCGCTCAACGGAAAATGGAAGGCCAGCTCTTCCAGTTTCCAGCACCGCCACGCGCACAAACACAGCTGATTGTCACGCACACATGCATGCCAGAAACCCAGAGAAGGATCAGGTGATGCTGTGCGTGCCAGCCAACATTGCTTCACGTGTCACTTTGGGTACGCATGCCATAGGTTCGCCATCATGGTCCTAAACAATGGCAGCGGTAACTATTTGCAAAATATGGACACTAATCCTGCCTGGACGTGTGATTTAAGTTAGCAAAGCAAAAGCCTTTTCTGAAAGCATTGGCCAAGAAATTCCCTTATGACACCTTTACAAAGTTTTCTTCATTTTGAGCTCAAGGTGAAGCTCAAGGTGAAGCTCAAGGTGAAGAAAACTTTGTAAATATGTCATAAGGGAATTTCTTGGCCAATGCTTTCAGAGAAGGCTTCTGCTTTGCAATTTATGGAAAGGAGAGTCCAAGCACCACCATATTTAATTTCTAAATGTTCTGTGCTTCCCCATCAGTTTTTATTGTGGACATTAAATGACCACAGAAAGACAGAATGCCTCAATGATTCCTTATGATTAGGTGTACTGTGAAATCTCCAGCTAGAGGTCGCTTCAGTTTGAAGAAATTGAAATAGAAGTCACAGTTGGTAGGGAGATGATGATGATGATGATGATGATGATGATGATGATGATGATATCCATTCAGTTCAGGGGTTGGTTCCTGCCAGTTCTAACCTCTTCTATAGAAGAGGTTCCACAAATCTACAGTGCCATTTAAAACCGGTTCCAGGTCCCTCCCCCCGCCCATCCGCACATCATCAAGATGAAGAGCGAGAGGAGGAATTCTGGGAGTTGAAGTCCACAAGTCTTAAAGCTGCCAAGTTTGAACATCCATGGGTTTTTTTTTCTAAAGGGTTAGGGGTGCAAGGGTCTTGTAACTTGACAGCTTTAAGACTTGCACACTTCAATGCCAGAGTTCCTGAGCCAACATGACAGGAGGAGGAATTCTGGGAGTTGATGTCCACAAGTCTTAAAGCTGTTAAGTTTGAACACCCCTGGGTTTTTTTTTCTAAAGGGTTAGACTTGCTTGCTTCAAATGCCAGAGTTTCTGAGCCAACATTTTGGTTGCTAAGTAAGAGCGCTGTTAAGTGAGTTTCACCACATTTTACAAGTTGGCCATGCCCCCCAGTCACATGGCTGACAAGCCACTCCCACCTGGTCACATGGACAGCAAGCCACTCCCACAAAGCAGGCCACACCTACAGAAGAGGTTCTAAAAATTTTTGAAACCCACCACTGATTCAGTTGTATCCAATTCTTGATTATTCTATGGATCAGGTCTCTCCATATCTTCCACTCTTGCACTATTTCTTTGAGTTTTTAATGCTCTGGCTGGTATCAGCTTTGATGGTATCCAGCCATCGTGTTGTTTGATGGCTTGGTTTTCTTTACCGTTAACTTTTCCAAACATAATTGCTTTCTCCAGTGAATTTCCCCACATGGCATGGCCAAAATACTACCTGGAGGAAAAATATATATCATCTACATGTTCATGCATAGGAATACCCAGAATAAAACTATTTAAATGAGTACTTATTGGACCTTTACCCGATGCTCGGGTTGATTAAGCAATTTGAACAGGAATGGCAAAAGCTTGCATTGATGCACTTCTTGGAGAAGAATGACAAAAAGAATAGTTCTCAGAAACCAAGAGAAAGTCAAAAGGAAAACTGTGAGCAGATAAGAAAGGCAGAGAGTAGGCAGAGAAGCAATATTTCTTGTTTTATAGAATTGAAGAAGCGCGCAAGTTCATGCAATGATTTAAAGTGAATTTCAAAATCTTTGCCTGCAAACCTCTAAATTGATTCATACAATTATAAATTTAGCCCATCCTCAAATGTTATTTTGAGATTGTGCAGGACATTACGGATTCAAATATCAACGCTAAAGTGCAACCCATCTTTTAAAAGTTTCTTTTCCTGCTGCCATTAAACGCCAGGATCCAAACGGCCTCCAAAATTGTTATGTGGTTCAAATTTGCCTCCCAGGCATCTAAAGTGGCACTTTCAAGTAGATCCCATTGGTTTCAGTGGATGAATGCAAGCAGATTCAAGGGGGGCTAAAAGGGATTTGGAATTAAGTTGTCTAAGGAAAATGAACAAACTCCCTGTTGAGTTCACCTGTTCTCTCGCGTTGGAAATTAATCACTCAGTAATTCAGTGGAGCTGCACCAAGAATTCCAGGCCATCTAAATTAAATGAGCCTTGGGCCATATCCTATCACCTATTCCGTTGCAGTGTGAGAAGAAACGCACAGTTAGCCTGGGAGTAAATCCAGCCATCAGAAATACCTCCCTGTTGGGCAAAGGCACAAGGCATGCAAAGAATGCACTTCTCTCTACAACACCAGCACCACCACCCTGGAAGAAGTGTTACATCTTGCTCTGTGAATTCTATTTATTTTTGGTCTTCTGTAGATGGCTTGCAGTTGTTAGGAACATGATTACTTCACGCAGTTATGCTAATGTTTGCACTTCATAGAACGTAATTGATACCCCTGCTGCTTCCATGCCAAATATGGAAGCAGAATGGCCTTGTTTTGTTCCTCAATACTGTAAATAAAAGAAAGTGTCAAGTTACAAAAAAAAATTTAAAAGGCTTGTGTTTTGCAATTGGGAGGGGAAAAAACCCTCCAAACTCCCTCCCCAATTTTCCTTTAAAAAAAATATTATAACCGTGTAGCTAAATGGCAATAATTGGATTTCATGGAGTGAGCAAATGTTTTTCTGGTTCGGCAAACCCTAAACTTATACCCTATTCTGTAATCGTGTTAAGCTGATATATTTGAACTTAAGGCTACTGGTGTCATTGAAATCCATGGAACAAGCAAATGTTGTGCCAAAAATCTGTCTTTCCCTTTCTCCCCCTTTTTTTCCCCTCAAGAAAGCAGGTGCTACCACATTCTCGGGATGCTTGAGAATGTCATGCCAGAATTACACAATTGGAAGGGACCTTGGAGGTCTTCTGGTCCAACTCCCTGCCCAAACTGGAGACCCTCTACCATTCCAGACAAATGGCTGCCGAGTCTCTTCTTTAAAACCTCCAGTGACGAAGGAAGCGCCCACAACTTCTGAAGTCCCACTGATTAATTGTTCTCACTGTCAGGAAATTTCTCCTTAATTCTAGGTTGGAAGAAATATCCATCTGGTTCAGTTCAAAGCTGTGAGAAAGGCACTGGAGACAAAATGGAGGCTGGAGACTGATTGGAAAGAGGGTTTAATGGTGAAGCAGAACCATCAAACACGTGGGATTCTGGGCAGTTGACCACATGGAGTTGAGAGTTGTGGGGTATATATTCTCTTGGGCTTTGCACTTGAACTTCCTGTTCCTGTGCAAGAACATGTATTCTATTGGCTGTTGTCAGACTCCCAGGGGCCCATGTACAAATCTTAGGAGTTTGTCTGAGCTACCTTTGGTTGAAGTTTGGCTGATGCAATGAAGGGGCTTGTTGGGCAATTCCTATTGTGGTTGAGGGCTAACCTTACCTTTGTTCAGACTCTGCTGCAGGGAGTAATGGATTACCAAATCTGCATTTCTAAAAGCTGGCCTCACCTTAGTATCTGCTTGGGGGCAGGGAGCTGGGGCTCTGAGTTTCTGTCTTCCTTAAGATTTTTATTTCTCTTTTAGGGGAAATATTTTATCCTGCCTTTTTAAAATATTTCTCAAAATATTTCATTCTTCTAGGAGAGGAGTGGGTGCTATCTTTCTATGTATCTCTCTTTAATAAGTTTCTTGAGGAGGCATTTTGAGTTCATTTCATTCTGCAGAAGTGGTGAGATATGTTGGAGCTTTGTTCCCCTTTGTCTCAATTCTACATTTATTTGATTCTCTGCAGCTGATTTAAATGTGTCCTAGACAGAGCTCCCCCTTGATGAATTTCCATGAGTTTTAACAAAAGTCTGAAAATCTAGGGAAGATGCTGGATGGATGCTGGAATTATAATTTGGCTTTAAGCAGCAAGACATTCATTGCAGCTCCCGACCACCTTACCAATCTCAGCACCAAATTACAACCAGAGGTCGTATTCAACCAGTTCGGACTAGTTCTCCCGAACTGGTAGTGGAAATTGCAAGTGGGCCTGCCTCCCGCCCATTCACCCCAGCTCTATGCCGTTCTATTTAGGCACATTTTTGAGGACGGGCGCATGCTCAGAAGGTGCACCTGCAAGCAAATTGCATGAGCGCAAGGCACATGTGTGTGAAACAGGCGGGCACGCAGAGAACCGGTAGTAACGAAATGTGCAAGCCACCGCTGATTACAACCATCATTCTGGGAACAGGTGACATTTTCTTAAGAAAGGCTATAGGGAAAAAGCTAAATACCATTTTGGTACAGAGTAGAACAAATGTTGGAATCATCCATTGAGATGACAAGTAAAGATAAATTTCTGCCATTTAAGTCTTGAAGAAAAAAGAAAAATATTCAGGATTCCCTCCAGAAATGGTAATCGTGTTTCAGATAACCTGGGGTTTGTGTGTAATGTGTAGTTTGACTTATCTTATATCCTCATATGTGTATTTCTTGGGTTCAATCCACAGCCCTTTCAGCTGTTATTACTGCCGGACAATCTATAGTTCCCAAGCCATCCTACAGTATCTGTAGAGAAGAAATAGACACAACTATGAATGACAATTTGGGTTATAATAATATCAATGCGTCATTGTGTGAATTTATCATTCAACTACAAAACCAACGTAAATTAGAATTCATCACTTGTTTTTCCAGCCTGATATCAATATATTAAACTGGGAATATATGCCATCATGACAGCCTTAAAAATCTGGTAGATGAGCATTCATAACTTTAATCCATGCAACCTTGCTTATGCAGAATTTAACAAGATTAAATATTGGTTTTGCTATGACCATAACTTTGGCTCACATTTTCTTCAAAACTCCTTCCTTCTTCTCAAGACCGTAAGCAGCTGCAAACAAGGGAAGTCCAGAAAATTAAAGCATCCAAACTTTAAGAGGAAAGTCCTCTCCTCATTCAACAAAAGTTAAGCTCGTATTTTTAATGTTGTTTTTTTTAAATTTCCTTGGCTGGACATGTATTTATCTAAAATCACCAGGTTCTCGCCGTTTTAAGATATAGTGTTATGAAACTTTTTCCCATCTAAGATACAGCGTGCACTGAATTGAGAGGGCAATCTAAATCAATCTTCACAGGTAGTTTGCATATGTACACAACATCAAGATAATTTTAGGAAAGTAATTTGAGATATGATACTCTGGGATATCCACTCAGCAAGTTCATGGAAACTATGCTTGCTGTGTGTGGTAACATCATCAGAATAGCAAATGAAGGTGCAGCTAAGGTAAAAGTATTCTTTCTAGAATGAAGGCAAATGTGCCCTAGGTTAATGTTGTAAGATCCAATCTGCGTCGGTCACTGGGACCAGAAGTTTAGTCTTCTGAACTTTCGGACTCATGATGGAGCCCAGCTCCAGGAAACTTCTCCCTAAAGGAAAGTGTGCTTTGGGCTATTCTATGAGTCATATTTATGTGGTGCCTTCCTATTGGTTGATCGGTGTGTTGATGACTGGCAATTGGCTGTTTCTTTGGACTGCCAAGCCCTCAGATCAGTGGTGGGATTCAAAAAAATGTACTACCGGTTCTGTGGGCGTGGCTTTGTGGGCATGGTGTGGCTTTGTGGGCATGGCAGGAGAAGGATACTGTAAAATCCCCATTCCTTCCCCACCCCACTAACCTGCTTTCCAGCTCCATTCTCCTGTTCAGGGCAACAAAAGAAGATCAGCTGGGAGGCTGGAGGGAAGCGGGGGCAGGGCCAGCCTATTTGCCAGTTCTCCGAACTACCCAAAATTTCCGCTACCAGTTCTCCAGAACCTCTCAGAACCGGCTGAATACCACCTCTGCCTCAGATCCTGAGTATTTGATAAGCTGGTGGCAAATCAGCACTCCTGTTAACTGACAAAGGGCCTGTTTCCCAGGCTTCAATCATTTCCCTGACTGTTTTTGACCCTGCTCAGCCAACAGTCTTAGTAGCTACAAAATTGAATATCTGTCCTTGTCCATTGCAATGTGAGGCTACCCATGAGTTCAGGTCTCCTCATCTGACCGCTCACTTGTGTTCTCGCAGTCTGGTGGTTAGCTTCCTTCCCATCTGTCCTACATAGTCACAGGGAATAGTCCATGCAGGGAATCCAGTAGATTCCATTAGAAGTATCTCCCATCTCCAAGTGATCTTTGCAATGCATAATTTGTCCTCATAAAAGTGTTCTTTCTGTTGTTGGATTGCACACTTCTGTTTTATTTACCTTCTCCAGAGACATGCTAGGAAAAATTAGTTGACTTTCAAATTGTATTTATTTAAATATATTATATTATATTATTTCATCCCAAACTGACAAATGATTTCTCCCAGGAGTTTCAAATAGATGTTTTATGGGATTCCAACAGTGAAAAGTCACCAAACATACCTCACCTCTCCTCTCCTCTTGTCCTTGAGTGGTATTGCCCACTCAGGGAGGAGCTAAAGTGCCTCCCCTCCCAACTCCCAATCTTCATAGGCAGTCCAGGAAGATACTTTGGTCAATAGGATCAAATACAAGTAATTTTTGATTTATGGTCAGATGCTTAGTGACCCTTTGAAGTAATGACAGATCCTCCCCATGGTTGTTCACCCTTACAACTGACCACAGGGACACTGCAGCATCTTCCTCCATGCCTATGGCACCCCCCGCCCCATCCCTGTGGGAGTCTCTTCAGGTCTTGGCCTGCTTCCAACCCAGCCACTCAGCTGTTTTAGGAACAGCAGATATATCCCCCCTTTCCTGAGGCGCCCTACGCTCTGTTTAATGACCCAAGTGTTTATTTAAGGCCACATTAGGGAGAGAGGGGGGGAGTCTTTAAGTGAGACCATCTTACTTAATGTCCATCATGATCTTAATAGGCAGTCTCCATTACCGTAGTAAGTCAAGGACTATCTGTAACACACTAAGCTCCAACGGGATCAAAGGGGATGCTTTCCCCTACCCAGATCTCTACAAAGATCATGGATCAGAGCAGTGGTGAAATTCAAATTTTTTTACTACCAGTTCCGTGGCCATGGCTTGGTGGGTGTGGTTTGGCTTGGTGGGCGTGGCTTGGTGGGCATGGCAGGGGAAGGATACTGCAAAATCTCCATTCCCACCGAACTCTGCGGCCAGCGAGAGGTGGTCTTTGCCGGTTCTCCAAACTACTCAAAATTTCTGCTACTGGTTCTCCAGAACCTGTCAGAACCGGCTGAATTTCACCCCTGGATCAGATAAATCAAAACCTTGTTCATCCCATGGCTAAATTTGAATCCACACTGAATGAATTATATTTCACAACTGCTAATTCCAGCAAACTAATGGGGAGAAACATTCATCTTGTTAAATGTAATCTCGGTTTGGGTGAGGATGATCTAACTGGGTGGGCTGTCTCATGAAAAGAACCCATGTTAACTATAGAGGTGCCCGCTCTGTGTGTGTGTGTGTGTGTGTGTGTGTGCATGTACACTTGCATGTGAAAACACTCAGGACCATGCAATTGAGTTTTTCCTCCCTCTTTATGGATGTGCAATTAAATACATGAACTCTATTTGCACATCAAGATTAACTGGGTGTAATGATATGTGCGACTGACCTTGGGAGGCGTGGGAGGAGATACCGCCTAGGGAACTATCAGATAACCAGAGGGGTTGGTGGGGAAGCCTGCAGATGTATCTGGGAAAGAGAAAGACATTCAGAAAGGATCTTCCCCTAACTAATCAGGCTATACAAGAAAGAGACAGTGGGAGATTTGTACTCTCAGACTTGCAAGGTTCTGTTAATGTAGCCTTACAACAAAGCAGACTTAGCTCATTCGGTTGGTGTATTTCCTGTCTGGTCTGCGTAGGAAGGCCGGCATCAGTCTTGCAATTCTGAAAGTACAAATCTCCCACTGTCTCTTTTTACAGCCTGATCAGTTAAGGGGAGGATTCTATCTGGGTGGCTTTCTCTTTCCCTGATACAGCTTCGGGCTCCCACCTCCCTTCCCTGTTCATCTAATAGTTCCCCAGACTTTTTTTTTTTAAAAAAAAACTGATTAGTTAGGGAGGGTCCTTTTTTTGAGGTTCTTTCTCTGCCCTTTACGCAGCTGTGGGTTCCCTCAAGGGTGAAATCTATTTACCTTTACTACCAGTTTGCAAATGTGAGCGCATGCGCCACTCCCCGCATGCACAGGACCTTCCACACATGCACAGGGCCTTCCATGCATGCACAGAGCGTCAAAAACAGACGTGATGACATCCGGGCAGGCGGGCAGAGCCTGCTGCCGAGTGCGCCTGAAAGGTCAGTAGAACAGCAAGATGGGGGGAATCCACTGTGCCACTCGATTTAGATTAGCTAGAAAGCAGGAAATCCTGCTTTCTAGCTAATATAAATCACGTGTCACAGCTGATCGTCGGAAATACCAGTTCACCCAAACCATTAGCATTTCACCCCTGGGTTCCCCCATTCTTTATCTGATTGTTCCCTAAGCAGCATCGCTTCTCCTCTCCTGCCCCACATCTCTCAAGATTATTCCCACGTATCATTATGCTGGGCCTGGTAGATAGAGAAGGATGTACGTGTGTGACGTCAACTCAACAAACAGGCCCAGGGTTCTAACCCAGCTCTTCAAACACGACAAGCCTTCTGTAGTTGAAGCAATGATTCCTTTATTAGGAGCACCAGCAGCCCCGGCAAAAAAAAAATTCAACACAGGTGTGAGAAGGAATGGAAGTTTCTCTCCACCTTCGATTGAGGTGCAGATCGCCAGCCCTTCCAAGAAGCATATCTCTTGATAAGAACTAAAACCCGATAACCTGTTCTGATGAAAACAAACTTTAATATGAAAATAAAAATAAATCTCACTATCTAAACTTTACATTTTGGCAAGAGCAAATGCTGCCCACCTTCTTCGGTAGGCAGACGAAGATCAGAAGGAAAGTACAAGAATGTGTGACGTGTTAAGAAACATGTTAGGAGGCATGCGCAGTAAATCATTGTCAGCTAAGAAAAACTTCTCTACAGTATAGCTCATAATAGAAGCTCAATTGACAAACCAATATAACACAGTGACAAGGTGAGCAAGTCTGTCCAGCCAGAAGATGAATAGTTGTGTGCCACATCTATCCATCTCCACCCCCTGCCTTTTATCCCCAGAGCTAGGATGAGGCTTCGCTAGTAGCGGTGGCTCTTCTGTCCTAAGGATCGGCCCATAGATTTCCACTGCTCTCCTCTCCTCTGCATCCACACGTCAGGCATTAGACCCAGCTTTTCCTCATCTTCCTCATCAGCCACCTTCAGACCTGGGGGCTGTTGACTCTCCATCTGAGGGCTGAAGGACGGCCCAGGCTCTGCCTCTGTCTCTCTCTCTCTGCCAGCTCCATTCCCTCTTCCCCCTCGGAGCTGTCAGGTTGCTTTGATGCTGACCTGGACTCCATGCCTCCTCCTCCTCCTCCTCTGATTCAGCAGCCGACAGGCCATAACACTACTGTGAATCTACTTACTCATTTGCCTCTCATCTTGTCAATAAGGTGCTTGTAAGATCAGAGGCTTTCCTCAAAATAATGAAACTGTGACACACACCTTCATCTCAAAAGCCCTTTTGTACATTTGTGAGATGTCACAATCCTAGTACAAAAAAAAAGCCAGAGTTTGAAAAGCAATGACACAACCCTGCTTTCCTCAGCTGACCTCCCTGAGGAAGTCTTTAGAGGTAGTCCTCGACTTATAACATTCATTTAATGTCCCCTTGGAAGTTACAACAGCACTGGAAAAACTGACTTATGATCATTTTTCACACTTATGACCGTTGCAGTATCCATTGGTCACGTGATCAGAATTCGGATGATTGGCAACTGATTCGCCTTTATGGTGGTTGCAGTGTCATGTGGATCCCTTTTGGCCACGTTCTGACAAGCAAAGTCAGTGGAGAAGCCAGATTCACTTAACAAGTGCTGCTACCTTAACAATTGCAGTGATTCACTTAACAACGGCGGCCAGAAAGGTTGTCAAATGGGGCAAAACTCTAAAAACACTTAAGAAATGTCTTGCTTAGCAACCGAAATCTCAGGTTCAATTGTAGTCATAAGTCGAGGATTACATGTACCTCAGTTGATTTTCCCTTTTCAACGTTTACAATTCAGATGACATCCTAGAGAGGTCTCACAGAAATGGTCCTCTCTAGGAATTTTACTTCAGCAACTGCTGTGATTTTCTCATACTCCTCTAATGCGGTATAGCGGGTGAAGAAATGGTTTGGGGGCCATAAGACACCCCCCCCCCATAAGCGGTCTCCAGTAGTGCCCATTTTAATCACACTACTGTGGCTTTTTTCATTTAACTTTTTCACTTAACTTTCACTCACTTTCACTTAAAGAGAGGAGGGAGGGATAAATAGAAATGGGACAGGAAGGAACAATTTGGGCCAATTAAGTGGACTATAAAGATGGGTATTCTGGGTTGGCAAAGATGTTTAAAGACAACTCAGCTAAATGTTGGATCTTATTATCGTATGTGGTGGACATGTGTGGAGAGGCAAAGAAGTATTGGAGAAAAATTAAGACCTGGTTGGAAGAGATGATACAACAATGTATTGAGCTGAAGCCAGGAATTCTACCTGAAACTTATAATAAAGAGAATGTATATTTAATCATTCATGCATTAACGGCAGCTAGAATTGTATTTGCACAACATTGGAAAAGTGTAGAGATTCCTGTTGATGAGAAGGTGATAAGGAAAATATTAGAATGTGCAGAAATGAACAGATTAACATTAGCAATTAAGGAGAAAGAGAAAACTGAATATTATATGATTTGGGAAGTATTTTACCAGCGGTTGGAGGGGGGGGGGAAAGGAGTTTGGAAATGAAGAAAGCTAAAAAAAAAGAAAGTAGAGAATACACTTAGATAGAGATATAAATAAGATGAAAACAGTATGTGTATGATGAGAATAATGATGTTTAATGTTGAAATGATATTATCACTAGAAGATATTAAGAAGAAAAATGGAGAGTTCTATAATGTTTAAATGTTCAATATATTAAAATACTAAACTAGAAATAATGTCAATATGAATGTGAAAGATATGGCAAAAGAGAAATGATGTTGCACAGAGAGATGTTTGTACCCAGACACCACACGGCATAAGGAAAGACGGAACGTTCATTTTTGTAATTAAAAAGTAATAACACTCTTTTAAAAATGGGCATTCCGTATCCAGCCATCCTCTATCCTACATGAAAAATGAGATGGGGATGAGATGGCCAGGCCTGTATTCGTGAACAGTGGCCAAACAGCTGACTCTTCAAGAGTCTCTCTTTTTTTTTTTTTTTGACTGGTTAAGAACCTGTTAAGGAAAACAAAATCACAGCACAAATGAAATCTGTCAGCTGAGTAAATCCTTGCGTTGCTTCACTCGTTGACTAAGCTCTCTGGCAGCAGGACTGGAGGTGGTGGTGCGATGTTTTCTAGATGACGAACGGCTTGCTGGACATCAATTATAGTAGATGTAACCTTCCTATAAACTGCCTATACAATCCACCTACAGAAAAAAAGGATTCTTGCATATTCTCTAGCTGAGGAGGCTGGCGTAATTAGCATTTAGTCCTATAAGAGCAGGAAACAGACTGAAAAGAAAGCTTGGGTAAACAGTCCAACTAACCATGTACAGGTTGTCCTCAAATTACAGCCACAGCTGAGCCCAGAATCTGTGTTGCTAAGTGAGAAATCTGTTAAGCGAGTTCTGCCCCATTTTACGACTTTCCTTGCCACGTTTGTTACGTGAATCACTGCAGTTGTTAAATGAATAATAGGGTTGTTAAGTGAATCTGATTTCCCCCTTGGCTTTGCTTGTCAGAAGGTCGCAAAAGGGGATGGTGTGACCCCGGGACATTGCAACCGTCATAAATGTGAGTCAGTTGTCAAGCATGTAAACCGAATGTAAATCACATGAGCTAAGGAAATGCTGCAACGGTCATAAGTGTGAAAATGTTGTGGCCCACCTGCAGAGCTGGCAGCAGATTCGGACAGTGAGGAGGTTGGGGAGGAGTCAGTCCTGGAGTCTGGGGAAGCCTCTGATGAGGGCTCTGTGTTGGAGGCAGAGATGGGGTCAGAGTCGTATGCCAGTTATCAGCTGCCTTCAGAGTCAGACATCAGTGAGGCAGATGAACAGCTGGAGCCTGTTCCCAGTGTGCGCATGCGCAGAGCTGCCAGACGAAGGGAACAGCTAAAAAACAGGGTTCGATTTGGGAGTAAGGCCACAGGTGGACGATGAATGGCCCCTCCCAGAGGAAATAAAAGAGGAGGAACAGGGGCATGGAGTTTGCAGGAGACAATTCATTCGCTTAATTGGTTTGTGACTCTCCGAAACTCCTTGCCAAGTTTTGCAGATATCGGCCTGGCAGCTCTCCAAGCCAGATAAGGTCTGTGACTGTAAATCCTCCCTTGGAAGACTTTGCTGGATGTGAATGAGCAGAATTCACAGCAAATTAATAAAAGAGGTTTTTGTCAGGACCAGGAGTTTGCCTCATGCTCTTGGGAAGCCTCGGTCAGAACAAAAAAATGGTCATAAGTCACTTTTTTTCAGTGCCGTTGTCACTTTGAACGGTCACTAAAGGAACCGTTGTAAGTCAAGGAATACCTGTAGAGCCAGGAATAAGCAAGATGACAGACTTAGGCAGAAACGTACTTGCAGACAACAGACCTGGTCCTAAAGATTGATTGTGTGTCTGGTCCAAGAACGACACAAAGAGTTACTTCAGAGCAATTTCTTTACTGCTGCTCCCCTATGACAAACATCTTGCCAGGCTAAAGCACTGCATAGCGACTGGAAATATCCTGTGAACTGTGAGGGAGAGTCTACCTTCGCTCTCTTTCTGCATACCAAGGATTCCAAGTTTCTTTGTCACTTTTGCTCCAAGTCAATTCAAACCTTTATTGTCAGAGTACAACAGGTGTACAATGAGATCGGCTGAGCCTCCCTTCGTGCACACACACACCCCAACACAACACAGGAGTCTGGCAGCCCAGGGATAAAAACTGTTCTTCAGCCTGTCTGTGCGGCTGCCTATGCTTCTATGTCTCCTTCCAATTGGTGGAAGAATAAAGAAAAGCCGACCAGAGTGTGAGGATTTTCCTCACTCTTCTAAGGCAGCGAGCCCTAGTGGTATCAGGGGACAGCCTAGGATGTTTTATGCTGTGTTCACCACCCTCTATAACAGGGGTGTCCAAACTTGGCAACTTTAAGACTTGTGGACTTCAACTCCCAGAATTCTGGGAGTTGAAGTCCACAAGTCTTAAAGTTGCCAAGTTTGGACACCCCTGCTCTATAATGTCTTTCTATCCCCAGCTGTCAAGCCAGCATAACCACCCCGTAATGCCATGAGTGAGGATGCTTTCTACTGTGGACTGGTAAAAAATCCCAAGGAAAGAACCCCTCCCTCCTGAGTCCGTCCCACGTTCCACATTATTCGTATTAATCTGGTTATTGTGAGTTGGGGGATTCCAGTTTATATATGACAGTCACAAATGGGAGGAGGGCCATAGGATTAACACAGGGGTGTCAAAATCAAGGCCCAGGGGGATGCATCCGGCCCATGGGGTGCTTAGATCTGGCCCGTAGGTCTGCCATGGAAACAGCGAAGGACCAGCCCGCGGTGATTCTGCCAGCAAAAATGGCGCTTGGGAGGACCACAGGCAGCCCTCCCCTCAAGCTCCGTTTTCGCTGACAGAGGGTTGCAGGAGGCTGTCGCAGCCGGAAACAGATCTCGGGAGCCCGTTTTCACTAGTAGAGTGCTAGTGATGTCAAGCTGGCCATGCCCACCCTGGCCGTGCCCATCGCGGCCCCCCAAGGTCAAACACAACCCTGATGTGGCCCTCAATGAAGTAAGAGTTTGACACCCCTGGATTAACAGGACTGGAACAAGATTTGGTTGGGAGGGGTGGGAATTACTGTTTCTGATGTACAGTTCCTTTCAGTAAGAACTCTACATCATTACTTCAAGTTGTTGAGAAAGAGGTGGTATTTATCCTGAAGACTATGAAGGTTTGGATGGAGGGGGTGGGGAAGCAAGTTCTAATGGAACCCAAGTAATATGGAACTTCTGTCTGTTCTCCTTTGGTGTTAGTTGATCCATGGATGGAAGGGCACAAGCTACCCAGCACCAGGCTTATAACTGGGGGAACTGGTTTGGAACATCTTTCTGGATTTCTAGTTCTGCATGGATCACATGGTTGGAGGCATTTGCCCATCTGCATCCTTTCTTGGTGCAAGAAGTCCTGCTGAATGTAACCCGTGCTTTCACCATTACCCACGTAGATTACCGTAATGTGCTTTGCATGACGCTGCTTTGAAAGACTCTTAGGAAGTTAGAAGTAATCCAGAATGATGAGAACATATCATACCTATAATGTGGGCCCTGTCCTGGTTACCAGAATCAAATTTAAGTTGTGTCAACTTACCAAACTCTGGGGTAGCTCTAAGACTGCCTTCTCAGGTTAAATTCCACCTGGCCTGCTAGATCCTATAAGGGAGCACTCCTTGCTGGTCCAGCTTTCTACAGGTGGGCCCAAATTACAACTGTTCAAAGCCATTGGCTGCCCATATCTCTCACAAATGAAGGCAGATATGTGTGTCCCAGGCTAATGTTGCAGGATCCAATTGGAGTCAGCAACAGAGGTTGATTCTTATTTATTCTTCCAAGCTTTCGGACTCATGCTGGAGTCCATCCTCAGGGAATTTCACTCTCTCTCCAGAATGACACTCGCCAGAGGTGGGTCTCACATAAGTTTACCACTGGTTCACCACGTATCAAAAATGTGAGCGTGCACACACACTTGCTTTGTGAGCATGTGCGCCTTCTGCGCCTGTGCACGGCCTTCTGTGCATGCGCTTTGCTCACACACATGCGCGTGGCTTAGAAAACATGGCTAAATAGGACGGCATAACCCTGGGCCTACACACAGGTCTCCACTACCGGTTCGCCTGAACCAATCCGAACCGGCTGAATACCACCGACACTTGTGCTGGAAGCCATGCTCAGGGAACTTCTCTCTCTCCAGAACGACACTCATGCTGGAGCACAGTCTCCGGGAATTTCTTTTTCTCCAGAATGATACATTCTGGAGAGAGAAAGAGAGTAGTTCCCAAGGGTGAGTCCAAAAGCTTGGAAGAATAAATCTCTTGTCCTGGTGACTGATTTAGATTGCATCCTGCAAACTTAGGAGATGTTGCTTTTTTGGAGTAGCATTAAAGAGATGGAATAGAGAAAAGAGCAGCCCCTCCCTAGAAACTTTAGAAAGTTATTTTTTTTGAAGTTGTTTCAAGAACATCATCCACACTTCTTGTTGCTATCATTTTTCTCTCCTCCTTCCAGTTTTGATTTTGCAATTTGCGTCGTATGTTGTTTTAACTCTGTCGTATTTGTTTTCCCTGGGACAAAGTAAGTGCCAAGTGTTGTGAGATTGTGGCAGGTTCAAAAATGAGGAAATCGCACAAAGCTTCAAAGGAGGCGAACAATTTGTTACGAAACCAGATTTATTAAAGTTTCTTTGTACAGGAATTTTACAGCTTTCGTCATGATAATCCTCGAAATATGTACATATTTACAGAGTTTCAACAGTGTTATTAACTTTCCACCTACCAAAATATACAGATTTATAGGCAGGTCCAAAGATATTAAAAAAAAAACTGTATCACAGATACAAATATATTAAAGCAATCACAAGAGCCTTAGTGCAATTAAGGTCAACAACTTTTCACCTCTAATTATCTTGATTTATCAAGTTAGTATTGCCAGCCATCATTCACATTTAATCTGCTCTTTGCTAACTCGGGTTTGTTTAGGGCACACACACACGTTATTAAATTAGAAAAATAGAAGTGACAAAACACTGCATGGGACGTACACAGGAGATGAAGCACACTGAAGCTTGGTAGCCCTTTGATTGATTGATTGATTGATTGATTTGCAAAAGCTTTGAGATAGTATCGCATGAGATTTTAAAACCTCACTATCGCTTTTTCAGCTCTGTCTATAAGAAACTATGGTTATCGCAGTCATTGTATGCTGCTTATTTTCCGCAATGGCTTCACAGAACTACATTTCCCATTGCGCCTTGAAAGATAAAGCTACAAAAGTCTGCAGTGTGTTCTTAGCCAGCATCTAAGGCCTTTTCACATCTAGCTAAACTACAATTCCCAGCCTGCCTCACCAACAGTCATACTGGGAGTTGTAGTTTTAATTTTTGAAAGTCGCCGATCCTTACACCTAGCCTACCCCGCAGACGGTTTTAGAAAAATAAGCTAAGTGCTTTCCCCTCAAACACTCCCTTTGTGGATTCTGCAGACACACCCACAAGCCTGCCCACGGGAGATTCAGCTTATTTTGGACTGTGAATAGCAAAAGAAACCAACTTATCTTCCAATGATCACAAGCTTCTTTCCATTTTTCCTCTCCGGAGGAGCTGCAACTCAGAAACGAGAGTCTGTTTTTACACTAACAGGAATTGAAACGAATGTCAAGGAGTTCATTATCCCACTCAGGAAACTAAAATGCTTATGCAAAAATGCCTGAATGATGGATCGCCAGTTGAAACAGGACCATCTCTTACAGCCAGAAAGAAAGGCGAAAATGCAGGAGGCAGAAGGAAGGAGGAGTTTTATAGATTAGAGTTGGCAAAGTCAAAAGGAAAACACGCTGGCATTGCTTCCCGGTTGAGCTACTGGGCAAGGGGAGGACAGAGGGAGCCAGTGTATTGCATCACACACTTGCACAAAAAGCCAAAACACAACTTGCCTTTCAGTCTACACAAACGAGATACAGCTTATCTTCGACTCTCAGGTTAGGCCACCCCACCCTTGGCTGATGTGTTTTCTATTTGGAGGTTGAGGCAGCTCAGAGAGCGACACCCAGTTCCACAGATACAAGAGAACCAAACAAGGGCCTTTCCGATGACTACTTGGGAAAGCATGCTTAAAATTGACGGCTTCCGCTAACATTTGGCATCCAAAAAGCCAAGACTCAGCTCTGAAAGTGTATCTGGAATGACTGGATTCTCACAAGGTGCATGGATGGGGTGTGGTCTTGGGCGGGCGGGCGGGGGGGTCTCCAAACTCGGCAACTTTTAAGACTTGTGGACTTCAAACTCCCAGAATTCCTCAGCCGGCCAAAGCAAAAAGGGCTGGCTGGCTGAGGAATTCAGACAGACAGATTAACAGAGTCGGAAGGTACCTTGTAGGTCATCTAGTCCAACCCGCACCCAAGCAGGAGACCCTACACCATTTCTGACAAATGTCAGTCCAATCTCTTCTTGAAAGCCTCCAGTGATGAAGCTCCCACAACTTCTGAAGGCAACTTCTGTTCCATTGGTTGGCTGTTCTCCGTCAGAAAATTTCTCCTTATTCCTAGGCTGAATCTCTCGTTCAGTTTCCATCCGTTATTCATTATCTGGCCTTTGGGTGCTTTGGAAAACAGCTTGACCCCACCCCTCCTCTCTGTGGCAGCCCCTCAAAATACTGAAACACTGCTGTCATGTCTCCCCTGGTCCTTCTCTTCACTAGACTAATTCTGGGAGTTGAAGTCCACAAGTCTTAAAGTTGCCAAGTTTGGAGGTCCCTGGTCTTGGGTTGGCATACTTGGGTGGGCAATGACAAAACCACAATTGGATAGAAACAGTGGTGGGCTGCTGCCTATTGCTGTCCTATTTAGCCTTTTTTTTAATGTTGCACGCATGCGTGCAAGGTGAGCGAAGCGCATATGTGCATGCTCACAACCAGCAAACCAGTTGTTAAGGTAAGTGCAGCCCACCTCTGGATAGATAGAAATCTTTTTTCTCTTTGTTTCCTGGAAGCCCTTTTCTACTGGCTACGTCAGAGGGTGAGAACGACACCTTTGTAAGCATATACAGATCCTCCCTTGGCTAACACTTGTGCTTAAAAGACACCAACATAAATAGTGCATTATTGTCAAGTCACATGCACACCCACAACTGTTTGACTGCTGAGTCACGGAAGAAGTTGAAAGCTGGTTTCACCTTTCCCGTCAAAAGGCAGGCAGTCCCTTGTCTTACGACCACAGCGGAGCCCCAGATTTTTCCATTGCTAAGCGAGAAAGTGAGTTTTGACCCTCCCCTTTTACAACTTTTCTTGCCACGGCTTGTTAAGCGAATCCCTGCAGCGGTTAAGTTAGTGGGAATCCGGCCTCCCCACGGACTCTGCTTGACAGAAGGCCCCAAAAGGGGGGATCACTGCAACCGTCATAAATACAAGTCAGTTGCTAAGCCTCTTGATTTGGATCGCACGGCTATGGGGATGCTGCAATGTTCGTAAGTGTGACAAGCAGTTGCAATTCACTTTTTTTTTTCTCAGACAAATTGTAATTTCAAACGGACGCTAAATGTACTGTTTTAAGTAGAGGAGAACCTGTATATGCACTAGGGCAGGGGTCTCCAACCTTGGCAACTTTAAGCTGGCTGGGGAATTCTGGGAGTCGAAGTCTTAAAGGCTTAAAGTTGCCAAGGTTGGAGACCCCTGCACTAGGGGCATATTTCTGTCTGCTTTAACTGTTAAAATCCTATAGATATTCAAGAATGTAGCTGTCAGAGCAGCACTGAGGGCCCCTTTGCTCAGAAGGCATGGGCGCCATTTTAAGAGGCCTACTGAGGTGATTGTGTTCTTATGGAGGCAGGCTGGGGTCTTTTTCCTAAAGCCAGGGATATTCGTTTTTATGGTTCTGACCCTTTCAGTGGAGAAAAACACTGGAAGCTAAATACAGTTTGGCACCTTTCGGATTGGTAGCACAATGCAAGCTTTTGTTATCTGTGGAAACTTTCTGCGTGTGGCAAACCAGGCCTAAAACACCCCCAAAGTGTCCCCAAGTCTCTGCATTCAAACTCAAGGCCACTGAATTCTAGATCAGGGGTCAGCAACCTCAAACACTCAAAGAGCCATTTGGATCAATTTCCCACAGGAAAAAAAAAATCGGGAGCCACAAAACCTACCAGGGGTCGAAAATCTCAGTAAATTGCGTGCCAGTGGGTGTCGCACGTTGGCGGTTGTGACACGTTTTGAGCGACAGGGAGCCGCAGCAGAGGGATGAAAGAGCCGCATGCAGCTCCAGAGCTGTAGGTTGCTGACCCCTGTTCTAGATTATCAAGGCTCGGCGGGATCAAAATAACATAAAAATTAGCTGCCGGATTTGTCCCCTCCAACGACAGCTCTGTTGAAAGGCTAAGCGGCAGCCTTAAATCTGGATTAACCAAGCTGGGCTTCAAACTGTAAATCCAGCTGTTCAGAAGGCTAAAGCCTCGAAGATCAACAGGTTTTACAAGAAGCGGGATACGCAGAGCCTGTTGCCCTTGAAGTTGGACTGTCTGTGGTCTAAGAAGCCAACAAAAACAACAGCTGGACTCTGCCCTGAAAGGTACGAGAGCCACGCGAGGGAAAAGAATGATTAAAAATCGTTGTCAGGCTCCTATTCCACACCTCCATTTATTTATTTATTTTAATATGCCAACCCATCATTCTAGCACTGGGATCACCCCCTGGTCCTGCCCGGCTTTGTTAAGAATCACAACTGCATTTCGCTCTTACATCACCAGCACAAAAAGATTCTGTAATTGAAGGCCAGCTGGTGATCCTGTCATCTCCATGATGGATGGGAGACAGGAGAATTCTCTGGCACTTCTACCATTGCTAAACTGGGCAGCAAAGTCAGGCCATGTGGATGTGAATAGGCTCAGGGAGCTCAAAAGCTCTTTTCTATTACGCGGAAGGGAAGAAGGAAAGCGACAGAGGCTGCAATATTTATACAGAAAGTCCTCGACTTAGCGACCACAACCGAGACCCCAAATTCCCACTGCTAAGCAAGGCCGTTGTTTAAGTGAGTCAGACCCCATTTTACAACCTGCTTGTTAAATGAATCATTGCGGTTGTTAAGTGAATCAGGCGGTGGTTAAACAAACCCGCCTTCCCCCGTTAACTTTGTTGGGCTGCGAAGTTCACAAATGGTGACCAACATGAGGATGAGGCAACCATCAGAAATGCATGCTGGTTGTGTCACACACCCGAATTTTGATCAAGTGATCGTGGGGATGTTAAGTGGGACAATTGGTCCTAGCACATCCGCCCCCCCCCCCCCGCTGCTGTTGTAACTTTATAAACGGTCGCTAAAAGGACCGTTGTAAATTGAGGCCTAGCCGTATCGCAAATTCCAGCTAAAGCAAATCTGATTTTCCAATGAAATCCAACATTAGCAAGCCGTTTCCCCAGATTGTATTTCAAATGTTCAACAATGTTTGCACCAGATGGATGGCAGTCCCCCAGACAAACAAGGGAGAATCCGTAGATTTAGCAAGCCAAGATTTCCGGAAGCTTTCGTGGACGTGGCCAAAGATAAAGAGGTCTTCCAACTGTGGGATAAGTGCATTTGAGATCTCAATCGTCCTGAGCCAGAGGAAGGCTTTCAGGAAAGCGATGCATTTACAAGATGGACAGACACGTGAGCATCGACACAAAAAATGGACACAAAAACGGCTGGACGCAAGAGTGACACCTCTCGTCCCCGAGGCAAAGGGAGTAGATGGAACTAGCAAAAGAAGAAGCTCATATCATCGTCCTCCTTCAGTTGCTCCGGGACCACTTGATCAGAGATCCGTACATCCTGGTCGGCGTACCCAGATTCCAAAACGGCGTCAAACCAAGGGTGGAGCAAAATTTCCGGAGCGGTGAGTCTTTCGGAGGGTTCCCGCCTAAGGAGGCTGCGGATGAGACACCGTGCTTTGGGGGAGACGTGGTCCGGGATGCAGAACTGTCCACGCCGGATTTTGGAAAAGAGGGCGGTAGGATCCGAGTCATGAAAGGGATACCGTCCCACGAGGAGAGTGTACAGCATAACTCCCAAGCTCCAAACGTCAGCCGACTTCCCGGAATAGGTTCCCATTGTGTTTAAGATTTCTGGACTGACGTAAGCCGGACAGCCGTGTTTGTCTGATAATGCATCGTCCTCTCCTTTCATGATGTGGGTATCTTCCAGGCTTTCGAGTCTCAGCTGCATTCTGGAGGACAGAAGAGGACATGACATGAGTTAGAATGTCAGAGAGGCAAACATACACACTTCTCTCCTAACCAAACATGGGCTGCTATTCTGAAATAAAGGTAAAGGTTCCCCTCGTACATATGTGCTAGTCGTTTCTGACTCTAGGGGGCGGTGCTCATCTCCGTTTCAAAGCCATAGAGCCAGCGCTGTCCGAAGACGTCTCCGTGGTTCATGTAGCTGGCATGACTAAATGCCGAAGGCGCACGGAACGCTGCTACCTTCCCACCAAAGGTGGTCCCTATTTTTCTACTTGCGTTTTTTACGTGCTTTCGAACTGCTAGGTCGGCAGTTCTGAAATAGCAACCTGCATATCAAAACACCGCGGAGAGTTTCTACACAGGGTTAATTGGCAAAAGTGATAAAAGTAAGGGCACATGCTATGGAGTTCGCCTAAGTTCATCAGCCTGTACTCTTTCTCAAGGACATAGGCAGTTTTATTATACGGGTGAGCCATTGTTGATCGAATGCCACAGTCAAAATGCTTGGGAGCACGGCTTTTGAACCCCGATGGCTCAGACACCTGGGCCACTTGAAAACATTAAACAAAGGGGAATCATGAGTCAATTGAGTAAAAATGCATTTCTTCTCATTCAATGTTACAGTGTTATAAAAGGTAGTCCTTGACTTACAACTGTTTGTTTAGTGACTGTTTAAAGCAGAGGTCTTCAAACTTGGCAACTTTAAGACTTGTGGTCTTCAACTCTCAGAAGAGCTGAGCTGGCTGGGGAAATCTGGGAGTTGAAGTCCACAAGTCTTAAAGTTGCCAAGTTTGGGGACCTCTGGTTTAAAGTTACAGCGGCATTGAAAACAAAAAGAACTTAGGACCGTTCTTCACACTTATGAACCCGGGGCTCACATGATCAAAATCCAGGCGCTTGGCAACTGACTCGTATTTATGATGGTTGCAGTGTCCTGGGGCCATGCGATTGCCTTTTGCGACCTTGTCAAGCAAAGTCAATGGGGAAGGCAGATTTGGTTAAAACCGTGTGACTAACTTAACCCCTGAAGTGTTCACCACTGTGAGCCGAGAAAGTTCATCAAATGGGGCCAAAACTCACTTAGCGACTGTCTTGTTCAGTAACGGAAACTGTGGGCTCAACTGTGGTTGTTAAGTGAAGAACTATCTGTAACGCAGGTAAAGGGAGTAAATTTGCTTCCTTCAAGAATTGTCACCTCTTAAAAGAGGGGGGAGGGAAACACAGCAAAACTTCTATGCATGAATGAGGCCACAGGAGAGCCAGTATCCAACACACAACTATTGTCAACGGGTTGTCAGTCATCAAAGGAGAAAGGAGAGAAGGAAATGACATGTGCACGAGAGACTCCATTAAGCAGGACACATTCACAGGGAAACAATGATCTTGGATGAAAGCCAGTTTTGTCCTGGTGACATCAAGCCTTAACTAGCTGATGGGATTGCAGCCAAAACTTACATCCCTTTTGTTCCTGAAATAGTTGTTAACTCTCTAGTTCAGTTTATACAACATTCCCCACCCCCACAATTCACAACACATACACAGAAAGAACCTTGCAGGTTTCACAGCTTTCATGCAGAATTCTCTTCCCCAAACCTTACATTACTGGAGGGCTGTTCTTTATATTTGTAGATTAAATATTTCCCGGCTTCTGTGGGGCAGGGGGTCGCTTTCCTGACACCGTTGGCTGGCCAGCCTCCTTGCCCTGACCTTCCTCCTCCCTTCCCCCTCCTCTCCTAGCTGGTCCTGTACATGGAAAATATGAGTCAGATTACCTGCTCTCCAACTGGCTGGTGGGACCCAAGTTTCACACCTGTGCTTACTAAGGCTAACCTCTTGCCCAATATTGCTTCACCTCCGGGGTTACCAAACACGCTGCGCACACACACACAACATCAGCCCTGCGCAATTACTAAGTTTCTAAATTAGCAGCACGGAGTGCAATCTGCTATTTCAGCAAGCGATGATTCCATTTTATCACAGACAGCCAAGAACACACAACTGTTTTCCCGCAAAGAAGAAACAGTGGCTGTTTTTTTAGGTCAACGTGTACTTTCTGATAGATTGCTCTCGTCCCCAGGCCCGCTGCTTGCCAAAGAAGAGCCATTGTTTCGCTACGGGCTTTCAACCTTGACTTTGATTGACTCATTCACACATGCCTGTTCAACCCTTGTGAAGCACCCGATGGCCTGAAGTTATGAAGTCACCTAATGGCACTGAAAACACAAAGCAGGAGAACAGCTTCATCTGCGGCGCAGAAATCCAGCTACACATCTCACCAACCTCTTTGCCCCAATTGTCACTCCGTGTGCCCGCATTCATGTGTCCAAGCAGGACATTTAATAGAACAACCTGATTTGATTTTTTTTTTTACAAAACGTGTCCCAAAGGGGTTTTTCCCAGAAGGCTGAAGCTTCTTGGATGAGGAGTGAAACGTTTTCAAAGAAAAAACAAAACAAAACACCCAAGGAAAACCAGTTGCCTTTTGGAAAAAATACAGTTTCGGGGCAACCACGTCCTGGTTGATGGAGAATCTCCATAAAGATCTTCACAAAATACTTTCCTATAACAGGTGTGCTCACCTATCTCGGTTAGCCCCCCCCCCAAAAAAAAATCAACAAAATTTGCACAAGGTGTACATGCAATTACTATGAGCATCATGCATCAGAGTAGATCAGGGGTGTCCAAACTTGAGAACTTTAAGACTTGTGGACTTCAACTCCCAGAATTCCCCAGCCAGCCATGCTGGCTGGGGAATTCTGGGAGTTGAAGTCCACAAGTCTTAAAGTTCCCAAGTTTGGACAATCCTGGAGTAGATGGAAGCACATTTATAAAAACATACCAATAGGTCCTTGCTTTGCTCACAAAAGGCTATTTTACCCTGAAGACTGCTTGCAGCTCCTTCCTTTCACTTGGTCAGCTTTTTGCACCATGTTCTTAGCAATTATGAGTCTAATGGTGGTGCAGTGGTTAGAATGCAGTATTGCATGGTTGACTCTGCCCACTGCCAGAAGTTTGATCCTGACCAGCTCAAGGTTGAGTCAGCCTTCTATCCTTTCGAGGTAGATCAAATGAGGACCCAGATTGTAAGGGATAATATGCTAACTCTATAAATTGCTTAGAGAAGGCTGTAAAAGTTTAGTTTAGTTTATTATAGTATAGTATCATTGTACCTCATACAACAAAATTAAAAGCACTATGAAGTGGTGTATGTCTAAGTACTATTGTTAATTATTTGTAGCTCCTTTGCCTGCAGACACCAAAGTTGGGGCTTATTTGCTGTGTTAAAGCTGGACTACATGTTTTGAAAAAGGCAGAGATAGTCCAAATCCACCTCTCAAGCTTTCTTACTCAGCAGCATCAACTTCCAACTTGCTTTAACATTTTTATGATGTTATAGGATGAAATAAGATACAAAATGCAAATGCAAATAAGAAAACGACAGGGAGGAAGAGAGGGAGAGAGGGAGGATAAGGAAAAAAGAAAAAGAAACATTGACTTCCGACTCTTTCTGTTGCAGTAAAATAAGGCATTACCATCAAATCACAACATTTTTGTTTCTTTCAGAATAATGTGAACAAGCCATTTCTTCCAACTTGCAAGAAAACTGAAATAGATTTTACACACCCGTCTCCACAAATACAATGGCTTACTAAATTCAAAAGCTTCTCTGCATCAGTTGGACAATCATTTAGCCAGCATTGTTTCCATAGGCATTATTTCCCCTTAAGGGATTCTACCCCACACTGCTATTCAGAAGTGCTAATTTGCAGCAGGAGCCCTGAACCTCCCTACCCAAAAATCCCCCCCAAAAAAGGTTTGGGACGAAGAGAGACACAGGAATTAAATGCTAGAAGATGTAATCTCCTCTTAGGGAAAAAAAATGTTATCTACCAGATAAGACACAGAGTCTCCAGTCCATAGTGAGGTGCCACCCCACCCAGATTGAAGAATTCAGAATTAGGCTGGGAATAATTTGTACCTTGATGTAACACAGAACAATCAGCAGCTCCTTCACCCAAACCAAAAACACTGAAATTAAACACCAAAGGCTTTAGAGCATGCATGCGCATACAGGGAGAATTAACGACACAATCCCTAGCATTCACAAGCAACTCTGCTCCATCACTTCAAAGCAATGTATGGATTGCAGCAATCAGGTGTGAAATTGCTTTGGATGCCAAAAGGAAGACTCCCACCAAGTTCAAATGGGCTGCTTTTTCCTACCTATTCTGTGCCTGCTGACACATGACCCAACCACAGTTATCTTCAAAGAGGGGATCTCAAAAGTCCCTCCCTTCTGCCCTTAGCGCTCTTTCTTTTAAGGGGTCCTACAGTTTTATCTTCAGAGGAGGGGAAAGAAAAATAACCGTGGATTGTTGGCACAGTTGTGAGGTTGGGTGGAGCAGCATGTACCCAAGCCTGTGGGACGTATCCATGAAAACTTCACAACGTTTTCTCTCCACCTGCCCTTAGGGCCAAGATGAACAGAGTTGGAAGGGACCTTATAGGTCATCTAGTCCAACCCCCACCTCCCGGTCTCAAGCAGGAGACCTTACACCATTTCTGACAAATTGCAGTCCAATCTCTTCTTGAAAGCTTCCAGTGATGAAGCTCCCACAACTTCCAAAGTCATGCTGTTCCATTGATTGATTGCTCTCCCTGTCAGAAAGCGTCTCCTTATTTCTAGTTCGAATCTCTCCTTGGTCAGTTTCCATCCATTATTCCTTGTCTGGCCTTCAGGTGCTTTGGAAAATAGCTTGACCCCTTCCACTCTGTGGCAGCCCCTCAAGTATTGGAAGACTGCTAGCATGTCTCCCCTGGTCCTTCTCTTCACTAGACTAGCCATGCCCCGTTCCTGCAACTGTTCTTCATGTGTTTTAGCCTCCTAATCATCCTGGTTGCTCTTCTCTGCACTTTTTCGAGAGTCTCAACATCTTTTTTACAGTGTGGTGACCAAAACTGGATGCAGTACTCTAGGTGTGGTCTTACTAAGGCTTTATAGAGTGGTGTTAGTGCCTGACTGTATCCCTCTGTTAATGCACTAATTCTTTCAAGATACCCAATAAACTGGGCCAGCTCACAACTAAAACATGACACATTGTGATTAACCCAAACTACAGGATTCGTTCTCTAAAAATACAATGCAAACCTACACTGGGGGTAGGAGGGAGATGGTGCCGAGCTGTGCATCGCAGGTAATCCTCGACTTACAGCCGTTTGTTTAGGGAGGTTCAAAGTTACAATGGCACTGGGAAAAAAAAGAGTTATGGCAGTTTGTCACACTTATGACCGTTGCAGCATCCGCATAGTCACCTGATCAAATTTCAGATGCTCGGTAACTGACTCTAATTTATGACGGTTGCAGTGTCCCAGGGTTATGTTTTGTGACCTTCTGACCAGCAAATTCCATGGGCAAGCCAGATTCACTTAACAACTGAATCACTAACTTAACAACTGCAGTGATTCACTTAATCACTGGGGCAAGAGAGGTGGTAAAATGGGGCAAAACCCACTTAGCAACTGTCTCGTTTAGCAACAGAAAATTCGGGCTGAACTGTGGTCGTAAATCGAGGACAATCTGTATTAAAGCTTGACCCCAAATGGTCAACCGTATTCCTTCTACATCAGGGGTGTCCAAACTTGGCAACTTTAAGATTTGTGGACTTCAACTCCCAGAATTCCCCAGCCAGCTGGCTGGGGAATTCTGGGAGTTGAAGTCCACAAGTCTTAAAGTTGCCAAGTTTGGACACCCCTGTTCTACATCAAACCAAGGTGGCATGTAGGCCTTCAAGGTTCAAGACTTTATTGAACAATAGATTAGCAGGGCACACAAACAGGTTGTACACAATTGCAGAAAACACACTCATTCCTTCCCATTGTAGGCTTACACTTACAGGCAAAGCCTGTAGCCTCTCTCTGTAGCTTCCATCCTCCCAACCCTTCCATTCATAACAGGTTCTTTATGTAATCCTCATTTGCCGTCAATGCCCAAACACAATTCATTTAAATGCATGACACTTAAAAGAACATCAATCTTTAATTCACATCTACTCCGCCACACACATAACCTTGTAATCTAAGTCAAACCGCATGGGACAAAGTCATCCGTAGACCAGTTACGCTAGTTTCTTTCTTTTTCTTTTTTTAAACTTGTTTGGATGGAAGCCAATTCACCATTGGGAACTTCTGCTCAATCAAGACGAAGCATTTTGGATTTCAAACAGCTCGGCTCCCACTCTCATGCCGGCAGCCGGAGCCTGGTAGTTGAAATTAAGGCATTCCACTTAACAATCAGAATCGCGTCCCCGGTTCTGTACCGAATTTATTTGTTTGCAAATATGGCAACTTAAGAGCCACGGCACGCATGGCATGTGGTGTACAATCGAGCCTCAGTGAAAAAGCTTAACATCCAAGCATCCGACAAGGATTAAACCTAGTCATGTGTGCCCCTGCTGAGAAGCCAGGATCTGGCACCAAACTGCCAGTTCATAACTCTGGGACAAGCAGGCTTCTGTTCATACGCCATCCTGCATTATGTATTTATTTGCGCCAATTAAGAATGTAGATTTCTTTTTTTAAAAAAGCACAAAAATGTCCTTAAGAGGTGGAAAGAATTGCAATTTAAATAAACAAACATGCATGTAGCTCTAGAAACCTTTGTGTGATTTCTTTGGAAAGGATATTTAAGTGATATTTGTGTAGGAAGAAAAATTTAGAAGTAAGAAAGCAGTCCGATAAAAACAGCGCCGTGAGCAGGGGTGAGTTTCACTTATTTTTACCACCAGTTCGCCCTGTGTGTGCACCTTCCGCGCATGCGCCTGGCCTTTTGTGCATCGCTTTGGTTTTACACACACCTTCCGTGCATGCCTCAAAAACGTGGTTAAATAGAATGGCATAGTGCCAAGATGAGTGGGCAGACCCACACGGGATCTCCGCTACCAGTTCGCCTGAACCGGTCAGAACCGGCTGAATCCCATCTCTGGCCATTTGGTTCAAGGTCTAAAAAGTAGCCCAAGGAGGTCAGGAATGAAGAAACTATGTTGGGTTCCAAAAATTATTTGTGCTCTGCCTACATGGCAATCATTCAAAATTCAACACCTCACTAGACCAGTGTTTCTTCTCAACCTTAGAAGCTTGAAGATGTGTGGACTTCAACTCCCAGAATTCCCCAAGAATGCACCAATCATCCCACACATAGCTGCTGGCTTAATGGAAGAGGCAAAGTCTCCATTACAGGTCTTCAACTTACAACTGGCCGTTCCAAGTTATGACAGACCCCTCCCCAAAGCGACTTATAACCCAGTTTCAAAGTTTTGATGCCTTTCCCTGGAGCGACACGCTGGGTAAACCAGCCTGCAATTACAGCTGTTAGTAGCATCCCATAGTCTTTTTTTTTTGCCTGAAACTTGAATTTATATCTAATTTCCAGCAACAAAACATACATTGCGAACAATGGGTTCACTTAACGACCATGACATCCGCTTAATGCCAGCCGCAAAAATGTCATAAGCTTGGGGTCAGTTACATGAGTGTCTCGGCTTACGACCCTCATAACATCAACGGAAATTCTCAGCTCACTTCTAGTCGTAGGTCAAGGACTACCTGTATATATAATTTGCTGTCTACTTGTTCAGCCTGTTTTGCCGATCTAAAGAGGGAGGCAAGATTGTGTCACATTTCGGGCATTATTTTATGGCTGCTCTTTGTTACAGGGCTGAATGCTTTATCTTCCTTGACCTCACAACCACCCAATGAGTAATCCACAACTCCTATTAGTATTTTTATAGCAGGGACAATGCATTAGGAGGGGGAGTAATGGCACCCAAGTCAGTCCTATGCCATGTCCTTGGCCTGGAGGGTGCCATCAAACCAAGGTGCCAGTGCTTCTTGTTAAGACAGGAAGCAGGCTAGGCTGGCTGGGGAATTCTGGGAGTTGAAGTCCACACATCTTCAAGATGCCATGGTTGAGAAACACTGCACTAGACACTTGGACATTCTCCAGTGTAATAGTTCTTTGGATCCCAGCCAGAAGTGAGGCAGCTGTTTATATAACATAAGTGTTGGACCTGAAATAAGAAAAGGGAAGGTCATATTTTGTGCCTGGGATGAGCGTTGTCCCTTGAATGTGCTCTGCCTATCTGCCCTTCCCAACAGCATGAAGGGTATAATTTCACAGGGTGATCATCAGAATCATTTGTGGCTTGGTTATTGTGGGAGGTGTTATCGGATATTATTCCCTATAGAAAAGACAAAGGTTTCCCCAGGCTGGATGGACATCTTTTCCTCATTCTAAAGAGGCCTATTTGGTACAGAGAACTGCTATGAGATTCACAGCAAGGGTCAACAACTGGCCCGCCATGGGCCAAATCCGGCCTAGTGATGAAAACAAAAAACAAAAAAAACAAAAAACCAAAGGCTACAGTTAAGCATTAGACGTGGCAATTGGGAGCACACGGTCTGAGGATCCTCCAACCATCACATAGGGCCCGTCCGCTCACCTTTCTTCATTAGAAAACACAAATTTCCTGAGTTTGAGGTCCCCCAGCACAATGGCTGACTGGTGGCAGTGAGCGACTGCAGAGACAATCTGTTTGAAGAGTCTAGCGGCTTCCTGCTCCGGCAGACGCTTGCAGCTCCTAACGTAGGAATGCATGTCACCAAAGTCCTTGTCGAAAAAGACGTACGCCTTCGTGTCTCCCAGGATGACCTCCACAATCCCAGTGATGTTTCCGTGGGATGGTAACTGGATGTAAGGCCTGATTTTGTCCTGGTAGTGTTTGAGAGGGAAGACCTAGAGGTAGAACCAAGTGGGGAGGGAGAAAGAAGGGGGGGGGGGAGAGAAGAGATTTAATAAGGTTTTATTGCAGGATACAAGCAGCATGATATATTCCCTTGATGGATCCTGATCAAAATATCTGCAGTCGTGGAGTCCTTGGTGTTGTCTGAGCTTGGTTGCTTTCTTGCAGGCATTTCATTACCCCATTAGAAAACATGATCACGATTTTATTAGAAACCCCACTCTCTTCTAGCCCTGATGATGTTACCTAGTGGGGTAATGAAACGTCTACAAGAAACAGCCAAGCTCAGAGAGCACCAAAAACCCATGAATTTAATCCTGAGTTAGAAATATTATCTTCCATTGGTACCTCTGCCTTTATTAAGCCATGTTCTTACAATTACTAGAAAATAGGGGACTCTCCATCAAATGATCCACCAAAGAGGAGATAGCAGAAGGTGCCACCTTGAAGAACGCGGCTCTGATCCAAACAGAACAGCATGGAAAAAGAGAGACAAATCAAGCTTATGGAAAAACGATACACTTCTTGGAACAGGCCACTGAAGTAAGACGCATTTCGTTTCTGCGTAAATGTATTTAGATGAGGAAGGGGGAATTCATTTTGGGAAGATGATGGAATAACAATAATCCAAAGTAGCTGAAAGACAGGCAACTTGGCCACCTCCCAAACTGTTGAACTATGACATCCCTCATGTCCCAAGATCCGCATGGTGTCTTGGCCTGCTAAATTTTGGAAATGACCAACCTCCTAGAGCAGGGGTCAGCAACCTGCAGCTCTGGAGCCGCATGTGGCTCTTTAATCCCTCTACTGCGGCTCCCTGTCGCCAGTCAACTCCACAATTGATAGGGATTTCAGTTAGGACAGGTAGAGGAAAAAGGATGCTGCGCTAGGAGACTCTATGGTGGGAGGACCGGAAATCTGGTTGGCTTCAGAATTGAACGGGGGGCTTCCAGTTAGGACCTTTGTGGCTCTTTGAGTGTTTAAGGTTGCCAACCCCGGTCCTTGAGGTACATAGGGATCTTCCTGAGCTAGAGAAAACTTCTGCCTGTAGAGCATCCGGCATTAAATACTTAGCATAGACAGCAAGGAAAGTCTTAGTTCCCTAACAAGGACAGGAATTATCCAGCTAACAACCTACTGAAAACACAATACCAAATAAATCATACCCTGATCTAATCTGGGAAAGCAGTTCTGATGTACCGCATTGTTTTGTGGATATCTCTCTCCAGAGGCCGCTTAAACATCACACCCCTTTGCGATAAACTTTTAATATCTGCAAATTCCTGCTTTTTGCATTCGAGGAAGGGGGAAAAAAAACCCAGCCCTGAATCTTTGCACACTCACTGTAAATACTGGCCAGCAGTTCCCTGCCAGCAGGTATGTACAGTATGCTCTCCAGAGCGTCAAGGAAAAATGAAGGGGAGGTGTGTTTGGGGGGGGGGGGTGTTGAAGAGCTATTAAAAGCCACCAAGGCAATCACCTCCCAGTGAGTCAAACAAAGGTGAAGGCAACCAAGCTGAAATTTCAAAGCACAGCAAGCATTTAAGCAAGGAAGAGGGGGATTAAAAGCCTCTCATACTTTATTCACAGATATTTTGCAAGACTGCAGTCATGTTCTGGGACTTGCGAAGAGCTTACTCACATCCTAAGCCAAACTGGAATCGGTGACTCTTCCAACTTGGCACAAACTCCCAGGGAGGAAAATATATTGCAAAGGGTCTCCAAACAATCATACACACAGCCTCTTCTTCCTGGCTACTTTCTCTCTTGGCCATCATCATCATCATCAAAGTCCTCTATCAGAACACACACACACACACACACACACACACACACACACACACACACACACGTACAACTAAAGTCATGCTGGGCTGCACCAGTCTGGTTGCAAACCCAGCGGAGGTTAAAAATAAATACTTCCAAGAGGATGGGACAATTTTCCTGATTTGGAAAAGAGCAATTCTCACCACAGGTCATTGCTGAGGAAGAGTTTGCAAGCCAGAACAGGCAATCCTCTAAAAGATTCACAAGCCGGATGTAGGGGCAGCTAGAGAACACATGGCTCGCTGCATTGCCTCCACTCCCAATCCAACTTAAAAACAAAACAAAATTCTATCCACCCACTTACGTTCCTTTTCTTCTCTTTTCTCTGTTATTATCTGCACCACGTTAGAATGTAGATTGTAAGGTGTATCAGGGAAGCCCATCTGGCAACTTAAGAGCATAACCAGAGGCACGCCTGCTAGTAACTACACTTTAAGGAAGAGCAATGCGGGGTTCTAACTATATTTAGTTTCTAAAAGCAGGAGAAAAGCAGAAGACAGTTAGAAGTGGAGGTCAATGATCAAAAGGCTCTCATGTTTGCAGGGATCTCCAAATTTGGAAACTTTTCGTGAACTTCAAATCCCAGAACTCCCCAGCCAGTCCACAGATCTTAAAGTCAAAGCACTCCGGCTGGGGATTCTGGGAATTGGAGTTCCCCAGTCTTAAAAGTTGCCAGGTTTTTTTGGGGGGGGGGAATCCCCTGCTCTAGAGGGAGGAGTCAATTATTTGGCCAGATTTTGATTTGAATGCTCTCCTGCATCACAAGAGTTCCACCGTGGACTTTTAACCAGGGGTGAAATTCAGCAGGTTATGGAGAACCGGTAGCAGAAATTTTAAGTAGTTTGGAGAACCGGCAAATGCCACTTTTGGCTGGCCCCAGAATGGGGAGGGAATGGAGATTTTGCAGTATCATTCCCCTGCCACACCCACAGAACCGGTAGTAAGAAAAATTTGAATTTCACCGCTGCTTTTAACACCGGAGCAGCCCCATTTGTTTCAAGCGGTTCTGCAGAAAAGAGCAAGCCAAGAGCCCGGGTTGCCCGGAGAGGCGGCCGGCAGGTGGCAGCAGGAAACTTCACGGCTGCAGCTTCGGCTTCCTCTCTCTCTCTCTCTCCAGCAAAGGAGAGAAAGCCGAGGGAGGCACAAGTGCGTGTTTTATTTAAAGAGCCGAGGAGAACCACCTCATGGAAAACTTGGAAAGCTCTCCGCTGCTGGTGGCAGTCAAGTCCTGCTTGCGTACTAGGCTGCAAGGAGGGGAGCGGAAAACAAGAGGAGGATGACGGAGGAAAACCTTAACCCTTCCTTACTCCCAGGACCTTTCCCGATGCAGTTAAAAATACACACAACACAACACACACGCGCGCACACAACGCACGCATCCACTCCTTTTTCTTGCAGGGATTCGCTTCTTCAAATATCGCAGGGGAGGGGAAAACATTTCTGGCCCAAAGTCTGCGCTTGCAAAGCGCAGCGCAGCCGAATCGGGTCCCCACGAGGAAATTAAGAAAGGCGTCGCTTTTTGCAGGTATTCCCGCCCCCCCCCCCTTTTCTTTCTTTCCCGGGACCTTCTTTTTGTCCCGATTCCGGCACAAACCGATGCCTTCTCGGCTTTCGGATGTAGGTTTCCTCGAAAGAAACCCCCTCCTCCTCCTCCTCGGCGGGCTGGGTTTTTGCGTGTGTCCTTTTGCTTTTTTAAAGGCCAATTGATTAATAATAATAATAATAATAATAATAATAATAATAATAATAATAATAATAATCATAATCATCATCATCATCATCATCATCATCATCATCATCATCATCAATCATCATCATCATCATCATCATAATAAATGCACCAACAAATTGCAGCTTCCTGCAATAACACCAGCAGAACTGCAAAAAACTGCGCTACTCGGAACATCTTATATTTGAAGAAGGTACTCTGTTGATACTTAGGAGGCTGGCAGCAACCCGTATCAACCATTAGCACCAGTCACTGGTATTTGTGACACATCTTTAAATGTTCACTTGGCTGAGTTTCATGTTTAATGAATAAAAGAAATAATAATCGTATTTGTGTTTCGAACGTTCACTTGACTGAGTTTCATGTTTAACGAATGAAGTATATCGTAATAATAATTCTTTATGGTCAGTGCCCAGCATATGCACCGTGAGATTGGTCGAGCTCCCTTCAACCAATTCAAGTCAGATCTTCGCTTTGCGATGCACAATATCCGATCCGGCTGCCCTTGAAACGCCGAGTATTCCAGGCGGCTCCTCATCCCAACCGAGTCCCATTCGGGGCGAAGAAGCGCCGCGCTGTTTGTCTCCCCACCGAGGAAGGTTGCTTTGCTCCCCCGCCCAGCCCCCGAATCCCAAGCCCCGAAGAAGGAGGTTGCAAAGGCTCCCCAGATCGCGCCGGCTTTCCCGGCCCCGCGGCTTACCTTGCAACGCAGCTCCCGGCCGGTGTTGATATCGAGCGCCCTCGAAACGTGCTCCCGGTCGAGCAAGGGCAACAAAAGGTAGCCGGCCACCAAGCTGGGGCCCTGGGCGCTGGAAGGCGAACCTTCGCCGGTGGGAACCGGCGGGACCGGAGCGCAAGGCGACCCGGGCGCGCTGAGACAATCCTGAGCGACCGAGCTGGTGTAATCGACGGCCAAGCGGGCGCACTTGGCGGCGGCCGGAGCTTCCTCACTGGCGGCGGCGGCGTCGTGCAAAAGCAGGCGCTTGGCAGGGGCGCTCCGGCAGCGGGGAGCGGCCGCCGGCGGGTGGAGAAGCGCGGCGGGGCTGCGGGGTTCCAGCTGGCGGCTCATGGAGCTGGAAGGCGGCGGGCGAGCAGGCAGGAGGACCTCGAGCTCCTGCGCCAAGGAAGCCGGACGGCGCCGGGAAGCGACGGAAGGGGCCGAGCGGGCTCTCTCTGCCTTCTTGCCCCGGCTGCTTCCCCCGCTCCGTCCCCCCACCCTCCGCCTTAAAGGTGAGCAGCAGCAGCAGCAGCAGCAGCCGAGCGTTGGGCAATGCCGTCCGGGCTGGCGCGCATCCCTTCCTGGCAGCCCCCGACAGCAGCTCCGAGCGCGCCCAGCCGCCCTCACCGTCTGCCGGCGCTTCTGCCAAACTCCTGGGAGCGCATCGAAGCGCCCCGTGACGCAAAGGGAAGTGGGCGGGGCCGCGGGGGTGCCAGCCCGCCGGCTCATTGGCGGCTGCGGCTCCATTCAGAAGACGCGGGAGCGAGCGGGCGAGGACGCGCTTTCTCTCTCTCTCGCCCGCGCTCTCTCCCTCTCGCTCTCTCTGCCAGGCGGAGGTTCCCGCGGGCGACCCGAGAGCTGTGCGGGGCTGCGCTCCACACAAGAGACCCAGCCAACTGGGCAACAACTCACCTTAGCTGACTTTGCCACAGGACAACTCGCTGGGGACAATTCAACCATTCAAATTTAATTATTTCAAATGATTTTTAAAAACTTTCTTTTTGCCATTCACCTTTTGTTTGGTCCCTCCTTTGGCATGCTTTATTTAATGATTCTATTTGACTAGGACTACTACTACTACTACTACTACGACGACTACTACTACTACTACTTATTATTATTATTATTATTATTATTATTATTATTATTATTATTATTATTATTATTATTATTATTATTATTATTATTATTATTATTATTATTATTATTATTATTATTATACGATTGTATCACAGCGGCCAGTTGATTCGCCGGATTTGGCATTGATTACTAGTTGGGCCCCACCCAGGGGCCTAGGACGTCGTAACGTATTTTCGTAATATACGTGCAGATCCAAGCAGTGCAGCTTTTTGCATTTGACTGATGGTGATTTTGTCAAGTTTTAACTGTTTTAAATGTAATTCCAGTGCTTTTGGAATAGCACCCAGTGTGCCGATTACCACTGGAATTACCACTGCTGGTTTGTGCCATAATCGTTGGATTTCGATTTTTAGGTCCTGGTATTTCGTGATTTTTTCATGTTCCTTCTCCTCGACCCTGCTATTATTATTATTATTATTATTATTATTATTATTATTATTATTATTATTATTATTATTATTATTATTATTATTATTATTATTATTATTATTATTTACTTTATTTATTAAACATAAATCTCAGCCAACTGAACTTTCAAAAATGCATTACAAATACCAGTGACTGGTGCTAATGCTTGATGCGGTTTGCTGCCAGCGTCCTAGGTATCAACCAAGTACCTTCTTAAAATATAAGATGTTCCGAGAATAGCACAGTTTTTTGCAGTTCTGCTGATGTTATTGTAGGAAGCTGCAATTTGTGGATGTATCTTGTAAAATTCTTGGACATGGTGCCAAGTGCCCCTGGCATCTCCTTGTACTGCGATGTCAATAAAGTGTACGTTTTGCTTTTCAACAACTGTGATTGTTGTTGTTATTATTATTATTGTAATTCTTGACCTGTGGCAAGTTGGCCGTGGTGAATTGTCAGAGACCCGTGTACTCATCCTCGTTCTCTTCAGTTCCAGTTGACACCGTGGACTAGAACCGGTGATCTCTTCGCCACTTCGTCAAACATAAGGGTTTTGTTTATGTTCTTCTGGAGAGAGAGGACTGTCTGCAAGTTCGTGCAGTTGGTCTGACGCTCAGAGGTTTGAGAAATGTAAAAAGACAACCTACAATATTGTATTTTCATTTTGCCTGTTTGGCAGCCAATATGTGGGCAGTCCTTGACTCGTGGCCACAGTTGGGAGCAGAGTTCCCATTGCTAAGCAAGGTGTTTCTTAAGTAAACCACACCAGATTATTACTTTTTTTTGCTATGGTGGTTACGCAATTCACCGCAGATGTTAAGTGAATGACGCCGTCATTAAACAAATCTGTCTTTCCCCATTGACTTCGCTTGCCGGAAGCCAGCTGCAAAGGTCACAATTGGCAATCATGTAACACCAGGTTGCTGCAATCATGGTAAATACATAGGTGATGTCAAGCCCCTGAATTTTGATCACATGACCACAATGGGGTGGGAACCTGCCATAAGTCACTTTTTCCAGTGCCATTGTAACTTTGAATGATCACAAAATGAATGACTGTAAGTCAAGGACTTCCTGTAATAAGCCCTTGGTAGAAACTGTTCCTTGCACCCTTCCTTGAAATGAAGGCCAGCTCAGCACGGCATCCAGCCTGTCGCTCGCTGAGCAACCTGTCCAATGGGGCATGACAGCCAACAACTCACACTTTTGGTAAAAGCTTCCTCAGCTGCTTCAATGTGTCATGCTTGAGTTGTTCAAAATGAATGACACCGGCATTGGCACTAAGGAAGATTATATGTATGTGTGTGTGTGTGTGTTGTGTGTTGTGTTTGTGCTGATAAATAAATAAAGGGAGTATAGATCTATTTCAAGCTATTTAGCTCTCATCAGCTAGCCATACCCTTACTGGGATTTGAACCTGGGCTGTATTACATATTAGGCAGATGTATTAGCCACTAAGCCACAGAGTCTCCTCCTTTATCATACATACATACATACATACATACATACATACATACATACATACATATATGAAACCTCGCTAGGACAAAATGGACGAGATGCTGCAGGATGTGATATAAAAAAAACTGGCAATCAAACAATGCAATTGATTGCTGGGTTTTTTTTTTAACTTGTGTCACCTGTGCAATGGACCTATGAAAAGGACACAGCTTCAGTCGTACTGCAATGACTGCCATCGTAACTTCCTTTACCATATTCTGCAAGATACAGTATTATTATGCAGTATAAAATAAGAATCGAAAAGACAACCCTGTAAAGCAGAGGTGGGGAATTATGGCCCCCTTTATGACTTGTGGACTTCAACTCCCAGAATTCCTGAGCCAGCATGGAGAGCCTAGACCATTTTGGACAAATGATTGTCCAATCTCCTCTTGAAAACCTCCAGAGATGAAGTACCCACAACTTCTGAAGACAGGCTGATCCACTGATTAATTGTTCTCACTTTCAGGAAATTTCTCCTTAGTTCTAGATTGGATTTCTCTTTAATGATCTTCCATCTGTTACTCAGGTGCTTTGGAGAACAGGTTGATCCCCCACTCTTCTCTGGAAGAGCCCCTCAAGTATTGGAAGTTTGATATCGTGTCACCCTTAGTTCTTCTCATCATTAGACTCGACACATTTAATTCAGGGGTGATATTCACTTACTTTCCCTACCAGTTCGCAAATGTGAGAGTGCGCTCACATCCTGTCCACACATGTGCTCGGCCTTCTGTACATGCGCTTTGATCACACATGCAGCTTGAAAACATGCCTAAATAGGATGGCATAGAGCCAGGGCGGGGGACGGACTCACCCGTGATTTCCACTACTAGTTCAGACAAACCAATCCAAACTGGCTGAATGCCACCTCTGATATAATTCCTTCAACTGTTCATTGTATGATTTGGTTGTCTTATCATCTTTGCTGCTCTTTGCGCTTTTTCTAGGATCTTAAATTAATGAATAAATATATAAATAAAATTCCATTTTGTGTCCAAATTATTTGATGATCAGTATGGGGCTATGACTTTTTGCATGTCTACTACTATGGTCTAATGGAATTAAAATGATGTGTAAGCCATGCACACTCCCTGAGAACATTGCACAAGTGACTTCTCATGCTTTCTCAGGTCACAGCTGAAAACTCCCCGGTTGACAGATGATTGTTTAGCAACCCTTGAAAAAGTTTGCATCTCTTCTAAGGAACCCTTCTTAGGTCGAACTTGCAAACTAATCTCTTACCCAACACATGCTTGTGGCAAATGCTTGGTGACCAAGCTGAAGAAGAAGGAAATCAGAATCAGTGAAGAGGTGATCTGTATTGGATGGAGCTGGATAGTCTTTTCAACAAGCTACATGTAACATTCCAACTTTGAACGATGGAAAACCATGGTAGATCACCTTACTCCTACTTGTCTATGGAGATTCTCAGTCATCCAGGTCATGGTTGTCCCAAAGGTCCTTTTTCAAGAGGCAACTGGACTTTCTGGTTGTGAAGAGGGAAGTCACATCATGGTCTCATCCGGGTCCAGTTTCCAAACTTTGCTGGCAAAGTCCTGTGAATTGTTGATGTGATGGGTGGTGTTGCCAACTAGAGGAGCTAATAAGGTGGTTGGACGCTTTGCAGTGTTGTAGATGAGAGAGTTGATGCTGCTGACAATTGGTCTGAGTGGAGCTCCCTCTTTTACCTTTTGGGGAGTCCATTGTACGCATGGCGTGGCTTCCCCAGAGTAAAGATGGTAGTGTTATTGCTTGTTGATGGTGTTGCACTTCTGTAGTGTTGCAAGAAATCAATGACCTTTTTCTTGTAACTGCTGGTGAGATTTCAGAATCTCATGCATGACAGTGTCCTTCGGAAGACTGTTCACCTCGGGCTTGTCATCTGTGTTCAGGATGACAAGAAAATCCAGTTGCCTCTTGGAAAAAGCCTCTTATTTCATCCAGTAGCACACCGTGTGCTACAAATCTACAGAAATCAGGAAACACCAGGACCCCTCAAAGTGGACGCTATGCGTGCTAAAGGTTATTATAAACACTTGCAAATCGATTCACAAAATATCTCTCTCTTGCTGTGAACATTTGCAGACCTTTCAATTCGCCTAAAGCTGCTTGCAATTTATGGCACTTCAAAGAGGGGTTCAAGATGAAGAAACACGATTTCTTTCACCGTGTGGTGTACAAGTTTCAGTCTGGTCAGCTGGAGGTGTCTGACTTCCTGCAGGTTCTCAAGAAAGTGCTTGTTTGTGAAGCAAAATGGACATATTTGCAGAATAGGCAGATTTTTTAAAAAACCAAACCTATTTCAACCTGTAACAATCCAACAGGGAAATTCATAACCCTTCAACTTAAACCACAAACTCTTATTCTGATGAACCAGTTGTTGATTTGCAGGGCAGTTGATATTCTGCGTAAAATTACTCACACAGATATTGTCAACAGGAGTACGACAGATGGGACAGAAATGGTAGATAGGGAAGGAGGGAGAGAGAGAGAGAGAGAGAAATGACAGAATAAAACAAGAGAAAAGGAAAGAGAGAAAGAAAATGAAAGAAAAAGACAATATAGCTAGATGGCAGTGATAGATGATTACTATTACTATTAATCTCATTGTTCCTATCGCCCATCTCCTCCCACGTATGACTGCACCTTTGTTCCTTGCATCCTTACGATTTATATTGATTGTTTCCTAATATGCTTATTTGTACCCTATGGCTATCATTTAAGTGTTGTACCTTATGATTCGTGACAAATGTATCTTTTCTTTTATGTACACTGAGAGCATATGCACCAAAGACAAAATTCCTTGTGTGTCTGATCACACTCGGCCAATAAAGAATTCTATTCTATTCCTAGATAGATGACAGACAGATACTTGTAAAACCTAGTGTGCTTTTATTTACTTTTTCTCATACACATACAACACACAGACACTCCAAATTAGTTATGGCAGTGGAGTTTGGGTAGTAAGTGATTTATCAGGCAGATCCTTGGCTTAATTGCATGTTCAGCTGGTGCAGTTGGTACCATCTGGAGCAGTGTATCAATGAAGATTCTCAGTCATCCAGGTAGACTTGTCTGGAAGTGGAGTCATGGCAACTGGGCATACTTTTATTGGGTTTGACAACTCTGTAGGCCAGGGGTGTCCAAACTTGGGAACTTTAAGACTTGTGGACTTCAACTCCCAGAATTCCCCAGCCAGCTGGCTGGGGAATTCTGGGAGTTGAAGTCCACAAGTCTTAAAGTTGCCAAGTTTGGACACCCCTGCTGTAGGCTGTCCCGAGTCCCAAACTTGGTTGAGCCTTTGCTGAGTGATGATGTAATGACTCTGCCTGAAGGAGTTAGATCTTTGTTGTGTAGAATAGACTGACTCAGGCCTTAATGGCCCGTTGACAAAGGTGGGGATGGTGGATGAGTTTCTGCCTCCCTTTTAGGGGGAATATTCTGTCCTTTTAAAATATTTCCTAAAATATCTCATTTTTCTCGGAGAGGGGTGGGTGCCAACTTCCTACACTTCCATTGAATCAGAACAAGTCTCTGCAGTTTTCTTGGAAAGATTTTGTCATTGCCTCCTTTCTAGGGCTGAGAAAGAATGACTGGCCCAACATCACCTATCTGGCTTTGTGCCTAAGGCAGGACTAGAACTCACTGTCTCGTAGTTTCTAGCTTGATGACTTAACCATTACGCCTTCTGGCTCTCAGGCTTTGTTTAGGAAACCAGAATTAAGGGAATGATGGCTTAATGTCTGGTTTTTCTACGTGCGAAATTTAAAACGTTTTGTCTGTGTTTCTGGAGGACTGTTAACATTCAGTAATGGATGGGCAATGCAATAGCCAAGTCACCCCTAGCTTCCCTTTAAAGTTTTATTTGGCTTTAAGTGATCCATTTCCAAGGGTGGGATGCTACAGGTTCGCCCGGGTTTGAGAGAACCCGTAGCTAACGTTATAGCTGGTTCAGAAAACCTCCAAATATATAATTTGCTGTCTACTTGTTCAGCCTGTTTTGCCGATCTAAAGAGGCAGGCAAGATTGTGTCACATTTCGGGCATTATTTTATGGCTGCTCTTTGTTACAGGGCTGAATGCTTTATCTTCCTTGACCTCACAACCACCCAATGAGTAACCCACAACTCCTATTAGTATTTTTATAGCAGGGACAATGCATTAGGAGGGGGAGTAATGGCACCCAAGTCAGTCCTATGCCATGTCTCAACCTTCCCAGTGCCTTTAATACAAGTTCCTCATGTTGTGGTGACCCCCAACCATAGAATTGGTGTCTCGGTTCCTAAGACCATCTAAAATATGTGTTTTCTGATGGTCTTAGGTGACCCCTGTGAAAGGATCGTTCGACCCCCAAAGGGGTCCCGACCCACAGGTTGAGAACCGCTGGCCTGGAGGGTGCCAGCAAACCAAGGTGCCAGGGCTTCTTGTTAGACAGGAAGCAGGCTAGGCTGGCTGGGGAATTCTGGGAGTTGAAGTCCACACATCTTCAAGACGCCATGGTTGAGAAACACTGCACTAGACACTTAGACATTCTGTCTTAAATTGGCTGGTGGCTCACACGCTCCATGCCGTTTGTCTTTGACCCCACAATAATCCTGATGATAGCCCTGTGAAATTACACGTTTAACGCTGTTGGGAAGGGAAATTGGTGGAACACGTTCAGCGGGCAATGCTCATCCCAGACACAAAATAGGACCTTCCCTTTTCTTCTTTCAAGTCCAACCTTTTTTGCCATGCTAGTGAGTGGTGTTATATGAACATCTGCCTCACTTCTGCCTGGGATCCAAAGAACTATTACACTGAAGCAGTGGTGAAATTCATTTTTTCCCCACTATCGGTTCTGTGGGCGTGGTTTGGTGGGTGTGGCAGGTGGAGGATACTGCAAAATCTCCACTCCCACCCACTCTGGGGCCAGCCAGAGGTGGCATTTGCTGGTTCTCCGAACTACTCAAAATTTCCGCTACTGGTTCTCCAGAACCTGTCAGAACCTGCTGGATTTCACCCCTGTACTGAAGAATGTCTAAGTGTCCAGTGCAGTGTTTCTCAACCATGGAATCTTCAAGACATGGGGTCACCGTGAGGGATGCCACAACGGTTGTAAATGTGAAAAATGGTCATATGTCCGAGGCTGTTGTAACTTCGAACAGTCACTAAAGAAATGGTTGTATGCGGAGGATTGTCTGTAGAGCAATCTGTATTACACTAGCAGTCTGAGGCATGCACACCTCACTTGGGACATCACCAACACCCACTCCGAGAGCTGAGAGTGCAACTCACAGAAACCTCCCATTGATGGAAAGTTTGAGCACTTGAAAGGAATTCAGAGGCGAAAGACTGCCTGATTACTTCCCTGAAGTGTCAGTTCTGTACATTAGGGAACAGCTCATGTGCCGGGGGTTGTGGGTGGATAGGAACCACAGCACCCCATCTTGAGTCAGCATCCATAAACGTCGAGATTCAGTCGCATGGATGGTCTGATGAGGCCTGGCACAGGGGAGCAGCTGAGGAAACAGCATGAATCTTTCAACTTTCAACAGCTCGGTCTTGCAACTTAAACGTTTTACAGAAAATCCCAATTCTCCCGTATTTCCCCCCCTCCCTTTTCCTTTTCACGCTGTCAAAGTCATTTCACGAAATTCACTGGAAGTAGGAGCGAGCTACTGCAGGACGGCAGAAAGTGTTTTGGTTTCCGCTGACGAGAGCGACAAGTTGCTTCATTGCTTGTGTGGTAGCGAATAAAACTGACAGCAAACTGCTCGGATGACTCATGGTGGGAAGAATTCTCCCTCTTTCTCTCCATCTCTCTGTGTGTGAGACAGAGAGGGAGGGAGGGAGGAAAGGATGGGGAAAAGAGGGAAAGGGGAGGGAGGGGATGGGAGGGAGGGAGGGCGAAGAGAAAGCAGGGAGGGGAGGAAAGGATGGGAGAAGAGAAGGGGAGAAAGGAAGAAGGAGGGAGGAAGGGAAGGGAAAGAAAGAAGGAAAGAGAGAGGGAGGGGAGAAAGGATTGGGGAAGAGAAGGGGAGGAAGGAAGTGAGGGAGGAAGGGAAGCAAAGCAAAGCAAGCGAGGGAGGGAGGAAGGAAGGAAGGAAGGAAGGAAGGAAGGAAGGAAGGAAGGAAAAAGTGAGTTGCCATTTGTTTCAAGTTTTATGATGGATGTTGATGTTCTTATAGCCTTTAAAAACAGGGCTTAACTCGAGCTGTGATTCAATGAGCCCCATTAGAAATGATTTGGCGCACTGGACATGAAATGCTGGGAACAGGGGAAGCCAAGATGCTTCCTGACATGTGTCACTATTGCAACATTATGATCCACTGGGGAAAAAAGATGTTTTCACTGCCCATTTCTCCCAAGACACAATTCTGTTCCTGGAGATGCCAGAGTCAAAGAAAAAGAACTAGAAAAAAATCATGAAATATCGCAACCTGGCCATCGAAACTACACAGCTATGGATGAAGCATGCGACAGTCATACCCATTATCATAGGGGCACTTGGCACCATGTCCAAGAATTTTACAAGATACATCAACAAATTGCAGCTTCCTGCAATAACACCAGCGGAACTGCAAAAAACGGTGCTACTCGGAACATCTTATATTTTAAGAAGGTCCTTGGTTGATACCTAGGACGCTGGCAGCAACCCCTATCAACCATTAGCACCAGTCACTGGTATTTGTGATGCATTTTTTGAACGTTCAGTTGGCTGAGTTCCACGTTTAATGAATAAAGTATATAATAATGTATTAATGAATAAAGTATAAAATAATAATGTAATGGTAGTTTCCCCCAGTGACAGAAATGATCACCTCTGAACCAGGAGTTTTCAGTAGCGTGAAAGTATTTCCATCAGACTAGGAAGCCGGGCCAGCTGTCTTAAACCATTGCTGGCATTTTTCCCAGGGTGCTTGAAAGACAGGGCAAGTGAGTGGGGTGTGTAGACTCAGGACAATTTCCGAAAAAGCCACCTTATTGCAACAGGGAATGCTTCTGCGGCTAGTCCTGAGATTTTTTTTTTTTTTTTTTGGCATGATGCTTGTGACTCCTGCTGTACCAAAATAACTTCAAAAGAATTAATTAGAAAGCAGACAGTATCCTCTTTATTTTTCGAGATTGTTTCTACCGCCACAGCTCCCTGTAAGCACCAGAGGCCTTTTGAAGAAATGGATCCAGTAGGACGGTTCACTTAGCGACGGCTCGAAGTTACAAAGGCCCTGAACAATAGGGACTTATGACTATTTTTCACACTTATGACCGTTGCAGCATCCCCATGGTCACGTGATTTACATTCGGATGCTTGATAACTGACTCGCCTTTATGACGGTTGCAGCGTCCCGCCTGGGGGGGGGCACGCAATTCTCTTTTGCAACCATCTGGCAAAAGCAAAGCCAATGGGGCCACCAGATTCACTGAACAACCATGTTATTCATTTAACAACTGCAGCGCTTCGCTTAACCAACAGGGCGAGAAAATTCGCAACGGGGGGTAACACTCACTTAACAAATTTCTACACTTAGCCACCTAAATTTTGAGCTCAATTGTGGTCGTAGGTTGGGGAGTACCTATACCCGACCAAAGTATTTGTGTAAAAGAAAATCAAGCCATTTTTAAAAACATTTATTTTAACCCCCTCCACCCGCGGTATGTTGAAAAACAACACGTTTATTTCAAAAATCACATTTCAAATTTTTCTTTATTGAGAAATGTGATTTTTTGCCTTGCCGGGGGGGGGGGGGTCGGAGGGCGTCGTCGTCGTGGGGAGGACCGAAGGAAGGAGGGTTGTGTTAGAAACTAGACAATCGGATCAGTGTTGCTAGTAAGCTGCTACTTTGTGACTGCAGGTAGTCCTCATTTAGCAACCGTTTAGAACCATTCATTTAGCGTCCATTTGAAGTTACAACAGCACTGAAAAAAAGGACTGATAAATGGTTCTCACACTTATGTCCATCCCAGCATCCAAACAGTTGTATGATCAAAATTAGGGGGGGGGGGAGGGGAGTTGACAACCAGCATGCATTTACAATTGCAGCATCTCGGGGTCACGTGATCACAATTTGCGACCAGATTCCGACAAGCAAATTCACTGAGTGGGGTGGGACGGGGTGGGGTGGGAGATTTGCTTAATGACCGTGCAATTCACTTAACAATGGCAGTTGCAATTGCAATCCTTGCCACATTTGTCCAGAGTTTATTAAATCAAGGGCTATCTGGTGCCCCAAACCAGCAATTTACTAGAAACACTAATCGGGGAAAACAGGTTATAAAATGTGGAGTGACTCACTTAACAACCCCATTGCTTAGCAGTGGAAAATCTGGTCCCAGTTGGGGTTGTATGTCAAGGACTACCTGCAGCTGTTCCCATCACGGCAACCAATTTTGAAGATACTTCTCCTTAGTGCAAACCTGCATTTTGACTCCTCTCTTCCAAATACCCGGGGGCAGGAGGGGGGGCACCAGGGGTGTGAAAGCTCCATGGTTAAAAATGCTGAGCTTGTCAGCTGAAAAGTTGATAGTCTGGGTTCGAGACAAGAGCACTGTGCAGCAGGGCAAGCTCCCATTCTTGCTCCAGCTCCTGCCCACCTAACAGTTCGAAAGCATGCAAATGCGAGTAGGTTAATAGGTACCACTTCGGTGGGAAGGTAACAGCATTCTATGCGCCTTTGGTGTATAGCCGTGCTGGCTATATGATCACAGAAATTGTCTTTGGACAATGCTGGCTCCCTCAGCTAAGAAACAGAGATGTGACGGACACAACTGGACAGGGAAACCTTTCTAGGTAGTCCTCTAGTTATGACCATGATTGAGCCCAAAACATATGTTGCTAAGTGAGAAATTTGTGATGTGTGTTTTGCCCCATTTTACGATTTTTCTTGCCACGTTTGTTAAACGAATCACTGCAGTTGTTAAACTAGTAACACCGTTGTTAAGTGAATCTGGCTTCCCCATTGACTTTGCTTGCCAGAAAAGGGGATCCCATGAACCCGGGACACTGCAACCGTCATAAATATGAGCCAGTTGTCAAGCATTCAAATGTAAATCATAAGACCATGGGGATTTTGCAATGGTCTTAAGAGTGAAAAATGGTCATAAGTCACTTTTTCTAGTGCCGTTGTAACTTTGAACGCTCATTAAATGAAAGTCCAGGATTACCTCTACCTATTTTTTACCTCCAATGATCGCTTCCATACAACATGCATCCCTGCCTCTGTGGTTATTCCACCTTCCAAGTCCCGTCTCTGGGATAAGAGCTGTGGTGGTGCAGTGGTTAGAATGCAGCATTGCAGACTAATTCTGCCCACTGCCAGCAGTTTGATTCTCACCAAGCTCAAGGTTGACTCAGCCTTCCCTCCTTCCAAGGTGGGTATAATATATAGCTTTGGGCGACCCCAGAAGATCAACAAGCCATGAAACTGGCCTTGGCACTTCGCCTATCCCCCCCCCCCCCCCCGCGGATTTCCAATTTAAGCACTTTAAGAATTTTAAGAACTTTAAGAACTGCCTCTTTAAGCACTTTAAGAACTTTAAGAACTGCCTCTGGGCCTCGATGGAGGTCTATTGACTATCATGGTTCGGCGTTGTAGGCTTCCTCTCTCCTTTTATTTATCCATTTACATCTTGGCCTTTTCACATGTATTTACATCCTGGACCTGCCATAGCCATAGCTATCATCATCATAATCTACTCAAGGGCTGATATTTTACAACTGCGAGGGTCCCCCCTGTCACAGGTATGCCCCCCCGCCCTGGTGAGGGCACACCTCGATGAAGGGTTTATTGACCCAGAGAGGTGGAGGAAGCGGGGGATCAGGGGTTTTTTAGTAAAATGTTTTTTAAAATTTTTAAGGGGTTCCAGGGAGGGGGGGGGAGGGTTACTCAACCTGGGGGTATGGATATAGCCAGGTCAACAGGTGGGATCAGGACGGAGGGGAGCGGAGTGGGGGAGGTGAAAGGTTACAGCATTCCTATGGGGGGGAATCCGATAACGACGGTCGTAGGGAGGGGCGGGTGCTAGGACACCAGAAGAACACATAGTCGGTTGGGAGACCGGGGCTGTTGGACACGCCCGGTCGCTTGTACCAACCCCCGCAGTCTAGGTGGACAGGATCGGCAGAGCCTGGGCCTTAGGCTGATGTTACGTAATGCGAGGTCCGTGGTTAATAAGGCCCCCCTCATCAGGGACTTGATCTCAGAGGGAGAGCCAGACCTCGCAGGAATAACGGAAACCTGGTTGGGCCTGGAGGGGGGGTTGCCCCTTGGTGAAATGTGCCCTCCAGGTTACCGGGTGTTCCATCAGCCACGGGCCCAGGGTAGGGGCGGTGGGGTAGCGATAATCATCCGGGAAGATTTGACTCCGAGATAATTCACTGTGTCGCAGACATCCGGTTGTGAGTCTCTGGGCGTGAAATGGGGCCCAGGGAGACAGTTGGGTCTGTTGATAGTATACCTGGCTCCCCGCCATACATCAACGGCCCTGCCCGGACTCCTCGAGCTGATCGCGGAGATGGCGGTTGAGACCCCCAAGCTACTAGTGATGGGGGACTTCAACCTGCCGTCGACGGGAGAGGCATCCGAGGTAGCCCGGGAATTCATGGCTTCCATGACAGCCATGGATCTGACTCAAGTAGTTCGGGACCCCACACACGAAAGAGGCCACATACTGGATCTTGTGTTTGTCTCCGAACAGTGGACGAGTGATCTGGGTATAGGGAATTTAGTCATCACGCCCCTGTCATGGTCAGATCACTCACTTCTCCAACTGGACTTCCCTGGCGCTACTCCCCACTGCGGGGAGGCGGAACCAGGGTAGAGCAGAGGAGTTTGGGGAATATCTTCAGGACAAAATCGATCAGATCCGGAGCGGGTGGACCTCCGTCAGTGGACCAGACGAGCCGCCAACAGCGAGTCTTGAGAGACCTTTCTGGGAGGAGTTTGACTCTGTTGCCCCCGAGGATTTGGACAGGTTGCGTGGACGGCTGCAACCCACCACTTGTTTAACGGACCCGTGCCCCTCCTGGCTGGTACTGGCAGCCTGGGAGGTGACACGAGGCTGGCTCCTGGGCCTGGTGAGTGCCTCGCTGGGTGAGGGATACTTACCAACCGCCTTGAAAGAGGCGGTGGTGAGACCCTTGCTCAAGAGGCCTTCGCTCGACCCAATGGAGCTAGCTAACTATTGTCCAGTCTCCAACCTCCCCTTCTTGGCGAAGGTTGTCGAGAATGTGGTGGCGCAGCAGTTCCCACGACACCTAGACGAATCCGACTATCTAGACCCACGCCAGTCCGGCTTCCGACCCGGGCACAGCACTGAGACAGCCTTGGTCGCGTTGGTGGATGATCTCTGGAGGGCCAGAGATAGGGGTTGCTCCTCTATCCTGGTCCTATTAGACCTCTCGGCGGCTTTTGATACCATCGACCATGGTATCCTATTGCGCCGGTTGGAGGGGATGGGAGTCGGAGGCACCGTTTTGCGGTGGTTCGGCTCCTACCTCTCCGACCGGAAGCAATGTGTGTTGACAGGGGGGCAGAGGTCGTCCCTGAGGCCACTCACTTGTGGGGTGCCACAGGGGTCGGTCCTCTCGCCTCTCCTGTTCAACGCATATGTGAAGCCGCTGGGTGAGATCATCCGTGGTTTTGGGGTTGAGTACCATCTTTACGCTGATGATACTCAGCTGTATATTTCAACCCCTAACCACCCCAACGAGGCTGTCGAAGTGATGTCCCGGTGTTTGGAAGCCGTCGGGGTCTGGATGGGGGACAACAGACTCAAACTCAACCCCTCCAAGACCGAGTGGCTGTGGTTACCGGCACCTCGGTTCAGCCAGCTGACTCCATCGCTGGCCATAGGGGGCGAACAATTGTCCCCTGTGGAGCGGGCGCGCAATTTGGGCGTCCTCCTTGATGCCCGGCTGTCAATGGAGGACCATGTGGCAGCCGTGGCAAGGGGGGCGTTCCACCAGGTTCGCCTGGTGCGCCAATTGCGCCCCCTACTGGACCGGAGTGCCCTGCGCACGGTCACTCATGCGCTGGTGACGTCTCGCCTGGACTACTGCAATGCCCTCTACATGGGGCTTCCCTTGGGATGCATCCGGAGACTGCAGCTAGTTCAGAACGCAGCCGCGCGGGTTATTATGGGAAGTACACATTACTCCCACGTAACACCTCTCCTGCGCGAGCTGCACTGGCTACCTGTGGCCTTTCGGGTACGTTTCAAGGGATTGATCACCATCTTTAAAGCGCTCCATGGCAGAGGACCTAGTTATCTGCAGGATCGCATCCTACCACACACGTCCCTGCGACCTATGCCAGCGGGCGACACCTAGGAGTAGATCCTTCTCTGTGATGGGCCCAACCCTCTGGAATGACCTCCCCCCAGACATTCGAACTACCACCGACCTCCGTTCCTTCCGGCAAAAGTTAAAGACTCACCTATTTCAATCAGCTGGCCTGGCACTTTCTTAGTTTTACCTCCCAGGGATTTATTTTATTTTAGGGTTTGGGGTTTTTAATTGTGATGTTTTTAGGATTAGAATTATTTATTTCTTAGTACAGCCTATCTCCCCCTCCAAATGTATCTTAAATGTAGCTTAAATGTATTTAATTATTATGACTGGTTTTATTGTATTGACTGTACACCGCCCCGAGTCCCTTTTTGGGAGAGGGGCGGTCTAAAAATCTAAGAAATAAATAAATAAATAAATAAGATTGTCCCAGATGGTTCCGCCCCAGGCGTCTGATGGAACCAGATAGGTTCCAGGTGGAGCTTGGGCCACCTCCTGCAGACCTGTCCCGCTCCCGGGCAGAGGACCTGGTGGCCGCATGGAATAGTGTGGCCGCCGGAGCCTTGGACCGGGTTGCGCCTTTGCGGCCTCTCCGATGGCAATGATCGACCCGGGCCCCCTGGTTTAATGGGGAGCTAAGGGCGATGAAACGCCATAGGAGACGCCTAGAGAGCAAGTGGAGATCTTCCCGCTCCGAATCCGATCGAACACAGGTAAGAGCCTACTTAAGGACCTACCTTGTGGCAATAAGGGTGGCCAAGCGTCAGTATTGTGCCACCCTTATAGCGTCCGCAGAGAACCGCCCTGCCGCCCTGTTTCGGGTGACCCGCTCCATGCTGTCGCAGGGACAGCGGGATCCCCCGTTGCAGGGCAGGGCAGAGGAGTTTGGGGCATACCTGCAGGATAAAATTGATCGGATCTGGAGGGAGTGGACCCACCCCAGTGTTCCAGAGGGGGCGTCCGAGGCTAGTCTTGAGATTCCATGCTGGGAGGAGTTTGACCCTGTTGTCACCGAAGATTTGGACAGGCTGCGCGGGCAACTGCGAGCCACCACATGTTTATTGGACCCGCGTCCCTCCTGGTTGGTACTGGCTTCCTGGGAGGGTACACGAGGCTGGCTACTGGGGCTGGTGAACGCTTCGTTGGGTGAGGGCCTTTTACCAACCGCCTTGAAAGAGGCGGTGGTGAGACCCCTGCTCAAGAAGCCTTCCCTGGACCCAGAGGAGCTAGCAAATTATCGTCCTGTCTCCAACCTTCCTTTTCTAGCGAAGGTTGTTGAGAGTGTGGTGGCTCAACAGTTCCCGCGTCACCTGGAGGAAGATGATTATCTAGACCCGCGCCAGTCCGGCTTCCGGCCCGGTCACAGTACTGAGACGGCCTTGGTCGCGTTGGTGGATGATCTCTGGAGGGCAAAGGATGGGGGTTGTTCCTCCATCTTTGTCCTATTAGATCTCTCGGCGGCTTTCGATACCATCGACCATGGTATCCTATTGCGCCGTCTGGAGGGGTTGGGGATCGGAGGCACCGTATTGCGGTGGTTCCGCTCCTACCTCTCTGGCCGGATGCAATGTGTGTTGGCAGGGGAGCAGAGGTCGACCCCGAGGCCCCTTACTTGTGGGGTCCCTCAGGGGTCGATCCTCTCACCTCTCCTGTTCAACACATATATGAAACCGCTGGGCGAGATCATCCGTGGTTTTGGGGTGGGATACCACCTGTACGCTGATGATACCCAGCTGTACATTTCCACCCCAAACCACCCCAACGAGGCCGTTGAAGGGATGTCCCGTTGTCTGGAAGCCGTGCGGGTCTGGATGGGTGACAACAGGCTCAGGCTCAACCCCTCCAAGACAGAGTGGCTGTGGCTCCCGGCTCCCCGATACAACCAGCACATTCCATCGCTGGCCATCGGGGATGAACAATTAGCCCCGGTGGAACGGGCACGCAATTTGGGCGTCCTCCTTGATGCCCGGCTGACTATAGAAGATCATGTGGCAGCCGTGGCGAGGGGGACGTTCCACCAGGTTCGCCTGGTGCGCCAATTGCGTCCCCTTTTGGACCGGGGGGCCCTGCGCACAGTCACTCACGCGCTGGTGACGTCTCGTCTGGACTACTGTAATGCTCTCTACATGGGGCTCCCCTTGAGGTGCACCCGGAGACTGCAGCCGCGCGGGTAATCATGGGGAGATCGAGGTTCTCCCATATAACACCTCTCCTGCGCGAGCTGCACTGGTTTCCTGTGGCCTACCGGGTGCACTTCAAGGTGTTAGTCACCATCTTTAAAGCGCTCCATGGCATAGGGCCTAGTTATCTGCAGGATCGTGTCCTGCCCCATACATCCCTGCGGCCCATTCGCTCACACAGAGAGGGCCTTCTCCGGGTGCCGTCCTCTAGAGACTGTCAGAGGGCGGTGCCCAGGAGTAGGTCCTTCTCTGTGGCGGGTCCCACCCTTTGGAACGACCTCCCCCCAGACATCAGGACAACAACCGATCTCCGCTCCTTCCGCAGTAAACTGAAGACCCACCTGTTTCGGCTAGCCGGCCTGGCATAATCTCGACAACTGTTCCACCCCTTGGTTAATTTTAATTGTCAATGTTAGCTTTTAAACTTTTATTCTTATTGGGGTTTTAACTTCTCTGATTATTGTATTTATTTATTTTTACCTCCTCCTTTGTAGTCCATAGACCGTGGCTTGTGTACGTAGCCCCGAGTCCCTGTGGGGAGAGGGGGCGACTAATAAGTCTGATAAAATAAATAAATAAATAATAATAATGAGAACCCAGATTGTTGGGGGGCGATAGGCTGATTCTGTAAGCTGCTTAGAGAGGGCTGGAAAGCCCTGTGAAGCAGTATATAAGTCTTATGTGCTATTGCTGTAATGCTCTACCCTTAACCAACCAAACGTCTCACCAGTCTCTCTCCACCCCCCCCCCCTCCTCCAATCCTGTGGGCTGAAGCATGAATATCCAGTGACAGGAAGTGGCTGCAGTGCCCAGAGGGAATAGGACTGCTCCCATGGAGAACCAAGGGAGGCACCTCTCTTCTGCAGGCCGTAGGCCATTCATTATGTCTACAAGTAATGGGGGGGGGGGAAGGGGGGGAAGAGAGATTTGTGCCAGCACAGCAGAGGGCCTCAGCCAAGGTCTCATGAAAACCCGTCTCCTGACTTGGTTGCTTTCAGATCTAAAACAGCCTGAAAGCCTCCTTTGTCTTTGCGATATCAGAGAGTCAAACTTTTCACATTGCCATTCAACCTTGCTTCCCCCCCCCCCCCACTGTCAGAAGTTGGATCACACGAGTGAAAGCACCTGAGTCAGACTATTTGGTTTCTTCTTCTTCTTCTTCTTCTTCTTCTTCTTCTTCTTCTTCTTCTTCTTCTTCTTCTTCTTCTTCTTCTTCTTCTTCTTCTTCTTCTTCTTCTTCTTCTCCTCCTCCTCCTCCTCTTCTCCTCCTCCTCTTCTTCTTCCCCTTCCCCCTCTCCTCCTCCTCTTCCCCTTCCTCCTCTCCTCCTCCTCCTCCTCCTCCTCCTCTTCTTCTTCTTATCCTCCTCCCCCCTCCTCTTCTTCTCCTCTTCTTTTTCCCCTTCCCCCTCTCCTCCTCCTCCTCCTCTTCCCCTTCCTCCTCCTCCCCTCCTCCTCCTTTTATCCAGGCAAATCTTATTCATTTGTCAGAAACACAAATGGGGAAAACAGACCCCAATTCGCAGACATATTTTCCACCTCTTCTTGGATTTGGAGTTTTATGAAGACGAGAAGCTGGAATCCAGGGGACCGAACAGAAATAAGAAGCTGTTTCAAGAAAGCAGCGAGACTGAGTTTTCAATAATGCCAAATTATGGTTGGCTTAGTGTGTCATGTAAGCCCCAATATTGGGGCCACATATTTGACTCTCCCCAACCTTCAATACTACTTCCAATTGCTACCAAAGTATATATTTGAAATATGTATTTTGAGCAATTCTATTACAGGTAGTTCTCGACTTACAACCATTCATTTAGTAACCATTCAAAGTTACAATGGCACTGAAAAAAAAATGACTCATGTCCATCCCGGAGGTGCTTTTTTCCAAGAGGCAACTGGACTTTCTGGTTTTTCTTTGAAGACGTTTCGCTTCTCATGCATAAAAAAAGAAGAATGCAAAGGACCAGCTGTCTGCAAGGAATATAAATCCTTCCATTCCCCACCCTCCAGTCAGAGCCGAAGAAGCTTCTTGGATGAGAAGCAAAACAAAAAGCAAAAAAAACCCCATTTGCCTCTCTAAAAAAGCAGCTTTGGGACAACCATAACCTGGATGACTGAGAAGCTCCATAGATGTGACTTAACTCCAGTCCAGTTTTGACACTTTCAACCATCACAGCATCTCTATAGTCACATGATCAAAATTCAGATGCTTGGCAACTGGCATGTACTTATAGAATAACAGAGTTGGAAGGGACCTTGGAGGTCTTCTAGTCCAACCCCCTGCTTAGGCAGGAAAGCCTACACCATTTCAGACAAATGGCTATCCAACATCTTCTTAAAGACTTCCAGTGTTGGGGCATTCACAACTTCTGGAGGCAAGCTGTTCCCCTGATTAATTTTCTAACTGTCAGGAAGTTTCTCCTTAGTTCAAAGTTGCTTCTCTCCTTGATTAGTTTCCACCCACTGCTTCTTGTCCTACCATTGGGTGCTTTGGAGAATAGCTTGACTCCCTCTTCTTTGTGGCAACCCCTGAGATATTGGAACACTGCTATCATGTCTCCCCTAGTCCTTCTTTTCATTAAACTACTCAGTTCCTGCAACCGTTCTTCATATGTTTTAGCCTCCAGTCCTCTAATCATCTTTGTTGCTCTTCTCTGCACTCTTTCTAGAGCAGGAGCGTCAAACTTGCGTCCAGCGGGCCAGATGCATCACCCCCCTGCGGTTTAGCAAGGGGGAAAAAGTCCCGATACGTCATGTGACACCACCGTGAGACCATGAGTTTGACACCCCTATTCTAGAGTCTCAACATCTCAACAGTTTGCTTTGGCTAGCTTCCCCCAATCTGCTGGACAGGCATAGAGCACGAGAGGCCATCCATATGCTGTCCTATTAAAGTAGCATCACTTATTATCATGGGAGTTTAAGTGTAGTCCTGGACTTATAACCAGTTACTTAGCAACTATTCAAAGTTACAACGGACTCCCCAAAAGCTATTTACGGTAAGACCCAATTCCAGAGCTCCAATGCCTGCATACATCCCTGTGATCACATGAACATATTTTAGCTCACTTTTATGGCCAGTTGCAGTGTTCTGCAATCACATGACTGCAATTCTTACCACTTTCTGGCCTTTTCTGGCCAAAAAAAAAATGCCTAAAGGAATATCCGGTCATGTGAGTGCTTTGATTTGCAACCATCATAACGTATGCCAGAAATTCCAGGCTCCACTACAGTCCTACGCCAAAGACTACCTGCAACAACTCAACAGTTGAACTTCAACGTCAACCACCATTCAGCCAGAGTTGAAGAAGCTTCTTGGATGAGAAGGGAAACGTCTTCAAAAGACAAACCAGAAAGTCCAGTTGCCTCTTGACAAAGCGCCTTGGGACAACCATGACTTGGATGACTGAGAATTTCCGTACACATTTCACTTCTAGTGTAGGAACTGGATAGATGGATGGATAGACGTCTTAAATGATGTTCAAGTTTCAGTAGCAATCTCCAAGACCACGTAAATGTTAGTCAAACTTCTTTTGAGTTCTTGTGCAACTATATTCGCAATAGAACACAAAATGGCTTGAATTTCCCCACCCGCTGGCCTTGGCTTCTTGCTGCTAAGTTCAGGTTTCATAACTTTTTCAGATGTTGTTTAACTGAAAACAAGGATGAAGGAAAGGTAAGATAATTATGTGGCAATAGTTTCTGTCCAGTGCACAGGTCACTGATGAAATAGCTTTGGTTGTCTTCTCCTAAGTGCAACACTGGTATTCTTCCAGCAGCCTTTCCATTTTTGTTCCTGTTCGGTTCAAGAGAAGCAACAAAGATCCTTTAAAAAGAAGTCCCTAGTAAGTGGAAGAAGCAGGGCTAAACCCAGCTTCCATTTCTCTCTCTCTGCTTCCTAGAACCAGCTCCTCCGTTGTTGTCACTTTATGATGTATGAAAAAGGATTACTTGAATTTATTTTCCCTACCTCTCTGATCCTTTTTTTCTTCTCTTGGTGATGATCCTGTTCACAAAATCATGGCCAAGTCATGACTTGTTCATACCTGATTCACCAAATCGGCTGGCATTAGCAAGTTTTGATTAAAACCCTAAGCCATTACCCAAGGTTTGCAAACACCAATGACAGAATTCATACAGAGGGGACGCTTGGTGCTCTCTGAGCTTTGTTGTTTTCTTTTTAGACATTTCATTACCCTGTAGGAAGTTAGCACCCACCCCTCCCCTAGAAAAATGAAATAGCCTAGGAAATATTGAAAAGGCAGAATATTATATTTCTCTGGAACAGAAATGGAGAAGCATGTTTTTAGGCAGGAAGCAGATTCACTCTTAATAGCCCCCACTTTTCTTAATGGCCCATTAAAATGCCTGAGCCAGTCTATTCTACATAATAAAGAGTTCTCCCCTTCAGCTCCAGGGTGATGGGATTGGCATGATAGTATTAGCCCTTTACCCATCTCACCACAGGGCACCTGGGAAGAAGCAATCCTCAACCAAACTTGACTCAAAGAACAACCTAAAGAGTTGCCCCTGCATGGTACCATTGGAAGTCTGACAACCAATCAGAATACATTTCTTACACAGGAACAGGAAACAGGTGGGGCTGAACAGAGAGTGTAAAGCCAGGAATTTTCATCCCTTCTCCCTCTTCTTCTTTTCCCCAACATTGAAGCATGTGATCACCTTTTCTGTTCAGGACTCAAGCCATGTGGTCCTGTCCACCATTAAAACCATCTTTCCAAGCAGCATCCATGTCTCCACTGTCTTTTTCCCCACTTGGAGCTGAACCCAGAAGGACATTTATTCAAACCACCCAACTAGGTAACATCATCAGTGCTAGAAGGGAGAGGGATTTGCTCACTGTTTATATGCAGTGGACTTGCCCTTTCGGTGTTGCTGGGAATGGTCCTTGATTAGATTGTTGGTTACTGTTTGATTGTGTTGATTGAGGTGTTGCTTACTGCTTGATTGTTGGTCTAATATTAATCTTGGTGTTAGTCTTTGCTTACGTGGGTGTGGATTGCTGGTGAGGAGGTGTTTGGGGTTTTTTGTTTCATTTTTACCTTTTTGAATGGTGTGTGGATGATATTTATCTCAATGTATGTGTTGATGGCTGATTTGTCTCAGTTCAAACAGGATGTTAAATCAAATCCAAACCGTGCCTTGTGTCTTTGTGTGACGTGCAAACCCAGACCACAGCTCAGTTCAGACAATATATTACATTTTGAAGCCACGGGATGGGTTTGCAAAACAGAGTAAGACACAAAATAACTAACTGATGTGAAAATGAACCAAGCTTAGAAAATGCAGCCACAAAGTCTATAAATGATCTGCATAAGCAAGTGGTTCTAATGTAGACACATTGTCTTTAGAGATAGTTACCTTATATCAGGGGTGTCAAACTCAAGGCCCGGGGGCCGGATCCAGCTGCAGGGTGCTTAGACCTGGCCCGCGGAGCCTCCCTAGAAACAGCAAAGGACCAGCCCGCGGTGATTCTGCCAGCAAAAACGGAACTCGCTAAGGCTGCCCGCAGCCCTCGCAAGCTCCATTTTTGCTGGCAGAGGGTTGCAGGAGGCGGTCGCTCGGGAGCCCGTTTTCACTGGCAGAGCACTTGGGCCACCACAGGTGCCCCCGACACGAGTGACGTTGAGCTGGCCATGCCCACCCTGGCCATGCTCACCCCAGCCCCCCAAGGTCAAATGCAACCCTGATGCGGGCCCTCAAAGAAATTGAGTTTGACACCCCTGCCTTATATCAATTTAAGCATGGAACCACGTAACTCACTCCTCCCTGCATGAGAAGAATATTACTCAGTTCCTATTGTAAATTATTCGTGGAAAGCCGAATGCAATAATTACCCTCCCCGTATAAGAGGGCCAGGTATGATCCAAAATTTCCCCCTCTTCCCATTTGAGTATGCTCTGTGTGAGTATCTTACCCACAGAGCTTGGCTCTTTTTAAACAATCATTGAAACACGGACACAATCGCTGATTCTAACTTGTTTCCAAGATCAACTGGAGAATTTCGGAAAACGAAGAAGAGGTCACCGACTAGCTTTAAGGCTGCTATTTCCTCTTCTCCGACTACGTGTTGATTTCAAAAGCTTGTTGTGGTCAGCAACATCGCTGCTCTGTAGAAAAGCTGACTAAATTCTTCACCCTTTGCGTAAAGGTCTCAACCTGGCCTGTCTATGCACTGAGAGCAGCCAGCCTGGTATACACGGTGGTTAAGGCATCTGGCTAGAAACTGGGAAACTGTGAGTTCTAGTCCCGCCTTAGCTAGAAAGCCAGCTGGGTGACCTAGGGCCGGTTGCTTTTCTCAGTCCTAGAAATGAGGCAATAGAAACCACTTCTGAAAAACCTTTCTAAGAAAATTTCAGGGATTTGTCCAAGCAGAGGTACCGAGAGAGATACACAGAAAGATCTCTCTCTCTCTCCCTCCCTCCCTCACCCCCTCTCTCTCAAACACACACCATAAGTCTCTATTCAATTAAGGTAGTCCTCACCTTACGACCACAACTGAGCCCAAAATGTATGTTGCTAAGTCAGAAATTTGTTAAGTGAGTTTTGCCCCATTTTGCAACTTTTCGTGGCACATTTGCTAAGTGAATCACTGCAGTTGTTAAATTAGTAACACAGTCGTTGAGCGAACCTGGTGTCCCCCGTTGACTTGGGTTGGGATCACTTGACCCAGGAATACTACAACCGTCGTATGAGTCAGCTGTCAAGCATTCAAATATAAATCGCACGACCATGGGCTGCAACGGTCGTAAGTGTGAAAAATGGTCGTAAGTTACTTTATCAGTGCCGTTGTAACTTCAAACGGTTCACTAAGCAAACTGTTGTAAGTTGAGGACTACCTGTAATAATCCTTTGGAAGAGCCCATGTCTGACACAGAAACGATCAAAGACATGTCGGCCTTCTTTTCTCTCAGTTTCATCTCCTTGATGCTTAATCCCACATTCTTCAAGCATCAGAAGAACTTGTGCTATTAAATGTTCTCATTTCCATTCTCACTACTTTCTTCACCTTTTACCGAAGGACATCTTGATCCCACCAGCATGTCCACTGCTGGTGAATTCTTCTACCATAGCGGGACGAATGTGCATCTCTGCAGACCCCAAAAGCTGGCTGAGGCTACAAGCCTATGAATCTACTTCTATGTAAGACGTTGAACAGGACAGGACACGTTCACTTGGGTCGAGACACCAATTTGACCTCTTGACTGGCTAGAACAGAGGTGTCAAACTCAAGGCCCGTGGGGTGCTTAGACCTGGCCCGCAAGGCCACCCTGGAAACAGTGAAGGCGGTGCCTCTGCCAGCGAAAAAGGAGTTCGGGAGGGCTTAATGCGCCACCCAGCACTGCTTTCGCTGGCAGAAGACTGCAGGAGGGTGTCCCAGCCAAAAATGGAAGACTGTTTTTGCTGGCAGACTGCTTGGGCCACCACAGGCACCCCGACACAAGTAATGTCAAGCTGCCCCCCCCCCCCCCTGGCTCCCTGAGGTCAAACACAACCCTGATGTGGCCCTCAATGAAATCGAGCTTGACACCCTGGGCTAGAAGGTTAGATTAGCGGCTCCTGGAAACATGTTTCTAGGTAGACATGTATTGCCACAGCTAGCTTCCTTGAACGACTTCCTCTCCACTGAGGCTGTCTCATAAGGCTTATCAGAATGAGAAACTAGACTGGGTGAGTTAGCTCCTCATTTCTTGGAAGAAAGCATCAGGTATTTATTTGTCTTAATGCTACTAATATTCCTTCGCTAAAATTTCCCTTTTTCACTACCTGTTAACACCCTTCTATTTCTACTCATGTGGTGGCAATGCATTCCTTACTCCATGCATCACACCAAGTCATAATGAGGTTAGTTTAAACTTAGGGCCAACTGTGTAAATGCAGCCATGGTGTTTTAGAAATCACCAAATAGGACTTAGCTCAGTAGCATGAATCCAATTTACTGTGGCTAAATCAATACACTTATTTTACTTTGTTATTAGATTTGTCTCCTGACTTTATTGCTTTGGGGGGAAGGAGGCATGATGGCTCAGTGGTTCAAGTTGCTGTTAGCTGGAAAGATGAGCCCGGGTTCAAGATCCGAGCGCCGTGTGATGGGGTGAACTCCCATCCGTTGCTGCAGCTCCTGCCCACCTAGCAGTTCGAAAGCATGCAAATGCGAGTAGATAAATAGGTACCACTTCGCTGGGAAAGTAACAATGTTTCATGCATCTCAGTATATAGTCAAGCTGGCTACATGTCCACGGAAATGTCTTTGGACAATGCTGGCTTCCTCAGCTAAAAAATGGACATGAGCATTGCCCCCTAGAGTCATTTCCCTGACTGGACAAGGGAAACCTTTTATTAGTTTATAAGTAACTCAGGGCAGTGAAAATACCTAATACTGCTTCCTTCCTCTGTGAGGTGGGGCGGACTGACAGAAAGTGACACCTTACTGTCACATATCCAAACATTCAAATGACCCAGCTAGCTTATTATGTCTTGCCCATAGGGAAAAGCATCTAGCAGAAGATGACGATTTACGATTTTACAGTACACTTGGTAATATGAACCCCAGAGAAGAATTCTGCAGTCCTTCCTCCTTGCCAAATGAAGGGGCTGAAGATAACTTCATAGTTTTATTTACAAAATGCAGGAGCTGAATACGGGTTTTTGTTTTTAAATATATATATATATATACACACATAAAGGTAAACAAAGCAAGGCATTTTTTCACTTGGCAGCTTCCAAGAAAATGCTTTTAGCAACAGGTCAGACCTTCAACTTTGCCTGCTATTGAAATACTTGCAGTAACAATCTCTTACACAACCAGCTGAAAATTAGAAGCCTAGGCTCCGATGAACTCTTCTACGGTCTGGTGTCCTTTGTTGTCACAACCGCTGGGGCCAGGGGCTCTCTCTACTGTGTTGATTGGCTCCGTTGATTCCAAATGTCAACCGTTCTTTTGAGGACTTCATCGAACACCAGGTCTGCTTTTCGGACTTCCTTGTTGTTGCAGCCAACTTGGGGGCAGCTGTAAAGAAGGGGAAACGCTCTGAGTTAAAATCACCTTCAAATCAGCAAAACGGAAGTTCTCACTTTAGCTTTCAATCCAGTGGGGCGGTTCCGATTCGCTCCTTCAGTGGGGAAAAACTCACTTTCAGCAGAACTGTTATTTTTATCCATGTTGCAAACCTAGAAACCAGATGTCTATGGCAGGGGTGTCCAAACTTGGGAACTTTAAGACTTGTGGACTTCAACTCCCAGAATTCCCCAGCCAGCCATGCTGGCTGGGGAATTCTGGGAGTTGAAGTCCACAAGTCTTAAAGTTCCCAAGTTTGGACACCCCTGGTCTATGGAGATGCTCAGTCATCCAGGTTCATGGTTGTCCCAAAGGTGCTTTTTAAAAATGTTTCATTTATTGTATTGATTAAGACTTCTCATCTCCATCAAACAGTGTGTGAACTGGGTACAATTATTTGAAAGTTCACAGTCCCCATATTTGTTGTTATATTCATTACAATAACATTGATAATATAACTATATATCAAGATAATTACAATAATACATAATATCATCATACACTTCTCTCCATAGTAACATTTCTCTTCTTATACCTCCTTCTTCCTAACGTCTATTTCTATTCTCTAGACCAGAGGTTGGCAACCTTAAACACTCAAAGAGCCATTTGGACCCATTTCCCACAGAAAAGAAAACACCGGGAATAAACACAAAACCCTTCCCGTCCCTGACTATTTCCTGAGTGGCCACAAAACTAGCATGTGTAGTTGAATTAAACATTCTGTTTTCTTCTGAAACTTTTCTTTTCTTGGATTTATCCATGGTTGGTCTACCGGGGGTCGAAAAGCTCACTAAATTGCGTGCCAGTGGGTGTCGCACATTGGCGGCTGTGACACGTATTTTGAGCAACAGGAAGCCGCAGCAGAGGGATGAAAGAGCCACATGTGGCTCCGGAGCCGCGGGTTGCTGACCTCTGCTCTAGCCATTGATAAAATACATCCCACATCAGAAAATATTCAGTTTCTTCTCTGTCCTTGATAATAAGCATTAATCTGTCCATTTCTGCGCATTCCATGTCCTAACTCTTCCACTGTTGAGCAAACACAATCCTAGCCACAGTCAGCACATGTAAAATCAAGTATGTAGTCTTTTTGTTGCATTTTTTCTGGTAGAATGCCCAACAACAAGGTTTCCGTTCAATATGCTTGTCATTTTTTTCCCCAACCAGATACGTATTTTCAACCAATCTTTTTTAGTTTTGGGACATGCCCACCACATAACTTGTGGCCTCTTGAAAAAGCAACTATGGGACTACAAACAAGACTTTAAAATTAGCTCTGTTTCAGTTGATGTCTGCCTGTCAATGGAAATGTAATAGACACCAGGCTAATGCAAAGAGCTGCTTTCATTCATCACATGCTGAGATCTGTTTGGGATATTGCATAGGTTTAATCAAACTATTCTCCAAGGCAACTGAGGGTAGAACAAGAAGCAATGGGTGGAAACTAATCAAGGAGAGAACTGAGGAGAAACTTCCTGACAGTGAGAACAATTAATCAGTGGAACAGAAGTTGCCTCCAGAGGTTGTGAATGCCCCAACACTGGAAGTCTTTAAGAAGATGTTGGATAGCCATTTGTCTGAAATGGTATAGGGTTTCCTGCCTAGGCAGGGGGTTGGACTAGAAAACCTCCAAGGTCCCTTCCAACTCTACTATTGTATTATTGTATTATTGTATTAATAATTGTGCATGGAGCACTCATTGGCTATGGTGGCTTCTCACTCTGGAATAGCCTTTCAACGGAGTTGCCTCTTTCCTCCATTATTTATTTGACTCTTCAAAACCTCCCTTTGAAGGTTGCCTTGGATTCCACTGCAAACGGCTCATGCTCTCCCCCAGACGTTTGAACTGTGACTCTCATCAATCCCATGCTTCATGGTCAAATGTCTGCCCTGCCCAGGGATTAATGGGAGTTGTAGTCTGGCAAATACGAAATTATTAGACTGTATAAAGTTGACCTCTATGCCGTCTCTGTTCCTTCCATGCTAGGTTGCCTACATTAATCTCAGGTGAGCAGTAACAGGTAAGCAAGAATTTCTGATTTCCAGTTGTCTAAAAATCGTAACAGCTAAAAAAAAAACACAACACCTTCCAGTTAACCGTACTGATGAAAGCCCAAGCTGGAAGGTGGCTGGATCTTGGAACCCATATCTCTGAGAACTTATGAAGAGTTGGAATAATGCCTTGTCTTTCTTTTTCCCCTTTTCTTTCCCCTTCCCTATTTTTCCTGTCCCTTGCTTTTGTATTTTCTTTGTATGCTACATTATAAACTAATGAAAACTCTCTCTGTCGCACACACACACAAACCTGTGAAGATCCCAGTACCGATCACAAGCTCCTGGTCTTGGGTATATAGCCACAGGTTTTTTTACTGTGATGTATTTCTCTCCACCTTCATAAAGGATCTTAAGACGCTGATAAAAACAAAACCAATTCCCTAGCCTACAATCGGAGTGCCTCTATTTGTATACTGTTGCCTGGTATCTTATTTTCAGGAAACCTATGTTCGTAAAAGTAGTTTATAAATATAGGCAGCTAGGCAATGAATCATCCAGTCTGCTGCAGAATGCACATTGGTTATAGTGCTTTGAAATTACGGTGGGAATAATCTGGATTTGTAAAATTCAAGAGCCCGATAAGGCAAAACTGAACCTGCCTTGCAGGTTATGATATGAGATCTGTGCTTAAAGTTGGTGTATTCTTTGGGCACATATTGTACATACACACACCCACACAAATTAAGATTATTTGTGGGCCGACATCCTCCCCTATTCACTTAATTTTATCCAAATGTAGTTCCAGTTTGAAGGGGCTTTTTTCTTTTTAAAAAAAGCCAGAAACAATGAATAAATAAGTATGTTGGATTTTAGAGAGATTTTCTGAGATTTAATGCTAACCTTCCTTTTGATAGATAATCCAGCTCTGTTCGGAGAGATAGAATGCAGAAGGTAATTATATAAACAGGTGAGAATGGATAGCCTGGGGAGGAATGAGTTGCTGAGATTTAGGAACATTTCTCCTTGTAGATCAATCTTAAGCGAGACATAATTTGCCTGTGGTGGTAGTATTAATGAGTAATAGCGTTAGAGACTGTAGCGTCTGCATATTGTTTGATACCTTCAAAGAACTGTGCAGATGAGAACTTCTAGATTCTCAGTAGATATTCTGAGAAGTTTGAAGAGGCAGGGGAGAAGACAGCTTCCTTGGGTGACATGGAAACGCTACAGAACACCAAACAGCATGAAAAACAGGGGTGAAATCCAGCAGGTTCTGGAGAACCGGTAGCGGAAATGTTGAGTAGTTCGGAGAACTGGAAAATGCCACCTCTGGCTGGCCCCAGAATGAAGTGGGAATGGAGATTTTGCAGTATCCTTCCTCTGCCATGCTCACCAAGCCACGCTCGCCATGTCACGCCCACCAAGCCATGCCCACAGAACTGGTAGTAAAAAAAAATTGAATTTCACCACTGATGAAAAATAGAAGAAAGTTCCAAGAAGGTTCCACACCGATTTGCATTATTCAGGTGACACTGAGGCAGTGGAGGGTTTCAAATTTTTTTAGAACCTCTTCTTTAGGTGTGGCCTGCTTTGTGGGAGTGGCTTGCCAGCCATGTGACCGGGCGGGAGTGGCTTGCCAGCCATGTGACTGGGTGGGCGTGGCCAACTTGTAAAATGTGGTGAAAGTCACTTAACAACGCTCTTGCTTAGCAACCAAAATGTTGGCTCAGAAACTCTGGCATTTGAAGCACGCAAGTCTTAAAGCTGTCAAGTTACAAGACCCTTGCACCCCTAACCCTTTAGAAAAAAAAAACCCAGGAGTGTTCAAACTTGACAGCTTTAAGACTTGTGGACTTCAACTCCCAGAATTCCTCCTCTGGCTCTTCATCTTGATGATGTGCGGACGGGCAGGGGGGAGGGAGCTGGAACCGGTTCTAAACGGCACTGTAGATTTGTGGAACCTCTTCTATAGAAGAGGTTAGAACTGGCAGGAACCCACCCCTGCACTGAGGGCACATATAAATCTCCAAGTGGCCCCAACGACCAGACGACTGCAAGGAATATACATCTTTCCATCCTCCACCATTTAGTCAGAACTGAAAAAGCTTAGATGAGAGGAGAAACGTCTTCAAGGAAAAACAAAATCCAGTTGCCACGACCTGGAGGACTGAGAATCTCCATAGACAGATGAAAAATAGAAGGTTGACTCAGCCTTCCATCCTTCCGAGATCGGTAAAATGAGGAACCCAGATTGTTGGGGGCAATAGGCTGACTCTGTAAACCGCTTAGAGAGGGCTGTAAAGCACTGTGAAGCGGTATATAAGTCTAAGTGCTTGTTCCCCCCTCCAAAAACAAAACAAAAAAAGCTCCACCAACTCAGATCACGGAATACAAATAAGTCTAACTACCATTTTTTTCAGTTGTGTAACCATCTCTCAAGCATCTGATATAATGCAACAAATTGCAGCATATGGCATTGGAAAGCTTAAATTGGTTTTTAGAACATGAAGTAATGCTTCCAAACCTTAAAATAACACCTGGGATAGCAAAAAGAGTTTTAGGATACGTTTTCCTAGCTTGATTCCTATAGCCATTGTTGGCTCTTCCTTCTCATTCCTAAAATGTTCCCAAACCTCTCATCTTCGTGATTCTTATCGTCTGTTATCATGCTCCTGCCTTTAAAAAGTTTGAAAGATATACACAAATAACCATAGTATATTGCAGTTTCTCAACTTTGGCAACTTTAAGAGGTGTGGACGTCAGATATGGCCGGCTGGGAAATTCTGGGAGTTGACATAAACATGAAATGTTTTAATCTAAGACAGACCGATAGATAGATGATAGATGATAGTTAGGTAGATAGACAGACAGACAGAGATAGAGACAGAGGCAGACAGATAGAGATAGACAGACAGACTATAGACTGACAGACAGATGATGGGAATGCTATACAGATGATAGGCTGTGGGGACGCGGCAATGGCTGCCACTTTGTGTACCAGTTTTTAAGTTCCCCCCACTCAGTGCCATTGCAATTTGAACAGTTGTGCTGAACAAGTGGTAGTAACTCAAGGATTACCTGTGTTTTGCTTTCTCCCCATTTCTCAAAGAAGGGGCAGAACAGTGATGGACTGGAAGTTGCATTTCAAATCAGATCTGTCTTGAAACGGTGGAAGGACATGTCCAAGGGAAGGGGGAAAGAGATGATGAGGACAACAATAATAATAACGATTTATTAAACTAGTATGTAGCCTGCTCAAGCAGCTCACACCTGGAATACTGAATGCAGCTTTGATTGCCACGATATAAAAAAAGATGTTAAGACTCTAGTCCAGAATGAGTACAGAGAAGAACAACAAAGATGATTAGGGGACTGGCGGCTAAAACATATGAAGAGCGGTTGCAGGAATTGGGCATGTCTAGTCTGATGAAAAGAAGAACTAGAAGTGAAATGATAGCAGTGTTCCGATATCTCAGGGGTTGCCACAAAGAAGAGGGAGTCAAACTATTCTCCAAAGTGTCTGAGGACAGGACAAGAAGCAATGGGTGGAAACTAATCAAGGAGAGAAGCAACCTCTTAACCTAGAACTAAGGAGAAATTTCCCGACAGTGGGAATAATGAATCAGTGGAGCAACTTGCCTCCAGAAGTTGTGGGTGTCCCAACACTGGGAGGTTTTAAGAAGAGACTAGTATGGCTAACCATTTGTCTGAAACGGTATAGGGTTTCCTGCAGGGGGTTGGACTAGAAGACCTCCAAGGTCCCTTCCAACTCTGTGATTCTGTTAAACCAATTGCTGAGGATCTTCCTCTCCTTCCCCATAAAATGTAGATATTAAATGCTCTCTGCCAACATGTTCCTGGCCCATTTTCAAACTGCTGGTGCTGCAGATATGACTACTGCCAGCCCTTTTGATAAAACCTGTTCTCCGGCCCCGATTCGCAGCCTCTGCAGCACAGGGGCCCAGGAGCGGAGAGACGGACTCCGCCGCAGTCACTCGGAGGCCCTTCTGTCCGCAGGCAGCCCTAGATCACGTCTGGGAAGGCGTTTGCCCCAGACCGACAAAGGCAGTTCTCCGGTGCTGTGTCTCCAGCGTGGTGCGTTTGCCTTGGGCAAACCACAAAGTCTCACAGTTTGGGGTTTGTTTCTCCCAATCTACAAAGAGGTGAAGATAATTATTATTTATCTGGCACATGTTTTTACCCAGATTAATTAATTCTGTTAAATTGCCTAGAAAGCCTCCAGTCAAAAAGGAGCTGTATGACACAGGCAAGGCTGGTACTTTTGCTGCTCAGCAAATTATTCTCGGCTCCTGAAACAGCAGCAAGGAGGGGGGTGTCTTATTTATTTATTTTATTCATCACATTTTTATAACACCCATCACCAGTGGTGAAATTCATTTTTTTTTAAACTACCAGTTCTCTAGGCGTGGCTTGGTGGGCGTAGTGTGGCTTGGTGGGTGTGGCAGGGGACGGTTACTGCAAAATCCCCATTCCCTCCCGATCAGCTGGGACTCAGGAGGCAGAGAAGTGATGGGGCGGGGCCAGCCAGAGGTGACATTTGCCAGTTCTCCGAGCTACTCAAAATTTCCGCTACCGATTCTCCAGAACCTGCTGGATTTTTCACCCCTGCCCATTATGCACATATGCATGGGAAGCATACAACAATTTGTTGAGAGCGGATCACTCAAAGAGGACCCGAAAGGAATGCCAAGATTTAACCACAGAAAATATATTACTGCCAACATTTCATACCGAATGTGTCCATGTGTGTTTAAACTTTGCTGAGAGTTATTTAGGAAAACAGCTCCATAATGTGGAAGGACACTTTGCCAATTCTTTATCTAGAGCAGTGTTTCGCAAATTTGGCAACTTTTAAGATGTGTGGACTTCAATTCCCAGAATTCTCCAGGCAGCACAGTTGGCTGGAGAATTCTGGGAGTTGACGTCCACTCTTCTTAAAATTGCTAAGGTTCAGAAACGCTGGTCGATGGTCAGAAAGAAGTTTGGAAGATTCTCCGTTCCAAAGTGTAGTCATCTACTTACTGAGCTGCCTAAACATGGAATCCGTTTATCCCAAACCCAGAACAATGGCAAGTGTTGAGATGACCCTGCTTTAAGACTTTAATTCCAGCCTAAATCCACAATCCAAGTTGATGTCCACACATCTTAAAGCTGCCAAGTCTGAGAAACACTGAGAGTGGGCAAGTTGGCCAAGGTTGGGGCAGCAGGACACTCATAATCATGGATTCACCTGGTGACACCAAAACATTGCTTTCTATCTTCCTGGAAATCTGAAAAACAAGCTATTTCCTTCCTAACACACCATCAGTAGATCTCAAACAGCAAAGTGCTACAACAGGATTCCAAGGTATTAAAAAGTATTAACCCCTCTTGATTGGGCTGAGATAACATGTTGCGTTAGATCATCCTCTTGTTTTGAGTGATCATCTCAGGTAAATCTTGTTGTGTATTTTGTAGATCCTGATTATGACATGGAGCAAAGTATGAATCCAGCCGACTATGGACTAAGCAACCAGACAATGTCATCTGTAAATTCAGACCATAACTCAGATGCTTTCGTGCATTCTGAAATTAAAAACCGAGGAAGGAATCATTGGAAGGAGATAAAGGACGTTTCTGTTCAGTGTGAGATAAAATCTGGAGTCTGCTGTGAAGAAATTAAAAACAAGGTCAGAGCTTAGATGATAAGTTGTCTGCTGCTCACAGGCCTAAATGTTTAGCTTGGATATTGTTAAAGGTTATTTTCCCTAGAAATTTAGCTGCAAGCAGAAGCCAGCTCAGCAAGAACTGTTCTTTCTTATAGTTCAGCTTTTTACTGCTGCTTATTAGCCATAATGGAGGAAGAGGTGGTATTCAACAGGTTCTGACCAGTTCTGGAGAACCGGTAGCGGAAATTTTGAGTAGTCCGGAGAACCGGCAAATACCACCTCTGACTGGCCCCATCCCCATCTATTTTCTGCCTCCCGAGTTCCAGCTGATCGGGAGGGAATGGGGATTTTACAGTAACCTGCCCCTGCAACAGCCACCAAGCCATATCACGCCCACAGAACCTGTATTAAAAATTTTTTGAATCCCATCACTGTATCACTTACATATATTCTCGGAAGCTTCTGGTTAACCTGTAAATTGACAATAGAAGGCTGGACAAGGCAGGCCAACGATTTGATCCAGGAGAGTTCCTTTTATGCGCTTAAGTTGCCAAAGGCTATCCCGCAAACCAGTCAGAACAGAGCCTGTTATAACTCTCTAGTGTAGATATTTCATCTGGATCCTTGTTTGACTCATCTTAATATTGTACTTGGTGTTAATTATACCTGGAGAGAGAAATTACATGCTGCAGCACCTGCCACGGACAGGAAGGTGGGTGAAGGAATGAATGAATGGCAAAAATGATAAGCTTCCCAGATACCAAATAATATTGCCAACTTGCCTGTGCTGCTGTTTAAGATAACGGAAGCCATACTTTGGGATGGAAAACAAAATTAAGGGGAAAGGATGGCATGCTTCTGTATTGAATTCCTCATTCCCTGTTCCAAATTGGTTTGCTTTATGGCTAACAATATATCCTCAGGACTAAGACTTGAAAGAGCTGTTTCTTTCTCCAACTGACATACAGTAATTAGCATCTGATTATTTATACTACTGTTATCAGCTTTCCCCATTTTATTTCTTCTAGATGTGTCAGATAAACAGTTCTTATTAGCAACTGTGGTAGCTGGGGATAATTAAGAGACGCAATCCAGAGTTCTCACTGAAGGCCAAAACAACCCAGCTCAAATTAGGCTATTTGGATACGATGTGTTAAGTCAGCTTTCTGGAAAAGGGGGAAGGGGAAGGAAAGGGAAGAGAAAAAAATCTATACAATGCAAATGACGCACTATAAAAAAGATGTTGAGACTCTAGAAAGAGTACAGAGAAGAGCAACAAAGTTGATAAGAGGACTGAAGACTAAAACATATAATGAACGGTTGCAGGAACTGGGCATGGCTAGTCTAGTGAAGAGAAGGACCAGGGGAGATGTGATAGCAGTCTTCCAATATTTGAGGAGCTGCCACAGAGAGGAGGAGGTAAAGCTATTTTCCAAGGCACCTGAAGGCCAGACAAGGAATAATGGATGGAAACTGATCAAGGAGAGATTCCACTTACAAATAAGGAGAAATTTTCTGACAGTGAGAACAATCAACAAAGGGAATAGAAGTTGCCTTCAGAAGTTGTGGGAGCTTCATCACTGGAGGCTTTCAAGAAGAGACTGGACTGCCATCTTTCAGAAATAGTGTACAATCTCCTGCTTTCGTGCATCTCTTCCACCGTCATCAAGTATAGTTCATATTAACTCTAGTATCTTAACTCAAATGTTTATAGATATTATCATCATACCTCCACTTTTATTTGACTATGATTGTTTAAATGTCCTTCATCATAAAATATACCAAAATTTAGTACATAACCACATACTGGCATTTCATTTACTGTTTCTAAAATCCTCCATTAACACTGAATCCTTATATCCTATTCTAGCTAAACATCCATAATATTTAATAACTAAATTTTCTAATCCTCCTTTCCAAATCACTGTTTATAATTTGCATCCAGTTTCCTTATATTATACCCATACATGTATATAGATTATTATCATTATCCTTTCTTTATTTGACTATATCCTATATCATAACATTTCCCCCCTAATAATCAAAACTTCACTGTGTCTAATTTAGTTCTTTTTTTGTTATTATTATTATTAACCTTTATATATAATCCAAAAGGGTTTCTAGCCTTCCCTTCATGGGTATCATTCAGTATTCATATCCAACTATTGCTTATCATAACACTACACATTGTATACATCATGGGTCGTCAACCTGGTCCCTACCGCCCACTAGTGGGTGTTTTGGGATTCCAGGTGGGCGGTGGGGATTTCGGAGGTTAAAACCTCCTTTTGAACTAATGCGCGCGAGAAGCGCCGTCCCGTCGCCAGGGAAACAGTGAGTGAGGTGAATCACGTGGTTGCTCAGATCACACGGGCGCAGCCCGAGAAGACATTTCTGAGAAGAGAAACTTCTCCAGTCGGGCTGCGCCCGTGTGATCTGAGCAACCACGCGATTCACCTCACTCACTGTTTCCCTGGCGATGGGATGGCGCTTGCCTGCGCTTCACCAGCTTAGGCGCGACGGGAGAAGTTTCCTCAGTGAAGCTCCTGAAAGGGACGCAGGCTCAGCCTGCCAGGCTGCCACCGCTCCACTGAAGACATTTCTGAAAAGAGAAACTTCTCCGGTCGCGCCTGAGCTGGTGAAGTGCTAGAAGGGGGTGAGGTGGGGGGGGGGGGAAGGAGCAGAAAAGACAAAAAGGAGAATGAAAGGGAGAAAGAGGAGGTGGGGGATAGTGGGATCCTTGCTGTTTTCTGAGCTTGGGGGGGGGGGAAGGAGCAGAAAAGACAAAAAGGAGAATGAAAGGGAGAAAGAGGAGGTGGGGGATAGTGGGATCCTTGCTGCTTTCTGAGCTTGGTGGTTTTCTTAGACATTTCATTACCAAACTAGGTAACATCATCACTGCTAGAAGGGAGTGGGGTTGTGGGGAAAGGAGGAGGAGGAGAAGTCGAGTAGAAACTGATAGCAGGGACAGGCAGAAGCGGAGCAGAGCAGTTGCAAAATAGGAGAAAGAAAAGGCAGGAGAGAATTGTTGTTGGCTAATAATAATAAGTGGGCTAACTAGCTCAGCCTTACTTTTGTACATAGCCCTAAGGAAGATTTAAAAAAAGGAGATAAAAAGGAAAAGCACCGAAAGAGGAGACCTTCGTTTGTTCCTTATGAAAATCGAACCAGATATCAAATATTTAGTCTCGCAGCATCAGCCTCAAAGATCTCATTAATCACTAGTAAAGCTAATTTCAATTTACTTTATTGTTTTCTAATTAAACTTTATAAAGTTAAAAACATTATAAACATGCATAAAGTAGAAATAAAAAGATAAAAGTATGTACATTTCTTTTTTAAAAAAACACCCTCCTTTCTAAAAAATATCCCGCACTTGCGCAAAAACTGGTGGGTGGTAAGGAAATTTTTCCATCAAGAAAGATCCATTAGTGGGCGGTAGGTAGAAAAAGGTTGACTACCACTGGTATACATTATTATCATTATCAATTTTTTATTTAACTCTACCTATTATCACTGAATTTCACTAAGTTTAGCTATTTTTAAATTATACTCTTCCATCTATCAACCTGTATCTTTCTGGAAACAAAACAATCTATGTTCTGCCATTTGTGGAACTAGTCTTCTAAACATCTTGATCAAGTCTGTATGGACTTCTCTTAGCAACTCCTTGCTTGTAAAGTCTCTCATGTACTCTTGATGCCCTCTTTCTGTTTCCTTGTTCAGCTTGTTTTTAATTGTCAGCAGTGTTATCAATATTTTTGCAGATAGGATTTCATAGTCCATAAATTCTTTAATAATTTCTTCTTCTTCTTCTTCTTCTTCTTCTTCTTCTTCTTCTTCTTCTTCTTCTTCTTCTTCTTCTTCTTCTTCTTCTTCTTCTTCTTCTTCTTCTTCTTCTTCTTCTTCTTCTTCTTCTTCTATATCTTGCCCTTTGGAATGTATTTCCTCTCCATTTAATTCCTCTTTCAATTTTCCATTCTTTCTTTTTTCAGAAATAAACCAATTGCCATAGATATCGACAGATTTAGTCTCTTTATATTCATTTTCCACTTTGTTTTTTTGAGTTTCAATCACCTCATTTTACATTTGAAAAACATCCTCAATTTTTTCATCATATTTTGCTGTTACATGGTCCAAATATTCCAGTTTTCTCTCAAATCTTTCCTCTGTATTTAATAATTTTTGTAATTCTGAAAATATTGCTTGCAAATTTAAATACGTTTTCTTGAGATGCCATATTATCACACGCAGTTGCTCTTGCTTGGAAGGTCAACAAGATTAAGCATACGTTCACAAAGACCGTTGTTTTCACTTGAATGCACTTCCAAGGGACATCTGGCTTTTTTTCTAATCACTCTGTAGCCAAGCCGTCAGTCTAAACAAAGAAAGTTCCATCAGGATACACACAACTCCGTTCGAAAAAGTCTCCCAGCATTCGAGCAATGCAACGCTGTTAAAAAGTTTCTTTTTGTAACTATTTTGTATTTTAAGTTGGAAAGTCAAAGCAATCCATGGGAACAAAGAAAAAAAGAAAAAAGGTTCCGTCTTTGGATACACAACAACTCCGAACAGCAATGCCTCCCAGCCTCCGGGGTGGGGTTTTGTTCTTTTTGTATCTTTTTTGTATATCAAATTAGAAAAAGAGGTCCAATCTTTAAATGCATAAAAAAGAAAATACCCACAGCAATAAAAGAGGAAAAATTTAATCTGTAGCTTACAGAGAGTCACAAAGAAAGGTTAGAAGAAGAAAACTTAATCCATCTGTTTGAAAAGGTTTGCATAGATTCAATCCATGTAAATAACATTTAAAAGTAAGATAACCACTGTCCAAAACCATTGCAAAATTCAATTTCGCCACTAAGTTCTTCTATTCTTTGATTTAAATTGGTTTTTATGCTTTTATAAGCAGTCCTTTTTTTTTAGAACAATAAAAATTCCTCACCAACTGGAAACTCTCTTTCCACATCGTTCCGTTTTGGAGCTGCCCCGACTTTGTCAGCCTTGGCTGGATTTTTTGTCACCGGCTTGAAGATCTTCTCTTGCTTCTTTCGGGGATTTTGCGATATCCCCGAGATAAGCAAGATGTAATCTTCCTGTTCACCATCTCTTCGGGATGGTTTAGGTCCGTTTGGACACCCTAGTGGCAAAAGTATCGACTGCGATCTCAGAGCATTGAGATCGCACGTCGTTTCGTTGCGAATTCAGCTCCTCCTCCCACACCAGAATTTTCTAAAGTCACACAATCTGCATTTTACTGTAGGAAGTTAGCACCCACCCCTCTCCTAGAAAAATGAAATAGCCTGGGAAATATTGAAAAGGCAGAATATTATATTTCTCTGGATAAGAAATGGAGAAACCTGTTTTTAGGCAGGAAACAGACTCACTCTTAATAGCCCCCACCTTTGTTAATGGGCCATTAAAAAAAGCCTTAGCTAGTCTACGTAACAAAGGTAGGATTAGCCTTCTACAGAAACTCACCACATGGCATCGGGGAACTCAACCAACTTGGGACTCAAAAAGGCGCACAACCTACAGTGTTAGCTAAGACCCCACCTCCCTGGGAGTCTGTCAATCAATCAGAATACATTTATTACACAGGAACAGGAAACAGAGAGGTGGGGCCGAACAGAGAGTATAAAAATCCCAGGAACTCTCAGAAAGCCCTTTCTTTTTTTTCTTCTTCACCCAGCATCTTGAAGCATGTGATCACCTTTTCTGTTCAGGACCTCAAGCCATGTGGTCCTGTCCATCATTAAACCATCTTTCCAAGCATCCTCCATGTCTCCAGTGTCTTTTTCCCCACTCGGAGCCGAACCCAGAAGGACATTTCCTTCAACATTACTTTTGCAAGTTGAATAAGGTTCTTGTTCTCTCTCTCCCCCACCCTCTCTTCCCCCCGCCCCCATTCCATCAACGCTCAGAACTGCTTACTTGACTTTCTTCTTATGTTGTTGTCTGCGCCGGATATGTTCTAAGATGGCTTCTTCCTCATAGGTGTGTCCGCAGATTTTATTCCTAACTGGTTTCTTCATTTCTTCCTGCAATAAAGTTATTGGGCCGCATAAGCGATTGTTCAAATCAACAACTCAGTAGTGTCTGCCAGTGGCTTCTGTATTATTGTTGCAGCTCCACAAATTAAACCCCATTAATTGATAACTATGACTGCTGTTGTTCCTTATTATTGCTGTGATGTAAGGCTTCCAGCGAATGAAGCAATTTGGAATTGATTTTCTAGCATACATGGAGATATAGGCAGGTATTTGCTCAAAGGGAAGATAGGACAAATAAAAGGATTGCTGAATCAAGGGTTAATAGAAGCGAGGGAAAATAAAATGTAAATACTTTAAAAAGAATAGGATTCCTGCAAGGGTGGTAGAACCCAAGTCCCAACTAAAAAGGCATCTTTTTCACATTCTGAAAAAAAACATCGTATGTTCAAGATTGCATAAGACAAGTAGGCTCACTTTTGTCTTGCAAAATATTAGTGGGCCACCAGAAATATATTTATTAGATAAAGAAGGTAGAGAGCAAGCAAAGAAAGTGGATCACTCGCACCAGAGCATAATGTTCTCTGTTCAATTGTCCATTAGGCAATTGTATCCCTTTCGTTTTCATCCCACATCAGTTTTTGTGTCCAAATTGTATTGCACAAACTGGTGGGATTGTTGGAGAAGAAAACCAGCCTGCAACCATTTCACACTTGAACAGAACAGAAAAAGCAACACTCCACTTTAACCATTTCATTGAAGGCTTGAGCCAAAACTATTGATAAACGTCAAATAAAGCAACAGACACACGACACACGCATGCAACTTCCAGCATATGGTTTCATATTGCGGAAGGTGAACAGAATGCAATTGTGAACTTGCTATGTCTTCTCTATCACTGTGGGGTCCTTGGTGGTTGGTTGGTTTTCTTGGAGATATTTCGCTACCCCATTAGGTGCTGTAGAAGAGAGTGAGGTTTAGTCTCCCCATTCTCTTCTAGCGTTGATGATGTTACCTAGTTTGGTGATGAAACGCCTGCAAGAAGTTTGCTTGAAATTTTGGGCTTGGACAACCTAGAATTACACCACCTACAGTCTGACCTAGGCGTAGTACACAAAATTGTCTGCTACAACGTCCTACCTGTCAATGACTACTTCCGCTTCAACCGCAAGCATACACAAGCACACAATAGATACAAACTCCAGGTAAACCGCACCAAACTCGATTGCAGAAAATACGACTTCAGCAACAGAGTGGTCAAGGCCTGGAATGCTCTACCTGACTCCGTTGTTACTTCCTCAAAGCCCCCAGGTTCAACCTTAAACTGTCTATTGTGGACCTCACCCCATTCTTAAGAGGTCAGTAAGGGCGTGCATAAGCGCACCAGCATGCCTACCGTCCCTGTCTTACTGTCCCCATTTATTTGTACCCATTTCCTGTGTTCTTATTCACGTTTATTCTTATTCCTGTTATCTTGCATTTGAGTGACAAGCTAAATAAATAAATAAAATAAAAACCACCAAGCTCAAAGAGCAGCAAGGACATCGCAGATCAACTCTGAGCTACAAACATTCTCTTCTACTGCTAGCTATCATTCTTTCCTCTCGGCTACCTAGATGTAGGTCCTACCTGTGTGATGGGGCAAATAAATTTCCTCTGACTTTGAGTCACTGCAAGATCCTCATCGACTTGCTCAAGGGCTGGTCCTTCTTCTGCATCCGGCTGGATCCCAACTGCAGCATGAGAGAAGAGGGGAAATGACATTGAGTCCTGCTTGTTCACTTTCTGGATGAATCTGTTTTGATCATCATTCATTTATTTGATTTCTACAGCCATCCATCTCGACAAATGACTCTGGGTAGCAAGCATGAGAATGATGCATTTAACTGTGGATGCAAATCTCCCTCTTTGAGGGAGATGGGCAGTTCATAAATGTGAATACATAAATAAATAAATAAGAAATAAACAAAGCTTTAAAAAACTATGGTTGCTGGGACATATGGCAAGGATAGGTCTGGTTAGTAGTACTTGGGATTGGAGACCACAAGTAGTTCTCAAAACTATAGCTAGCTAGATCATCTCCCCACCCCCCTCTTCCTCCAATCACCTTAAAGAAGAGGTTAAAATAAACTTTGCAGGCTAACTCTGTCCACTGCCAGAAGTTTGATCCTGACGGGCTCAAGACTGACTCAACCTTCCCTTCTTCTGAGGTTGTAAAATGAGGAACCAGATAGCTGGGAATAATATGCTGACTCTATAAACTGCTTAGAGGGGGTTATGTAAGTGCTATTGATAATTATTTGTAGCTCCTCTTGCCTATAGACACCAAACGTGTGGCAATGCAACTGATCTCCTGCTTTCTTCTTTGCCGTGTTAAAGCTGAACTACATTTTTTGAAAAAGGCAGAGATAGTCCAAATCCACCTCTCAAGCATTCTTACTCAGCAACATCAGTTTGCAAGAAAACTAAACAATGGCTTACTAAATTCAAAAGCTTCTCTGCATCAGTTGGGCAATCATTTAGCCAGCATTATTTTCCATTTCAGTTACATAGGCATTCCCCCTTAAAACTCCCTTGAACAAGGGATTCTGTCCCACTGTTATTCAGAAGTGCTAATTTACAGATTGTTGGGGGCAACGTGCTTACTTTGTAAACTGCTTAGAGAATGCAGTAAAGCACTCTGAAGCAGTATAGAAGTCTAAGTGCTATTGCTATTGGTAAAGCCCTCCAAAAGTGTTGTCGGAAACATTAGGTGGGCATATTTATCCTTACCAGGTGGGTAAAATTCGGACCCAAATTGTTGGGGGCAATATGCAGATTCTGTAAACTGCTTAGAGAGAGCTTTAAAAGCACTGTGAAGTGGTATATAAGTCTGTGCTATTGCTATATCCATAACCTCTATGAGTTCAACTAGACTTATACACGACTTTACAGTTCCATTCTTGGCAGCAATAGACAAATAGAAGAGCCTTCTTTTGCACTGTCTACGTGTAACTATTAAGGCTGTATATCTGAGCCAGCAGTGTGCAGCAGTTGCCAAAAAAGCCAACACAGTTCTAGGCTGCATAAACAGAGGGATAGAATCAAGATCACGTGAAGTGTTAATACCACTTTATAAGGCCTTGGTAAGGCCACACTTGGAATACTGCATTCAGTTCTGGTCACTACGATGTAAAAAAGATGTGGAGACTCTAGAAAGAGTGCAGAGAAGAGCAACAAAGAGGATTAGGGGACTGGAGACTAAAACATATGAAGAATGGTTGTAGGAACTGGGTATGTTTAGCTTAAGAGAAAGAAGGACTAGGGGAGACATGATAGCAATGTTCCAGTATCACAGGGGTTGCCAAAGAAGAGGGAGTCAAACTATTCTCCAAGGCACCTGAGGGCAGAACAAGAAGCAATGGGTGGAAACTAATCAAGAAGAGAAGCAACTTAAAACTGAGGAGAAACTTCCTGACAGTTAGAACAATTAATCAGTGGAACAGCTTGCCTCCAGAAGTTGTGAATGCCCCAACACTGGAAGTCTTTAAGAAGATGTTGGATAGCCATTTGTCTGAAGTGGTGTAGGATTTTCTGCCTAGGCAGGGGGTTGGAGTAGAAGACCTCCAAGGTCCCTTCCAACTCTGCTATTGTATTGTATTGCGTTGTATTGCGTTGTATTGTATTGTATTGTATATCTCAAGTCTAATGTACGTAGCCCTTGACTTACAGCCACTTGTTTAGTGACCGTTCAAAGTTACAACACCACAGAAAAAAGTGTCTTATGACTGGTTTTCAAACTTACACCCACTGTAGCATCCCCATGACCATGTGATCCAAAATTTAAGCGCTCGGCAACTGGGATATATTCATGGCAGAGGCATTGCCCAGGATTTGAAACCTGACAAGGAAAATCAAGGGGGGAAAGCCAGATTCTCTTAAGGACTGCATGACTCACTGAAGAACTGGAGTGATGCACTTAGCACCTGTGGCCAAAAAAGTCACAAGGGGAAAACTCCCTTAACAACTGCCTTGCTGAACAATTTTGAGCTCAGTTATGGTTGTAAATCAAGGACTATCTGTAGTTGGATGGAAAAAGAGGGAGAGAGAGGTGGGTGGGGGGGAGAGGGACTTTCTGTTCCATTACCATAATAGCTGGCTGGTATCGCCATCTATTTTTCTGGCTTGACTTTCAAAAGTACAACATATTCCTATCCAACTTTATTGCTACTTCTATTAAGGGTCGGTGGACAAATATCCCACATGTGTTTCATGGCTGTGGAATGTCAACAGAGCATTTCCCATATAAGCTGATGTTTCATGCACCTTGCCCTGAAGTTTCAGCTCGTTAATACATCACTTGGTATATATGATCTTTGTTTCTATTTGTATGTCACACTACAACAAACTGCAATAAAAATAAATAAAACTATATAGAGTGTAGGCTAGTGATCTACAATATGTTACATATCTCTATGCACAGCAATCCAGTAGGTGATTTTGTGAAAGAGAGAAGAGGGGAGGGAGGGAGGGAGGGAGGGAGGGAGGGAAAGAGAGAGAGAGAGAGAGAGAGAGAGAGAGAGAGAGAGAGAGAGAGAGAGAGAGAGAGAGAGAGAGATTTTTTACATCCTTAATATATGCCCAAAACTCAGGATAGACATACTGTACATGAAAAATTGGATTTGTAAGAAAAATGGTCCCTCTGTGAGTATAGTTTTGTCTGTTGCAAGGCTTGGACAATGCCAGAGGGAGGGTATATATGTGAGACAGCTTTGAATGAAGGCTGGCAAACCGAACTCCAGTGTTTACCTCCATGGCTACCAAGATCGTGGTTTCACTGCCAGCCTTCTCGGGTGAAATTTTGTCTTGTAATGGGGGTTGAAAAGCTGGGATGATTCATCCCGTGGATGAATCAAGCTATTTCTACGTAGTGCCATGCTTTGTTGTGCCTGCTTAACTCCTTCCATCTGTCAAGGCAGCATAACAAACACAAATTGGATCTGCAGAACACTACTTCCTTTCTCTGCAGGGATTGGTGGGATGCCTGCATGTGGGGAGAGGGATGTAGCTGGTGGAATTATATAACAGCCACGATGCTCTTCCATTCTATTCCACAATGTAATACCGTTCGTCTTTTGTGCCAAATGAAATCTGTTTCTATCCTTTATTTTTAAAAAAGCCACCGAACTAAAACATTTCGGAAACAGACAGCTAGGCTACCTAGGTTTGAACAAAGACTGCGTTCAAACAGCCAATACAGGTCATCCTCGACTTACGACCACAATTGAGCCCCAAATTTCTGCTGCTAAGCGAGACAGTTGTCAAGTGAGTTTTGCCCCATTTTAAAACCTTTTTTGCCACAATTTTTAAGTGAATCAGATTACAGATTAACAAAGTTGGAAGGGATCTTGTAGGTCATCTAGTCCCACCTCCGCCCAAGCAGGAGACCCTACACCATTTCTGACAAATGGCAGCCCAGTCTCTTCTTGAAAGCCTCCAGTGATGAAGGGAAGCTGTTCCACTGGTTGATTGTTCTCCCTGTCAGAAAATTTCCCCTTATTTCCAGGTTGAATCTCTCCTTGTTCAGTTTCCATCCATTATTCCTTGTCTGGTCTTCAAGTGCCTTGGAAAATAACCTGACCCCTTCCTCTCCGTGGCAGCCCCACAAGTATTGGAAGACTGCTATCAAGTCTCCCCTGGTCCTTCTCTTCACTAGACCAGCCATGCCCAGTTCCTGCAACCGTTCTTCATATGTTTTTGTCTCCAGTCCCCTAATCATCCACTGCAGCTGTTAAATTAGCAACACGCTTGTTCAGTGGCTTCCCCATTGACTTCACTCGGTCAGAAGATCACAAAAGGTGATCACAGGATCCTGGGACAATCACAACCATCATAAATATGTACCAGTTGCCACGCATCTGAGTTTTGATCACGTGATCATGGGGGGGTGCTGTAAAGATCGTAAGTGTGAAAATGGTCATGAGTCACTTCTTTCAGTGCCGTTGCGACTTTGAATGGTCACTAAATGAATTGTCGTAAGCCGAGGGCAAACCTGCAAGGCCGAAAGAGAATCCAAGATATGTTCATTGCGCCAACGTCCAAGTGATTCTCCTTCTTCTCCAACGAAAACAAAAAGGAGGAGAATTTGAGTTCATGTGTCCTGAACCTTCACAGAGGGTGTTGGGACGATCGGATGGGTTGTTTGGTTTCGGCTTAGTCTGTCATGTGAATCCATCCGGGCATGGGGATTGACAAGTGGTGGTTTATGACTAAGCTCAATAATGGGAAGATAGCCAATTCTGGCTTACTCAACAGAAGCTTAGCTCTGGAGCAGGGGTGTCCAAACTGGGGAACTTTAAGACTTGTGGACTTCAACTCCCAGAATTCCCCAGCTGGGGAATTCTGGGAGTTGAAGTCCACAAATCTTAACGTTCTCCAGTTTGGACACCCCTGCTCTAGAGACTTCAACCTGGGCCTTTCTCACATTGAGGGTTCAAAGCATGTGTGTACCCACCGAATTCCAAGCTATGCTGGGGTTGTGAGACCCAGCGCAACTGAAAGGAACAGGTTGCAGTATGCTGGTGTCGGGGGGGGGGGGGACCTGTTATTCCAGTCTGAGCTCCTTGGGAGAAGGTTGAGGAAAAAATAATGAAATAATACAAAAGGTAGCCTTCAAAAATGAGCCAGCAGACTAAGAAACTGTGAGTGAGCGAGCTGGCCAGGGAATTCTGGGAGATGAAGTCCACTCATCTGAAAAGGTGCCAAGGTTGAGAAACACTGCATTAGGACAAGGGAGAATTGAGTAGTTTCAGAAGAAAGAAAGTTCTGTAGTAAAACTAACACTTGGACTGGTTTAAGGGCTAGTCAAGGCTTTAAACTTGGGTAGGTCCATAAAAATCTATTTTTTAAAAAAAAAGGTTTTTTAAGCCTTTTTAAAGGCTTTTTTTTAGCTTTTCAGAAAGCTCAAACTGCCCAAGGAGTTGCTGATTCTGTTCTACAGAGGAATCATTGAGTCTGTCATCTGCACCTCCATAACTGTCTGGTTTGGTTCTGCAACCCAACAAGACAGAGACAGACCTCAGAGGAGAATTAGAACTGCAGAAAAAACAATTGCTACCAACCTGCCTTCCATTGAGGACCTGTAGACCAGCCAAGAAGAGGGCTGTGAAAATATCTACAGACCCTTTACATCCTGGACATAAATTGTTTCAACTCCTACTCTCAAAACAACGCTATAAGGCACTGCACACCAGAACAACTAGACACAAGGACAGTTTTTCCCCAACGCCATCACTCGGTTAAACAACTAATTCCCTCAACACTGTCAAACAATGTACTACGTCTGCATTTCTATTACTATTAATCTTCGCATCCTTCCTATCACCCATCTCCTCCCACTTATGACTGTAACTTTGTTGCTTGTATCCTTACGATTTATATTGATTGTTTCCTAGTATGATTTGGTTGCTTCGTTGTACCCTATGACTAGATATCATTAAGTGTTGTTCCTTATGATTCCTGATGAATGTATCCTTTTTTAAATGTACACTGAGAGCATATGCACCAAAGACAAATTCCTTGTGTGTCCAATCACACTTGGCCAATAAAGAAATCCAATCCTATCCTATCCTATCCTATCCTATCCTATCCTATTCTTTTCCTTCTTCGCAGTGATGTCAAAGGAAGGCTGGGTGATCCTGGGAGTTGAAGACCATGCATTTCAAAGCTGCTAAGATTGAGAAACACTGTTTTTGGGGCATCCCTATTTCACAAAACCAGAAAGGTACAAAGCAACTCTCTGCAATGTTCACCAAGAGGCTGTAAGCCACCGGCCTTCTCCAAGTAGCCCCTATCCAGTTTTACTCTGGATAATACCTTAACCAATCCGACTTTGAGCATCTTCATACAGTAAACATGAAGAACCTCCTTTATTGACTACAACATGTAGCCTTCTCCAAACTTATGCCCTCCCAACATGTGATGGATAATGGATGAATGGGAAATATACAGTCCCACACAGCTGAGTCAGTATTATTTGCATGGATGGCCAGTGGCTTTTTAAAAGCAGCTACCTGCTCCAGCCCTTCAACCATAAATCAGGAGATACTACATATGGAAACTTGGGACCGCTTGAATCCAAGCATGCGTTGAAGTGCTTAGATTGCCTATTTACAATACAATAGCAGAGTTGGAAGGGACCTTGGAGGTTGTCTAGTCCAACCCCCTGCCTAGGCAGGAAACCCTATACCGTTTCAGACAAATAGCTATCCAACATCTTCTTAAAGACTTCCAGTGTTGGGGCATTCACAACTTCTGGAGGCAACTGGAGTCCCTCCGGGGAGAGGGGGCGGTCTAGAAATCTAATTAATAATAATAAAATAACTTCTGTTCCACTGATTAATTGTTCTAACTGTCAGGAAGTTTCTCCTCAGTTCTAAGTTGCTTCTCTCCTTGATTAGTTTCCACCCATTGCTTCTTGTTCTACCCTCAGGTGCCTTGGAGAATAGTTTGAGTCCCTCTTCTTTGTGGCAAACCCTGAGATATTTAGTGCATCAATGGTGAATCTTTTTGGCACTGAGTGCAGAAAAGGGAACACTGGGCCACGATCAAGAAGAGGAGTTTCCCAGGGGGCATGAGCTTCCCAAACATTAACTTCCGGTTTCCAGCACATACATGTGCACTGGCCGGCAAGTCTTCCGGTTACTGCCACGCCTGCGCTGATTAGCTGGCCAGTATGCATACGCAAGCTGGAAAACAGAAGACCAGCTCTTCCAGTTTCCGGCACTGCCGTATTCACAAACCCCAGCTGATCCGCGCGTTCACATGCATGCCAGAAACCTGGAAGAGGAATGGCTGATGCTACGCATGCCAGGCGAAATGGCTCCGTGTGCCACTTTACGCACGCATTCCATAGGTTCGCCATCATGGATCTAGTGTAAATATGAAAAATAGTAGTTTCACCTTCACGCTTCTTGTGTGTTTAAAATGGAGAAAGGGAAGATTCTATCCTAGGAAAACAGAAGTTTAAAAAAGCTCATTATTACATTAGAGTAAAAATGTGACAGAATGGAACATGTTGCGGTCATATCATAACAACACTAAAATAGAGCAAGATGTTGGAATGTCTCAGCCTCCCATAAATTTCAGTTGTATTCTTTTCATTCTTTGCTATATTTTATGAATATACCTATAAAATTAATGTTTAAACATTTTCATTTGCCTATTTCCACTGAGCTGGAACTGGTTACTCTATTTTCCATGGCAAGATCATTTTTAACAGTCGGCATTTGAAACAATAAGACCATTTTGTGGGATTCATTAACGTCGCTAATCAAGCCCTTATCTTTATAGATCTTTCTGTCTGCTAAGAAATCAAATGAGCTCTTCATTCAATAGGGATTTAAAACCATCCTGGAATAGGTCTTTTCATGTAGGGCTTTAAGGAAGTACACTTTTGGAAGCTCTTAATACATCTTGTACCTCAAGGTCACATTATCAGTTACCATAAGTTATTTGCTTTATACTAAGATTGAGGGTTGGTTCTTGACACTGTCTTTTCAAGTCTGTTATCAGTGGTCTAACGTCAGTGGCTCGGAAAAATGTGGATTGGGTATAATCTGAAAGAAATACAGCTACTCCTTGACTTACAACCATTCATTTAGTGACTGTAACGGAACTGAAAAAACTAACTGATGGCTGTTTTTTCACATGAGCATTGCAACATCCCCGGGCTCAAAATTCAGAGGCTTGGCAAGTGGCATATATTTATGACGAATGTCCCAGGGTCATGCGATCACCTTTTGCGACTTCCTGATACGCAATGTCAGAGGGAAGCCAGGTTCACCTAACAATCACGATTCTAACTTAACAATTGTAGTGACACACTTAACAATGGTAGCAATAAAACACTGCTTAATTGTGAGGAGTGTGGCACCTGCCATTCTAAATGGCCCCAACTCATGATGTGCCATCAAGTTCAGTTTCAACATAGTCAGACCTTCTCCGGATGATTTGTTCCTAATCTCACCCTTGAGATCTCCCCACAAGGCCCCCCTCTTTTGGTAATGAAGTCCATCTACTCTGCTGTTTAATAGTCCTTTTCTCTTCCATCGCATTATGTATTTAGAGAGCTGGGTTATCATACGATATGTCCAAAATATGAAAATATGAGCCTGGCCATTGGTGCTTTGAGTAAAAGCCTAGATTGCATTTTTAATAGGATCCATTTGTGTTCTTGGCTGTCCACTGCTTTCTCAAGACTTCTTCTTCAGCCCAAAAGTTCGAAAGCTTCTTCAAAGCCCAACTTTTGCTTCCATAGAGGGTCACCGAGAAAGCCATTGCCAGCACAGTTCTGATTTTGGCAGGTCTATCTTTTCCAAAGCCTTCATTGCTAACCTACTAAACGTTAGCCTGCAGCCTATTTCTTGACCGCGCTTTTGACAATCACTTCAAAAAGGCAGAAGATGCCCATCACTTCAGGGTCTTCGTTTTAAGGCTGATTGTATCTGTTGTCACTAGCTTGGGTTTTTCTATTTTACCTTAGTTCCATTTTTCTCTACGCTCCTTGACTTTCATTATCACAGTTTCCCAGATCCTTTTGCATTTTGACCTATCGGAACAGTGACATCAGCCCCGGGGTGAAATGCTCTGAAGTCTGCTACCGGTTCGCTTCACTGAAGCCAACACTGCGCAGCGCTGAAAAAGGAGGATTAAGAAGCCTTTTCTGAGTCTGCAAAGGTAAGTAGAACAGCAACGGTGGAGGGAAAGCAGGATTTCCTGCTTTCTAGCAAATATAAATTGGGTGGCACAGCTGATTGTCACACAGCTGATCATTGGAACATAAAAAAATGCTACCGGTTCAGACGAACTGATAGTTCTGACGATCAGCTGTGCGATGCAATTTCTAATCACGTGGCACAGCTGGTCGTAGAAGCTACCAGTTCACCGAAATCGGTAGCATTTTTTACTACAGGTTCGGGTGAACCTGTCCGAACCGATAGCATTTCACCCCCTATATCAGCCCCATCATTTGTTCATTTTTCAATCTAGCCTCCCTTAATATATAATCAGTACACATATAAATGGCTCTAGCTAGTTTAAAATATCATATTGGTTATGTAAGAGAAATAAGCATCCTCACTTATATTTATAGTATCTTCTAATGATTAAAATATTTTATTTTATTTTATTTTATTTTATTGCTTAGGGGCTTATTCTTTATTGCCATTGCTTTCTGATTTCCTGCTGATGTAAATAAGCCTACAAAGAGTAGGACAGATATGAACATAAAAAGCTACAGGTTAAAACAGTTCTCTTCACACGCACTGCAGCTGGCTCATATAAAACAACAATTCACTTACAGAGCACACAGACAGGATAAAATCTAAGTCAGTGTCACCCCAGAGAACGTGTCATACAACCAATTGTTAGCGTTGTTGGGAACCCTGTTGTGTATTCCTGCACTCAAAGAGCCTTTTTTAAAAAATTCTAGCTTCTACAGAAGTATATGTACTGTATTCCATCCTCGTGCTATTGCCTATAGTTTTATATCTGTTCTCAAATTAATTATGCTGCTTGAACAATGCTGCTCACCTGGGTCAAACTAACTTGGAGATTACACAGAAATGATTTACAGCACAAATCCTCCCTCGAGATGCATTGATGCACACACCACACAAAGCTTCCAATCTCTAGGACTGTGAACAGCCAAATTCCTGCTTGCTTGAATAATTAAGGATCAACCTAAAAGCAATAAAGCCGATCCGCTTCCTTGCCCCACGGACAACTAACCCTGGTATTGTTGAGGAGCAGGAGAACCTACTTGTTATCGGTAACTTTGGTAAATTTGCTAGACTTCACTTTTAGAAGCTAACTTACAAAAGCAGAACCTTCAGTTAGAACATTCATTCTTGATTGCGCTGCCAGAAAAACATGGCAACAGCCAATAACTTAGATATTCGTAACATGGTATCGTGTTCATTGGGGATGTATCAAAGCATCTAAGCCAGTGGTGGTGAACCTTTTCGGCACTAAGTGCCCAAACCGTAACGCATGTCCATGCGCGTGTGCTAAATGGCCGGAAAACCAACTGGCCGACACACGCAAACCTATTTTGGGCTGTTTTGGGGGCGGTTTCCAGGCTGTTTTCAGGCCTTTTTTGCCATTCTGGTGCCTGCGAAGACCAGCTGGCAGGTATGGCCATGCCTAGTTTATGGCCTTTTTCCGGGCCATTTTCAAGCTGTTTTCCAGCGCTCCGGTGTTTGCGAAGACCAGCTGATCAGCCCGCATGTGCGTGCCCAAAAACAGAAGAACAGCTGGTGACATCGCACATGCCCACAGAGAAGGCTTTGCGTGCTACCTCTGGCCCGCGTGCCATAGGTTCGCCATCACGGATCTAAGCTGACCTTCTATACTTAGCGGTATTTACATGTGTGGGATTTTAACAAGAGGCAGTGAGTGGGGCTGGGAAAACAGACAGGGTGGGCTGCTACGGGTTCGGCTGGGTTCGGGAGAACCCGTAGCTAATCTTATGGCCAGTTCGGAGAACCTCCAAATCCCACCCCGACTGGCACCGCCCACCCCAGGATTCTCCACTCAGCCCATTTTGGATGCGAGGCAAGTCTAGGGCCCACACAGGGGCTCAGGGAGGGGGGAAAATGGGCCTCCTGGAAGTTCTGGAAGGCCGGAAATGGGCCCGTTCCTGGTCTCTGGAGCCCAGTGGCGGCGAAAACGCACCCCCACCTCCGTGGTGCAGGAGGCCGTCTAGACCACATGCCTCATGGTCATGCCCACCCAGCAACCAGGCAGAGAACCCATTGCTGAAATTTTTGAAGCCCACCCCAGGACAGGTAGGGAGGTGAGCTTGCTTGATATTAAAAGGTTTCGTTGCAGGATTCTTGCCTTTATTACTATTATTAAATAGGCAAGATAAGCAGATAATACATACATAGGTACAAGCCCCCAGCCCTACATTCTCAGATGCAACTGGCATATCCTCCCCATTTTTTAATTTTTATGGTACCAGGGCATCTTGGCACATGGAACACACACTATTCTTTCTGCGCTGATAGGAATCAAGCCTTTTGAAGCTGGGTTTTTTTGGGGGGGGGTGGTATTTGATAAGCTTAATCCTGTGTGCCTGGTTTTTCTTCTTCTCCAATGCTCTTCTGAGAAAAGCAGGTGCTACCACCCACTGGCATTCAATGGCAGGGGCCAGATTGTACTTCCTTTCATCTCGATAGAACACCACACCGTGTCCACTTAATTCGGCTTGAACTGCCTCTGCAGAAACTTTTCAGAACTCACCTCTAATAACGAGGAGTCTTATATTTAGCTTAATGTCTATTTTGGGCTTTCCAAAGGACGTGCGAAGTTCAAATAGTACCAGTACTGTTACTTTGGGGGCGGCAGCTGTGTGTGTGTAGAAGTTATATATGTGCAATCACACAGAGACGTTTTTGTTTGTTCCGAGATTGGACTTGAAACAGGACCAGTGAGTTCTATTTCTCAGCTAATTGCCTTTCCAAAAGGAACAGTTTTCTCAGGCTGCAGGCAGCAGAAAGAAGGAATTTTGGGACACTGTGTTTTTCCCACCCTTCCTTTAACAGCCAGGGGCATTGCATTGAACTTCCGTTATAACACCGTGCCCACAATCTTGTAGATTGGAATCCCACTACTTTTTTTCCATTGAAAGAACCCTCCTGTTAATAGCACAAACCAGGGGTCACCAACCTTTCAGACCTCTGGGACCACTAAATTCCTAATTTTAAATCCCCCAGACAACTAATATGAATTTAAAAAAAGATAAATAGTACTTTAAAAATGCAAATAATTTTTCTACGGACCACCAACATTATCTCACGGACTACCATTGGTCTCCGGACCACCAGTTGGTGACCACTGGCATAAACAATGGAGATCCAAGTCCCTTTCAGTGGGCAGATGTCTATGGCGAGAAAAAACACAGGAGGTCCAGTTGTCTTTTGAAAAAAGCAGCTTTGGAACTTTTGTTGGGCATAAAATACATTTCGTGAAGGATACTCTAATCTGCAAAAGTTTGTGACATAATCAATCTGTTCATCTGTATAATGATTGGACGGGAATCTGATCATTCTCCAGCATGGCTTCTTGAATAACTTAAAACATACAACACATAGTAAGCCATAAATCCTGATCTATCACCCACAACATGATCAACTAGACTCCACCCTCCAGGAGTGGTATACACTTCCCTTCCCTACTGGTTCACAAATGTGAGCACACCCGCCACCTCCGCACATGAACAGATCCTTCCGTGCATTCGCTTTTGGTGGGAAAAAGGCCTAAACGGGATGCCATAGAGCTGGGCGTAGGTGGGAGGAGCCACCCGCGATTTCCGCTACAGGTTCCGGTGATCCAGTCCGAACCCGTAGAATATCACTTCTGCCACCTTCCTTATGTGGTCTTGTACCAGAATAAATATTTGATTTGATAAACCAGAAAAGACCAAACAAAACAAAATCTAACATATACATTACGGATTAAATGTAGTAAGTGAACCAACCTCTTAATTGTTTAATTATCTGAGACTGAGCAAAAATACTCAGAATGCAATATTATCATTTTTCCCTCTTTTTCTTAGATAACAGGGATGAGCAAAGCACCCCTGTTTAAAATGTTGGGTTCTAGATACCTTCTTTGCCAAGGTTTAACTGAGATAATGAGAGTTTTGTTCTTTGATCCATCTGAAAAGGACATAAGTTGTTTGGAGCAGCGTCCCAATATTTTGGACTCGTAGAAGTGAGTCACCTATCTGGACGACACGCTGATAAAAGAGTGAAATCTAAACACACACTCTGCCCTGGAGACCACACCCCTCCACGAAGGAAAGTTTCACAAGGCAGAAGAACTCTGAGGAAAGATGGATTTATCAGCACCCCTCCCTAAGTAGTAAGCTGCTCGTCAGAGTGAAGGGCCTCCTAGGTGATTATTCAGAGTAGTTCAGTCAGAGGTCAGTGTCCCAAGGATGGGAGATCAGCATGGCTCTTTCAACATCTGCTTTCAAGCAGTGGCAGCTTGGTGTAAGCAATTTGATTGAAGCCAATGGCCTTCGCAAGACTGCGGGTTTTGAAAGCTACAGCACTACAGTTATTGGGAAACAGGACTCCGGATCTTTCTATCAGGTCCAACCTTGGCAAGATTTCAAGGGATCTTTTGAACGGAAATCAATTTTTCCAAGGGGTTGCTGGACCCATGGCATTCTAGGTGTTCACCTTGGATTTCTTAACACATGAGGGGCTTTGATTTGGACCTAAGGCCAGATCAGTGGTCATCAACTGTTGGTCCGCAAGAAAATTTTGGTGCTCCGCGGAAAAATAATTTGCATTTTTTATTTTGCACTAAATCAGCGGTCCTCAAGCTATGGCCCCTGGGATGGATACGCGCAATGAATGTTTGTGTTGCTGCAAAGTTCCCCCTTTGGGATTTTTTTGTGTGGATTGGAGGGGAGCAGAAATTCCGATTTACGGTCTGCTTCAGCTTCCTGGCGTGGGGCTTTGGGCGACGTCTGGAGGAAAACGCCGCTGGTGGTGAAGAGCCGGAGGACCTAGTTCTAGTGGGACTGCATCATGGCCTGGAACTGGCTGACCATCTCAGCCTGCTGAGCCTCCAGGTGCTGGTACCTGGCCTTGCACTCTTGCAGGCCTTCCCTCTGCTTGGAAAGCCTATGCTCGTAGTCCTCAGTGAGGTGCTTCTACTGAGCCTCCAACTCTTACTCGTGATGGCTGCTTAGCTCCAACTGCTTAGCTGTTTCCTGTTGGGGCCTTAAGGAGCCCAGGCGGGGAGGCGAGGAGTGGCTGGGAGGGGAGGGGCGAGTAGAGGCTTGCGAGGCGCCCCTTGATGTGAGTGACATCAAGTTGACCACGCCCACCCAGTCACATGATCACCTAGCCATGCCCACCCAGCCGATCATTTAGGCACATCATATTAGTGGTCCGTGGGATTTAAAATCATGGATTAAGTGGTCCCTGAGGTCTGAAAAGTTGGTGACCCCCTGGGCTAGATGATATAGTAGTCCTCAATTTAACAACAGTTCTTTTTACCAACTGTTCAATGTTACAACGACATTGTGACTTACTGTATGATCTTTTCATGCTTTTCACACTTTTGACCATTGCAACATTCCCAAAGTCACAGGATCAAATTTCGAACGCTTGGCAACTGACTCATATTTATGACAGTTGCAGTGTCCCAGGGTCACGTGATCACCTTTTGAAACCTTCTGCCAAGCTAAGCCAATAGGGAAGCCAGATTCACTTAAGAACCGTGTTACTAATTTAACAACTGCAGTGATTCATTTAACGGTGGCGAGAAAGGTAGGAAAATGTGGCAAAATAAATGTCTCGCTTTAGCAACAGAAACTTTGGGCTCAATTGTGTTCATAAGTCAAGGGCTACCTGGAGTTCAGAACAGAAATTGGAAACATGCCTGCCTGTCTTTTTTCCTTGGCCATGCTTGCAAATCTCAAAACAGATTTTCTAAACCAGGGGTGTCCAAACTTGGGAACTTTAAGACTTGTGGACTTCAACTCCCAGAATAGCTGGCTGGGGAATTCTGGGAGTTGAAGTCCACAAGTCTTAAAGTTCCCAAGTTTGGACACCCCTGTTCTAAACAAATAAATGGCCCCAGTCTTTGAGATTCCATGCAAAATCTCCTATATGGAGCAAAATCTTAATAGATTTCATGCATGCATAAAATTTTAGGAGATGCTTTGTTTTTTAGCAACCGGGTCACAGCACACAATCTCACAATGGGATGTGGGACCCAGAAAGCTTACCAGGTCCTTTAAAGTCTATCATGGACATTTCTTCTACCAGCATGGCTAGAAAAGGTCTATAAACTTTTTGTTCTAATTAACTGTGTTTATTTTTCAATCCAAACTCCTCAAACGTATGTATAATTGCTTCATGGAACTAAGTAGGACCATGAGTAAACTTGATTTATTTTCCCTACATAATTGTTCAGATTACTGTAGATCAGGGATGAGCAATGTATTTTCCCAAGAGGCCACATGAGAAACTGTAACTGCTATGAAGGGCTGAACCAATCAGTGCACATGTACAAAACGTATGTACATTGAAAAAATAAGTCACTGTTCTGACCTAGATTTCCCAAGAGCAGGCAGCAAACTTCTGGTCCCGACAAAAAACCCTTTTATTAACTTACAGTGAATTCTGCTCATTCACACCCAGCAAAGTCTTTCAAGGGAGGATTTACAGTCACAGACCATGTCTGGCTTGGAGAGCTGCCAGGCCGATATCTGCAAAACTTGGCAAGGCGTCTCGGAGAGTCACAAACCAATTAAGTGAACTAATGGGTGGAAACTAATCAAGGAGAGAAGCAACTTAGAACTGAGGGGAAATTTCCTGACAGTTAGAACAATTAATCAGTGGAACAGCTTGCTTCCAGAAGTTGTGAATGCCCCAACACTGGAAGTCTTTAAGAAGATGTTGGATAGCCATTTGTCTGGAATGGTAGGGTTTCCTGCCTAGGCAGGGGGTTGGACTAGAAGACCTCCAAGGTCCCTTCCAACTCTACTATTGTATTATTGTACTATTGTATTATTGTATTATTAATTGCCTCCTGCAAACTCCCCTCCCCTTTTGCTCCTCTTTTATTTCCTCTGGGAGGGGCCATTCATCATCCACCTGTGGCCTTACTCCCAAGTCGACCCCTGTTCTTTAGCTGTTCCCTTCGTCTGGCAACTCTGGGCATGTGCGCTCTGGGAACAGGCTCCAGCTGTTCTTCTGCCTCATTGATGTCTGACTCTAAAGACAGCTAATTTGGCCCTGGCCCCCTCTCTGCCTCCGACACAGAGCCCTCATCAGAGCCTTCCCCAGACTCCAGGACTGACCCATGTTCCTCCCCAACCTCCTCACTATCTGAATCTGTTTCCAGCTCTGCTGGCCACTGGTGTGCCACAACAGTCATGTTCAAAATAAAAGCAACACAATTGTATTGTATACATGGCACACTTATCTACATTTGATTTCTACTTTCTGATTGACCTCACGTGGGCCAGACAGGGGCAGCCAAAGGGCTGGGTATGGCCTGGGGCAGTGATGGCGAACCTATGGCACGCGTGCCACAGGTGGCACACGGAGCCATTTGTCAGGGCACGCGAGGTGCTGCCCTGTCAGCTGCGCACTGGCCAGCTGAGTTCACCCTTTTTTAAAGCCATTTTTCACCCTCCCCAGGCTCCAGAGGCTTTATAGGAGCCTGGGGAGGGTGAAAAAAAAGCATGTAAAATGGGGGGGGGGTCGTGCCTGTAATGCGTGCATGCGCACTGGGGTCGTGCATTGCATTATGGGTGCGGCACGCCTGCACACGACCCTCCTGCACTCCCCCCACTTATGGCACGCGAGCCAAAAAAGGTTCGCCATCGCTGGCCTGGGGGCTGTAAAATGCCCAAGTTTGCTACCCACTGCCCCCAAACCTCAGAATGTATGTCTCAATCCCTGTGCCTTCTCCTAATCTAATAATTTCTTCATAAATTCTATAGCAATATTTATCTCCTTCAATCTGCATAGATTGCACCATTGAGACATAAAGATGGTACTTGAATAAAGAAGTAGATGTTCCAATCTTTTTATGACTGTCCTAAAGGGATAGCTGACCTCATCATTAAGCACTGCAAAATGAAATGGAACTGCAACAGCCTTTAAGATTAAACGTAGGTGTGTACCTGTTCGTGAGTAAACTAGTGCTTTGCAATATCCTTCGGTTTGCAGCTTCTTAGCCTTACCATTTGAATAAGCATCTTGAATTACCTTTTTAAAATAGTACGCAATAACATGCATTCGTTCAAATTCATCTGTCAGGCGCAGGAAACCAGGAACCAGGGTTCTTCATATGAGTACAAGTTTATACCATGTTAACTCTCTACAAAAATCTGAACTACTAATCGTCAAGGCAAATTGGCGGTAGATAAGAGTCAACAGAATTTTAAGGAGGGCTGGACATAGATCTCTTGTGGATGTGACTTCAAACTAATAACACACTTGACCCCTCCCTCAGGCTCAACCTAGTCATTTCCTACATCATCCTTGCTCATAAATTAACCAAGAGCTGGGGCATGCAGAGACTACATATACCTTTTGAATTTTTCCCACCAAGCTATGAGCTATGGCAGTAACAAAAACAGCTTTCACCACATATGAAATAGATTCATTTTTGCTTCATACATTGCAGTTCAAAGGGGCAAAATAAGTCATGTGTCATGCATACTTCTCTCTTTTTTTTCCAGTGTACAGATTCTTGCTTAAGGACATCATTTAACAACCAAATCAGATTCCAAAAACATGCAGAAATGTTCTTCTCTGACTTTGGCATCATCTTTCATTAGAGATTCACCACAAAGACTCTCCAATTATAGATCTTCCAGAAATGGAAGGAGCTATTTTTATTTTAACTAGCAGCTGTTAGATGTGGGTTGCAAAAATCTGGAGAACCACCAGATGACGATAAAGATAATACAGGAAACACTCTGCTGCTCTAATGATTGCTTGGAGTTCTGCAGCCCACATCGGGGAGTCGGAGAAATAGCATAAAGTATTTAGGATAAAGTTATTTTCCCTGCCTCTTGGACTGAGGAAGGTTGTAAACCCAATAAATACAATGGGAATGAAAACCAGACTTTCTGCATTACATTTAAACAGATGCATTTGTGTTTTTTTTTTCAATGCCTCTAGCAATTTTCCCTCTCAAGCCTTGATTTTTCAAACGAGCTGATTAGAATAAACTGGTGGAACACACACTTTTCAGTAAATACTGCCAGAACAGATGTTCTGGGATAAAAATGGAAATATATAGCAATAAAAGAATATCAATCAGTTGAAAGGCGTGTTGCATAATGCAACCTGAAACAACATCTTTGGAACTGAGTTATTTTAGTGTAATTACAAGATACACAACGGTGCCAAAACTAGACCAAAGATACTATTCAATTCATTTTTAAGTAAGATGGGTGGGTGTTGTCATTTCCTAGACAGAAAACAATTGTGTGGGTGGAGAGGTGTTTACTTCTGGATGGGATCTTATTTATAATATAAACATTATATTTATATTATTTATATTTACGATGTTTTTTTGCACAGTCAGCCAGGTGTTCAGATTGGATTTGGCATTTTTGTCTGCTTATCAAGTGTATGTTTGATGATGTCTGTCTGTCTGTCTGTCTGCCTATCATCCATCTATCTATCTATCTATCTATCTATCTATCTATCTATCTATCTATCTATCTATCATCTATCTATCTATCTATCATCTAGCTAGCTATCATCTATCATCTATCTATCTATCTATCTATCTATCTATCTATCTATCTATCTATCTATCTATCTATCTATCTAAAATCATCATCTATCTATCTATCGATGTATCTATCGCTATCTATCTATCTATCTATCTATCATCATCTATCTATCTGTCTATCATTATCTATCTATCTATCTATCTATCTATCTATCTATCTACTATCTATCTATCATCTATCTATCTATCTATCTATCTATCTATCCTCTATCTATCTATCTATCCTCTATCTATCATCTATCATCCATCTATCTATCTATCATCTATGTATGTATGTATGTATGTATGTATGTATGTATGTATGTATGTATCTATCTATCTATCTATCTATCTATCTATCTATCTATCTATCTATCTATCTATATTATCTATCATCTATCTATCTATCTATCTATCTATCTATCTATCTATCTATCTATCTATCTATCTATCATCTATCTATCATCTATGTATATATGTATGTATGTATGTATCTATTATCTATCTATCTATCTATCTATCTATCTATCTATCTATCGTCTATCTATCTATCATCTATCATCTATCTATCTATCTATCATCTATCTATCTATCTATCTATCTATCTATCTATCTATCTATCTATCTATCTATCTATCATCTATCTATCTATCTATCTATCTATCTATATACACAGTATATCATTCACATATCTGATATATCAATTTTTAAAAACCCACTGAAGTACCTATCATTGTGGTCTTGATTTTTGGTGTCAAATTGCTGACAATTAGCAAAATAATTTTCTAGTGGAAAATGGGGGGGGGGGGGAAACCCTCTCTTCAAAAAACAAAACCTGAAGCTTCCCAAAGGTACCTGCAAAATCTAGCAAAAGTAACACCCTCCATTTCCTACCTTGGAAACATCCTTAATATTACTGTGTTTTCCTGTGCCAAACCATCGAAGCTGAATACTAAGTAGTAGTGTTGACATGGGCCACTTTAAAACTGCCAAGTATACTGCTGTTCTCTCTGGAGGAGTCTAAAACTAACACCTGGCTGCTAAAAAAAAAAGCAGGAAAAAGAAACACTCTCTATTCTCCCTTCCCTTCTGCATGGGTATAAATAGAAGCAAATGTTTTTGTTTTGAATTTTAAACCCATCTTATTTCCCTGTTAAATTTAAATTAAGGGAAAGCAGCCTTGTTCAAACCGTGGGCATTTATAGCAAATAAAAGGAGTGAAGATCTACACCCAAGTAGGACATCTCCCCAGGCTTCCTTCAACTGAGGTGAAGGACTATACTCCTTCATGTATAGCAGGGGTGTCCAAACTTGGGAACTTTAAGACTTGTGGACTTCAACTCCCAGAATTCCCCAGCCAGCCATGCTGGCTGGGGAATTCTGGGAGTTGAAGTCCACAAGTCTTAAAGTTCCCAAGTTTGGACACCCCTGGTGTATAGTGACTGCCCATCAAGCATCAATCCTGTCAGCAACAGAGAAACCCAATGGACAACAGCAACTCCATCTCACTATGGTTCAGTTTCAACCTGTTGCCTCCCATCCAAACCTTTACATCCTCCAAGTATATCAGTGTTTGTTGCTGAAAAATCAAATTCAGAAAGCACACACAGATAACTGATTCAGCTGGATTCATTAACTTCTTTATATACATAATAACAGATGAATAAATGTATAATACCAATAGCAAATTCTTTCAACATGGTAGAAGTTACAAGAAGAACACAAGCAGGAGAGAACAGTTTCATCTCAGAGTTCCGAGCAGACAGGATAGTTTCAGTTTCGATTCTCAGCACAGGCTCAGATCTCTTTAAGCTCCCATTGGCTGACTTTCCTCTATGCCTATTCATTGCCTGACCTTGTTACCATGTCTCTCCCAGTCAATTCCCAAAGTATTGGGAAAGGCATCAATAGCATCTCCCTTACAGCCTGAAGAAGTGATAAATAATTAAATACCATCACTCTTATTGATGACACTGTACCCTAAACTACCCAGTAGCTTCATATAGATGTGAAAAAGCAGAAGGGGGGAAGCGGACCCCTCCAGCACCTTGAATATCAAGGGACACCGGGTTAATCTCTCCTAACTCCACTGTCACAGGCTGAAATCACCCTGTCAACCCTGAAGCGAGCTTAGCAGAGGCCATCTGCTACCATCTTTAAAGCGCTCCATGGCACGGGACCTAGTTACTTGCGGGATCGCATCCTCCCACATACATCCCTGCGACCAATCCGCTCTCACAGGGAGGGGCTTCTCCTGGTGCCGTCCACTAGGCAATGCCAACGGGTGACACCGAGGAGTAGGGCCTTCTCTGTGATGGGCCCAACCCTCTGGAATGACCTCCCCCCCGACATTAGAACCACTTCTGACCTCCGCTCCTTCCGGCAAAAATTGAAGACTCACCTGTTCCGATTAGCAGGCCTGGCATAATTACAATCTGTCCCTCCTGGCAAATGTATTATTATCTGGCTATCTTAGGGGTTTTTTAATTTGTTGTGTCTGTTTTAGGGATTTAAAACTTATATTTATATTAGCTTTGTACAGTTCTTTTAATTGCATTTTAACCTCCTCCAAACTGTACATATTTCACTTTTTTATTGCATTTTGTGATATTCTCTATGGACTGTACACCGCCCCGCAGTGACGTGCGGTGAGGTTCATGGCTGGTGAGGCTGGTGACGTCCCAGCCTCAGTCTCCTGCACACATGGTCCCATTCCCTGCCCATTCCCCACATGGACGGCAGCCTCAGTCTCCTGCACACATGGTCCCATTCCCCGCCTTCCTGAGTCAACAATCATGTTGACTCAGGAAGGCAGGGAATCGTACCATGTGTGTCTTTTCCCTTTTCCCTTTTCCCTTTTTTCTTTTCTTTTCATGATGAGAGCGGTGAGGCTCTGCCTCCCCTGCCTCCCCTGACCGCACGTCCCTGCCGCCCCGAGTCCCTTCTGGGAGAGGGGGCGGTCTAGAAGCACCAAATATAAATCAATCAATCAATCAATCAATCAATCTTTGAGGCTTCATGGTTGCCACGAAGTGAAAGGGGGGGGGAGGGAGGGGGGATTTTAGATAGCTTGGCCGTCAAAATAAAAAGTGTTCCTGTGGGAACCAAGGTCATTCCAACAGGAGGCTGAGAAGAGGAGAAGAGGAGTAACCAGGCAACCTGCCAGCACCACTACTGGACAATGTGACCTGGTGGAAAGGGGGAACTTTTACTTTTTAATTAGGTGAAAACCGCGGGAACCTTCAGAGTTGGTTTTCACCAGTTGTGCCAATACGATGTATCCAATAAAATGTTCTTTGAGGAATATATCTGCCTTGGAGCTCTGCTTTCGATGGGTGCATTCCTTGGAGCGCTGACACACCCACTGAAGAAGGAATGGAACCACTTCAGCCTTTGTCTCCATCAGGTATCCGGGGCAGATGAACGAAAGAGGTTCCTCTACCCAGCAGATGCATGGATGGGTGGCTACCAAGGCAAACCTGGATCAGAACACAATCTGACCTCGATAAAGGAGCAATGAAAATCCTTGCCATCTCCAGTTCTCCTAACATCTGCTCAGAGACAAACGCAAGATCTAAAGCAGGGGTCTCCAACCATGGCAACTTTAAGACTTGTGGACTTTAACACCCGGAATTCCCCAGACAGCCATGGGTTTGAAGATTTGTGGACTTCTGGGAGTTGAAGTCCACAAGTCTTAAAGTTGCCAAGGCTGGAGACCCCTGATCTGTAGGTGTCAGGCCTGACATTACCTAAGACAGGGGTGTCAAACTCGCGTTGTTAAGAATCACGACTTTTTCTCCTTCACTAAACCAGGCATGGGCATGGACAGCGCATGACACATCTGGCCTGCGGGCCGGAAGTTTGACACCCCTGGCCTAAGATAAGGGGACGGACGCTCTGGAGGTCATGAACTCCCAAGCTTTATTGAAGCCAATCCCATGACAAATTAAAGTTCCACCACATCAGATCTACTATACTGATTGCAAACTGACAATTATTGGGATGCAAAGCTTTACAAACCTAACCATTTGTCACATATTTGACTATGTCCTTGATTCTAATGTTTTAGTCAGCCAAAGTTAAATTCATTTCAGATATTTCCCATTTCATGTAAAGGCACTGGGATGGTTACGTTTATGACTATGGCCAGCATGGGGGAAAAAACCAAAGAGAGGTTAAACAAACTTATTAGCATGCAGGGATTCCTTTCCTGAATTTAAAAGGTATTGTTACATTATTTGATTTTGACATTTATGTTATAGGTCAAGGTTTTACTTCAAAAGCAAATATTTAACTTCAGCAGAAATGGGATATTGCAGCATTTTAGCATCATCTCTTGCAAGGTGGTTTATTACTATATTGGCCTATTTCACAAGAACTTATCTTAGACAACAGATGGGCAAATTCGTGGAAAAGTGGCTACTTTTTATGGTGTTTTCGAACAGCATTCCTTCTGATCTTTTCAGCCAGACCCTCTTCTATATCCAAAGATAGGTCATTAGAACAAAAAAAATATGTCTTCATAGCCAAATAATGATTTCTTTCTGCTTCTCTTTCTCGTTCATTCATATGCACAACACTGCTTTTACAAATTTTTAGAGCTGTGGAAGGTGGAGATCCTTAAAGCGTTTTTCACCATTGTAGATCTGTTGTGGCCCGCCAGCGGCCAACGGAGCTGGCAGCAGAGTCGGACAGTGAGGAGGTTGGGGAGGAACTTGGGCCAGTCCTGGAAGCTGGGAAAGGCTCGGCTGAAGGCTCTGCGTCAGAGGCAGAGATAGGGCCCAAGGCCGTCTGGCAGTTCTCAGCTGTCTTTGGGGCTAGACAGCAGTGAGGCAGAGGAACAGCTGGAGTTTGTTCCCAGAGGGTGCATGCACAGAGCTGCCAGAAGAGCTAAGAAATCAGGGTCGACTTGGGAACAAAACTACAGGTGGACAGTGAATGCCCCCGCCCATAGGAAATAAAAGAGCGAAAGGGGAGTGGGCTTTTGCAGGAAACAATTCATTCATTTGTTTCAGGAGTGTGAAGATCTGTCCGTGAATCTCAAGAGACTCTGTGCCGAGTCTTTCCTTGCACAGCACTGGGTTTGGAAAATATTTACATGACAGCTTTCCAAGCTAGATAAGGTCTGTGGTCATAAATTCACCTTTGAAAGACTGTTTACCGGGCCTTTGCTGAATGTGAATGAGAGGAGTTCACATTCTTTTGTCAGGATCAGGAATCTGTTTCGTGCTTTTTGGGGAAGCCTAGGTCAGAACAATATCCAAATGTATATCCATAGTTTTGATTTACTGCTATGGAGGCTGGCATTGCTGAGAATAAGCTATAGCGGAGTTTCCCAATCTTTTCAGGTTTGTAGACTGGCAGAGAGAGAGAGGATGAGTGCATGCGTAGCTCTAGTTACATGGAGCATGCACACAGGAGCTCACCCACTGCTTGCGCGAGAGCAGATGCATGCACATGCACGCTCGCCTACAACTTCCACGCCCTGGTTCCGAAAGGCTCAAGGTAGGGGGCTGCGGCCTGGGGATTGGAGACCCCTAAGCCACAGCGATAGGGTGCTTGTGAGTGACACCATTGCTGCTAATATTAGGCATATCATTGTTGGGCATCCTAAAATAGTATTTCTCAACCATATCAATTTTAAAATACATGGACTTCAATTCACAGAATGGCTGGCTGGGGAATGCTGGCGCTTGAAGTCCATTCATCTTAAAGTTGCCAAGTTTGAGAAACAGTCTACTAAAAGGAATGTCAAAACCCTAAGATCGTGATGGCAAACCTATGACACGCGACAGAGCCCTCTCTGCAGGCATGCGGGCCGTTGCCCCAGCTACTGGGGAGGGGCGGCACGCACGCATGCACGGGGGGAAGGGGGAGCATAATAATAATAATAATAATAATAATAAGCTTTTATTTCTAGACCGCGCCCTTTCCTAAACAGGACTCGGGGTGGTGTACAGTCATTGTTAAAACCATATACATAGACATAGACATAGACGTAGACGGAGGAGGTAGAAAATATACTGTACAATATTTAGCTAAAATACAAATAAAATTAAAATTCCCTTAAAAAATTCCATAATAAAATATTTGCCAGGAGGTGGAAGATGGAGCTATAAATCGGCTGAGCCAGCTAATTGGAACAGGAGGGTCTTAAGCTTCTGTCGGAAGGAGCGGAGGTCGTTAGTAGTTCTAATATCGGGGGGGGGGGGAGGTCATTCCAGAGGGTTGGGCCCATCACAGAGAAGGCTCTACTCCTAGGCGTCACCCGCTGGCACTGCTTGGCGGATGGCACCTGGAGGAGTCCCTCTCTGTGAGAGCGGATAGGTCGTAGAGATGTGTGAGGTGAGATGCGATCCCGCAGGTAACTAGGTCCCATGCCACGGGGGGAAGGGGGAGCATGGGGGTGCGTCATGTGCGTAAGTATGGAGGGAGCACGTGGGGGTCATACGTGCATGCGCAGTGGCGCGGGGCACACAGGGGGTGTCACGCACGCATTGCATTATGGCTTTCGGCACGCAACAACAAAAAGGTTAGCGATCACTGCCCTAAGAGGATCAGGGGACGTTAGTCAAGCCTACAAGGGTTCCCTAAGTTCTGGAATAAAGACAACCACGCTCAACTTTATCCATGATATGTATTCTTCAGCGTATACTTTTCTTGAACATGGAAATTCTACTTAAGAGCAGTGTAAGGAATTTCAATAGACACTTTTCTTATCCCCTTCAGCTATGTGTGTCATATTTGCATCTAAAAAAGTCCTCTGGATAACTTGTTATCTGATGGATGAACCATGCTTTGTTCAGCATATTATTCGTCATGAAAGAAACCATCGTAAAAACCAGAACACTATCATGCAAACCAGCTGTAATTAGATACTGTACAAGATACAATAGTAGAGTTGGAAGGGACCTTGGAGGTCTTCTAGTCCAACCCCCTGCCTAGGCAGGAAACACTATACCGTTTCAGACAAATAGCTATCCAACATCTTCTTAAAGACTTCCAGTGTTGGGGCATTCACAACTTCTGGAGGCAAGCGGTTCCACTGATTAATTGTTTTAACTGTCAGGAAATTTCTCCTCAGTTCTAAGTTGCTTCTCTCCTTGATTGATTCAGAAACCTGCATTACACATAATGTGAAACATAACACAGGTAGTCCTTGACTTACAACCATTTATTTAGAGACTGTCTGAAGTTACAACGGAAAAAAGGAACCCCGAAAAAAGTTACGTACAACCAATCCTCGCACTTATGACCATTGCAGCATCCTGCAGGGTCATGAGGTCAAAATTCAAGTGGTCAACGATCCGCGTGGATTTACTAATGGCTGCAGGGTCCCATGATCACCATTTGGGATCTTTCCACAAGCAAAAGCAAGGAGGAAGTCAGATTTGCTTAACAACTGTGTGATTTGTTTAGCAATTGCAGCGATTCGCTTAACAAACATAGCAAAAAAAAAAAAAAAGGATGTAAAATTGGACACAACTTATTTAACACCCATGTGGTCGTAAGTCAAGGACTACATTATGATTTGCTGATTTTGGCTTGTACGTGAAGCTACCCATTTCTAGTGAGCGCTGCGTATGGCTCAGATCATAGTGGCCACAGCACCTTTTAGTTGAGCAACAAATACATTCCCCATCCTACAAATACGTTCTCTGTTCTACAAATAACTAGGTTTCTCTGTCATGTCAACCTGCCACGAAGACGACTCCTGGTTGGAAAAAAAAATAGACTCCCTACTTTCTTGTAGGTTTGTTTATGGATTTTCTCTTCCTGGGTTTTTCCAGATGGGCAGACAATAGACATAATAATCTAAGTGGCTTCACTTGAAATGACCCCTGGAGCATAATGGATGGACGTCTGGCCATTCAAGAGAGAAGCCCTTTTTGCTAGTAAACCAGGGAAAGGTAAATCCATAGGTAAACAAGTCTATGCTGCAATAAAGTTTGACAGGCAAATTTGTATCCTGAGAGCTCGACAGGCTCATAATACATTATACCTTCTCCATAAAGCAGTAGCATCTAACATAACAGTTGGCTGAATAGGACAATTATGATAGAACGCTGCTCTGCCAATTTCTTGGTCCATCGCACCAGTCAATACAAACCAGCTGTGCCTTTTCCACATCTTAGCTAAACTGTTCACAAATGCAACCATATTGTAACGCCAAAACAGGAGCTAACCGCATGGAACGGTATAAATGTATCCCCCTGTGCTTTCAAATAGCTTTGCTTTTCAGCTGCAGAGCCTGGAACTGGGAAGAATGATGCAAATTAAATGGGCCCAACGTGCGAGAGGTGTTTTCCATGCAGTGTTGTGGTTCGCTGGTGGCCTGCCGAGCTGACAGCAGAGTCGGACAGTGAGGAGGTTGGGGAGGAGCATGGGCCAGTCCTGGAGTCTGGGGAAGGCTTGGATGAGGATAGAGAGGGGGCCAAGGCCATCTGGTAGTGATGTGCTGCCTCCAGAGTCTGACATCAATGAGGCAAAAAAACAGTGTGATCCTGTTCCCATTGAGCGCATGTACAGAGCTGCAAGAAGGCAAGAACAGTTAAGACAAAAGTGGCAACTCAGGAGTAAGGCTTGGAGGTGATTGGCTCCTCCCATAAGACATAAAAGAGGAGCAAACGGATGTAAGCCTTTGCAGGAAGCAATTTGTTCATTTTGGTCGGTTTAAACTCTGAAGCTCCGTTTGACTCTGTGCTTCGCTTGGCCTAGCAAAACTAATTGGCAATTAGGTCTCTGGCAGCGTTTCAAGAGAGATAAAGTGAAAATAGATATATGATAATGATAATAATGTATGCAATAAGTAATAACTGGATATGAATATTGAATGGTACCCATGAAAGGAAGATTAGAAATTCTTTTGGATTATATATAAAGGTTAATTAAAAAAAGGATTAAGTTAGATTCAGTTAAGTCTTGATTATTAGGGGGGGAAATAATACGATGCAGGACATAGTCAAATAAAGGAGGGACAATGATAATAATGTATATCTATGTATGGGTACAGCATAAGGAAATGGGATATAAATTGTAAACAGTGATTTGGAAAGAAAGATAAGAAAACTTTGTTATTAAATGTTATGGATGTTTAGCCAGAATAGGACATAAGGATTCAGTGTTATTGGAGGATTTTAGAAATAGCAAATGAAATGTCAGTATGTGGTTATGTTTTAAATCTTGATATATTTTATGATGAAGGACGTTTAAACAATTATAGTCAAATGAAAATGGAGGTATGATGACGGTAACATGTATAAATATCTGAGTTAAAATACGAGTTAATATGAACTATGCTTGATGACTGTGGAAGAGATGCACGAAAGCCTTTTGTAATCAACTGATACACTTTCTACAGTATGTAAAGAAGGAAGATTTTATGTATTGTGTTTGTTTTGAAAAAAAAACTTTTATAAAAAGAAAGAGAGATAAAGGTGGGTGCTTATCAACATTACCCTGAAAGACTGTGGCCGACCTCTGTCGGACTCTTCACAGACTGTGAATCTTTACGAGCTGTGAATGGCCATAATTCACAGCCATTTAAATAAAAGAGGGTGTTGGGGACTAAGCATTTGATTTATGCTTTATCAGGAAGTCTACTGTGTTTCCCCGAAAATACAACCTATCCTGAAACTAACGCCTTGCTACATTTTTCATGTGGGCAAAAATATAGCCCCCTCCTGAAAATAAGCCCCCTGGACAAAGCCCCCTTCCAGCCAGGCAGAGCACCACTCACCAACCTAGGGGGTATCCCGAATGTGCCAATCCGCGGGAGCTGGGGGGTGGGCAGAGCGCCACGTGGCTTGGCGCCTTAGGGATACCTCCTAGGTCAGTGAATGGCGCTCTGCCCGGCTGGAGAGGGGATTTGCTCGGTGGCTGTTCATGAGCTTGGTCACCTCATGGCTGCTTCACGCCTGAGGCTGTGCCCGGCTCTTCGGGAGCCCGCTCACAAGGGAGCAGCCGCCCGGCAACCCCAAAACAATAAGCCCTCCCCTGATAATAAGGCCCAAGCCGTATTTTGTGCGGCAAAAGAAACTAAGACCCTGGTAGGTCAGAACAGGCAGATATATATATTTTAAAAAAAATTAAAATCTTGCCCGTTGGCTTTCTGCTGAATTAATGGCTTGGAAAAAGACTCTTCCATCCCGTGATCTACCACTCCACCGTGCAGAAAAGGAGGTTGAGGAGCCGGTGAAAGATTCTCAGAGCAAAGCTGCACACGTTGAGAAAGAAGATAAATTGTTGTTTAAAAAAAAAAAGATCGAAAGGGTGGACCTGCAGTAAAAGCTTTGAGTCATGATGACACGACTTTGTAAACACACAGGTTTTTTTTTTCAGTGAAAAACTTCCTCCTGGCAAGATGCTGGGTTACCCACATGTATGCTCACTCGTTCCCATTCCCCCACACCCATCAGGTGAAGAAAAAGAAATCAGAGTCATCTGCAAGTCAGTGGCATTCCCTTGAGAGGTGTTATTAGCTGGGATTACGCATTCCTGGATTACCAAACTCGGGCCATGGTTTATGTAGTGCAGACAGTTTTTAAAGTAAGGAGCTGGCTTGGCCACATTGATCAGGAATGAAGGCAAAAAGGCTTGACTTGCTCCAAGAAGACCACTTCCCCCACCCCCACCCCACTCCTCTGATGTTGAAACAGTTCAACATCAGCAAAGGGGGTTGGAGGAAACATCTGGAGAAGTGCTCAAGAGTTAGGACACAGAAATGCAGCCATCAGTTCATGCTGAGCCGTGGTGGCGCAGTGGTTAGAGTGCAGTACTGCAGGCTACTTCTGCTGACTGCCGGCTGACTGCAATTTGGCAGTTCAAATCTCACCAGGCTGAAGGTTGACTCAGCCTTCCATCTTTCCAGAGTCAGTAAAATGAGGATCCAGATTGTTGGGGGCAAATATGCCGATTCTGTAAACCACTTACAGAGGGCTGTAAAAGCACTGCGAAGCAGTATATAAGTCTAAATGCTATTGCTCTCTGGGTACAAGAAGGATTTTGATCCTGACCTGCTCAATGTCCATTCAGCCTTCCAATGTCAGTAAAGTGAGGACTCAGATTGTTGGGAGCAATATGCTGACTCTGTGAACCGCTTAGAGAGGACTCTGAAAGTACTGTGAAGCAGTATATAAGTCTAAGTGCTATTGCTATTTCAAGAGTACATGTCCCTCTTTCAAACACTGACCTCCACAGAAAACACACCAGTTGTGGCTTCTGTGCTAAAATAATGGGCAATTCTATGCCAGCTCTCCAATCTATGGAGCAGCACTGTCATACTGAGCTATATAGAGACAGTGAATTCTGGGTGTTACTTAGAATCCTCTCTATCCTTAAATGAAACAGAAACCTTGATAAACAGAAAACAGAACTAGACGGAAACTATTTCCAGCTTTTAAAAATCGTGCTTCCTTCCTGGCACTATGAAATCAGTGTTGTTTCTCTTGGATTTCATATTTTCAGAAATGAACTACAATTGGATCCTCTATTTTTCAAAAATTGTAGCATCAACTACTTTGGGATGGTTGTTGTTTTTTTCCATTATAAGCAGCTCTTGTGAGGATCCGAAGCCCCATGCAAAGCTGTCACAGCCCTTGTTATGCTCTGATTTGAAATGCCTGACTTTTAGAACTACCTGTTTAGAACTGCATCTCTATATGCAGAACCACATTGTCCATCAATAATTGTTTTTTTTTCTCTCTCTCTCCAAATTTTGGTCTGTTTATTCTCCTGTCTGATGAAAAGCTCTGAAAAAAATGGAAAGCTTGTCTAATGCTTTGAGATTTTGAACTGGTTTATGAAAGTTCTACCACTATGCAGATTTAAAAATGGTTATTTAATGTAATTGTGTGTTACTAAATACATTGCAATTGGCTGAGTTCGTATTACCTTGAAAACCACAGATGAACAAATTGCAGTAACCACCCCCCCCCCAAAAGAACATCATGAATTCAATATCAATCTGGACAAAGTGCTCACTACTCACTTAGACAGCCATAGCCATAATAATAGAGCTGGAAGGGCTCTTGGAGGTCTTCTAGTCCAACCCCCTGCTCAACCAGGAGACCTACCCCCTTTCAGACAAATGGCTATCCAATCTCTTCTAGAAAGCTACAGTGATGGAGCACCCACAACGCCTGAAGGCAAACTGTTCCACTGATTAATTGTTCTCACTGTCAGGAAATTTCTCCTTGGTTCTAGGTTGAATCTCTCCTTGATTTGTTTCCATCCATTGCTGTCTGGTGCTTTGGAGAATAAGTTGAGCCCTCTTTTTTGTGAAAGCCCCTCAAATAGAAAGAGTGCAGAGAAGAGCAACAAAGATGATTAGGGGACTGGAGGCTAAAACATATGAAGAACGGTTGCAGGAATTGGGTATGTTTAGCTTAAGAGAAAGAAGGACTAGGGGAGACATGATAGCAGTCTTCCAATATCTCAGGGGTTGCCACAAAGAAGAGGAAGTCAAGCTATTCTCCAAAGCACTCAAGGGTAGAACAAGAAGCAATGGATGGAAGCTAATCAAGGAGAGAAGCAATGTCACTAATGGGAAAAATTGCGGTAATTAAGATGAATATATTACCAAGAATATTATTTTTATTCCAAAACAATACCGATAAAACTGGAAAAAAAGTATTTTGAAAAATTAAATAAAATAATAGGAAAATATATTTGGCAAGGAAAGAAAGTGAAAATTAATATAAGAATGCTACAAGATTCTAAGATTAGAGGTGGATTTGGTGTACCGAATTGGGAATTATGCTATCAAGCAGCAGCTCTAACGTGGATAAAGAATAGATATTACTAAGAAATGCAAGGTTACTATCCTTGGAGGGACACGATATGCAGCTGGATTGGCCCGCATTTTTGTGGTATGTGAAAAATAGAATACGTGGTTATTTTCAGAGACACTATGTAAGAAATGGTTTATACGCAGTATGGGGAAAAGTAAAAGAAAAGCACTATATGGAAGTACCAATGTGGCTTTCAACGGTGGAAGCTTTGACACATCCGAATATTAGTAGTATGAAAAAGGTTATTAGATACAAAGATATATTAACAGCGCAGGGATAACTAAAACAGAAGAAAGAATTAGAAGAACAAGGGATTGATACAGGATGGTTTAAACAAATGCAAATACAAACAAGATATGAGAAAGATGTTAAAGAGTATGGTTTTAATATGGAAAACTCAGAATTAGATAGGATACTCATGGAAACAGATGAAAAAATGATTTAAAAATTGTACAGTTATCTACTTAGAATAGATTTAGAAGAAGAGGTTAAAGAAACAATGATAAGATGGGCAAAAAACTTTGGATATACAATAGAACTAGAAAAATGGCAACAACTATGGGAAATGAATTATAATTTGACAAAGGCAACAGCATATAAAGAGAATTTATATTAAATGTTTTATAGATGGCACATACAATACAATAGCAGAGTTGGAAGGGACCTTGGAGGTCTTCTAGTCCAACCCCCTGCCTAGGCAGAAAACCCTATACTGTTCCAGACAAATGGCTATCCAACATCTTCTTAAAGACTTCCAGTGTTGGGGCATTCACAACTTCTGGAGGCAAGCTGTTCCACTGATTAATTGTTCTAACTGTCAGGAAATTTCTCCTCAGTTCTAAGTTGCTTCTCTCCTTGATTAGTTTCCACCCATTGCTTCTTGTTCTAGCCTCAGGTGCCCTAGAGAATAGTTTGACTCCCTCTTGACACCTGAACGATTAGCAAAAATGTTTAAGGATAAATCAGCTAAATGTTGGAAATGTCATCAATTGCCAGGAACATATTATCATATGTGGTGGATGTGTAGAGATGCAAAAAGCTATTGGGTTAAAATACAAACATGGTTAGAGAAAATGATACATGAACCCGTAGAGTTTAAGCCAGAAGTATTCTTATTGGGTATTCTACCAGAGAAATATAGTAAAGAAGATTCATATTTGATTGTACAAATAATAACAGCAGCTAGAATTGTATTTGCACAAAACTGGAAAGACAAAATCCCATCGGAAGGGGAGGTAATAAAGAAGATATTAGACTGTGCAGAAATGAATAGGTTGACATTGAGAATAAAGGACAAAGGAATCAGTGGACTACAGGACATGGGGGCAATTTTATGAGTGGCTTGAAAAAAGATATAAAAAGAACAAAACATGAAATAAGTATCTCAGACAACACATGATTAAAATAGGGGGAGGGGAAATAAGAAAATATCAACATGTAAATATACAGGCGGAAAATGATATGAATTGACATATGTTAAAGAACAATTTTAAGAAACTTGAACATTGGGCACTATCTAATAAAATGAAATTCAATGGTGAAAAGAGTAAGGTTCTACATTTAGGCAAGAAAAACGGAATGCACAGGTACAGTATAGATGATACCTTGCTCAACAGTAGTAATTGTGAAGGGGATCTTGGAGTCCGAGTGGACAACCATTTAAATAAGAGCCAGCCGTGTGCAGCAGCTGCCAAAAAAGCCAACACAGTTCTAGGCTGCATCAACAGAGGGATAGAATCAAGATCACGTGAAGTGTTAATACCACTTTATAATGCCTTGGTAAGGCCACACTTGGAATACTGCATTCAGTTCTGGTCGCCACGATGTAAAAAAGATGTGGAGACTCTAGAAAGAGTGCAGAGAAGAGCAACAAAGATGATTATGAGACTGGAGGCTAAAATATATGAAGAACGGTTGCAGGAACTGGGTATGTCTAGCTTAAGAGAAAGAAGGACTAGGGGAGACATGATAGCAGTGTTCCAGTATCTCAGGGGTTGCCACAAAGAAGAGGGAGTCAAGCTATTCTCCAAGGCACCTGTGGACAGAACAAGAAGCAATGTGTGGAAACAAATCAAGGAGAGAAGCAACTTAGAACTGAGGAGAAACTTCCTGACAGTTAGAACAATTAATCAGTGGAACAGCTTGCCTCCAGAAGTTGTGAATGCCCCAACACTGGAAGTCTTTAAGAAGATGTTGGATAGCCATCTGTCTGAAACGGTATAGGGTTTCCTGCCTAGGCAGGGGGTTGGACTAGAAGACCTCCAAGGTCCCTTCCAACTCTATTATTGTATTATTGTAAGAATGAATTTGAAAAGAAAAATAAAAACGTTTTACAAAAAAAAAAAGGAGAGAAGCAACTTAGTACTAAGGAGAAATTTCCTGACAGTGAGAACAATTAATCAATGGAACAATTTACCTCCAGAAGTTGTGAATGCTACAACACTGGATGTTTTTAAGAAGATGTTGGATATCCATTTGTCTGAAGTGGTTTCCTGCCATTTGTCTGAAGTGGTGTAGGGTTTCCTGCAGGGGGTTGGACTAGAAGACCTTCAAGGTCCCTTCCAAGTCTGTTATTCTATTCTAAATATAGGAAGGCTGCTACCCTGTCACCCTTAGCCCTCTAGTTTTTCTTGAATGCCTTTAGAGAGAGTGTCAGCCTAGATTGGAAAGTTCAGTCTGGGGAACCAAGTTCTTCAATGCCCATGTAAATATTCTGACTGACTGCAATTATACACACCACATGAGGCAGTCATTCAAAGATTCCACCTGAGGTCTTATCAGCTTTCAACATCCTGTCAATGAAAACTTTGCACAATTAATTATTTTATTGTATCATATAAATATACAGTGTATTGATACTCTGACCAGGCCTTGATCACATTGGATTGATCACATTCCAGCTTTCTGGAAGAGGCAGGGTGAATTCCCAACAGTAGCTAGAATAGAAAGCCAAACAAATAAGTGCAGTCTACTAAATATGTCCCTTCCAGGATAACTGTTGGATTGCTCATCACAAAAAGAACCAGGATGTAAAGCGAAAGACTTCTAGCTGACCCTTGAAAAAGAAATATATAATAATGGTGGGAAAAGGTGAAGGTTCCCCTCGCACATATGTGCTAGTTGTTCCCGACACTAGGGGGTGGTGCTCATCTCTGTTTCAAAGCCAAAGAGCCAGCGCTATCCGAAGACGTCTCTGTGGTTATGTGGCTGGCATGACTAAACGCCAAAGGCACACAAAACACTCTTACCTTCCTACCAAAGGTAGTTCTGATTTTTCTACTTGCATTTTTACATGCTTTCAAACTGCTAGGTTGGCAGAAGCTGGGACAAGTAACAGGAGGTCACTCCATTACGCGGCGATAGGGATTCGAACCGACAAACTGCCAACCTTTCTGATCGACAAGCTCAGCGTCATAGCCACTGAGCCACCACGCCCCAACCACTGAGCCACCGTGTCCCGGTGGGTGGGATACAAGCAAATAAATGGGTAAAGGGGCTGATTTTTTATTTAAAAAATACAACTTTCTCCTAGCTAGATGGATTGAGCAACATTTCATTGGTGGAAGATTGGACAATGGGTTCCAGGTGGATGATGAAACTCACAGAGTTGAGGAGTAGCACATGTGAAAAAGTCCTACATACCCCCCCATCTGTTCTAAGGAAAAAAAGTTGGGAGTCTCAGCCAAGACTTCCACTATATGTTTCATGATTCACATCTGAAAATAATGAGAATAAGGAGTTTGCTATGTTCAGAGAAAGTTCCACAGAACGCACTTGCCCGCTCTAACATGAGATAATGCTTCTTGCAGCTGCAAGTTCCCTGACTAAGCAGTGCAGTGGCATTATGTAAGAAGCAACTCATAGTAAATAATTGGAAGGAGGAAGTGGGTTGTGCATCATTTATAATATCCATACCGCATTGGATAGGAGTCTCATAAGGCCCCTTGTTTGTCAGCCTAGCACCACATAATGTGTCAGATGTGCCTTTTTCAAAATTCTTAGCCATCTTGGGTCTTGACAATCCCAATATCTCAAGAGCATCACATTAAAGAACTAAGTTGAAATGATGCCAGTGATCAAAATAGCATCTCTGGAAGAGAGGAGGGCGGCTGAAAAGGCAGTACTATAACTCCTAAGGGTGGAGTCTACATTATGAAGGTTGAATGGACATGCTTATTAACCCTGAAATCCAACTTAGAATCCACTCTGTCTTGTTTCTCTATTGGTAGTCTCTACCCCCTCTTTTTTCTACATCACATTGGTCCTACAATCCGGTTGTGTTTTTAGTTATCTTGGGTTTTAGTCCTTTAAGAGAGGAGGAGAAGGGATGAGAGGAAGAGGGAAGGAAGATAGAGGAGAGGAAGAGGGAAGGGAGAAGGGAGAAGGAGAGAGGGCAAGAAGGGGAAGAGGAAGAGAGGAGTAGAGGAGAGGAAAGGGAAGAAGGAAAGGAAAAGAGAGAGGAAGGAAGAAAGTAGAGAAGGGAGGGAGGGAGAAAAGAAAGAGAAAAGGTGGTGTCAAAACAGGCAAGGGATAGTAAACAAAGCAACCCAAATGCTATGTTATAAGCCTGTAAATGGAATGATAAATGTCTAAGAATGACGAATGTAAAAAAGAATAATAACTATGTGAATGTATAAAACCTTTTCCAGAGGTTTTAGTCCTTTAGAGCAAAGAGTTGCTCCAGTTCTACTTAAAGGTGTTAGGAACATATTTTTTTAAGGACACAATATAAGTCATGCATGAATTTACATTTTGAATAAATGGGAAAAGTCTCCCACGCTCCCTCCAGTGAGTAATGCTCTTCATCAATCAATAAATAAGCATATAAATAGCTAGCTGAAACAACAGTATTTTAAAAACTGCTTAACACTTGGAGTGGTAACAAAAAGATGGATTCAGAATGGGTAAGCAACGAATTACAGTGGCAAGGAGATTACTGGGTACAAAATTGTGCCTCTGCCTAAAATCTTATCAAAGAAATCATCTTCAATAATGAAGGGGGGGAATTGTAGGTCACGATTCCACTAGATCATATTTTTTTAAAGGACCTTTAAACAACCTTCATCCATCTTGAAAGAAGGTCACAAGTCACTGAGTTCGCATGCCTCATGTCTGATCTGGTACTCCCAGGGTGAAAGCTCCCAAGAATTCCCAGATAACATGGCCATGGTGCCTTCCAGATGTGAGGTGCCTTTCAGAGAATTGTGGAAACTGCTGAGAATCTTGAGAGTCATCTAACACACCTGGAAAGATCCAAGGCTAATGTATAGAATGTAGTAGATGACCAGGCTGAGAGAGGAGTCAAGAGTGTCATTAGTCTGGAATCCCTTTGCCAGCACAAGAGACCTAAGTCCAGCTCTCCTTGAATTCCATTGACTCTTATCTAGTTCCAATTCTTGTAGAGAGGAATGGAATAAATTTGTACTCATTTGAACAGCCTTGGTTCTTATTTCTTGAACACCACTTTGCTTCTTAATTTTATGAGCATGTCTGAAGCATCACCATCAAATATGGAACTTTGAATTCTACTAAAAAAAAAGTAGATTCTCTCATCCTTAAATTACTCCCCCACCCCCCAAAACCTGCAGAGAAATACTGACAAAGTAGGGGGGGGGGTTGCAGATCTTCCTGCCCTTTCTACCCTGGGAATGAAAGTATGGTTTGAGTAAGCAAGAAAATGCCACCACACCCATCCCTTGTCCCTTCTGATAATTAACACTGATGGGGCCATCTCTAATCTATATGATGCAACCCTTTCACTTCCCTGGGAATCTTCCTACAAAGGCTTTGTAAGATGTTTGCTGTCTCTCCCAGTCCCATTACCGTTGTTGGCTCATTTCGTCGGAGACCGAGTGGGACAGAGAGAGAGAGAGAGAAGGATGCTATGTTGAGATTACAACTGGCAATTCCGCAATTGGGCTTTAGCGCTGAATCAGATGAACAGCAAGAACTTTTTTGGTTGCAAGGATAAAGTTGCAACTTCCAACCAGGCAATTGCGGCAAATCTCTCTAGAGACACAATTAGCCAAGAATTGCAGCACCTTAAAAATGGATTTCTGACTGCTTTGGTGGATGACTGTCCATTTTGTCAGATGCACCACTGTTTAAGTTGCCACGAGAATCCCAAAGGTGCTTCTTCGAAAGGCAACTGGACTTTTGTTTTTCTTTGGAGACGCTTTGCTTCTCATCCAAGAAGGTTCTTCAGTTCACTTCAAGGAAAAACAAAGTCCAGTTGCCTTTTTTTTAAGGGGGGGGGGGCACCTTTGGGACGCCCATGACCTGCATGGCTGAGACATTTGCCACCAGCTCCAATGTATTTATTTTTCTGCTCTTATTTGTCTCTGCAGATTCCTGCCTGATAACTCTGTTTAGGATGGTCCTGTCTCTTTTAAGGAAAGAGGGTTGGGAAAAAAATTGTTAGGGCCGCCATGGAGATTATTCCAGGCCTGTGACTGATAAAAACATTCACATCTACTCTGTGTTGGACTGCGGCTTTGCATGTCCTATTGGGTATAACTAAAGCATTGGTCTGGCTTGACCATCTGGGAGAAGTTTGAGTCTATCTCAAGAAACTGGCCTCTCTACTTGAAAGTATCTGACCTCCACAAGACAGGATAAAGTGGGACCTAGGACACATGCCATTTCCACAGCAGCCCCTGCCCTGTAAAACACCTTTCCCCAGGAGATCTGACAGGCCCCTTCCCCTTCCAGAAGGCCATAAAGAGCTGGCTCTACCTAGATCGAGTTCCGAAGATGGAGGTCTTGCCAGGGTCAAAATAATGGTTGAGTGACAGCTTTTTCCTTGAAGCCCTTTAGAGGACTTTCTAACTAAGCTTCTGATAGGTATGAGCACCATAAGTAGCACAGGAAGTCCTCGACTTAAAGCATTCGTTTAATGACAGCTTGAAGTTACAACAGCACTGAAAAAAGTGACTTATGACCATTTTTCAGGCTTACAGCCACCCATGGTCACGTGATCAAAATTCAGATGCTTGGCAACTGACTCACATTAATGACGGCTGCAGTGTCCTGGAGTCCTGTGACCTCCTTTTGCGACCTTCCGACTATGCAAAGTCAATGGGGAAGAGAGGTTCACTTAACAACCATATGACTAACTTAGCGATCTGCAGCGATTCCCTTAACCACGGTAGCAAAAAAACATCACAAAATGGGGCCTAACTGCTTTAACAACTGTCTTGCTTTGCAGCAGAAGTTTTGGACTCAATCGTGGTTGTAAGCCAAGGACTACCACCCCTATTGCAGTGAACTTTTATTTCTCTGTCCGATCTATTATTCATTTACAGACACGGACTGCCTGGAATCGGTGCATCCTCATCGTTCTTTGATTTTATGAAGCAGAATATATACCAAAGCCATGCAAAAATAAACCGTAAGTACAATGGAAGCTTCCCAGGGAATGAATCACGCAGGACCGTAATTGGTATGCACAGACCTAGACAAATAGCTCAAAAACACAGTAGAATCCTGAAGGGAATGTTAGACCAACCACAATGTCCTTTAAAATAAAGTCTACTGATAAAAGAAGGCTCTAGAAATCCTTAGCTAGCCTTTCTGGCAAGGCTCTTTGGTGGGCAGAAGAGGATAGAAAACATTCAGCTATCCTTGACTCGATAAGTCAATAAGGGACATTTAACTGATAAAATTGAAATAGCCAGAACGTTGGAGGAAATTGACTATGCACCGTAGAATTTCTAGACAGTACTTAAGTTCCCCTTCCTTGGATAGTTTTCAGGACAGATGGAAGCTGTCAAACAAGGCTTTAATTTGCATGTTTACCCAGAGCAGAGGGTTGGATTTAAAAATCCCTTGACGCTAATTCATGCAACTGTTTTGCCAGTGAATTCCGGCAGGGTAACATGGCTATGGAGGCAGCACTCAAAGGAGCAACAGGTTGGGAGGGGGTTCTAAATCAAGACAAGGGCATTGCTGGTCAGTCAGGGAACACTATGCTGCCTTCAAACCTTGTGGGTGGTCCATCACTGGAAGTTTTTAAGAAGAGATTAGACAGTCATTTGACTGGAGTGGTGTAGATTTCCTGCTTTGAATGGTATAGGACCAGGATGGGGAACCTATGGCATGCGTGCCAGAGCTGGCATGCAGAGCCCCCTCTGTGGGCAGACGCACTGTTGACATCTGCTCTTCTGGTTTTCAGCACACACATGCACGCCGGCCAGCTGGTCTTTGCGGGCGCTGGAGCAACGGAAAATGGTCTGAAAAACGCCCAAAACCTAGGCTAGTTTCCAGGCTGTTTTCGAGCCCAAATAACAGCCTGAAAATGGCCAAAAGATAGGCATGTGTGCGCCAGCCAGCTAGTCTTCGGGTTTTCGGTGCTCTGGTGTGGGTGAAGACCAGCTGGCCGCCGCGTATGCGTGTGCCGGAAACCTGAAAACCAGCTGGACGGCACATGCATGCGCGCCGGCCAGCTGGTCTTCGGGTTTCCAGCACTCCAGCACCTACACATGCATGCGCATTCCAGTTTGGGCACTCGATGCTGAAAAGGTTTGCCATCACTGGGTATAGGAGCTCTGGCTTGGTCTCCAGGGTACCTTCCCAACACTGTTATTCTGCAATCTGTATTCAGAACTGGGCTGCTCAGGATGACCACTAGATGGTAGCAAAAAGATTTTCAAAAGCGAATTGCTGTTTGCTGCCCTCTAATGGTTGTCTTGATTTTTACAGGCCAAATCTGGTAGCCTGGAACAGTACCTGCAGTTTCCTTGGCAAGAAGTGGTTTACTATTGCCTTCTTCCTAGCAGTGAGAGGGAATGGATAGTCCAAAGTCACCCTACTAGCTTCATCCCCAAGGCAGAACTAGGACTCACTGCAGGGGTGGGTTCCTGCCAGTTCTAACCTCTTCTATAGAAGAGGTTCCACAAATCTACAGGGCCGTTTAGAACCGGTTCCAGCTCCCTCCCCCCGCCCGTCCACACATCATCAAGATGAAGAGCGAGAGGAGGAATTCTGGGAGTTGAAGTCCAGAAGTCTTAAAGCTGTCAAGTTAGAAGACCCCTGGGTTTTTTTTCTAAAGGGTTAGGGCTGCAAGGGACTTGTAACTTGACAGCTTTAAGACTTGCACACTTCAATGCCAGAGTTCCTGAGCCAACATGACTGGAGGAGGAATTCTGGGAGTTGAAGTCCACAAGTCTTAAAGCTGTTAAGTTTGAACACCCCTGGCTCTTTTTTTCTAAAGGGTTAGGGGTGCAAGGGTCTTGTAACTTGACAGCTTTAAGACTTGCTTGCTTTAAATGCCAGAGTTTCTGAGCCAACATTTTGGTTGCTAAGCAAGAGCGTTGTTAAGTGAGTTTCACCACATTTTACAAGTTGGCCATGCCCACCCAGTCACATGGCTGGCAAGCCACTCCCACCCAGTCACATGGCTGGCAAGTCATTCCTATCCGGTCACATGGCCGGTAAGCTATTCCCACCCAGTCACATGGCTGGCAAGCCACTCCCACAAAGCAGGCCACACCTACAGAAGAGGTTCTAAAAAAAATTGAACCCCCACCACTGACTCACTGACTCCTGATCTCCAATTTGGTGCTTTACTCCCTATGCCAAACTAGTTCTCAACCAATTCTACTGCCTATAAAAATGAGATCTAATTCAGATCGCCTCTGACGACATGCTCCAAACTTTTCCAACTTGGTTTATCCTTAGCTTCTCTGACCACTGCAGAGATTAGTCCATGGGGCTAACTGGAATCACAGCCCACATCTGGAGGGCTCCAGTCAAGAGCAGACTGATATCAACTAATTCTCCGAAGACTCAAAGAACTTCTGAGGGGGGGGAAAAAGAGCCTAACGATTCATCAATAGTCAATTGCTAAAGTAGGCCAACTTACAGTTTTACAGAAAAGTTTGATTTATCTGCAGCCAAGAGTCAGAGTTGCGCAACAAGAGGGGAATTTCGCAAGATGATTGGGGAAAATTGCTGAGAGTCATTAGTACTTTGGAAATTGCCTTTCAGGTGGGCGAAACCTTGTAATCAAAACATTATTTTACAACTTGGATTGAAATGTTACAAGCGGTCCGTGTTCAGACAGGCGTCAGGAGTTTCCCCTTCCTTAAAAATTGGAAAGGGAGGGGGGGGCTATAAAGTCGACAAAATCTCTGTGTTGGAGTGAGTGGGTAGGCTGCCTTGCGAGATGAATCAGAATTTTCATTCAGTTTTATAAGTTGCCTTCCATTGAGCAGGTCCTATAATTGTTCTCCTGCTGCAAATCGGATGTGCCGTAATTACAGAGTGGTTAGACTCCATTACAATTTATGGAACTCACCTAATTATGTGGTGATTGTGTTAGCCTTCTCTTCTGTTTATCCAGGTCAAAATCTAGAATTCCTTCCCCCTTGCTTTCTTAGTGCATATTCCTTTTTTAAAAAGATTTTATTTGCAAAGTTAACATACAAAGCAAAAGGAGAAAAAAGAAAAAACAAACCAACAGCCATCCAACACCATATATTCCTCTCTCCTTACATAACAGGTAGTTACAAACTTTCCCACCTATATTTGATTTAAAAAATATTATATAACATAAAATCATGTCCCTGGTTTTGTTAGTATATATTTATGAGCCCCCCAATCAGTACAACCATAGATATTTACTTCTAACACTTCTCTTAGAAGATTTTTAAGTCTGCTATACTGGCTTTCCAGTTCATAATAGAAGCCTGATTCCAAATGAAATATTAGGAAATATTTTAAACAGGGACAGCTGGACGGTCCCATTAAGGATGCTTTTATTGGAGGTTGGACTTATTGGTTTTTTCTATGTTCCCTTTCTTTGCTAAAACTCCACCTCTACAACAGATCATGAGAGAGTTTTAATAAAATGTTTCAGGTGTGTTTCAAGTTGGCATGCTCAACGCTCATATACATTCATTTTAATAAACAAAGCTCAGCTTTGCTGCAGATTTTTGATCCTAGGAAGAATTTTTTCTGCACACTCTAACCATTATGGACTTGCTATTTATTTTTCTCCTATCTATAGATTCTTTAAGATCTGGCCCAAAGTTGTGTGTCCTTCAGTTTCCTTAGTAATTAATGCAAGTACTCAAAGATAAAAATTAAATTGCAATCCATCAATACAACAAAGTATGGAATTACAACAAAATAATAATCTGAGGTTATCTGGATCAATTTCCCCCAACGTGATGCACTACAAGTGTAATGAATTTTAATTTACACAAAGTTCAGTCAACATGGTCAAAAGCTATGTTTGGTGGGAACTGAGGGTGTTAAGTCTTAAATCTTTGGAGGACAACTAGCTTAGATGAACCCTAAAGATATTAAATGAGACATTAAATGTACTGTATCTTTAAAGAACAATAATATAAGTAGTCCTTCACTTATGACTACAGTTGGGACTGGAATTTCATTCATAAATCGAGGCACCTACGGTGACTGGACCTGATTTTACAACTGTTTTTATGGCAGGCATCAAATGAATCATGTGGTTGTAAGTGCAAACCCATTCTCCCAAGTGGGCATTTTTTGTTGGCAAAAAACATTGCAATTGATGGTTCATATGGCCACAGGACACCACAACCAGTCATAAATGTAAGTCTGTTGACAAGCACCTGAAATGTGGTCACATGACTTGGGAAGGGGACACCACCGGAAGTGCTCTATGGGCTATAAAAGCGTCATTTCCCAGTCCACTGTAACTCCATACCAGGGTTCAACAATTGTCAGTCAGTCAAGGACTATCTATATAGCTGTGTGTAAATCTCCACAAGAGCTTTAAAAAATTCCCTGGAATTTCTAAAATGCTCTTTTCTTCACCGCAACCCATCCAAAATAGTATTTAAAAAACAGACATAGAAAACATAACTGGAATCTTTAAATTAATATACTATATTAGAAGCCCAATTAAAAAAAGAAATCCAAAGAAGCAGCTGTTATCAATCACATTTGCCTATTATCTCACAAATTACCCCATCTCCAGTGAGAAGATTAACCATTTATGAAGCACTGTGGAGAGAGAACTTAAAGCAGACATAAGTATGAGGCACGTCACAGACTTTTTTCTAATATAGGAATCAGTTCTGACTGGCCCATGCCTTGCCATTCTCTCAAAAGGCAGCGCAGCTGTCTTTTTCCTGCATCACTAAGCCGATACTACTCTTGGCTTCTTCACCCATGCGCTCATGAATAAAGGAACACTTAGTTCGCTTTTAAGAATAATGCACAATATTTACATTGACAATGACTTCCTTGACAATGAAATAATCTGAGTAATGAAAAGTGGGAACTAATATTATTCTCAAATAACTAAGCAATCATAATATGATGAAAACAGGAGGGGGTGGTTTTCAAGATCCAATGGTGGCAAGTTGGAAGTTGTCTCAGAGTAATTTATGCCCCTCGTTTCTGCCAATTTAAGATAAGCTTTGAAGCATCTGTCATTGGCAGCAACCAGCCTTTGTTTGAAAACATACAACCAAGGAAAATACATCGTCTTTCATGCCTATCTTTCCATTGTCAGAATTTATCATTCCAATGGACTAGTTCCATCATACTAGCTCCATCTTCTACATAGGAATTAATTGAACCCATACCAATAGGGAATTCTGGAAGATGTAGTCCCAAGATACTCATATTTCAGAATAACAAAGTTGGAAGGGACCTTGGAGGTCTTCTATAGCCCAGCTCCCTGCTCAAGCACGAGACCCTATATCATTCTAGACAAGTGGCTGTCTAATCTCTTCTTAAAAGCCTCCCACAATTTCTGAAGGCAAACTGTTCTACTGGTTAATTGACGTCACTGTTAGGAAACTTCTCCTTAGTTCTAGGTTGCTTCTTTCCTTGATTAGCTTCCATCCATTATTTCTTGTTTTGCCCTCTAGTGCTTTGGGAATTTTAGGTTGGACCCCTCATCTTTGAAGGAGCCCCTCAAATATTGGAACACTGCTACCATACCTAGTCCTGGTCCTTCTATTTAATAGACCAGACATACCCATGTCCTACACCAATTCTTCATGCTTTAGCCTTCAGCTCCCTAATTATCTTTGCGGCTCTTTTCTGCACTCTTTCCAGAGTCTCAACATCTTTTTTATAATACGGTGACCAAAACTGGATGCCGTATTCTACGTGTGGTCTCACTAAGGCTTTATAAAGCAGTGTTAGTATTTCATCTGTCTTGATTCTGTCCCTCTGTTAATGCAACCTAGACACCTGGAGAAGAAGTTGAGAAAGGCTGCAGAAAAGCTTGGAGACACCATAACTATCCCCAAAAATTCAGGCCACTTTTTATCAACAGCAGTCCATACATAATGGATAATTAGTGTGGGATGAGGGAGAGAAATTAAGTGTTTGAAATTATTGTATTTTTTGGGAAGCACCAGTTCCCTAGTAGAAATGTGGTGGCTCAGCAGCTAAGATGCTGAGCTTGTCGATCAGAAAAGTCAGCAGTTCGAATCCCTAGCGCCGCATAATGGAGTGAGCTCCCGTTACTTGTCCCAGCTTCTGCCAATCTAGCAGTTCGAAAGCACATAAAAATGCAAGTAGAAAAATAGGAACCACCTTTAATGGGAAGGTAACTGTGTTCCGTGCGCCTTCGGCGTTTAGTCATGCCAGCCACCTGACCATGGAGACATTTTCCAACAGTGCTGGCTCTTCGGCTTTGAAACGGAGATGAGCACCGCCCCCTAGAGGCAGAAACAACTAGCACATATGTGTGAGGGGAACCCTTACCTTTTAGCAGTTCCTTGTAACAGAGCAATATATACCTTTTTTTAAAAGGAAAGACATACAGTTTCTGTATGCTGCTGGGTATGTAAGAGAGTGGGTGAGAGGTAGGTGGGAGCAGCAACTTCATTTCTTGTGTTCTTTCGTCAATTTTGAAAGAGTGCCCGTCTGGCATAACCAGTGATTCATATTCTGACATTAGCAAGAAGCAAGGCCTTAGAAAATGATCTGGATCTACTTACAATTTTGACAAAACTAGGATGATCACAGACTCTCTGGATTATTTCAAGTCCTAAAAGATCAGATTCAGCTTGGAGGGGGCTGTTCAATTGATTTCCCAATTTACTTCTTATTTGTCTCATCTCATTCTTTCTCCCTTGAAGATCACCACACCCAAGACGCCCAGTCTTGGGTAACTATCTTCTCCCTTTTCAAATTCAGAATGCTGAGCTCTGCCTCTCCGTTCTGAACTCCAGCTCAAGGACAGGATCTCATGCCCTTGTCATCTTGCACTTAGATTATGGCAACTCATTCTATGCTGTGCTGCCCTTGAAAGAAAGTCCAAGATTACAAATGGTCTGGATGTGGTCACCATTGTGGTGTCTAGTCAATATTGCTACAGCAAAGTATCCTTAATCCCATCAGAGTTGCAGTGAGTACCAGTAGCCTTCCAGGTTTAAGTCAAGATCAATCAGAACAGAGTGGGGAAAGGACGTTGGAGGTCTTCTAGTCCAACGCACTGCTCAAGCAGGAGACCCTATACAATTTGAGACAACTGGCTGTCCAGACTCTTCTTAAAAACCTCCAGTGATGAAGCACCCACAACTTCTGAAGGCAAGCTGTTCCACTGGTTAATTGTTCTCCCTGGAGAAGTTTCTTCTTAATTCAGGTTGCTTCTCTCCTTGATCAGTTTTCATCCATTGTTCCTTGTCCTGCTCTCTAGTGCTTTGAAAAATAAGTTGACCCCTTGTTCTTTATGGCTGATTCTCTCATACAAAATAATTTATGTCTCAGATCCTCATGACTTTTGCAGCCACTTGGCCCTGATAGAATCCATCCACCCAAATCACATAGGCTGAAAGGGGGAAGGGGTGGCAGGAAATGGGCTATCCTAATAGCCCCCCTTCCCATCCCTTTGAATCAGCATCCACCCAAGAGGAAATGCTTTGTTTGTTGTTTTCCTTTCAACATGCTTTTCAAATGAGGTAGAAGATATAACTGAGTTGGAAGTAGCCAAATCAGGAAGGAAGTAGAGGTGGTCCTTGACTTACAATCGGTCCCTTAGTGATCATTTCAAGTTATGACCTACATTGGGATTTACGAACCAGATCCAAAGTTCCAATATTATGCATTTAGAGGCCACATAATGGGTTCTATTTTGCTGACTTTAAAAATGTAATATGTTGTTTTAATGATTGTTTTTTTTTTTAAGCCTCTGAGCTTCCTAGAGTTTTGAAAGATGCTCTGGGCCAACTGCAAGCTCCAGTTGTGTTCCTCCAAATGACAAAAACAGAGTAGCACTATCAGACCACAGGTCCACTTCTTTTGGGTGTGCAAGTGTTGTCTTGGGCATGGCTTGTAACTTGTTGGCCCAGTGCTCCTTTTGGCATTCTGCCTCCTATACACACTGCTTGAGAGAGGACACAACATAAAATTGCCCCAGAAACAGCCAAGCAAATACAGGTAAATAAGATGGCTCACACAACTCGGCTCACACAATTTGTAGATTGTCCTGATGTGACCATTTACAACACAACGAACAAATAGATCATCTGGGTCAACTCTATATTGGCAAGAGTTGAAAATCAGTCATCAAAACATCAGCCCTAACAAACTCTCTAAAACTAGGAATGTTAATTAATTATTATTATTTTTCAAGTCCAAGATTGAATCCCTGCAGAGGAAAAAGATCCATACCAAATTAAATCGGTTTTATAAGTAGCTTTGTTTAAAAAAGTTAAAGCTACTTAAAGCTTTTAAAGCTTGTTAAAGATCAGAAGGTAAAACTAAATCTGTACTTCTTAAAGGCACTACCTTGCTTTAAAGGGTTAATAATGACGATACCCATAGCTTTGTTAAATACCATATTTAAAAAAATGTCTTTTCTGAATAGCAGTGAACCCTCTGTTGCTTTCTCCTTCTTTCATCCTTGTTGAGTAAAACTTCAACGATTTTTCAACAGCTGGTTTCAGAAAATGATTTCTACCAGACTGTCTTCATTTTCTGGGCGAAATAATGAAGCTTTGTATTTATAGTATCTGCTATATAACTTCCAGAAAACATGGGTGTGGGGGATGGGAATCCTCAACATTTCTGTTCAACACTCAGAGTTTGCCTGTAAATGTTCTAATTTGCAGGAATAAAATGGGAAACCCCACTATAGAAGTATTGCATCACTCCCTTACACAGCACGGATCTGAGCAAGCAAGCACAATATGAGATTTTCAGAAATTTCAGCTGGGGTTTTCCATCCATAAGGAGTTTGATTGATCAAATGTGAGCAATCATAAATCCTTTTACATGAATACAAAGTGCTACATTGTCGGCGTGTACGAGTACTCCTCGGTTTATGACCACAATTGAGCCCCAAATTTATGTTGCTAAGGGAGCATGGTCCCATTTTACGACCTTTCTTGCCACAGTTGTTAAGTGGATTGCTGCATTTGTTGAGCTAGTAACACGGTTGTTAAGCGAACCTGGCTTCCCCATTGACTTTGCTTGTCAGAAGGTCGCAAAAGGGGATCACGTGACGCTGGGACACTGTAGCCGTCATAAATACGAGTCAGTTGCCAAGCATCTGAATTTTGATCACAGGACCATGGGAATGTTGCAACGGTTGTAAGTGTGAAAAACTACCATTAGTCACTTTTTCCAGTGCCATGGTAGCTTCGGTCACTAAATGAACTGTTGTTAAGTCAAGGACTATCTGTACTCAGATAAAGACCTTTACTTAAACATTCCTTCAAAAACGTCCACATTTATAATACAGGTAGTCCTCGACTTACAACAGTTCAATTTAGTGACTGTTCGAAGTTACCAGGGAACTGAAAAAAGTGACTTATGATCATTTTTCACACTTATGACCATTGCAGCATCCCCCACAGTCACGTGATTTACATTCGGATGCTTAACAACTGATTCCCATTTATGACGGTTGCAGTGTTCCCGTGACCACCTTTTGCGACCTTCTGACAAGCAAAATCAATGGGGAAAACAGATTCCCTTAACAACCATGTGACGAATTTAACACCTGCAGCGATTCCCTTAACAAACGTGGCAAGAAAAGTCGTAAAATGGGATAAAACTCACTCAGCAAATGTCTCACTTAGCAACATAAATTCTGGGCTCAATTGTGGTCGTAAATCGAGGACTTCCTGTAATGCATCCCTGTCCTGCTTAAAATGTTTCAATAAATAAATATGGAGGAGGGCTTGTTTTCAATAGGTGATTCACAACAGACAGGCAGTCCTTGATGTACAACCGCCCACATAGTGACTGCTTCAAGTCACAATCAACCTTCCTGGGTCAAAGTTATGATAGGTGTCCCCTTAACCCTGTCCCCCCCCCCCTCCCGGGCAGAGGTGGTATTCAGCAGGTTCTGACCAGTTCTAGAGATCTGCTAGTGGAAGTTTTGACTGGCCCCACCCCATCTATTCTCTGCCTCCCGAGTCCCAGCTGATTGGGAGGAAATGGGGATTTTGCAGTAATCTTCCCCTGGAGTGGGGTGGGAATGGAGATTTTGTAGTATCCTTCCCCTGCCATGCCTACCAAGCCATGCCTGCAGAAACGATAGTAAAAAAATTTGAATCCCACCACTGCCCCCGGGTAACCAGGCCAAATTTTTGTAGCAAACATGGTTAGGTGATCACATTTTACAATGGCTTGGCCAAAACCCATCATTTTCTGGTTTGGAGCAAAACCGGCCCATAATGAAGAATGGAATAGCAATAGCAATAGGAATAGAATAGCAGAGTTGGAAGGGACCTTGGAGGTCTTCTAGTCCAACCCCCTGCTTAGGCAGGAAACCCTACACCACTTCAGACAAAGGGTTATCCAACATCTTCTTTAAAACTTCCAGTGTTGGAGCATTCACAACATCTGGAGGCAAGTTGTTCCACTGATTAATTGTTCTAACTGTCAGGAAATTTCTCCTCAGTTCTAAGTTGCTTCTCTCCTTGATTAGTTTCCACCCATTGCTTCTTGTCCTGCCCTCAGGTGCCTTGGAAAATAGTTTGACTCCCTCTTCTTTGTGGCAGATCCTGAGAGATTGGAAGACTGCTATCATGTCTCCCCTAGTCCTTCTTTTCATTAAACTAGACATACCCAGTTCCTGCAACCACTCTTTGTATGTTTTAGCCTCCAGTCCCCATCTTGATTCTATCCCTTCTGTTAATGAACCAATGGTTCACTTAACAATTGCAGCATTCGCTTAATGACCACTACAAAAAAAGTGTATCAAATTAGGCCAGTTACCTGAATGGCTGAATTCATCCCCGTCATGAGGGACTACCATGTTGGGCAGACTCCATTACAATCATAACTGGGGGAACTACCTGCATTGAGGTTTTATACATACAAATAGAGTTACAAGGTGAAGAAATGTTTCTCCACAGGTTCAGCTGTGACTTAGCTGAGCCAGTCTTTCAGATGACTTTTCCCTTCTGCGTTGATATTCACTCATGGCGCTCATGAATAAAACTGTAAAGCTTTCCATTTTTAAAAGACATGCAATATGTATGATATTCTGATACCCTGGTTTTCAATTAAAGTTCACCTCCATTCCCCAATACATCCATCATGGTATTTACATCCTTTAACTGCAGCTGTCCCTGAAGATACATTACAGTTCAACCTCTACTCATGGTAATGACTAACTGACTGGCCAAGGATGATGTACTTCCAATCCAACCCATCCGAAGGGCACCAAGTTTTGGAAAGTTATTTTACTGCAATTGAGAATATAGTCACAATTTTTTTAGCAACTCATTTTTCAGGGCACTACTCAGTTCCTTCTACAGGAAGAACAAGTAATCTGTAAGTTCCTTCTACAGGAAAAACAAGTAATCTGTATATTGAAAGTACCTTTTATTTTAATAATAAATAATAATAATATATTTATTTCTTAGCCGCACCCTCTCCCGAAGGACTCGGGGCGGCGTACAACGAAACATTCGAAATAAATATGTAAACAAAACAAACATATAACAAAGGTACACTAAAACATACATACATACATAAGGAGGAGATCGATTGATAAAAACAATTAAAATACTGTATTTAAAACCCCTAGAAATTAAATATAATTAAAATACCCAGTTAAAAACCCGTCAGGAGCGATATGGTTAAATCAAAGTTGAGCCAGGCCAGCTGCTTGGAAAAGGTGGGTCTTAAGCTTAATACGGAAGGAGCGGAGGTCAGAGGTATTCCTAATATCCGGAGGGAGGTCATTCCACAGGGCTGGGCCCGCCACAGAGAAGGCTCTACTCCTAGGCGCCGCCCCACGACATTGTCTAGCGGACGGCACCTGGAGGAGCCCCTCTCTGTGCGAGCGAATTGGTCGCAGGGATGTATGGGGCAGAATACGATCCCGCAAGTAACTAGGTCCTAAGCCATGGAGCGCTTTAAAGATAGTTATTTTAACTTGCTGCCTACTCAAAAGCTTATTTTTGTTAGAAATACAGGGAACTGAATAAGCAGGTGCTCACGTCCCGAGTAGGCCGTAACCTGTCTGTCCAGAGATCAGTCTTTACTCTTTCATACTAATATTAGATGAGAAACCAAATTAAGCATTTTTCTGAATTCAATCATCTGAATCCAGCGTCCTTGTTACAAAAAACATTGCAATATTGTGAAACCCATAGTAAATGAGTCAGAACCAGAGTGTTGCAAATGCCCATTACAAATTCTTGCGAGCAGATGTTCAAGTGTTTCCCATGAACCTAGAACAGGGATCTGCTTCCAAGAATTAGTAAAAATGGTCTACTCACCTCAAGTGAAACCGAACACCTGGCACAAGGCGAAAAGAGTATTTGCCATTGTGGTAAGCTCTTAGATCACAACACAGTCCTTCAATTTGGATTGAGCCTTGCGGCAAAGAAATTCACAAGAGTACATGAGCAAGGAAAGCAAAATTGACACCTCAGTGTCAATAACCTGTTACTACCCCTTTACTCACCTGTCCGGTTCTGTCTGCAGTGCAGTACTTCTTCCTACTGCACATGTAATGTTAACTGGGATTTGGGAACAATTGTGTGGGAACAGACCTGTCCTCTTTTACTTATCTCCTCTTTCCTGTTACAGAGCAACTGGTACCATCTAACTTGAAAGTTTAAAAGTTACATAACATCTCTGGTTTAAAGAGAAATTCTCATAGAGTCATAGATACAAAGCTTGGCTGGAATTTTAAACAGCCTTGTTGAATAAGGGGAAGAGATGCTGCCTAGGAAGCAATCAAAGAAGAGAGGTAGGAGCCCCTTAATTGTTTCACGGTCAGAGAAAGAAACTTAGGAAGGACCCATCCTAATGGATCCAGTTTTTAAAAGTGGAGGTGGGAGGTCTGTACCTTCAGGCTTGCAAGATTCTGTTAATGTAGCCTTACAATAAAGTAGAATTGGTTCTGTTCTGACCGAGGCTTCCTGAGAGCATGAAGCAAATTCCTTGTCCCGACAAAAAACCCTTTAATTAATTGACTGTGAATTCCACTCATTCACATCCAGCAAAGTCTTTCAAGGGAGGATTTACAGTCACAGACCTTATCTGGCTTGGAGAGCTGCCAGGCCGATATCTGCAAAACTTGGCAAGGAGTCTCGAAGAGTCACAAACCAATTAAGCGAACTAATTGCTTCCTGCAACTCCCCTCCCCCTCGTCTTTTATTTCCTCTGGGAGGGGCCATTCATTGTCCACCTGTGGCCTTACTCCCAAATCGAACCCTGTTCTTTAGCTGTTCCCTTTGTCTGGCAACTCTGCGCATGCTTACACTGGGAACAGGCTCCAGCTGTTCGTCTGCCTCACTGATGTCTGCTTCTGAAGGCATCTGATAACTGGCATACGGCTCTGGCCCCCTCTCTGCCTCTGACACAGAGCCCTCATCAGGGCCTTCCCCAGACTCCAGGACTGGCCCATGTTCCTTCCCAACTTCCTCACTGTCCGAATTTGCTGCCAGCTCTTCTGGCCGCTGGTGGGCCACAACAGGTTCATCATGTCATGTCTCCTGTCTGGTTTACCTGGGAGGGTGGACAAATGACCATCCAGCTTCTCTTTGGGTATTTCCAGCAAAGAAGGTTTTGCCACCTTCTGAAGAACACTGTTCCCCGGCTGAAGAGCTCTTGCTGTTTAAACTCTTCCTTGATACTTAATTGCCTGCCCATTCTACCTAATCACAATCTTACTAATTTGATTTCGGTTTGTTTGTTTTTTAAATAAATCAATGGGAACCTAACATATGACAACCCCAGGTGAAGGGTGTAACTCCATTATTTACAAGAAAAGGTGCCCTTGTGGTAGGAGAGGGTACCTGAGAGCTATACAATACAATAATACAATACAATAGTAGAGTTGGAAGGGACCTTGGAGGTCTTCTAGTCCAACCCCTGCCTAGGCAGGAAACCCTATACCGTTTCAGACAGATGGCTATCCAACATCTTCTTAAAGACTTCCAGTGTTGGGGCATTCACAATTTCTGGAGGCAAGCTGTTCCACTGATTCATTGTTCTAACTGTCAGGAAGTTTCTCCTCAGTTCTAAGTTGCTTCTCTCCTTGATGAGTTTCCACCCATTGCTTCTTGTTCTACCCTCAGGTGCCTCGGAGAATAGTTTGACTCCCTCTTCTTTGTGGCAACCCCTGAGATACTGGAACACTGCTATCATGTCTCCCCTAGTCCTTCTTTCTCTTAAGCTAGACATACCCAGTTCCTGCAACCGTTCTTCATATGTTTTAGTCTCCAGTCCCCTAATCATCTTTGTTGCTCTTCTCTGCACTCTATCATCCTTCAAACTCTAACCCATATGCTAGGACTGTTTCGATTCCAGCTTTGTTTCTACCAATTCATTCCAAATACCTACCAGAACGTGAAAAGCGTGACTGTGGATTCCAGAATGCAAGGAGTTCCTATCTGCTCTCTACAGCTAGTCTTTGACTTATGATCACAATGGAGCCCAACAATTCCGGGGCTATGCGAGACTGTGGTTGAGCTTTGCCCCATTTTACGATTTTTCTTGCCACAGTTGGCAAGTTGTTAAGTTAGCAGACGTGGCGGTCGTTAAGTGAATCTGGCTTCCCCATCCACTTTGCTGGTCAGAAGGTGACCAAAAGTTATCACCTGACCCCAGGGCACTGCGACCCTCATAAATATGAACCAGTTGCCAAAACATCCCGATTTGGATCACCTGACTCTGGGGATGCTACAATAGGAGTAAGTGTGAAAAATGGACACAAGTCACCATTGTAACTTCCAACAGTCACTAAAGCAAATGGTTGTAAGTCAAGAACTGCCTTTAACATATTCCATTCTCATCACCATCCTGGAGTAGCAGCTAACATTTTCTCGTTTTCCTAGACCAGGGGTGTCCAAACTTGGGAACTTTAAGACTTGTGGACTTCAACTCCCAGAATTCCCCAGCCAGCCATGCTGGCTGGGGAATTCTGGGAGTTGAAGTCCACAAGTCTTAAAGTTCCCAAGTTTGGACACCCCTGTCCTAGACCCTTTACCTGTATCCTATTACTGGGAACTGTTAAGTGCAGGGAACTCAGCATGTAGGTGATTACAATAAAGCCACAGTCGAGAAATCCAACGCTATCAGTATTCTATTTCACTGTTCTATTTCACGGCAAGTATCATGCATAATTTGCAGACTCTAGGATTATCTACAGGGTTGATAATTGGCCTGTCTCATATGACATAATGGCTGATTCTAAGAAGAGTCCACAAATGTCAGCTAAAAGCCCCTTTGATTTCATGATCATTTCCAAGACCAGCAAGAACCATGAGTCCAGTTTGACCTGAAATTCATTTAAAGATTTCATGTCTTCATTTAAAAGGCCTTCTTATGGAAATATATATATAATTCCCCTTGAATATATATGCTAGTTATTCCCGACTCTAGGGGGCGGTGCTCATCTCCATTTCAAAGCCGAAGAGACAGCGCTGTCCAAACAGGTCTCCGTGGTCATGTGGCTGGCATGACTAAACACCAAAGGCGCATGGAACACTGTTACCTTCCCACCAAAGGTGGTTCCTATTTTTCTACTTGCCTTTTTACATGCTTTCGAACTGCTAAATTGGCAGAAGTTGGGACAAGTAACGGGAGTTCACACCGTTACGTGGCGCTAGGGATTTGAACCGCTGAGCTGCCGACCTTTCTGATCGACAAGCTCAGCGTCTTAGTCACTGAGCCACCGCGTCCCATGAAATATATAGAGATAAGCAAAAAAAAAAAAAAAAAAAAAACATTCCCCTTAGCATCCATTTTCTTTATTTTCTTTGAGTGCCTTTGAAAAAGTTTTCAAATGTTGCCCAAATAGTTGAGGAATGTTGTCTTATTTATGGAGAGGCAATTTATGGAGAGAGGTCACAACAAATAATGGGCACTACAAAGTCTCTGATACTTTTTCTATTAAATGCAATCATGGTAGATCAGATTAAAGGACTGTCTGGTTCTACAGAAAACAACCTTCAGAAAACCAACAAAAAGAGACGAAAAGCCATGGCTACACTTGAACTTTGCTAATTAAAATTGAAAATTATGTTGTCCCAGAACACTTTGACATCTGTGTGACTAGCTATATCTGGAGCAAACTAATTCTCTTCCATGAAAGATTGCCTAACCTTTACTAAAAAGCTCATCCAACCCCCGGCTATCACCGTATTCTTTAGCAGTGATTAAAAACTTTCACCTATTATTTATTTAGACAGTTTTATTATTTTCTTCCTCGCTCAATTTCTGTACACAAACAGTACCTTTCGTTACAGAACACTCTGTTCCTCACACAAAGAGAAAGAGACAGAGAGAGAGAGAGAGAGAGAGAGAGAGAGAGAGAGAGAGAGAGAGAGACCTTGCTATAAACTACATTTGTTCACCTTCAGTTCTTACAATCATTGCCATGTATGCAGGAGACGAAAGTGCAAGCGCGCAGGGGATCGTGCGTGCGTGCCTCCTGTGCCCTGTTTTTGGTCCCAGGAGACTGCAGGGAGGCCAGCGGGTGGGTGGGGGAGGGCGGGGGTGGGAAGAGTGCAAGGGGGGGTCACACGTGCATGCGCAGAGGGCAGGGTACGTGTGGGGTGTGTCAGACGTGCATTGCATTATGGGTGTGGGCACGTGCCCGCACGCTTTCGGCACACGAAGACAAAAAGGTTAGCCATCACTGGATTAAGAGATGTGAACTCCAATGCATCCCGTTTTGAGGAAAGGAACAGGAAATTAGAATTGTAGAATTGAAAGGATATTTACAGCTGCTGAAGTAACCAGCTTGACTTTACACTCTAAGGCCCACAGAATTAGAAGGCAATCGTTGCTAATCACTCTACGGTTTTTCTTTACTAAAATCAGATTGTCGTATTGGGAATATGACACTTTTTCACAAGTTTTCAAGTGGAGTCCCCCAGATTTAGCACTGGCCTCTGAGTTATACATAATAAATGTAAATATACACAAATACACACAAACACACGTGGTATATATAAATATAAATAGAAGAAGTCAGGTTCAATAGACAGTCAGGCACTATACCCAATTTACTTATATATATTATATTAAATTTCCAATTGGTTAATACTTCCTTTTAACACTTCCTTGTATGTTTGAAGCATGAGCTTTGAACATTACTTAGTGCAGTAGCATTTTCACTGGGAAAAAAAATGATAAAAGTGATCTAATCATTAATGATTAGCATTTGTGATCTGACTTTTGGCGGTCTCTCTCTCTCTCTCTCTCTCTGTGTTTGTGTGTGTGCATAAAATACACATACATATAGAGACAGACATATTTTAATACTGTTTTTAATAGCTTTATGATGTTTGCAGTTTTAAATTCTATTGTATATTGTTCAGGGATATTTTACCCTAGAAAACGGCCCTTAACCCCTTCTAAAAAACATAAGCTATAGACATTTTATTTATTGGAAGTTCTTCTGGGTTTCTTTTTTTTTTACAATATACATGCCCAATAGCTATGTACAGACTGGGGGGAAGGCTTTAGATTTTTAGACCACTTCCTTAGCCACTTAATCTCCCACAAATCTCATCTGCATGAATTATTGGAGAATCCTTGAGTTTACACAAAGATTCTTAGTTACAAAGCAAGAGGACATCTGGCTACTACTATGAACATATAACATTTTTGGAAAAACCCCAGCTGTTTAGCATTCCTCTGAAACAAAGCAACCTTTGCATCTCAAGCTCATTTTATATATCTTTATACCTGACAAACCCTACAGTAATTCTTCCAGCTATTATTTAGAACCTTTTAACCTGAGCATGACAGAACATTCGCTACTATCTAGTAAAGCAACAGTGAGCATAATGTCACTTCTGAAGCTCAGAAGAAGCCCTTTAAGTAAATTTACTGGGTGTTTCCATTAACTGAATAATTCTTAATTCCCTCAAAGCTGTGAAACATTGATCTAAATGTAATGACGTGTTTAAGGTAAAGGTTTCCCTCGTGCGTGCTAGTTATTCCTGACTCATCTGTGTTTCAAAGCCAAAGAGCCAACGCTATCTGAAGATGTCTCCGTGGTCATGTGGCCGGCATGACTAAATGCCAAAGGCACACGGAACGCTGTTACCTTCCCACCAAAGGTGGTTCCTGTTTTTCTACTTGCATTTTTACATGCTTTCGAACTGCTAGGTTGGCAGAAGCTGGGGCAAGTAATGGGAGCTCACTCCCGTAGGCGGTGCTAGGGATTCGAACCGCCAAACTGCCGACCTTTCTGATTGACAAGCTCAGCGTCTTAGCCACTACGCGTTTATGACCATGCAATACACTGGATCTGAAAGCAAAACAGATGTTTGGAGCGGTACAGAGGTGTGAACATAACAACTATCTGCAACCTCTTAAACCATGTCTGATTTGTTTAGGAAAAAGGCAACAGTTAGGAATTCCTGTGGGATTCCCAAGAAACATTTCTAGCTTCTCATCCCAAACATTACACATCCCAGACCCTTACCTAAACTTCCGTGCAGGTGGCTTTTTGGAATACATTGCAAATAAGAAGTCCAAATATTATGGTTTACATGTTTATTAAACCTAAAGTTGGTTTTAAAAAAGAGTGGTCAAGAAGAAGAGAAAAAAAGAAAACAATTATCAACCAGTTATAACAATAGTAGAGTTGGAAGGGACCTTGGAAGTTTTCTAGTCCAACGCCACCCCTCTCAAAGAGGAGACCATATACCATTTTGGACAAATGGCTGTCCAATTTCTTCTTTAAAAAAAACTCCCGGCACAAGATGGAACAGCCACAAATTCTGGAGGCAAGTCATTCCACTGATGAATTGTCCTCCCTATCAGGAAATTTCTCCTTAGTTCTAGATTGGATCTCTCTTTGATTAGTTTCCATCCATTGCTTCGTGTCCTGCCTTCAGGTGCTTTGGAGAATAGATTGACCCCCCCCCCTTCTTTGTGGCAGTCCCTGAGATATTGGAAGACTGCTATCATGCCACACACACACACACCCAGCCCTTCTTTTCATTAAAATCTCTTGCTCCAGATGTGAAACTTCTCCTCTCCTCTTTATAGACCACTGTTGCCAACTAGCATTATGAAACAGCTGCCAGAGAGTCACCAGAGAGGTCTGCTTTGGTGGCCCTAACCAAGGCAAGAGTTTATCAAGCTGTGTGTTTAACTCCCTCTGTAATGGAGACATTTGTAGGACATTAAAATGAAGGCTTTCTATAAGGAACTCTTTCTGCTGCCATTACTACTGGGATATCTTGTCTGAAAGTGTTCTGCTAAAGAGGCACTATGAAATTGGGACAAGCCTACATTTCCTGCTAGCAAAATGCCATCCAACTATTTAGAATAGTTGGTTAATTATCCCCTTTTATAGGGATATTCTCATTTCCCTCACAGCACCAATCAAAGGAACAAGCGCATTAGAAAATCACAGCTTTCTTCTGCTTGGGACTCGTTCCAGAGCGGTAGCAACAGACAACTTACAACTAATTAATTGGAGTAAGACACTACCCACACAATATGAAATTCAGGGCTCATTCCATTTTTATCTTAAGCATCAGCTCCTCACCACAATGCTGACACATGCTGAGCATTGAGTTTTCTTCATTTCCAAGAATCTTACAGCTTGTAGCAGAGTGATACTTTTACAACAAGGAACCCTCACAGAATTATATTGGCCAGCCCATACTGAAATTAAGCAATATATCTGCAAAGGGCCCAAATAAATCAATAAAAGATCAAGAGTCGTGTTTCTGCGGTACAGAATGGGAAGAAGAGTTGCAGAGCAATCCACTTAAGTCTGTTGCAATGACTTAGCCTTGCATCTCGCTACACTCACAGGTAGGTAATGAAGTAACTGGAAAGCCTGAAATACATGTATATTGCATTAAGTCAGGGACTGACTTATGTATTGTGCATTAGCCCCGAGTCCAGTCCAAAGGTTGATGTGACTTTTTAAATAGATGCCTCCCAAGGGATTCATTCAGATATCTCACTGACTTTGCAGATGGCTAATAATAAATTCATTCTGTGGTATTTAGCTGACATCACCCTTACAAGGGTCTAACATGAGGCAATCCTATGAATGAAATTTATGAGGGCGTATGCATGAATTGGGTGGAGGGATTAGATAATGTTCTGCATATATGTCTGCATATGAGAAGACTTCTACCGGAAATGATCTCTAGCAACTCACAAGCGTGGGACAAAGGTAACAACCACTCCCACTCTGCGTTCCCAGCATCTATTATTCAAAATAAAGGATCCCTAAAACTAAGACATTTAGCAGCTATTATCCATGAATCTGCCTAATTTAATGAAAAGAATAGGATTTCCTGCTTGAGCAGGGGGTTGGATAGAAGACCACCAAGGTCCCTTCCAACTGTTATTCTGTTAATTGCTTTTCAAATAATTGATAATGCTAGCCATCACTACATTTTGTGATAACTATATGGTCTGTTTTGAAGCTATTATCTCTTCAGTTTCAGGAAGTATCCCAATTTCCAGGTTTATTATATAATTAAGATAAAATTGCATGTTATAATAAAATATATGCATTGGGTAAGCGTTACTATCTTTGACTATGTTGAACATTTTGCTGAAGAACCAAGATGAAAATCCAATAAAGGATAATATTTGTAGCTCAGGGTTGAAATGAGGGGTCCTTGGTGCTTGTTTTCTTGCAGCTGTTTCATTACCCAAAATAGGTAACATCATCAATGCACGAAAACAACCAAGCTCAGAGAGCACCAAGGACCTCCCCCCCCCCCCAAGTTGAAAATAATGGATATGAAATGTGCTCAAATCAGCACCCAGCTGGATTGCTAAAATCCAAAACATTTAAGAGGAAGGAAAATTAGAAACAGCAGATGAAGAAAATTAAACTAATTAAGCTTTGCAATCCTGAGAGGTGTCACTGAGACAAACTTCACACCAAAGAGACTGCACAAACCTAATAACCGAAGAGAAATGTTTCATAACATGCTAAATGCACAGAGTTTTCCGATGGGAATGGCATGGTTGAGAGAGCCTTAATTCTATTGCATTGCACCTCTGTACAAACACTTTGAAACAGAGAGACGAGGTTGCAAGCCAACTGCTTCATCTCATCTCAATAGCATACTCAATTGAAGCACCTCAACTTTCTCATGCTTGGGAAAAAAGTAATCAATGTTACTTTATTGGCAATGCCCTCCACGCATTTCTTCACATCAGGTAATGAATTTGGAGATTCTAATTGGGCAAGAATCATGATGCCTATCGCCAGCAAGTTAATGGGGCTTCCATTCTGTGCATAGGATTAATCTTAACCAAGAAGTGGCAAACATTGAGCAATAAATAGGATAGGATATGGCCTTAAGGGCTTTGCATTTCAAAATCCTTGTTGATTATGTGTGCAATTACTCTTTATCGCCGCTAGAGAGTTTTCTTTGAGGTATTGACAAATCCATTAGAAGAACTCAAAAAATAATTATCTGAAGCCCAATCCTCTTGAAGATGCTCAGATTGGTAAAATTAGTTGACAGGTCTTTATCACTGGCAGTTGTTTCTGGAACTGGCACCTGAGCGCAGGTCCTCCATCCATTCCTACTATTCTCATAATGAGGCTGCAACAGCTTCAAGGAAAAACCAATCCCTGCCATCTTATAATCAGGAGGGCCTGTTGCAAGACAAGGGTACACAATTGTCCGCCTGCTGACACTACACACAGGATTGGCTTTGGGAAAGCATATGAGTGCAAATCAGCCACAAGGCGAGTCTAGTTGAATATGTACCGTATTTTTCAGAGTATAAGATGCACCAAGGTTTTGAAGGGGCAACTTTTTTAAAAAAAGTAGGTAGGTAGATAGAGAGGGAGAGGGAGATAAATACAGTAAGTAGGTAGGGAGAGAGAGAGAGAGAGTCGGTAGGTAGGTAGATAGAGGGATAGCGAGAGAGAGAAATACAGTAGGTAGGTAGGAAGAGAGAGAGAGTAGATAGGTAGGTAGATAGAGGGATAGAGAGAGAGAGAGAGAAAGAGAGAGAAAATACAGTAGGTAGGTAGGGAGAGGAATAGAGAGAAATGCATTAGGTAGGTAGGGAGAGAGAGAGAGAGTAGGTAGGTAGGTAGATGTTTCCAGGTGTATTTATCCATGTGCTGGAGAAGGAAATCACTGACAACACCTAAGGCTTTGTTTCTGCTGGCACAGCACTTGATCAATCTAATTCTCATCAATCACTCTAACTAAAGAGCTTTCTGAAAGGGAAAAAAAAGTTTTTGCACTCTGCAAACCCCTCCAAAACGGCCTGTTTTTCACGAAAATGGGCCCGGTTTTTTTTTTCAAATAAAAGGCATGACTAGCCTTGGGGGGCTTGCAGTGCTCCTCGGGAGGGGGGGGCAAAAAAGAGCAAAAACCAAGGCCAAAGCAAATGAGTCGACAGAAATAAAGGCTCTGTTTCCAGATGTTTCCTTTTCCAGATACAAGGAATGGAAAGGGGATATGAGAAAAAAAATAGGGCATACTAATTTAGCACCCCCTTGGCTCCCATCTACGTCTGAAAACAGAAGGGGAATTTTTTTTTTCTTTTACAAGTACTGACCCAACCTATCAATATCGGTTATCTAGCATAGCTCAATATGCAGGGGCAATATATATTCAGGGGTGGGCTGCAGGGGTTGGAGAGAACCTCTAACTAACATTTTATGCAGTTAGGAGAACTCCCAAATCCCACTCCTGGCTGGCTTTGCCCATCCCACCCTGCCCCTCCCAAGAGTCCCCACGTGCCCCATTTTGGATGTAGGTAAGTGCACAGAGGCTTGGGGAGGGCGAAAGACGGTCCTACCGGAAGTTTGGGAAGGCCAGAAACGGCTCCATTTCTGGCTTCCAGAGGCTTGGGAAGGCCGTTTTTACCCTTCCGGAGGCTCGAGGAAAGCCTCCGGAGCCCAGGGAGAGGAAAAAACATGCCCCCCCCCCAGTGGTGCAGGAGGCCGACTAGGCAATGGCCACGCCCACCCAGCAACTGGGCAGAGAACCCCTTGCTAACGTTTTTGAAGCCCACCCCTGTATATATAGATATATTTTCACAAGACCAGACATGGGGGATAAATAAGTAAGCCTTTTCAAATCATGTGCCTTCCAGGTGCATTAGAACCACAATTTCCAGATTTTCCAGTCTCCTTGCCAAATGTTGCTGCAACCAGGAGATCCATGCTTGCAAGCTCAATATCTTGGGGTAGGAATAAGAAACAAGCAAGCCCTGGAAAATGGCATAACAACTGAAAATTGCCCCATCATGCCTAAAGCAACATCCCATCTGACTAACTGTAGCAATGCAGAACTTCAGCTGGAGGGTTTTCCCAGATCGGCTGCCTGAGATCCCGTCAAGGGAAGATACCAGAGGCTGAATTAAAAACCTTGTGCAGACAAAGCAAAAGGTTATTTACCACACTGCAACCTCTCTTCGGTTTAAGGAGAGTTTGCCCACGCAAGGTATCCTGTCCTCTTCCGTGTGATTTCCTTTCCGTTTAGCTTTTTCTACTGCGGACAGGAGAGTGAGAAAGATAAAGGTCTTTGCAAATCCTCCTTTTGAGGCTTCACAGGGCTCTAATTTGCCAGCTGCTCTGAGCAAGTGAGAAAACGCTTCGAGCTGTGTGAATATTTTACAACTCACTCCTGAGAAACACAGTGTAAGTCAAGAAAGGGCTTGTCCTCAGGGTAAAGATATTCCAAGGATAGATTTGGCATCTAGAATTCGTTAGCTGGTTCTGTTTTGGAAGAAATCTCAGAAGAATTGCACCACTTTTAAGAAAGTCCAAGTAAACTATATCATGGCATTCCTCTGGTCCACTAATTTTGTCACATTATCAAAGAATGCAATAAGATGCTAGACTAATCTTATTGCATTCTTTGATAATGTGACAAAATTAGTGGATCAGAGGAATGCTGTTGATATAGTTTACTTGGACTTCAGTAAGGCATTTGATAAAGTAGACCATAGCCTACTACTAGATAAAGTAGAATAATGTGGGTTAGACAGCATCACCACCAGATGGATTCGTAACTGGCTGACCAACCACACTCAACATGTAGTCCTCAATGGAACTGCATCTACATGGAGGGAAGTATGCAGTGGAGTACCCCAAGGCTCTGTTTTAGGCCCAGTACTCTTCAACATCTTCATCATTGATTTGGATGAGGGAATAAATGGGGAACTCATCAAATTTGCAGATGACACCAAGCTGGCAGGAATAGCCAACACTCCAGAAGATAGGCTTAAGATACAGAAGGATCTTGACAAACTTGAACATTGGGCACTATCTAATAAAATAAAATTCAGTGGTGAAAAGAGTAAGGTTCTACATTTAGGCAAAAAAAATGAAATACACAGGTACAATATAGGTGGTACCTTGCTCAACAGTAGTAACTGTGAAAGAGATCTTGGAGTCCTAGTGGACAACCATTTAAATAGGAGCCAGCAGTGTGCAGCAGCTGCCAAAAAAGCCAACACAGTTCTAGGCTGCATCAACAGAAGGATAGAATCAAGATCACATGAAGTGTTAATACCACTTTATAATGCCTTGGTAAGGCCACACTTGGAATACTGCATTCAGTTTTGGTCACCACGATGTAGAAAAGATGTGGAGACTCTAGAAAGAGTGCAGAGAAAGGCAACAAAGATGATTAGGGGACTGGAGACTAAAACATATGAAGAACGGTTGCAGGAACTGGGTATGTTTAGCTTAAGAGAAAGAAGGACTAGGGGAGACATGATAGCAGTGTTCCAATATCTCAGGGGTTGCCACAAAGAAGAGGGAGTCAAACTATTCTCCAAGGCACCTGAGGGTAGAACAAGAAGCAATGGGTGGAAACTAATCAAGGAGAGAAGCAACTTAGAACTGAGGAGAAATTTTCTGACAGAACAATTAATCAGTGGAACAGCTTGCCTCCAGAAGTTGTGAATGCCCCAACACTGGAAGTCTTTAAGAAGATGTTGGATAGCCATTTGTCTGAAACTATATAGGGTTTCCTGCCTAGGCAGGGGGTTGGAGTAGAAGACCTCCAAGGTCCCTTCCAACTCTGCTATTGTATTGTATTGTATTGTATTGTATTGTATTGTATTGTATTAAGTTTCTGATTTGGTCAGAACTGGATCACAAGATTTGGAGAAATACTATTAAGTGCTTCTTTGAATTAGAGAATCAACCAAGAAAAAAGCAGAGATATAACCAGTTACCAAATCTGCTGCATCTAGATATATATCTTTATGAGCCAACTCAAGATAGCGTAGCAGGGTGCAAGTGGTCAGGTTTTCACCATCTTATTTGACCCTTACCCACTATTCCACACTGGCATTCTCACAACAGCATTTTTCATCTTGAGTTGGCCTAATAAAGTTCCTATGTTGCACAGAGAGTTTGCTTTACGTATGAAATGTTAATGCACAACAGTTGCGTTTCTACAGCCAATTCCAAGCAACTATGATTGAGCTCCCACAACATGTTAAGCCAAAACCTAATAAACCATGTTTGTGTTGTGTATTAATACTATGTACCTCAAGAGAGAGAGAGATAAACCCAGACGCTGTTTGAAAAAAGGATTTTGCAGCTAACCTATCTAGTCTATCATCTTGCCCAATGGCAGAGACAATTTTTCTGCTTTGCTGCAATGCCAGAAACCATGGAGAAGGAGAAATCTCCTTATGAAACTGAAAGGTTAAAAAGAAGTGATAAGGTTGTGTAGCCAATGCACTTAGAGGGCAACAGATACACATACACACACACACACACACACACACACACACACACGGCATGTATTTGAGTCAGTGTTGATTCCTTGGAACGGTCTACACAAGTTTCTGCGGTTTTCTTGACAAGATTTTGGAAGTGGTTTAACATACCCTTCTTCCTAGAGCTGAGAAAAAAGGACTGGCCCAAACTCAACCAGCTGGCTTCATGCCCCAGGTGGAACTAAAACTCAGTCTCCTGGGTTCTAGCTTTAATCACTACACCAAACTCTCGTACCCATACACATTAATGGGCAAAATTGTGATCATTGGCCACACATTTCTGCTGTCTTCAAGGTGACTCCAATAGATTGCTTCTTGGGAGAATAAAATGAGGTACCCAGCCTGTGCCATCCATAAAGCAGTCTTCTTTAAGGTACATTGGATTTAAATATCCAGAAATCTTTGCTAGCCTATGCTGGTTGAGCATTTGGGAACATACACTTGCAGGGTGCCCAATGGGGAAAGGCTTATGCAAAAGGAATGGGAAATCAGGCATACTGTAATTCAGATATACCATATTAAAAGGTTGAAGGTTAAAAACCAACATGTTTTTCACCAGATCTTGATCGATTCTTATCATCTACCAAATGGGTTGGACTTGAATTTGCAATTAGTACAAAATACAAAGGCACCAAATTATATTTTAAACACTCCTAAGTAAGGGATCCTTGGTGCTCTCTGAGCTTGGTTATCTTTTTGCAGACATTTCATTATCCAAACTAGTTAACATCAGCACTGATGATGTTCCCTAGTTTGGCAATGAAACATCTGCAAGAAAACAACCGAGCTCAGAGAGCATCAAGGATCCTTCATTTCAACCCTGAGCTACAAATATTCTCCTTTATTGGTAGCATGTCCAAAATCCATCCAATTACAAATACAGCCATGTGTCAGACTGGAAATTAGTATAATTCATCAGATATTACTTCAATTTCTTCTGTCTTCATTCGCACCAGCTTCTTTCTCTGCTTCCAATTCCAAATATACAGAATAACTGAGTTGGAAGGGCCCTTGGAGATCTTCTACTCCAACGCCCTGCCCATGTATTCTCAGACAGCTAAATCAAAACAGTGGGTAGCATTCAGTTGTGGAATTCAATTTTTTTTTTACAACCGGTTCTGTGGGTGTGGCAGGGGAAGGATACTGCAAAATCTTCATTCCCACCCCACTCTGGGGCCAGTCAGAGGAGATATTTGCCGGTTCTCCGAACTACTCAAACTTCCCGCTACTGGTCCTCCAGAACCTGTCAGAACCTGCTGAATTTCACCCCTGGTAGCATTCATTTGAAAAGAGTATGGTTTCCTTCATCAGTGGAATCCCACAGACCAGGTGACCCTGTCTATTCAGCCGTCATTGCAAAACTGTTGTAGTTAAACAAAAGAAAAAGGGAAAACATGCAAGAAGGAAAAGAGAGCAAAATAGCAAAGGAATTTCAATCTAATTTAGAGGGACTGATTACATTATGGAAACCCACAGCTGAAATCTTTAGGTCTAGATATCTGACATCTAACAAACTTTGCATTGTGTATGGCAAAATGATGGATCACGTGTATCTAAAGAGTGGTGGATGGAGATCCCTCGTGGCGTGCATTTGCCGATGGGTCAGAAATCCCTTATCCATCTATTACATTACAATTGTGTCAGTGATGGAAAACTTGTAATCACTCCAAGGATTGTTGGGGGAGATGGAAAAAGGGGGGAAATGAATTAAGGCCACAAGGAAGAAAGAGGAGTGACGGTTAATTTATGCAATGCGTTTTTGTAGCGCTTTGAATCTGGGGAGAGCAAGCAGGACAAAACTGAAAACACTGCTTTAATGCGGGTTGAAGTTCAGCATGAAGTATTCAACCAATTGTTGGGGCTGCCAGGGGTTGCCTCTAAAACTCCTGAAATAATTCTTTCTTGGAAGCTCGGCACTTTCACCGGAAGAGAAGAACTCTGCTTGAGTAAATGATATTTGGCTGTGGAGACAGGCAATCTTCACTACAACAGGAACAACTTCCTCAAAGGTGAAGAATTTGGTTCTTTCTTTCCTATTGTTTTGACTTCTTGTTTTGTTGTGATATAAAGATATAAATACAGATGACATAGAGATAGAGATTTGTGGGGCTTAATCAATAAATCCTGGTTAAAATATGGCTTGGGGCTTCTTAGATGATCCTTATGTACCCTTGCATGCTACAGCTAACTTTGGCCCAAATGCATGTATTATGCTCAATGTTGGGACTGTTTATGGTGTACAGCAGCAATAACAATGGTATGATGCATTCACAAAGGTTCTTCTGTGTGGCAAGTATGTACTTCAATATTAAGCCTTACATAGCATTAATAACCTGCACAGCCCTTCGTCATAGTGAGTCAAACAACTAGTCCTTTACACTTAGCTTTCTGGGAGAGTCTTCCCTAAACTCATTCCTTTTGTTGGCCATGCTGAAAGGAGAATTATGGAAGTTGAAGCTGGAGATCAGTGGATCTGGAAGTCTTCAGCTTGGAGAACATTCATTACAGGATACAGGATACCAGAGTTGGAAGGGACCTTAGAGGTCTTCTCCTCCAATCTCCTGCTCAAGCAGGTGACCCCATATCATTCTGGACAAATGGCTGTCCAATCTCTTTTTCAAAACAACCTGATTTATTTATCATATTTAAGAACCACCAGCCTCCATCACCAAGTGAAACAATAAAATCAACCTTGGGCACCAACAGTCTTTCAGAATTTCTACACCATATTTTGGGGCAGGGAAAATGATAGTCAATTTCTCTGAGATTCATTCATTCACCCACTTTCTAAGGTTATCTCCCCACCAAGTAACCTGAAAAAGAGCAAAAAACACAGCAATTAAAAAAAAAAGCCATACTGAGGACAGACTCCGGTCCACATGATTAATGAGTTTACACCACATCCTGGCCTAATTTTGCAGGGAAGGAAGATGTGAGTAGGATGATGTGGCTCTTCTACTTTTAAGCTATGTCCTCAGAACTGCAGTCACGGCTCATGAACAATTAACATATCTCATAGGTAAGAGAGTCTCTAGAACAGTGTTTCTCAAATTCAGCCACTTTAAGAAGCATGAACTTCAACTCCCAGAATTCCCCAGCCAACCATGCTCGTGCCCGAGTTTGAGAAACACTGTTCTAAAATAAACCACATAAAATGTATGTAAATAAGTAAATAAATATGTCACAGTGCCATGATGAACTCTTCCAAAAAATCACTGAAAGTTGAATTAACATATCCTACTAAAACTCATCCAAACATCCCATTATCAAAGCAGGACAGAAAAATGACCCCGATTGTTGGGGGTTAGGGTATATAAGCAGTATCTATTCATCTATCTATCTATCTATCTATCTATCTATCTATCTATCTATCTATCTATCTATCTATCTATCTATCATCTATCTATCTATCTATCTATCTATCTATCTATCTATCTATCTATCTATCTATCTATATATCTCCCTTATTTTACTCAGTAAGTTACAGTTCATACAGTATCATAAGAATGCCTCCTAACTGCTCAGATGGAAAGCATTTTAGTTTTTTACTTATCTGCTTATGCTGTAGCTATTTGATTAACAAATACAAGCTTACAGGATTAAACAGATCTATTGAACAATCTATTTACCTTTTCTAAAGCCAGATTTCAGACAATAGATCAGTTTCTTCCTTCTTTATTCCTCACCCATAGAAGCAAAACCATTTCACATAGGAATGTTTATGAGTTTAAACATTTTCCAGTAATAATTCAATGCATGGCACAGGTAAACTCGTTAAATGATCTATACACAGGGATGGGGAAACCACAGTACATGGTTTCACAATGCAATAAAAAGGCACTGTGATTAGGTTCACGCCTTATGCTATGTATACAATTATGGTTTAATGTGAGTTTCCTTTATGTAACATTCTAAGACAGTGACTATGTCACGGGCTGTGACACCCTGTTCTAGTTTCTTCTAGCACACTTTGCAAATCTATGGGAAACTTGCCTATCATCCCCATGATTCAGTCTTTAACAATCACTCCAGCCAAATAGAAGCCATTCACGAGGTATTAACTTCCTTGTGGCCAGGATAATATATTATAAACGATCCCTTGGAAAAGTGAGAGAATGCTAATCATTCTTCCAGTTGGTTTCTTCTATGTTGCTTTGTTGGTAATATGTATATTTGGATTGGATCTGGACACCCCTCAGAACTTTTAGATTTTATACAAAACTACATTATAGGACAGGCCTCTCCAACCTCGGCAATTTTAAGACTTGTAGACTTCAACTCCTAAAATTCCCCAGGCAGCATGGCTGGCTGAGGAATTCTGGGAGTTGAAGTCCACAAGTCTTAAAGTTGCTAAGTTGGAAACTCCTGTTATAGGATCTTATGCAGATCCTGTCGAATATGAAATGTTTTAAAAAATCCAATTCTTCTTTAAAGGAAATGCAGTTGAATCAGTAATGGTTTCCTTTTATCTTTGCTATCGGTTTGCACCCTGGAGTGCACACTTGCTTTACTTGTGCATGGGGCTTCTGCGCATGCAAGAACCTTCTGTGCATGCACAGAGCATCTGTGATGACGTCTGGGTGGGTGGGCGGAGCCTCCCGCCACCACCGCTGCCGGTTCTCCTGAACCGGGGCGAACCGGCAGGATACCACCTTACATACCATTGGTGGTATGTAAAGCACAGCTGGGACTCCACAATAGTCTACATGGGACCCAGCATATGTAATTTAAAATTTACCATATACAATAAGTATAGTTAAGGGAATGCCTGTAAGGATTTACAATATGTGCCCTTGTGAAGAAAAGTGTCTTTAGTTCCTATCAGGAATTAAAATTTGTATTTCGTTCCTTCTCATAAAGAGTAATTGAGGGTGAGATTTTTTTTACAACTACATCCCTAGTTCAATGACAGCAGGAAAATAATGCAGACAATGGAGCTTTAGCCTGGTTTGAATATGCTTCTTGAAAGCATCTGCCATTAAACTTATTTGCAGGCATTTTAAGGGGCAAATTTGATTTCTGATCCATGCACCTGAGAAGATCAGAGGCAGGCAGCAGAAAGGGATCAGTTGCAGAAATTGGGCATGCCTAGTTTAATGAAAAAGAAGTATGTCTAAACAAATAATTTGCTAAACAAATAATTCCCTCAATACTGTCAAACTATTCACTAAGGCTGCATTACTATTACTATTAGTCTTCTCATCATTCCTAGCATCCATCTCCTCCCACTTATGACTGCAGGACTGCAACTCTGTTGCTTGCATCCTTACGATTTCTATTGACATTGTTTCCTGATTGCTTATTTGTACCCTGTGACTATCATTAAGTGTTGTACCTTATGATTCTCCACGAATGCATCTTGTCTTTTTATGTACACTGAGAGCATATGCACCAAAGACAAATTCCTTGTGTGTCCAATCACACTTGGCCAATAAAGAATTCTATTCTATTCTATGTCTAGTTTAATGAAAAGAAGGACGAGGAATGACATGATAGAAGTGTCCCAATATTTGAGGGGCTGCCACAAAGAAGCGGGAGTCAAGTTGTTCTTCAAAGCACCTGAGGCAGGGCAAGAAGCAATGGATGGAAACTAATTAAGGAGAGAAGCAACCTAGCACTAAAGAGAAATTTCCTGACAATTAGAACAATTTATCAGTGGAACGGCTTGCCTCCAGAAGTGCTCCAAAACCGGAGGTTTTTAAGAAAAGACTGGACTGAAACGGTATGGAGGTTTCCTGCTTGAGCAGGGGGTTGGATTAGAAGATCTTCAAGCTCCCTTCCACTTCTGTCATTCTGTTATCCACTCTTCTGTTGCTGGCACAGCCTGTCCAACAGCCGAAAGCATATATTATCCCTAGTCATGGACACCTGCTACTTTGAATAGCAAACACTGAATACTTCAGCGCTCTAAAGCTTTAGCCAAGGAAATGTCGTTCTGTACTGAATGGATATTTGGATATCCAGTTGGCCGAGTCAAAGGCAAATGACAACAGTGTGTATGGAGTGTTTGCATACACGGAAGAAGCCAGTAAATTACAGCTTCTCTTTCTATTTAAAAGGTTCTGCTTAAAACATGCTTCAGACTTGTCCACAATGTGTACTTTTCATGGGTCATAGGATGAAATGGGAAGAAACATCAAGATGGTACAAGTAGGCCTCAGAGTACCATCAGTTGCTTAGTGACCAATTGACTTTCCAACAGACTTCCCAAATTACCACCTGATTCTGGAATCCCAATGTCTCCCCCCCCTCCCGTTCCCATGGTCACATGACCATATTTCGGGTGCTCGGCAACCAGCCTTCATTTACGGCAGAGGTCTCCAAACTTGGCAACTATAAGACTTGTGGACTACAATTCCCAGAATTCTTCAGTCAGCAGGACTGGCTGAGGAATGCTGGGAGTTGAAGTCCACGAGTCTTAAAGTTGCCAAGTTTGGAGAGCCCTGATTTACGGTGTCTCAAAGGGGCTATTCAAGAGGCCAATGGACTTTCTTGGTTTTTTTCCTTGAAAAAATGTTTCGCCTCTCAACCAAGAGGCTTCTTCAGTTCTGGCTGAATGGTGCGGAGCGGAAGGATTTACAGGCTGTCCTCGGCTTGCAACAGTTCATTTAGTGACCGTTCAAAGTTACAACGGTGCTGAAAAAAGCGACGTATGACCATTTTTCACAGTTACAACCTTTGCAGCATCCCCAGGATCTTGGGATCAAAATGCAGATGCTTGGCAACTGACTTGTACTTATGACGGTTGCAGCGTCAGGTGATGCCCTTTTTGTGACCTTATGACAACCAAAGTCAATGGGGAAGCCAGATTTGCTTAACAGCCAGGTCACTAACTTATCGACTGCAGTGATTCCCTTAACAACTGTGGCAAGAAATGTTGTAAAATGGGACCAAACTCACTCAACAAGTTTTCACTTAACGACACAAATTTGTGTCTCTATTGTGGTCGTAAGTCGAGGACTACATGCATATTCTTTGCAGTCATGTGGTCTTTAGCTCTCTGAGAGTCATTGAGACCACTTGGGGGTTTATCAGTACTCTCGGTGTCATCAGAATCAGAGTGCAAATGGGTGTGGAACCGTCTTGGGCCTGCTGAAAAGGACTGTGTTATGGACAGGATCTATCCACCTACCTCCTGTCTACAACACCTATACACCATCTATCTCCTGTCCACAGCACCTATACACCATCTATCTCCTGTTTACAACACCTATACACCATCTATCTCCTGTCTACAACACCTATACACCATCTATCTCCTGTCCACAACACCTATATACCATCTATCTCCTGTCCACAGCACCTATACACCATCTATCTCCTGTTTACAACACCTATACACCACCTACCTCCTGTCTACAACACCTATACACCATCTATCTCCTGTCCACAGCACCTATACACCATCTATCTCCTGTTTACAACACCTATACACCATCTATCTCCTGTCTACAACACCTATACACCATCTATCTCCTGTCCACAACACCTATATACCATCTATCTCCTGTCCACAGCACCTATACACCATCTATCTCCTGTTTACAACACCTATACACCATCTATCTCCTGTCTACAACACCTATACACCATCTATCTCCTGTCCACAACACCTATATACCATCTATCTCCTGTCCACAGCACCTATACACCATCTATCTCCTGTTTACAACACCTATACACCATCTATCTCCAGTCTACAACACCTATACACCATCTATCTCCTGTCTACAACACCTATACACCATCTATCTCCTGTCTACAACACCTATACACCATCTATCTCCTGTCTACAACACCTATACACCATCTATCTCCTGTCTACAACACCTATACACCATCTATCTCCTGTCTACAACACCTATGCACCATCTATCTCCTGTCTATAACACCTATGCACCATCTATCTCCTGTCTGCAACACCTATACACCATCTATCTCCTGTCTATAACACCTATGCACCATCTATCTCCTGTCTGCAACACCTATACACCATCTATCTCCTGTCTATAACACCTATGTACCATATATCTCCTGTCTACAACACCTATGCACCATCTATCTCCTGTCTACAAAACCTATACACCATCTATCTCCTGTCTACAACGTAGTTGTTTGAGCAGGCCCAAGAAGACTCCACACCCATTTGCACACTGATTCAGGTACAGAGTAGGGACATGGTGGCTCAGTGGCTAAGACACTGAGCTTGTTGATCAGAAAGGTCGGCACTTCAGCGGTTCGAATCCCTAGTGTCGCATAATGGAGTAAGCTCCCGTTACTTGTCCCAGCTTCTGCCAACCTAGCAGTTTAAAAGTATGTAAAAATGCAAGTAGAAAAATAAGAACCACCTTTGGTGGGAAGGTAACAGCATTCCATGCGCCTTCGACATTTAGTCATTCCAACCACATGACCACAGAGACGTCTTTGGACAGCACTGGCTCTTTGGCTTTGAAACGGAGATGAGCATTGCCCCCTAGAGCCAGGAATGACTAGCACATACTGTATGTGCGAGAAGAACCTTTACCTTTACCTCAGGTACAGATAAACCCCCAAGTGATCTCAACGATTCTCAGAGAGATAACAACCAGGTGATTGATAAGAATATAAATCCTTCCATTCCCCACCATTCAGCCAGAATTGAAGAAGCTTCTTGGAAGAGAAGTGAAATGTTTTCAAGGAAAATAAATCAAGAAAGTCCTTCTGAACAGCCCTTTTGGGACAGCCATGACTTGGGTGGCCGAGAATTTCCATAGACGTTTATTTACAGTGCTTTGCAATGTCCTACAGAGTAAGATTTATGACCGTTTTGGAAGAAAGAATAAAGGTATTTACTTCCATGTTCCAGCAAATCCCCCCATAGTGAACAATGGGTATACTTAACAATCATTGTTTTGACTTAACAACCACTGCAAGAAAAGGTTGTAAAATTGGGTCTGTCACATGATGACACACTTTGTGACCATTATGCTTTATGACTATAATTGGCAGGCTCTGTTATGGATGTAAGTCGACTACCTATAGTACATATTAAGGGACATCTTCAGGACATCCATGGCAGAATAGAATAGGATAGAATATAATAGAAAAAGAAATAGTATAGTATAGTATCGTGTAGTATAGTATAGTATAGTATAGTATAGTATAGTATAGTATAGTATAGTATAGTATAGTATAGTATAGTATCGTATTGTATAGTATAGCCCCCCCCCAATTTTTACGGTCCGGTTTGCTCGGAGGGTGGTTTTAAGCACTCCGAAGGCTTCAGGGAAGCCTCCGGATGGTCCCTGAAGCCTCCGGAGGGCCTCTGGGGGGGCGGGGGAGGCTCTTTTCGCCCTCCCCAGGCTCCTATAAAGCCTCTGGAGCCTGGGGAAGGCGAAAAATAGCTTTTAAAAAGGTGAACTCAGCTGGCCAGCGTGCGCATGCATGCTGGCCAGCTGACAGGGCAGCGCCTCGCGTGCCCTGACAAATGGCTCCGCGTGCCGCTTGTGGCACGCGAGCCATAGGTTCGCCATCACTGGTATATAGCATATAGTATAGAATAGAATAGGAATAGGAATAGAATAGAATTCTTTATTGGCCAAGTGTGGTTGGACACACAAGAAATTTGACTTTGGTGTATATGTTTTCAGTGTACATCAGGAGAATAAAATACATTCATCAAGAATTTAATAAGTGTGCAATTCTTTTAAAGGCAGCCCTGCCTTTGCCTCCAAGTGCCACATGAACAGAGCCTGGGATAGGCGGAGAACTCCACAGAGACAAAAAAAAAATCATTAAGAAACAGAAAGGATTTGGAGACTTTGCAGCAAGTCTGTTTCCTTTTCCACTGTATTAAAACAACCTTTAAAAGCCAGAAGTAAAAGGAGCGTGGGATCTGTGATTCTGTCAATGGCAAGAGAGATTTTCCTCTCTCCGTCCCAAAGCCCAAACTATCGTGTCAATAAATCATCAACTTGTTAACACAGGTTTGGCAGAGAGAGACGATGGGAGCTGCAAAAATTTAAAATAAAAAGGTGGGGGGGGTCTGTCAGTGGTCCAGAGATTTAACTTACTCTGAGTAAGTTAAGAGTAAGAGTGGAGTTGAACTAAAAGGGCATTTCCAATTTTCAAGGTTGTAGATGTAAAAATACAAAGAAGCTGGCAAGGCCCTCTGCTCCCCTTAGGAGTTATTTGATGACTACACCAAAGCAAACAGCAGGTAACAACCGAACCTCTCTCGGTGCTTCCAAAGGGATATTTTCTTCCACAATGAAGTCCAGCAATTTTAGAGGGGAAAATGTGTTCCTGGCAAGCGAAAGCCGTGGCAGAAAAAAAGGGATGATTATCCCCAAAGATACTATTTCCTGGTGGCTTCACAAAAGGCATTTGTGGTTGTCTGTTGGAAAGCACAGCCCTCTTATAGATATACCATTTACTGCTCTGCCATCCAAGAGAAGGAAAGAGGCTAATGGGGACTAGATATTAGATTCTGAAGAAAATCCAAGGTTCAGACGCTGGAGAAACGTTGACCAGAGCAACCCAAGGAGACAGGGAAACAACCGTGTTTTTTTTTTCTCCACTACAATTACTATTAGTTTCTCTTGCATGCTTTTGAAAGATAGCTACAATTCCTCTTCCTTCCCTAGTTTTTTCTCTCCAAGAATCATAAACATATAGTCAGCTCAGGAGTGGGCTGCTGGGGGTTTGCAGGGGTTCGGGATAACCCCTAGTTAAGATTCTGTGCAGTTCGGAAAACCCCCAAATCCCAATCTTGGATGGCCCTGCCTGCCCTGCCCCTCCCAGGAGTCCCTCCGCAGCCCGTTTTGGATACAGGTAAGTGCAGGGCGCGCATGGAGGCTTGGGGAGGGCGAAAAACAGACCTACCGGAAGTTTGGGAAAGTCGGGAACGGGCCCGTTTATGGCCTCCAGAGGGCACCTGGAACTTGGAGAGGCCATTTTTGCCCTCCCGGAGGCTCAATGAAAGCCTCCGGAGCCCGGGGAGCGCAAAAATCCCCCCCCCACCATGGTGCAGGAAGTTGACTAGGCCACTCCCACCCTGGCACACCCACCCAGCAACCGGGCAGAGAACCCCTTGTTAAAATTTTTGAAGCCCACCCCTCAGTCAGCCGCACTCTCATTCAACGATGTTTGCTCGAGCCTGAATAACATTAAAATGGCATGCATGTCATAACAACATCATGTCATCATCAAAGGTTGGAAGTTAGCCCTTGCTTCACAATGTCCGGCCCTGCTTGCGTCATGCCTGGTCTATACAGGTATGTCATGACCTCTTGCCCTTTGGCCCCTTCTTGGCTCACTGCTGAAACCCATGCTCTCGTTTTCATTTCAGTGCAGCCCAGATCAGTTTCCTGTTTTCTGTTCGTTAAAGTTAACAGCCATGGGGGTACAAGAAACCGGCGAGAGATAAATAACCTTCTACAGAAACTGACCCGTTCTTCCACCTTGAATGAGTAAGCATTAATCCATCTGATCATCTAAATACAGGTAATCCTCTAATAGTTTGTTTCGTGACCCTTTTGAAGTTAACAATGGCACTGAAAGATCTGACTTCTGGCTGCTTTTCATACTTACGACGGTTGCAGCATCCCCGTGGTTCACATGATCAAAATTCAGATGCTTAGTTGCCATGTTCATGGGATCACTTTGTGACCTTCCGACAAGCAAAGTCAATGGGCTAGCCAGATTCGTGTAACAGCCAAGTTACTAACTGAACAACTGCAGTGATTCACTAAACAACGGTGGCGAGAAAGGTCGTTAACATGGGGCAGAACTCACCCGACAACTGTCTTGCTTAGCAACAGAAATGTTGGGCTCAATTGTGGTCGTAAGTCGAAGACCATCTGTATTGAATCATATTTTGAACTGAGCCTTCTCCATAATGGTGCTCAGGGCCTCTACTGCACTCCTCCCAAGGCCCTGTTTTTCATGCAAAAGGTCAGTGTCCTATAGTAGCTAAGGTCCTCGACCAGGACTGCCATGGTTTAAGACAGGGGTGTCAAACTCGATTTCATTGAAGGCCGCATCAGGGTTGTGTTTGACCTTGTGGGACTGGGTGGGTGGGCGTGGCCAGCTCAACGTCACTCATATCGGGAGCATTGGTGGTGGCCGAGCCTTCTGCCAGCGAAAATGGAGCTCGGGAGGGCCACATGAGGCCATCCCGGGTTCAATTTTCGCTGGCAGAGGGTTACAGGAGGCTGTCGCAGCTGAAAACAGAGTTCAGGAGAGCCACGTGCTGTCCTCCCGAGCTCCGTTTTTGCTGGCAGAGGCACCGCAAGCCGGTTCTTTGCTGTTTCCACGTCGGCCCCGTGAGCCAGATCTAAGCACCCTGCGGGCCTTGAGTTTGACACCCCTGGTAAGAGACAAATCATTTCTTACACATTATATCACTAGGTGTGAATTCTCTCTCAGCCCAACCAAAATTGTTGCTGTGATGGAACTTCAACAGAATGCTTTGCAGGCTACCCTTAACTCCTAAAGGCAGTGTTTCTCAACCTTGGTGACTTTAAGTCCTGTGATAATGTTTTTCACACACTCTTCTAGTCTGGCATCTACTTTAAACAGTTGGACAGTATAGCTGTTTCCACTCATATGTGATTCAGTGATAAACATTGGGGTTTGGGTGATGTTGGCTAAAAGCTAACTCAATTGGAGGCTGCTTTGGATAATAAGATGTCCACTACTTTCTATATTGATCTGCCACTAAGCTCCATGTTTTCGGATACCAATATATACTATACAACAGCACATAAACTATTAATATACGAAAAAGTCCATTCAACAAAAGCAACAACAAAAGTAAATGAAGCCCCAAACTCAGCAAGCCAACACATTTCTATTTGGCACCTGTTTTTCCAGAATTCCTTGAAAAGGTGATTTGTAGTTGCTTTCATTTTCTTTCAATTATCAGCACGATACCATCAGCTCCAATAAGTATCTGCAGCTTTATCTCCTGAAATTTATGAGTCGTGGGTTGGAATTGGGCGTCAATACCACTGGCTCTTGCCAAGATCCCTGCCCTGAAACAGTTTCTGGTGCCAGCTCTTGCTATCTTCTGGCCTTGCTCTTCCTTTGGGATGTCTGGCACATTGCCCCACTCCAGCCAATTGGGAGGGGGGAAGGAGGAAGAGAGGGAAGGAGGGAGGAAGGAAGAGGTAGGCAGTGGTGGGATTCAATTTTTTTTACTACTGGTTCTGTGGGTATGGCATGGTATGGCTTGGTGGGCATGGCAGGGGAAGGAGACTGTAAAATCTCCATTCTCCCCACTCCAGGGGACAGTTACTGCAAAATCCCCATTCCCTCCTGATCAGCTGGGATTTGGGAGGCAGAGAATATATGGGGGTGAGGCCAGTCAGAGGTGGTATTTGCCGGTTCTCCAAATTACTCAAAATTTCCGCTACCAGTTCTCCAGAACTGGTCAGAACCTGTTGAATACCACCTCGGGAGGGAGGGATGGAGGGGGAGAGAGAAAGGGAGAGAGAGCAGAGGGAAAGAGAGAGGAAGGGAAAAAAAGAGGGAAGAAGGGAGGGAGAGAGGGAGGCGGAGAAGAGAGGGAGGAAGAGAAAGGGTGGGAGAGGGGAAGAGAGGGGGAGGGAGAAGAGGGAGGGAGAGAAAGGGAGAGAGGGAGAGAGGAAGGCAGGGGGGAGGGAGGGAAGGAGGGAAAGGGAAGGAGAGGGAAAGGAGGAAAGGGAGGAGAGAGGGGGAGAGAGAGGGAGAGAAGAACATAATGACATTGTGTGCTCCGGGCCACACCTACATTTAATGGTAGCATTGAACCAATCAACAAAGACAAGCCAGCAGGAGCCATAGAGGGAAAATACCATGGCCATCTTGTATGTGAGAATCCCATCTCCCATTTTGCCACATACCACCAAGTCAGACAGATTGTCTTCTTAGTAAAAGTTTGGTAGGGCTACAAAGGTCATTTCAGCTGAATTTCTGAGAAGCGCTTAGTGTGAAAGAACTGTTAAAGCAAGGAAACGCTGTGGTCAATTTGGGCAAAATAACTGTTATTTAATTGCCTTGATTATGAGATCACTTTCACTGCATGGGCTGTTCTCTCCTTACAATCCATGTCACAGAGAAGACAATGCGGGCCCTTGTCCGCAACAGAGATATTCATGCCACCCTCCTCCCACAAAAGCTGCCGCAACACCTACCAAGATATCAGATATGCATCCCAATTTGGGATTTAAAGTTGCAACTGAATGCTTTCATTGTTGCGAAATCGTACACAAAAGCTTCAAGGGAAAGAAAAGAAAATGTATTTCTCAGGATCCTTGTGCAGAATTAGAGGAAATTATGAGCTTTTCCCAGAATCAAAATAATCCAAGCTTGTAGTTCATTTCGAGAAAAGAGGAAGGAGAGGGGGAATTTTATATATAAATATTAGCACGTATTTTAGTTGTTACGGCACCCAACTATGAGTCTTCGCTACGTGAAAATGTGAACAGATAAGTGTTTGTCAGTTTCGGGATTTTTTTGCCCTTCTTCTGAACACTTGGAAAAGGACAAAAAGATGCTTTCAGCAAAATTAATATAATCCTAGTATCCATTTTATTTTTATTTTTGTCATTCTTGCTGTGAGACCCATAGTTTGACATCGGGGGTGGGTTGCTGCCCATTTTACTACTGATTCGCAATCCGCCCGCACGCCAGATACGCGCTGTTCAATTTAAATTGTTCTTCGCGCATACGCAGAACAATTTACCGTGAACTGCGCACGAGCAGTCACTAAAAACCAAAATGGCAGCGGCCCAGCTGTGGCGAGGGAACCGGTTTGGGTGCGTGGCAGGCCTGGGTCGCTGCTGGTTCTGTGACCCAGGCCTGAATTCCGCTATCGGTTTGGCCGAACCAGGAGTAACCACCTCTGACATACCTGGAAGGTATCGGGTAATGGAAAATTAGATGTTGACTTTCCTTTTCTTTTTGTCTCCTCTTCAAAGCGCTAGCAATGATTTAATACATTCTTTGAATGGTTTAGAACCTTTATGAAAAATTGGCTTTTCTGTCCAGAGATTGCTTAATAAAATCCATCTCTGGGAGTCCTCTTGTGTGTCCCATCATTCCCTGTAATTGTATTTATGTAAAAGGAAGACAGCCCTCAATTTAAGATAAGTCTCCTAAAGGAAGATTAGAGAGAGCCTCCAGATATGTGTTCTGAACTTACTCAGCTTTTCTGTCTTGTCAACTAGGGTTGTTGACTCTGACTGTAGCCATCTGACTATAGCCAATCCTGGAAAAAAAATTCCTCCCTCAAATGTGTATACACGGAGGGAGGGAGGGAGGGAGACAGAGAGAGACAGAGATAATATGCAATCCCAGAGATTATACTTCGAAACAATGGAAAAATGCAGGACAAAGAAAAAAAGTAAAACACTGGAATTCATGACTAATTATTAGAATTCACCACATGAAAAAATTAGCTGCTTAGTTCAACCTTATTCCATATACTAAGATGGAAATTATGGATGGGATCTTGGGGGTATTTAACTGCTTTTTCCGTTCTGCCTGCAAAAATAAAAGATAATCCTTATTTACACAGAAAGCCTCCGTGGTTAATTGAGACTCACCAATGCAAAACTTGCCCTGGACACATGAATAGTAAGTAGTAAGAGGTGAGCAAAGCTTCTATACTGGTCTTCAGCCCTCTTGAAGCTACAACTTCTCTTTCTGCTACTTAAAGCTTCTCTTTCTATGACCTCCTTTTCAACGGTTTGCTTTCATTACCCTAATTGTAGCTCCTTGCCAGCTTTAAACACTATGTTCCTAGAACTACAGAGAAACTTCCTGACAGCGAGAACAATCCATCAGTGGAATGGCTTGCCTTCAGAAGTGGTGGCCATGGAGGTTTTAAGAAGAGACTGGAGAGCTGCTTCTTTGAAATCGTATCAGGACTCCTGCATGAGCAGGGGGTTATAATAGAAGATCTCCAAAACCCCTTTCAATTCTGTTATTCTGTTTGATTCTTCTGTTATTTTTTCTATGATCACAATCAAGCCCAAAGAAAGTCTGGAGCGCGCGCATGGTGCCAAAAAGGGAGCGCTTTGTGCCCATGCTTATCTGGGACGCGACCCGGAAGAGGAGCTGCCCAGGGGTCATGCGCATGCCAGAAAATGAACTTCCGGTTTCTGGCACGCCAGCAAGTCTTCCAGTTACTGCTGCACATGCCGATCAGCTGGCTGACACGCATGCTCATGCCGGAAAACAAAAGACCAGCTCTTCCAGTTTTCGCCATTGCCACACACACAAAGGCCAACTGATCATCACGTGCATAAGTACGCCAAAAACCCGGAAGAGGAACGGGCGACGCCATGCATGCCAGGCAACATGGCTCCATGTGCCACTATGGGCACCCGTGCCATAGGTTCACTGGCACGGGTATAGGTTCTCCAGATATGGGCAGGGGGTTGGAATAGAAGGCCTCCAAATTCCCTTCCCACCCTATTATTCTATGTTCTGTGTTCTAATTATTAATATTCTTTGTGAACAATTGGACTGCGCTGTTTCTACTGGAAGCGAAGGAGAAATTCTCTTCTTGAATTTCCCTTGGCTCTGCAACTCACTTTCAGGAGAACATCTCACAATTGACCTCCTGAAGACCTTATGTTTTAAGGAAAGCTTTTAAAATATAAATTTCTCTAGTTTTCTGCGTATCATTTTAGACCTGCTGCAGTGTGTGGATTTGGCTTTTTATGCTAAGTTCTAAACTGGGAGAATTGTTGACCTGCTTGGAAATTAACCATACTTTACTAGGCTGTTGTGGGGGGAAATGGAAGAAAAAGACCACTAGCTGTGTCACTTTGAGCTCCTATTACAAAAGGTAGGATGTATATTTAATAAACAAGCTCTTTGGAGAAAGGTAATTTAATATAAATAAGCTTAATGTTGTACATGGAAAATTTAAATATCTGTGACTAACCTCATGTGCGGGTTTTGTCATGCACTCCAGCAGAACAACACACAGAACAATTCACAACATTGTTTTACATTTGTGGAAAATCAAAATGACTGCTTATCATTATTATTATTATTATTTCATTCCAACTTTCCAATTTTCTATGCCTACTTTTTTTCACTCAAGGGATGTCATTGAATCATTTAGTTTCCTATCTATGTTCCAAAGTGGATGAGATAATAGTTCAAAAATAGTTTATCCTCTTAGCATTGTCAAACGTGAGAAGATGTCATGACCCATTCCACCCAAAGCAGTGTTTCTCAACCTTGGCGACTTTAAGTTCTGTGGACTTCAACTCCCAGAATTCCCTATTCTGGCTGGGGGATTCTGGGAGTTGAAGTCCACATGACTTTAAAGCCGCCAAGGTGGAGAAACACCAACCCAAACAAAACCATTATTACAAACCTTGCTCAAACAATTAACTTGGTTTTTATATAAATGAGAATTCGAAATACAATGCCTGAGCTCATGGAGACGTAGACCACAAATTAGCTAATGTATTTTAATCAACTGGGTCAGCCTGTATGGTTACTTCAATATATTAGGTGAATTCAGAAAAATGAACATACCATGATTCAGTTAATCGTGTGTGAGTGAAGCATTTTGAGTCAACAGAGTTTTGAAAAATTCCTAAATTGTTTCAAGAACATCTACTGTTTTTATATTTCTGTATTTTTATTAGTGTCATGAAAACTATGAAGTGTTTGAAAGAAAGTAATAGAAGAAAATGAAAGTCAAAAAGTAAAAAAAACTTATAAGTTTATAAATTTCAGATAGGAATACAAAGATGAGGTAAAAAGTAATCCAACTTAACAATGCGTTTAAAGAACTGGATTTCTTTAAGGCTCCTTGACCCATTCCAAATATTAAGAGTTTTAAATATTATCCATCATTAAACAAAAGAGTAAATATTATTATTACTGTTCTAGAATGTCATGCATTCAGTGCTGTTGTTTTACTTTTTAAAAAAGTAAAACTTCTGATCTCTAACTATTCCTTCCCTTAAGGCTTTCCATTATCCTCTCTCATTTATGACAATGGAAACACGAAAGCACTTCATACTAATTAAACCTAGACAATATTCAGGGTACAATTCTTTTATTTTGGAGCTTCTTAAATCATTTTAGTTATAGAAACCCAAGCCTGAAAAAGGGTTTCTGAGATACGTAGGTAAATCCATACTCCTGAGGTAAAATAAAATGGAAGCCTGCAATGGGATTATGTGCTATTAAAGGATGTGATAAACAAAACTGAGATGGTAAACAGGGAACGTTGTGCAGGATTTGTCTATTTCCCACAGCAGCATTGAAATGAAATGCATGCAGGATTCAACCTAAGGTCAAGGAATTTGATGTGTCCTCTCTTTCCACCTGGTGCTGGAGAAGACTTTTGAGAGTCCCTTGGACTGCAAGGAGATCAAATCAATCAATCCTAAAGGAAATAAACCTTGACTGTCCTTTGGAAGGAGAGAGGCTGAAGCTGAAGCTCAAATACTTTGGCCACCACATGAGAAGAGAGGACTCCTTGGGAAAAGATCCTGATGTTGGGAAAGACAGAAGGCAGATGGAGAAGGGGACAGCAATGGATGAGATGGTTAGAGAGCATCATAGATGCAATGTACATGAATTTGGGCAAACTCTGAGAATGAGTGGAGGACAGGAGGGGGGGGGGGCTTTTGTGTTGTGGTGCATGGGGTCATGGGGAGTTGGACACGACTTGGTACGCATCTAGTGTGTGTGTGCAAAGCAGGCAAACCAGCGAACCCGCAGTAATGCCAGCTAGAACCCACCCCTGAACTCGCTTAACAAATTTCTCACTTAGCAACAGGAATTTTGGGCTCAATTGCGGTCATAAGTTTGAAGGCTCCCTGTATTTTAAAGACAGCCCAGGTCAATCCCTCTTTACTCATTGACAAGCCAAAAAATTGGACACCCAGACACCACCCTGGCATAATTCAACTGTCCCTCCTGGCAAACGCACTATATCTGGTTATTTTAGGGGTTTTTTAATTCACTGTATTTGTTTTTAGGGGTTTGAACTTATTTTAATCTGCTTTGTACAGTTCTTTTAATGTCATTCTTACCTCCTCCATGTCAACTGTCAACTGTACATACTTAATTTTATTGTATCTGATATATTTTGTATGAACTGTACACCGCCCCGAGTCCCTTTCGGGAGAGGGGGCGGTCTAGAAGCATTAAATTAAATTAAATTAAATTAAATTAAATTTATACCCAGAGTATGAACGTCTGCACAAGACTAACCCAGGAATCTCCAACTATGATGGCCAAGGAACAGATATAATAGTGGGAGGTACTCAAAGAAAATGAGGAGGCTGCTTGCCCATTCACCTCTATCCTCTGTAGCTTCCAGGCTATTCATGATCAAATCCCAGCTTATCTTTGTCTTCTTTCTGCACAAATAAACGCACTTACAAACAAAGTTGCATTTCTAATAACACCTCGGGTAACCTACATGGAATCAAAGAATGTTCTTAAAAGGAAATTACACAGGAGGCTGGTGCTTTGTTTGATGAAGTATACAGTAAAGTTCTTTTCGGTTTTAATTTTATAGAATTTAAAAAGCAGAGTAGATTGGGGACAAGCAAGTGAGGAGGAATGTTTTGCACGTGTTGAAGGAATCCAGAAATATCCATGATTTCAGCTGCTCAAAACTACTGTTTTTTTAAAAAAAAAACTTCTTCAAACACACCAAGAGTGAATCATGTGCCAGGCCAGGCTGGCATATTCCTTTACAGTTGATTGTGGGCAGTGTTGTATGTGAGATGTGTAAAATGTAAAAGGGAAAGGGAAAACAAGGACATTTTTTGTATAGCCGCCTCCCTCCCTCCCCCTCCCTCCCTCCCTCCCTCCCTCCCTCTCTCTCTCTCTCTCTCTCTGCAGAGAAGATCAGCTGGAAATATTTGGTGAAATTCTCAAGAGTTCTTACCGAAGCAAATTCAGTTTAGGCTGAATTTATGCCTGTCTGCTTCAGCAAACTCCAGGAAAATCGTGTGTGTGTGTGTGTGTGTGTGTGTGTGTGTGCACCCGCTGTCCGAATGTGACAACTAAAAGATATAGGCTGGGATGAAAACAATGCTGTCTCATCTCCTGTTCTCAGGGGCGGAAAGTAGTTAGTGACGAGTGGTAAGTCATGTCAAATACGCAGAAGGCCCAATAAAAAAGTTCCAAAAAATGACCCAAATATATGCAAACTTATAAGTCAGCTGATATTGTGCTAACTAAAAGTGAAGAAAGAATAAGGGAAAAAGAGAGGCATTGAAAGAGGTCAAGGAATTTTTGCACTGCTCTGAAAAGTACCTGTTTTCCCGAAAATAAGATCTCTCTGGATTATAAGTCCAATTGGGCTTTTGAGTGCATGCACTAAAATAAGCCCTCCCCTGAAAATATTGCAACACAGCAGCAGCCATGAAGTGACCACGCTCGCCGCCTCCTGCACCTCAAAAATAATAAGACCTCCCTGAAAATAAGGCGAAGCGCTTATTTCGGGGGTTAAAGGAAAATAAGACCTTGTCTTATTTTTGGAAAAACACGGTAGAACTGAGCTGTCTTTTCTATCTTTGAGTCACTTGCTCAAAATGTTTACAGGTAGTCCTCGCTTAACGACTGGTCACTTTGCGACCGTTTTGAACAGACCTGCCCAGAGCGATGTATGATCAGTTTTCAAAGTTCTGATAGCTGCACACACATACAACTGTACTTACATCCTCACATTTGGATGCTTGGCAACCGGCTCGCATTTACAGCCATTTGCAACATCCCATGCTAACATAACTGCGATTTTTAGGATTTTTGCTAGTTTTCGGATGGTTTCCAGAAACTTCCATTTTCTGATAAAAAATCCCCATTGGGAAAATAGTGTTCACTTAACGGCTATGGCCAAAAAATGGTCATAAAATCAGGCATGGTCAAATGGTGACCTGCTTAATGACTGCCATAACTTACCACAGTACTTCCGAGTTCAATTGCAGTTATAACTTGAGGATTATCTGTATTTTCTATTAATAGAACAGAGTTTTGATTATGGAACTTCCTTGTGGCTTGATTAAAGGCTAGCAGTTCTGTACAGAAAAGTTTCTTGGAAAATAACTTGGCTTGACCGGGGCTTCCCAAGAGCATGAAGCAAACTCCTGGTCCCAACAAAAAACACTTTTATTAATTTACTGTGAATTCTGCTCATTCACATCCAGTAAAGTTTTTCAAGGGAGAATTTACAATCACAGTCCTTATCTGTCAGGAGAGCTGACAGGCCGATATCTGCAATCACGAATCAATTAAGCAAACTAATTGTCTCCTTCAAACTCCACTCCCCTTTTGCTCCTCTTTTATTTCCTCTGGGTGGGACATTCATCGTCTACCTCTGGCCTTACTCCCAAGTTGACCCCTGTTCTTTAGCTGTTCCCTTCCTCTGGCTACTCTGCACGTGTGCACACTGGGAACAGGCTCCAGCAATTTGTCTGCCTCACTGATGTCTGACTCTGAAGGCAGTTGATAGCTGCCATATGACTCTGGGCCCCTCTCTGCCTCCGACACAGAGCCTTCCTCAGAGCTCCCCCAGACTCCAGGATTGGGCCATGTTCCTCCACAACCTCCTCATTGTCCGAATCTGCTGCCAACTCTGCTGGCTGCTGCCCGGCCACAACACAACTAAGAATCACTGATGCATCTGTTCCTGCAATCCATGTCACTTTCTTAAGAGAATTAATGCTGTTTATCCACAGGCTGGGTTCTACCAGCACACCACTCTATAGTGACAACAAACCATGGTTACAAATTGTCTTGTTCTTTTGGTCAGTTTCCATCCATTATTCCTTGTCTGGCTTTCAGGTGCTTTGAAAAATAGCTTGACCCCCTCCTCTCTGTGGTAGCCCCTCAAATATTGGAACACTGCTATCATGTCTCCCCTGGTCCTTCTCTTCTCTATACTAGCCATGCCCAATTCCTGTAACCGTTCTTCATATGTTTTGCCCCCAGTCCCCTAATCATCCTGGTTGCTCTTCTTTGCACTTTTTCTAGAGTCTCAACATATTTTTATAGTGTGGTGACCAAAACTAGATGCAGTACTCTAGGTGTAGTCTTACTAGGGCTTTATAGAGTGGTATTAGTACCTCACTCGATCTTGACTGTATACCTCTGTTAATGCAATTTAGGATTGCATTGGCTTTTTTGGCTGCCGCTGCACACTGCTTGCTCATATTTAGCTGGTTGTCCCCTAAGACTCCAACATCCCTCTCACAGTCACTGCTATTAAGCCTGGTCTCACCCAATTTGTATGTGTACTTTTGGTTTTTCTTACCTAAGTGTAGGACTTTACTTTTCTCTACATTGAATGTCATTTTAGGCCCAGTGTTCAAGTTTGTCAAGATCCATCTGGATCTTGAGCCTATTCTGACAGCTTAGTATCATCCGGAAATTTGGCAAGTCCCCCTTCTATTCCCTCATCTAAGTTGTTTATGAGGATATTGAAGAGTACTGGGCCTAAGACGGAACCTGTTTCAAAAATATAGCATCCTTTGATTTATAAGACACTACTGCATATTAAAATCTATTAAAGAGACGAAGGAGAGGCAGTAATTAGCAGTTTCAACCTCATATAGCATAGCTGTATATATTAAACACCTTCATAGCATCCTCCACATCGAGCGGTTTGAGAAGAAACATCGGAGGTGGAAATAGAGGGTTTTTTTTCCTCATCCCTTTTGAGAGGAAGCCAAGATTAGGACAACATATGAGGAAAGTTCAAGCCAAACCTAATTTGGTTTAATGAACTAACCCGTGGAGGTATTGTGAAAGGATTGTGCAACCAAATGCTTAGCTAATTATTGTGAGATCAAATAACCGTTGCCATCGTTACTGCACTGTGTTTTCCACAACCACCTTTATCTCCTCCATAAATCAGGATGACGCAACCAATATACGAAGTTGACTATAACATGACTATTAGATTGTGGAAGGCATTTGGCTAAAGCTGACCTGCGATTTATGATTACGTTCTGATATTTGTGAGAGGATCATGAAGAGACCCAGATCTACTTGTCTTGACAATAGCAGAGTTAGGGCTTGATCTCCCAAACTGCTGATTGTTCATGAGAGATAGGTAGCTTGGGGCTTGGGAGTTTCCATACAGCCACCAGCATTAACCTTCAGCCAGAGAGAAACCCCATTTGTTGTTATGCTTCTTAACCACATCCTTAGACTGTTATGCCGCCTCAGCAAACAGTCTCTCCTCAATCAGCATGGCCTTCGCTAGATCCCGGAGCACCCCAGCAATGCCCCAAAGCCTCTCTTCTTAGCCCCTTTGACCAACAGAGGTTCTAATAGAGTTCACCTGCGCTCACACACCTGCCCGCTTCAAAGATGATTCTTTATAAAGGCAAATGACAGCATGCAATTTCCTGCCCCGCTGTTTATACTTAAGAGGAGAGAAGAAAGAGACTGACATTCTGTGTTTCAGTTTATGTGGAAATAAGTCGTGGGTGAAGGCAATTTTTGAAGGCCCCTCAGGCCTTATTCGGTCTGGCATCTGGTTGATTTTGTTTCCATTCCCCTTGAAATGCTATCCCTTCAACTTTTTTTTCCCCCCCAGAAACGAACACAGATTCAATTACAGGCAGACATTTAACACGTACAAAATAATTAAAACAATAAAAGGTAATTGCTTAAAGCATAAACACAAGTAAAACGTTCCACCGCAATAGCTACAAAATCAGGAACGGGGCAATAAGCAAAGTAAATAAAAGATCAAAATGAGGAATTAATTAACATGCAGAGTGGGAAGCTTGAGAAGGGAACCAGATCTACCTTCAAAACTGATCCTGACGTAGCATCACAAAACTCAAACAATGTTTTGTGCTCACGTCTTATTGTGTATTTTCCGAGTTGTAATGCTGATGGCTTATAATGATAGGAGCTATGAATGGAGTATGTCTAAGCAATATAAATCTTCATTTCAGTGTATATAATTTTCTACATAACATATTCCTCCCCTCCCACACAAAGATCATTTTCTAATTCAGGTTCAAATGTTAATTGGAGAAAAGATGTATTGTTTGGATACATGTAAAGAAGGAACTTGGTAGAGAAGGAACCAACCATTCTCAAACCAGAGATAACTGCTATGTCAATATAAGATCCGATGCTTGCCAAAGCATCAAAAGAATAGTCAAAAATATGTTGACTTGGAAAGGCAGGGAGGAAAAAAGCCTTAATATTTACACACAAACATTTCTATACACAGAACTGACTCCCTTTTTCCACACACAGAACGGCAATGAGCCAATATTCTCTGAGTGTGTGACTTTACTGCAAATACATTACGACAATGGAGCCCAAAAATTCCTGTTGCTAAGTGAGACAGATGTTCAGAGTTTTGTCCCATTTTAGAGCTTTCTTGCCACAACCGTTCAGTGAATCACTGCAGTTGTTAAGTCAGTAACATGGTTGTTAAGTGAATCTGGATTCCTTATTGACTTTGCTTGTCAGAAGTCACAAAAGGCATCACATGACCCCTGGACACTGCAACCGTCATAAATATGAACCAGTTTCCAAATTTTTATCACATGGGGAAGCTGTAATAGTCGTAACTGTGAAAAACGGTCAAAAGTCACTTTTTTCATTGCTGTTGTAACTTCAAACAGTCACTAAACAAATGTTTGTAAGTCAAGCACTACCTGTAAAGAGATTAGCATAGCCCTATTACCTGCCTGTCAGATATGCCATTTCCTGAATAAGGGGCTAAATGTCAGAACGTGCCAACATTTATAAATGAGCCTGTTGCAATGCCCAAAAATAGGCAGATGTATGTTTAGGCAGAAAAAAGGAAGACTAGATATTCCACAGATCATAATTTTCCTCTTCCAGATCTATTTGCAAGTTTCTCTCCTAGGCCCTACATCTGTCAATTTACACAAATCTATCACTGTGCTAAATAAATAGTTATATTTTTTCTCTAATGGGATGCAGTAAATATCTAGCAGTAAAACTTGCTATACTTGTACAGATCCAAATATCAGATATTGCAAATGATCTTAAGGTACAGGCATTTCCTTTGTTGGGAAGTGTGGAAACCAAGCTAAAATACAGGTCTGGGTGCATGCCCTTATGTGGATAGTAGCCATATGAGACTCCTGCACAATATTTTCTTCAAGTCAGCATTTAAGAGTAAAGCTAATTATTAGTAAGGTCTTCTGGAAGGGCAAGAAACACCAGAAAAAGCTGTCAGAGTGAAGTTTATCGGGGACAATCTTATTTATCCTACGATTCAGAAGCAACAATGGCCTCAGTGAAGGGACTGACTAATGTATGGATTACATAAGAAATGAGTAGATCTGATTCCTCAAACTTCCTACTAATGCCAGAGATATTGTCCTCTTGCTTAATCCGTGATTCAAACATCCTTGTTCAATCCAGCAGGAATCCTAAAGTTGGGAAGAAGTTTAATAGGCATTGAGGTCAAACCCCACTCAATGCAAGAATTGAAGAATTCACGGTTCTGTTTGGAGACATCCAATGAATGGAAGACCATCATATCCTTGTGATTTATTATTGAACTCCTCTTACTATTAGAACGTATTTTTCTAATGCGTTCTTGGAATGTGCCTTCTTGTAATTTATATCCACCAGTTCCTCAAGAATGAGAAGAAACAAGTTTTAACCCTTTTCTATGTGACATTCTTTCATATCCTTCCTCTGTCTTATTTTCTCAGAGCTAAACATTCCCAGCTCTTCAAAACATTTTGTTGGCATTTAAGTTTCCTTATCATCTGCAAGTGTCTTTCTTGACACTTTTTTTCAATTTATCTGTAGGACATGGCCAAGCTGAGTCCGAGGGCAGGGTCAAGCATATCATTAGTCTGGAGACACTGCACCCCTGAAAGAGACACCAGGCCTCGTTGACTCTTACCTAGAATCAATTTGCAATGACCATTAGCAAATCAGATTCTTGTGTATGTATAAATAGCATGGAATAACCTTAAGTGGCGTGAAATAAACTTGTAGTGCTTTTGAACTCTGTCTTGGCTCCCAGATTCTTGCTCCTGAGATATCTATTTTATTTATTGAATACCTTTATGTACATAGCTGCCCATCTCACAAAAAAAATGACCTTATTCTGCTCGCCACGATGTAAAAAAGATGTGGAGACTCTAGAAAGAGTGCAGAGAAGAGCAACAAAGATGATTAGGGGACTGGAGACTAAAACATATGAAGAACGGTTGCAGGAACTGGGTATGTTTAGCTTAAGAGAAAGAAGGACTAGGGGAGACATGATAGCATTGTTCCAATATCTCAGAGGTTGCAACAAAGAAGAGGGAGTCAAACTATTCTCCAAAGCACCTGAGGGTAGAACAAGAAGCAATGGGTGGAAACTAATCAAGGAGAGAAGCAACTTAGAACTGAGGAGAAATTTCCTGACAGTGAGAACAATTAATCAGTGGAACAGCTTGCCTCCAGAAGTTGTGAATGCCCCAACACTGGAAGTCTTTAAGAAGATGTTGGATAGCTATTTGTCTGAAACGGTATAGGGTTTCCTGCCTAGGCAGGGGGTTGGACTAGAAGACCTCCAAGGTCCCTTCCAACTCTACTATTGTATTCTATTGTATTGTATTATCACAAAAGAAAAGAAAACCATCAAATGTAAATGAAAACAATTTAAAAAAAACATGAAATAACTCCCCAAATGGTAGGTGTTTGGTGCAAGCAACCAGAACCACTCGTGAATAACCTCAAGCAGAAGCTTTAATATTAGTCATCAATATTACAAGAATCTTGCCAGACTGACTACATTCCCTCGGGAAGGGTCAGATAAGGTTTCAGGGATGCTGGGGTTGGTCGGGGCTGTGCCACTTTCTGCAGTGCAAGGACTCTAAACTTGGTCCTCTCTTAACACCTCCCTCCAGTCTAGCTGGAGATTCTGCCACCCTGGTAGACCAAGTGTTCAAACCAGGTCTTTGAATCCTATGGTCAGACCTGGAAGCCATCTTTTACATTTGGGCCTTCAGACCTGCCACATTTTCTATGGTGGGAAAATGGGAGGGGGAATTATACAGAGTGTGGGTGACATATAGTCAACATAACATTCCTTCTCAAAAAGTCAAGGTCATCTTGCCCTGCAGCTGCAATGAGGCAACTGGGAGGCATCTCCAGTTTTGGATGGTGCCTGATTGGATCATGTGATGGACAGGTGGGTGCTGGGCGGGGACTTGAACTTTATTTTCTTTTGGGGGGGGGAAACCAGGAAACTTTCAGATTTGGGTTTTCCCAGATGTGCCAATATGACACCTCTAATAAAATGGAACTTTGAGGAAACTCAAGCCTCAAGTCTTCTTTCGTTGGGGGTGTTACTTAGAACCCTGACACTTGCTTTTTAAGTATGGTGCTCTAAACTGGACATAGTTCTTGAAGTCAGGTTTGAGGCGTGACTGAAGTCACACAATTGCTTTCTGTGATTTGAAACAGAAGGGAAGATGCTATGGATTGGAGGCAAGGATTTCAAATCCCATTTGTGGAGCAGTCAAACCTTTTTTAGCCGGTCCTCCAGAGATCTGGAGCCCAGCTGTGGCGCTGCTGCAGGAAACCTTCATCTATTTGCCAGGGTCTAATGACTGCTTGGAGCGTGTCTGGAAGGAAGGAAAGAAGCCCTCTCATGAGCCAGCCATTTTTGGCTGCCAGAACTGCTTCAGGGAATGTTTCCACTGGCAGCTGCCTGCCTGGTGGCGAAGAAACTTGGCCAAGATTCTTCTAAACTCTGTTGGAAACCAGAGACAACAGAGGCAGAAGTTGGATGATAGGCTTGTCTCCCTTCAAGCTTTGAGCCTTCCTCAAGGGTATCAAAGGTACCTCGGCTCATTTTAGGACTCCTTACAGAGGGGAAGATTTAAGAGCAAACTGAAAACAGGAGTGGAAGCATCAGTTAGAACTGGACAGGGAGTGATGGGTGGACATGAAAGAGATTCAATACAGGCAACCCAAGTGGTTTTAACATAAAATTGGAAAAAGGATCCATAGGTAGTTCTCGACTTACGACCATAATTGAGCCCAACACTTCCTTTGCCAAAGAAGACAGTTATTGAGTTTTGCCACATGAGCCACAGTGACGTAGTGGTTAGAGTGCAGTACTGCAGGCTACTTCTGCTAACTGCCGGCTGCCTGCAATTTGGCAGTTCGAATCTCACCAGGGTCAAGGTTGACTCAGCCTTCCATCCTTCCGAGGTGGGTCAAATGAGGAGCCAGATTGTTGGGGGGCAATATACTGACTCTGTAAACCACTTAGAGAGGCTTGTAAAAGCACTACAAAGTGGTTTAGAAGTCTAAGTGATATTACTATTTTATGAGCTTTCCTGCCATAGTTGTTAAGTGAATCACTGCAGTTGTTAAGTCAATCACAGAGTTGTTAAGTGAATCTGTCTTCCCCATTGACTTTACTTGTCAGGTCGCAAGCGATAATCACATGACCACGGGACACTGCAACCGTCATAAATACGAGTCAGTTGCCAAGCACCTGAATTTTGATCACATGACCATTGGGATGCTGCAATGGTTGTAAGTGTGAAAAATGGTCTTAAGTCACTTTTTTCAGTGCCATTGTAACTTTGAATGGTCAATAAATGGATGATTGTAAGTCGAGGACTACCTGTATTTCTCAATAAATTCAGAATGAAAAAATATATATCAACAAAATGATGGAGAAGCAATTTACCCCTGGTCAAGTTGCTTGTTTGTTCAGAAAATATGTACAGGTAGTCCTCGACTTACGACCACAATTGAGCCCAACACTTCCATTGCTAAACAAGACAGTTATTAAGTGTTTTGCCCCATTTTACGACCTTTCAAGCCACAGTTGTTAAGTGAATCACTGCAATTGTTAAATTAGTATCCCAGTTGTTAAGTGAAACCCACTTCTCCGTTGACTTTGCTTGGATCACAAAAGGTGATCCCTTGATTCTGGGACACAGCAGAGGTCATAAATATGAACCAATTGCCAAACATCTGAATTTTTGTCACATGGTCATAGAGACACTGCAAAGTTTGTGAAAATTGGTCATAATTGGTCACTTTTTCCACTGCTGTTGTAATTTTGAACAGTCATTAAATGAAATGTTGTAAGGGGAGGACTACCTGTATCTCTGACCGTGTGCCACTAGTGATTTATATGATTTTCTAGTATCACCCAGCCATCACAGAGGCAACATAAACCTATCCTCACTGCATTTGTATCAGCATAATAATGGTTAGAGGATGCTAGAAAAAGCTATGAATCACTAGGGGTGAAATGGCCCCTGTGATTAAGCCACTGGAATTTATCCTGTCTACCATCTACAGTTTTCTCAGATTGTTTTGGAAGCTGTTAATGTTTGGATCAAAGACAATAAAGAAAAATGCTTAAGGCTTTTAAACTGTTGATCAGATGATCTTTTGTTGGGAACCAAAATACTTTCTGAATTCCTAACTCTACAGAAATGTTTGTATGTCACTGTCCAATAAACATGTGACATAATCAATAAACAGTGACAAAGAGAAATATTTGTATGTCACTGTCTATTATCAAATGCCATCACTCTGCTAAACAACTAATTTCCACAACATTGTCAAATTATTTACTAAGACTGTATTTCTGTTCTTCTTCTCATCCTTCCTAATACCTATCTCTTCCCACTTATGAATATAACCATGTTGCTTGTATCTTTTCAATTTATATTATTTTCTTTTTTTCCTAATACGGTTTGATTGCTTATTAGTAACCTATGACTATCACTAAGTGTTGTACTTTATGATTCTTGATGAATGTATTCTATTTTGTTTTTCTTTATGTACACTGAGAGCCTATGCACCAAAGACAAATTCCTTGTGTGTCCAACCACACTTGGCCAATAAAGAATTCTAGTCTATTATAGTATAGCCTTTATTGTCATTTTACATCATGTATACTACGAAATTGGTTAGTCTAGTTATTCTATTCTATCTAATACAGTTGCGTGATTCCTGATGGAACAGGATGAATGATCTGATATTATTTCCCCTGGTCTTCTCCTGGGGTTTGTTGATCAGAAACAATGGAGAAGCACATTCTTTTCTTTTTTCTTTTTCTTTTGCAGTATTGCCTACTTGGGTCAACCCCTTGGTATGTAGTCAACGGAATACGAATGACAAAACTTTCATATTTTTAAAAAAGCAGGGCAGGCAAATGTATAATAAGACAGATAAGACAGCTTGTCTTTAGGGATTTGTAAGGGTAAACAGCTCTTCTAACCAAGTTACTGTCAAGTGAAATTGGCCGTAAATGAACAAATAAGGGGAGGATGATGGAGAAGAGAAGGGAAGAGATCTGCAACTAGGTTCTTTCAAAAGAACAATCAAGTTCATTTAGGAATTTGCTTGGATGTATGCTCAGTGAGCGCTTACATTCCTTCCATTTGAAAAAGCAACTTCCACGTAGCATACACGGACTGCTATTTGAGAAATACCAGACTGTAACATCTTTTCTTCAAACTGGAGCATGAAGGAAGCCATCCACTTAATTCCAGATGCAGGGAAGGCCAGACCAGCCACAAGAAAACAAATTCATACTCTGGGAGTCCGCACGAGTTCGGGCGATCCTCTAGCTAGGATTCTGCCCAGTTCGGCGAACCCCCAAATGCCACCCGACTGGCCATACTCACTCCACCCTGCCCTTCCCAGGAATCTCCACGCGGCCCATTCATCATGCAGGGCCCGCGTAGAGATGAGAAAATAGGCCTACAAGTGGTTCCGGACATCTGGAAACAGGCCTGTTTCCAGCCTGCGGAGGACCTCCAGAGGCCAGGGGAGGGAGCAGTTTTTGTCCTCCCGGAGGCTCGAAAAAAGCTTCCAGATTCTGGGGAGGGCGAAAAACGGGCCTAGTGGAAGTTCTGGAAGTCCAGAAATGGGCTTGTTTCTGGCCTCCGGAGCCTGAGGGTAGCAGTTTTTGCCCACCCAGAGGCTCAGGAGAAGTCTCCGGAGCCTGGGGAGGGTGAAAAATGCCCTGCCCCCCCCCGCTGTGGTGCAGGAGGCCAACTAGGCTATGCCTACCCAGCAATGGGGCAGCAAATTTGTTGCTGCAATTTTTGAAGCCCATCCCTGATTCTCTTCTATTGATATGCGTAAGAGCTCCATTGGATCAGGGTAATGGCCCACCTACTTCAGCTCTTCCCTTCAGATTCTTTCACAAAATTACATTTAAATAGGGCAGCAGGCATCTCTCACTACCTCTCCTGAGCATCGGCTCCTGTCGGTAGATCCCATCATTTCATTTGCTTTCAAGTACTTTCATTAAAAGGGCAGTTGCTCATTTGATATTTAAAATAATTACAAGAAGTTTTGGGGCTGCTGCAGATGACAGCAACACTTGCCTGTTTCCCTCTGTTCTCACAAAACTATGGTACAAAAACAACCCCAGGCTGTTCTCATTGCCACACATGATATAAAATGGAAAGTATTCTTCAACGTGCTCCATGAAAATTCACGTTGAAAGGACTGGTGTTGTTTGGCTTCACCTGATTAGCTCTTAACCAAATCCAGATATTTTGGCAAAACTTATCTGCAAAGCTACCCACCGCAAATCCCTCAGTTATGTAATTTCTCAAAGGATAAAGGTTTTGTCGTGAGGAAGTCTGAAATTCTTTCATAAACATAATGAAGTTCAATCGCTTAAATCCGATTCATTGATTAAATTACATTCATAGAGAAATCTGGCTCATGTCATTGCCACAGAAGCTCATTCAGATGCGTGTGATATAAGCTTTGGCCTAATGCTAAACCCTCAAAATCCTTGCAGTGCAGCTGGCACCTAAGGCTTTAAATTTCCATAGAGGAAATTTACTGTGAAACATTTAGAGAGTCTGATATGGCTCAGCAACGTTTTGCTATCAGATTTCATAGAAATGAATGGTTTTTTAAAATGTACTAAATTATCAAAGGGGACGGGGAAACATAGAAGAAGAAGAAGCAAGATGCAAATTGTACATTCAATTTAAAGAGAACAATTATACACACATCATCAATAAGAAAAACTAAAGAAAATGCAAGAAAATGTATGGAAATTTGTGACCTAGGCAGACAAATGCAAGGTTATTTGATCCAATTGACTGAAACCTTACATGAGCTGCAAAATTCTAGGTGGCCATGAGATGGCAGCAAAGAGCAGCACTTTTTTATATCTTTTTGCTACCATCTAGAGGTCATCCAGATTTCATAACATATTAAAACAGGGCAAATGTGGAATTAATCTTCCAATGTGCCACAACTATATGTTGTAAAAATGAATATTAAATTTCAGGGGCCGAAACAATTTATGGGCAACCATTTTTTTAATACATCCTAAAGTACAATTGCTATTTATTGCCCGTTAGCCCCTATAAACCACATCCAACAGGCCCATGCTAACTAGGCATTATGCAGCTGAAATCCAGCACATCCGTAACGTATGAGTTGCAGAAGAAAAGACCTTGGAGATCTATTTTGCTGGGCAAACTGATTTCTGAACATCTGCAGATGGTAAAGCACCATCTAGCAGCTGCATTCATTATTTTAGAATATATACGCTCAGATTTAGCCAGGACATTACTCCCAAACTCCCCCCCCCCCCAAGAGCTTTATTCCTCATCATGAAATGTTTTTTTTTTCTTAGCACTACTGAGAAAAGGCAAGCTCACATGAAAACCAGATTTCACATTAAACTGATGGTAGAAAAGCCTGCTCAGCACTGGCTGCAAATAATGATTGAATTTGCTAACTTTTGAAATGACATCCAAAGATTGTATCAGCCTAGGATGCTCCTGCTGCTGGCTAGCCAGCCTGTCCTACCTCTCTTTCTCCACTTTTCACGGGTTTCTGGTAGGATCATAGAAAGGAATTTGCCTTTAATTTTCCCCCTGTGATAACCAGTAGTTCCTGCTTAATTTTAAAGGCTGCATCAGCCACTGCTCTACAATGCAATAAAATGAGGATGACTCTCTTTCTTTGAAGCTAGAAGAACTTTTATCTTGGCCTTTTATATGAAACTGTACATACGCATTTTATCACATCCTCATTTGCTGACAAGAAAACTGCTGCAGGGGCCTGATTCAGACTCCAAGTTGACTATCCCTGATGAAGATTACAGAGGTGGAATAGGGCAAATTAAAATAGGCCATGGTGAAGCAGGAAAACTCTGAGTAAGGAAGTAGAATCACTTTTTCAGTCATCAGGGCATTTGTATCAGAACCCACCATCTGCCTAGCATTGCAATTTCTTCTAAAAGGGAAACAGCAGTGAAGAGGCAGGTTTATGATGAGAAGAAAATATATGGAGGAAAGGTTTCAGATGGGTGTTGTTGTACCACTTTGGGGGAAAAGTTAGAACAGGCTCAGAGAGGCTTTTTTTTAGACCTGGGACCACTCAATCTGAGTGGTAATCTGAGGGCCATGGTTTAGAAAAAGGAAATTTAAGATTACAATAATGCACACAAAATATGCACATCCTGTGTTTTTGCTCAATATCCTTTGTCTGATCTCTGGTGGCTTAGTGGGCCATTCCCACGACATGCCACAATTAGTTTGGGAAGCTAGCTTGCAAACTTAAAATATTTGGTGAAAAGGATTAATTTAGTAACCAGACTGAGAATGCAGTTTCACAGTTATATTAGTGGTTGAGATAAAGCACTTGGAAAGGCTAATGGCAAGCCCTTCAGTCAAATAAATCAGCCAAAATCAAGCAGGTTTAAAAGTCCACCAAAGGCAGGACAAGAAGCAATGGATGGAAATTAACCAAGGAGAGATCCAACCTAAGAACTCTGGAGAAAATTTCCGGACAGTTAGAACAATTAACCATGGAACAATATGACTCCAGAAGTTGTGGGTACTCCATCACTGGATGTTTTAAAGAAGAGATTGGACAACGATTGGTCTGAAATGATATATGGCTTATTGTTTGAGAGGGGAGTTGGACCAGATGATCTCCAAGCAGTGGTGGGTTCCAGCAGGCACTACCGCTGGTTCGCTCGTGTGCGCACTGCGCATGTTCTGTGCATGTGCAGAACCGAAAAACAAGATGGCGGTGCCATAGGCGCCACCCGGAGAACCGTTTCGGGGGCGTAGCAAGCCTGGTTCCAGTGACCCAGGCTGCCAAACCACTAGCGGTTCAGCCGAACCAGTCCGAACTCGTAGGAACCCACCACTGCCTCCAAGGTCCCTTCCAACTCTTATTCTGTGCCATCTACAGATCATATAAAGAACAATTCTGAATGTACGGGGGGAAGAAGAATATAAAGGCATTCATATACACAATTTTTTAAGCTTGAGTTCACTTGGCCACAAGGCTAAACCAAAACTATAGAGTTCTTGTTATTAATCCATAACATGGGTAGGAGGTCAATTAGGTTTCCAACACACCGAAGCCCGTTTCTTTCTTCTCTCAGGTTTGGGAATGAAAAAAACAACAACATTACAATATTTTGAAAACAGAGGGTGACTTGAAATAGTCCTGTTATTTGGAAAAAGTTGACCAATGAAATCCTTGACGTTCTCTAAGCTTCATTGCTTGCTTGCAGACATTTCATGACCCAACTAGGTAACATCATCCGTGCAAGTGAATTCGGAGCAGATGGTTATTGAATACTACTGAATTGTTATGTACTGAGACGACGGGAGTTGAAATTCGCTATGTATGCATGGCTCTAGCTTAGGAAAAACTGACAGAGAAACATGGCAAGCCCAGTCATAATCTCCGAAGGCTTTCACCCTAATTCCCTTCGCGATGGTAATGCAGCAGATATAGAAGAATCTACAATATTTGATGGTGCTGGTATCCTACTCACAGATTGCTCACTTATGCAACTTTTTCTCCACTGTTTTTAATTATGTTATTGGTCCTACATTTGCTCTGCTTATGCGCAACCCAGAGAAATTCCTTTTGAAAAACAAGCTTCAGCTATTTAGCAAAACATTTTGCCTTGCATTCATCACTTATTAAAGCCTCGTTCGTGCACATATCCATCTTTCCTTGAGCCAAATCAAATGGGCACAAACTTTGCCAACTCTTGACACATCCCTACTCACAAGCGAATCAGTTCAAATATTCAACTGTAAGCCATCAGAGGAGTAAACAAGTGAGAAATGTGCCCAACAAATGCACCCACGATGCACGGCTTCTTCACAACCACTGTGAAATTGAAGTCTCAAAGTTCTAAAACAGAATACCAATGCAAATGTTTAGCGTCCATCGCATTATTTCTAAGCAATAACATTCTGAACGGGCAACCAAATGAACCTCCAATTAATTTTAAATAAAATGAAGGTGGGTGCCATGTAACATCCACTCAAAATGTTAAAATTACATCAGAAAAAAAATGAACACCGCCAAAGGAATCAGCACTGAACACCTTCGCAACTATATTTATATGATTCATATTTTTGCACATTTCTGTTTGTGGCAGTCGCAATTCACATTTTTAGAGACCGCTTCTATTTTTAGGTGTTGTATAAATAAGCCACTAACATCTCCTTTCTGAGTAGGGGAAAAAAATCAGTCCAGCTGAACAAATGTACGATGTGTAGTCTTTAAGGTATCACAAAACAGTTTTTGCCACAACAAAACAGAGAAACGTTTCCTGCTGCTGTGAACAAATTCATCAGCATTTTGGTGCTGGATGCTTCAGAGAGAATATGTCTCTTTGGTTCACCTCTAATGTCACCCTTGACTGCCATAATTATGGAAGGAAATGTGTTCACTCCCTTAGAAGGACAAAGGAAAAAACACAAATGACTAACATTATCACGAAAGTGTAACTTCCTTCTTCAGTTGAATTGGTGCACTTTTATTGGCAGGGCAGAAAGTCACATTTTCACTTTCTGTTTCCTTGTTCAGTTCTAAATCCACAAAGAGCTTCTGAGAAGGAAGTTATATTCCCTCGCAGAAATCACAGTTATTCCAAGCCTATACAAAACGTGACACAATCTTTGTATTTTTTCTGAAATCATCACATTCAGGATTTAAATAGCGATCATTCACAGCGTTATCTGTAGGATGGGGAAGTTAAAATAGGTATGGTGGTGCAAATAACGCTGTGATGCAAGGTGACCCCTACTGCATAGACACCGCGGAAACTCCATACAAGTTCTACATGTTTCAAAACACCTTTCAAAGGATTTCTCTAAAAAAAATAATAACAATCTGTATAGTTTCTTTTAAAAAGTGTGACATGTTTGGGTTAAAGTTTAGTGTGCACTCTTTTTGGTCTACTTTTTGGCCTACTAATCAAATATAGGTACTCCTTGATTTACAACAGTTCATTTAGTGACCGTTCAAAGTTACAACGGTATCGAAAAAAGTGACTTATGACCGTTTTTCACAGTTATGACCTTTGCAGTATCCCCATGATCACGTGATCAAAATTCAGGTGCTTGGTTCATATTTATGACCGTTACTCAGTCACAAGGTCATGGGATCACCTCTTATGATCTCCTGACAAGCAAAGTCAATGGAGAAGCCAGATTCACTTAACAACCAGGTTACCAACCTATCAATTCCAGTGATTCGCTTAACAACAGTGGCAAAAAAGTTCATAAAATGGGGCAAAACTTACTTAACAAATGTCTCACTTAACAACAGAAATTTTGGGCTCCATTGTAGTTGTAAGTTGAGGACTACCTGCAATCCTCTTTGTATGATTGCGCTAGTCCACCAGTAGCACATAACTTAATCAAGAGGTGACTGAAATACATGTAGTCCTCTACATACAACTGGTTGCTTAGTGGCCATTCAAAGCTACATCAGGTCTCACCAGAGGTACTTATGACTTGGTTCCAAAGTTCTGATGGCTGCCCCCCCTCCTAGTCATGTAAATACATTTTGGGTGTCAAGCAGTGGTGGGATACGACGGGTATGCCCCGTTACGGGCGTACCGGTGCCTGCTGGGAGCACCAGGCACCGTTCCGGTACGGTGCTCCGGAGGGGCCACCCGCTCCCCTTACCACTATTTGAGCCAATCGGGGTATTTGTGCCTGCGCGCGGAGCGTACAGGGCCTGCGCGATGCTCCGCCGAGCAGCTGGAGCATTGCGGGCGGTGAGTACAAATGCACGGGCTGCGAGCGTACACGTGGTGGGCGCCCGGCCCCATTGCACTGTACCGGTTACAACAGGATCCAGAACTCACCACTGGTGTCAAGCAACCGGCTCACGTTTATGGCCGTTTGCAGCATCCTACAGTCATGTGATCATGTTTTATGATGTTTTTACAAAAACCAATTTTAATTTTCCCTCCCAAAACTGCCCCCTAGCGAACATTTGGTTCGCTTAAGGGCCTCAGCATTAGCTTAGCAACTCTAGTGGCTATTTAGGGACCATGGCATTTGCTTGACGCCTGCTTGAAAAAAGGTGGTAAAATTGGCTCTGTCGCTCTTTACGACTGTCACGATTTACAACCACAGTAGTCAGGCTCCATTTCAATCATAAGTCAAGGACTACCCGTATTACAAAATAAAATGGCAATTATAACTCAGCAAAGGCAGGTTGGTTGCCTGGCCATCATTGCTGTGATCCTCTTGTAAACTATCATTTGTCAGAGCAGGGTTCTAGCCATCATTGACTGCAATCAGAAGACTGTACAAGATTCTGACTGGATTCTCAGACTGTGTTTAATACTACTGTGATCTGGCTGGCTTCGTTTGTTGTATAGACTCATCAACAGTGGTTTATTCAAAGCCACGGTTAAACAACCTTAGCTTACTGCAATGCATGAGTGCTGCCCAGAGAGAGAGAGAAAAAAAACCCCAGCCTGCCTTGGCATTTCTACATCGGTTGGGGTTATTCTGGAAATTAGCAACCCTTTAAAATTAAACATTTGTTGGAAAATCCCCAACCTGGAGTCCCTGCAAATTATTAAACAAGGAAGCAACGGCCAGTTCCTTGAATTGTCTGTTCCATGTCAGCTTTTTAAAAGAAGAATGAAAAAAAAAGGGACTTTTCAATGGAAGCAGGTGGAACTGTTGAAGCAATAGAGCTTTTAAGCAACCATCTCCTGACCGTTGTGTGGATCTGGCACCGACATGGCTTCTGCCTGGCTCATCTGCATTTTTTCCACTTGTTTACATGCTCAAGAAGCTACTGTGATGGCAAAGGATGTTTGGGCAGATTTCACTTGACCGCATCAGTCTAAGTCTCTTCCAGTTCCATGCCTGGACTTGCCCGGGCTCTATGGAAGTGCATTCAGTTCTCTGCTCCATGGACTATAAACTTTCCTTTTTGGTAACAGAGAGGAAGGTCTTCAAGTGAGGGCAGAAGATAAATCTGGCTTTACATTTCAAATACAAAATGGGTGAATCAACCTGAGGGTTTAAAACTCAACAGTCCTCGATTTATAACAATTCATTAGTGACTGTTCATAGTTAGAACAGGACTGGGGAAAATATGATCTGCAACTGTGTAGGAAGTTAAAACCCACCCCTCTGCTAGAAAAATGAGATATTCTGGGAAATATTAAGAAGGCAGGATATTATATTTCCCTGGATAAGAAATGGGGAAACATGTTTTTAGGCAGGAGACAGACGCACTCTTAATAGCCCCCACCTTTGTTAATGGGCCATTTAAAAAAGCATGTGTCAGTCTATTCTACATAACAAATATATCTCCCTTCAGCTTCAGGGTGATGGGATTAAGGCATGATAGTATTAGCCCTTTACCCATCTCAACACAGAGCACCTGGGAAAAAGCAATGCTCAACCAAACTTGGACTCAAAGCACAACCTAAAGAGTTGCCCTTGCATGGCCCCATGGGAGTCTGACAACCAATCAGAATACATTTCTTACACAGGAACAGGAAACAGAGAGGTGGGGCCAAACAGAGTATAAAAAACCCAGCAAGCCCCTTCTTTTCTCTCTTTTCTTCTTCACCCAACATCTGAAAGCATGTGATCCCCCTTTTCCATTCAGGAACTCAAGCCATGTGATTCTGTCCACCATTAAACCATCTTTCCAAGCAGCCTCCATGTTTCCAGTGTCTTTTTCCCCACTTGGAACTGAACCCAGAAGGACATTTCTTCCAGCAACTGTTTTTCACATGGTCACGTGATCCATTTTCAGAAGCCTGGCAACTGGCATGAATTTATGACAGTTGCAGTGTCCCGAGATCATGTGATCACCTTCTGACAAGCAAAGTCGATGGGGAAGCCAGATGTACTTAACAACCGTGTTACTAACTTAATCACAGTGATTCACTTAACAAAACTCACTTCACAACTGCCTTACTTAGCAACAGAAATCAATTATGGTGTTAAGCCAAGGACTACCGTATTTTTCGGAGTATAAGACGCACCCTTTTCCCTCAAAAAAAGGCTGAAAATCTGGGTGCGTCTTATACACTGAATGCAGCATTTTTTGCCTCCCAAAACCCCGCCCCCTTCACCAAAATGCATAGCCTCTAGGAAGCTTTTAGAGAGTTTCTGGGGGATGGGGAGGGCAGAAATGAGCAAAAAATGGTCTTTTTTTTTTGCTCAATTTTACCCCCCCCCCCCAACTCCAGGAGCACCCTATAAGCTTCCTAGAGGCTACCCATGCTCTTTTCTTTATGAAAAACGGGCCTGTTTTCGTGAAAAATGGGCCATTTTTTTGCTTGTTTTTTGGGGGGGCACCCTCCCAGGAGCACTAAAGGCTATTCAATTTTGGGGGGGGGGAACGGGCACATTTTCACGAACAACGGACCGTTTTTGGGTGGTTTGCAGAGTGCAAAAACTTTTTTTAAAAAAATTTCCTCTTCAAAATCTTGCTGTGTCTTATACTCTGGTGCGTCTTATATTCTGAAAAATACGGCACCTCCAAATTGAAAGCCAGTCTTTCTTCAACATACCATTCCAATCATCATCGAAGCTAGGTTTCGTTATATTATCTCTAGAACAGGGGTCTCCAACCTTGGCAACTTTAAGCCTGGCGGACTTCAACTCCCAGTTAAAGTTGCCAAGGTTGGGGACCCCGGCTCTAGAAGATATTCTAAACACTGCTTTCAAAAATTCTACCCCGTTTCCCTGAAAATAAGACCTCGCCGGATAATAAGCTCAATCGAGCATTTGAGCGCATGGGCTAAAATAAGCCCTCCCCTGAAAATCAGCCCTCCCCGAAAATATTGCAACTCAGCAGCAGCCATGAGGTGACCATGCTCACCTCCTCCTGCACCTCAAAAATAATAAGACCTCCCCGAAAATAAGGCCAAGTGCTTATTTTGGGGAAACACGGTAACACAAATTGGTGAAAGTGTCTATTGCATCTAGCAGTATTCCATCAGTATTTGGGATATCAACACAGAAATATTAAATCAGTGTCATGTACTTTACAGAGCAGAAATTATAGGCCAGGAAATGTTGGATTCATGCATTCCTTTGGGGGATGAGAGTGGGCATATTATGTTAAGTGACAAGCAGAGTCCAAGCAATTTCACAGGAGAGAAAAAATAAAACAGAAAAAGAGTTATACAAACCAGCACCACATCCTTGAAGAAAAAGTAGGACAGAAATAGAGGCAATTTCTTTTGATTTGGTGAAGAAGCTGAGGTTATTTCCCTTCCTGCTCCTGTCATTTGCCCTAACGAGTGATTTTTAAAAAAAAAAAAACCTTTTTATAGGTGTAAATGTATTGATTTTGTTTTTCTTTAGTTAATTTGATATCTTTTCGTAATTGCGAGCATGTAGTAATCTGGGAATATTCCCATTCCATGTTGTGAAGAGACTGTGACCAATTCAGGCAAGATGGAAGGGTACTTTGTGGTAGGAATGTCACAATCATTGCCACACGCTCTACTTGCAATTCACCAAGAGTTGACCTGCAATGAATTAGGCAAAAGGGTGTTTTAAAAATACTCATTTTGAGCAAGTTAAATCATATACCGTAAAGTGGCACCAAGCTACCAAGCGGGAGACAGTGAGTTCAAGACCCACCTTAGCCATGAAAGCTGGCTGGGTTATTTTGAGCCAGTTACTTTCTCTCAGTCTAATTCACCTCACAGGATTGTTGATGTTGAGAGGGAAATTAAGTTATTTGTAAAAATAATAAACGAAAGATATAAACAAACAATCATATAAATAACATCCAAATGGATCAATAGGACATGATGTGGTCACATTTTCTTATAATCTAAAAGAGAACTTTGGGGAAATGACATACCGTTGGTATATGACGCAAAATAAATTGTTCAAGATGCTGTGAAAGTACTCATGATTGCTGCTGGAAATGTGAAAAATATGAAGGGACATTGCATCATGCACAGTAAACTTGTAATAAAGCAAAAAGATATTGGATACAAATACAAAGGTTGATGCAGATAGTTTAAAAATATGATACTCAGATGAAACTGGAACTTTTCTGAAACTGGAGGGTTACTTACTAGAACTTATGGACGGTCACTACAAAAGGCTCATGCACAACTGATTTTATATATGGAGATTACAGTGAGGCTATTATAGGCATAAAGATGGAAGATTACAGAAACAGCTCTAATGGAGGAATGGATTTTGAAGACGGCTGTTTGTAAGGAACAGCTAAAACAAGTTGTTTGATTAAGAGGGAACAAGAAGTACTTTTATCAAAGACTGGAAACTTTTATGACTTATTCCTGTAAATGGATAAAAGTGAACTGTTGATTTGGGGATTTGTTGATTAAAAAGGTTTACGTCTGGGAAGAAGGGAACTATGGGAGACTGAAGATGTAATGTTTTAAATTGCCGCAAAGAAGATCAAAAGTTGTTTCTTTAAATACTCTTTCAATTTCTTTCCTACTCCTTTATATTTTTTTTCCCTACTTTTTATGTTTCGATACATTTTTAAGCCTAGGTAAAAACCTTTTATCCTGAAAATTACTTTACTCATTTTGAGAGGAACTGACTTAACTGGTCTTGACCAAGCACGTTAACCATTACTGTTGCCATGTTTTTCATTCTTGCTTTACAACTACATGTCATTGTTTTAAAGTTCTGTTGAAAATCTTTGAAAAGGAAAGAGGGAACGTAGGCATCTGTGGAGAACGAAGAGGGCGCAAAATGAGGATGCCACTGTGCAAAAGACATCTGTGTGCATCCTAAGCTCTGATGTGGGTATGTAAGTGGTGGCATTTGCATAGTGACATTATCATTAGGTGTATCGTTTCCCCCTTACCCTACCACTGAGAATATCCACATAAGTCAGGAAGGAGGAAAGAAATATATGATAGATTGATTCGACAAACAGACAGATACAGCTAGACAGATAAATAGATAAATAGACGATCAAGGTAAAGGTCCCCCTCACACATATGTGCTAGTCGTTCCCGACTCTAGGGGACGGTGCTCATCTCCGTTTCAAAGCTGAAGAGCCAGCGCTGTCAGAAGATGTCTCCGTGGTCATGTGGCCGGCATGACTAAATGCCGAAGGCACATGGAATGCTGTTACCTTCCCACCAAAGATGGTCCCTATTTGTCTACTTGCATTTTTACATGCTTTCGAACTGCTAGGTTGGCAGAAGCTAGGACAAGTAATGGGAGCTCACTCTGTTACGCGGCGCTAGGGATTCGAACTGCCGAACTGCCAACCTTTCTCATCGACAAGCTCAGTGTCTTAGTCATTGAGCCATCGCGTCCCTCCAAATCAGTGACGTGCGGTGAGGGTTATGGCTGGGGAGGCTGGTGACGTCATCAGGAAGGCGGGGAATGGGACCACGTGTGCAGACCACGTGTGCAGACCACGTGGTCTCGTTCTCCGCCTTCCTGAGTGAACATTAAGGGGACCGCGGCGTAGCATTACTTCCTCTACCGGCACCAGTCCCTTTCACCCCGCTCAAGCCTTGCCGCCTGCAGCCATCGCCCGCCCTCACTGCTCCTTTCGTTGCTTGCCCGCCCGCCTCTAAGGCACGCCAAAGCCTCCTTCGTCCCCCCCCAGCGCGCGCCCTTTTTATTTCCCGCGACAAGCTTTCCCCATTGCCTGGGGGTTGAGGGGGGCGGCTCCTCTCCCCCCACTCCCTCCGTCCCTGCCTCTCTCCTCAGCCCCAAAGCTCCGTCCGCGCGACTCACTTCCAAGGCGATGGCTGCTCCATCCCGCTCCGGCTCTGGAAGCAACCGAAGATCAGGCTGCGTCGCTCGCTCGCTCGCCGGACTGCTTCGGCGCCATTCTGGCTACCTTCGTCCATCCGCACCCGGGAGATGCGGAAGCAGTCCGGTGGACGAGTGACCGAAGATCTCGCTGCCTCGCTCGCTGCCTCACTCGCTCGCTCGCCGGACTGCTTCGGCGCCATTCTGGCTCCCTTCGTCCATCCGCGCCCGGGAGACGCGGAGGGAGAAATGTTGTCGGCGCCTCCAGATGACGAACCAGTCGCTTGCTTTCGTCATCGGGAGGCCGATAACATTTCTGCCTCCATGTCTCCCGGGCGCGGATGGACGAAGGGAGCCAGAATGGCGCCGAAGCAGTCCGGCGAGCGAGCGAGCAAGGCAGCGAGATCTTCGGTCACTCGTCCACCGGACTGCTTCCGCATCTCCCGGGCGCGGATGGACGAAGGGAGCCAGAATGGCGCCGAAGCAGTCCGGCGAGCGAGCGAGCGAGGCAGCGAGATCTTCGGTCACTCGTCCACCGGACTGCTTCCGCATCTCCCGGGCGCGGATGGACGAAGGGAGCCAGAATGGCGCCGAAGCAGTCCGGCGAGCGAGCGAGCGAGGCAGCGAGATCTTCGGTCACTCGTCCACCGGACTGCTTCCGCATCTCCCGGGCGCGGATGGACGAAGGTAGCCAGAATGGCGCCAAGACAGTCCGGTGGACGAGTGACCGAAGATCTCGCTGCCTCACTCGCCGGACTGCTTCGGCGCCATTCTGGCTCCCTTCGTCCATCCGCGCCCGGGAGATGCGGAAGCAGTCCGGTGGACGAGTGACCGAAGATCTCGCTGCCTCGCTCGCTCGCCGGACTGCTTCGGCGCCCGGGAGACGTGGAGGCAGAAATGTTGTCGGCCTCCCAATGACGAAAGCAAGCGACTGGTTCGTCATCCGGAGGCGCCGACAACATTGCTCCCTCCGCGTCTCCCGGGCGCGGCCGGACGGATGTATATAATATTATATATAGTATATAATATTATATACTATTATTCCATGAAGAGAGGTGAGGCCCTGCCTCCCCTGCCTCTAGTGACCGCACGTCACTGCTCCAAATACACGATAGAGATAGACATATTTATTTACTAAAGGAAATAAACTGAATCCCTTAAGCAAGTAACTGCACTTGTCATGATGTTTATGCAATTACATTTTGGTAACTAAATCATTAACATGGTAATATTTATTAAAGTGCCTATTAAGGGAGACATAATTAGCACCCTAGTCTTTTTCTTGTACCTTTCTATGCACCTTCAGCGATTTGTAACTGTGCAGTGCCTTATGACTGAACACAGATTTAAGTTAAAAGCTTTGGCAACAACACCAGGTCCGTTTCTCATATCCTGCTATTTTTCAATTAGTTACAGTCATACCCCTAATCAAACAGATTTAAACAAAAGAAAGAAGAAACTCCCTTATATGTCTATCTCAATCATCCAGATCATGCTTGTCCCAAAGGTACTTTTCCAAAAGGCAACTGCACTTTCTTGTCTTTTCTTTGAAAACATTTCATTTCTCATCCAAGAAGCTTCTTTAGTTCCTTATATATGTTTATCAGTGTGCACAGAGCAGGTTATCTTCTTAAAAATTGGGATTTCCTCTTCTTTTATATGCAGAATGAAGTGTTTCTTGTAAAAAAAAAAAGCATTTCTACTGCAAAGTGCTTGCATAAGAAGGATGCCTAGAAGAAGGTTTTGGCCCCAAGATGGGGAAGATATCAAATAATAATCTGTTTATTCACCATTTGCTAACACTTCCTCTGTCTTTTGAGATCTATTTCCTGAGTTCCTCATCTACCTGATGAGTAAGTCAAAAGTTGATTATATTCCTTGAGGCCAAGACATGAGCAAAATATTGTTTTCTTAGATATCAACTGAAGTTCAAGTTGCTGAGTAGAAAGCTTAAAGTTGCTTTCTCTCCCATGCTCAACCCAAAAGATCTGATCCAGCACTCCAAATACCCTGAAGCAAAGCACTGCCATTCTTATTTGCTACAGTGCCTTAAAATGACACAAAGTCAGAAATGAGACGGAAACCAACATGGCAGCCAGACATAAGGATGCAGGTACAGGCCTGCTGAATTGGACCAAGCCCACCTTAACCCAACACTTTATGTCTCACAATGATCAACCAGATGCCTCTGGAGTTTTTGCTTGCCAGAAATGGAAACCTATCCCTCGTATATGGTTGCTTCTTGGCAACTGGTCTTTGACGCAAGTTGTGAAGAAACATCCCATCATCAGAAATAATAGCTCTTGATAGACTTGCCTTCTACAAACTTATCCAATTCCTTTTCAAGCCATCCAATTAGGGGCCTCTGCCATGCCCTGTTATAAGGAATTCCACAATGTTCTACAATGTTTTATTATGTCAGATGAAGAAGTACATTCTCTTGTCTGTTTTAAAACTCTTTTCAATCAACTCTGGTTGAAGGAAAGGGAAGGGAAAGACAAAATATGGAGAAGGAAAGAAGGAAAAGAAAAAGAAAGAAAGAAAGAAAAAGAAAGAAAGAAAGAAAGAAAGAAAGAAAGAAAGAAAGAAAGAAAGAGGAAAAGGAAAGGGACAGAGATAGAAATATTTTTCCCTGTTTAATTTCCCCAAGCCATGAAATCTTGTCTCTTCTTCATTGTATTCCCCCCCTCCCCCCAAGTTTCTAGCTATTTCTCATATGGAAGATGTTTAAGCTTCTGAAATGTTTTGACAGCCTCTTTGGAATTTTTTTTAAAACACGGTTCTATCCATTTTAAAGGATTGAGAACTGTATACTGTATTCCAGATAGAGGCAAAGCACAGATTGATATAAAGACATTACAGCATCAGCATTTTTATTCTGAATACCTTTCCTAATGACTGCTAGCAAGGAATTGGCTTATTTTACAGCTGCCGCACATTAATTCAACCTCTCCATTTGGCTGCCCATTCTGGGACTCCAAGATCTTTTGCTTGGTTAGTTACAGTTCAGACCACATGAATGTGGTTTTTTGACCCGAGCATGCAATAACAGGTACTTAAACTGAATTGCATTTGCCACGTGGTTGACAATTCATCTGGGTTTAAGAGACCTTTCTGAGGTTTTTACAGGCACATCAGCTTTTTATCATCCTAAATAATTTAGTCTCATCTGTTACTTTGGGCAGCAAACTTCTTACCAGCAAGTCAGTTTATGAAAAAGTTTAAAAAGAAAAAAAAAACTAATTCCAACCTAGACCCCTGAGTGTTCATCCCCTACTTCCCACTAATGAGAAAATTGTCTCTTTATTCTTAATAACAGAATAACAGAGTTGGAAAGATATTGAAGGTTTTCTAGTCCAAACTCTGCTTAAACAGGAGATCCTATTCCAGTGATTCTCAATCTTTTCTTCACCATGGACCCCTTTTAAATACCTTTTGTGGACATGGAATCCCAAGACTTAACTCACAATTTAAATCGTAACATTTCTTCAAGTCATCATAGATACATCATGCCCTTGTCCTTTCTCGCCTGGACTACTGCAATGCTCTCTACATGGGGCTGCCCATGAAGAGCACCCGGAGGCTTCAGCTGGTCCAGAATGCGGCCGCGTGGGTTATCATGGGGGTACCTAGGTGCTCCCATGTTACACCCCTTTTAGGCGGCCTGTATTGGTTGCCGGTTGTTTTCCGGGTGCGATTCAAGGTATTAATTATGACCTTTAAAGCACTCCATGGCTTAGGCCCAGGGTACCTGCGAGACCACCTACTGCCACCGGTAGCCTCCCACCGTCTAGTGCGATCCCATAGGGTTGGCCTACTCAGGGTGCTGTCGGCCAGACAGTGTCGGCTAGCGACCCCCAGGGAGAGAGCCTTCTCTGTGGGAGCGCCTTCCTTCTGAAATGAGCTGCCCCTGGAGCTTCACATAATCCCCGACCTCCGGTCCTTCCAACGCGCCCTAAAAAGTTTTTTCAGCAAGCCAGGCTGGCCTGAACAGAATAAAATAAATGATTAATTTAATTGTTAATTTTAATCTAATTTTTAAATTTTTATTGTTAATATTAATTGCGTTTGTTTTTGGATACTTTATTTAATTTCCTTTTTAACTTTTGTAATATGTGTTTTTTTTTAATGTTGTCCTTTGGGAGATGGCGGCATATAAATCCAATAAACAAACGAACAAACAACAAACGCATCCTCCCCGTGACATTGTGTCCCCCCCCCCGTGTTCCTCAGGCCACAGGTTGACAACCACTGCCCAATACCATTTCAGTGTCCTTCTTAAAAGCCTCCAGTGATGAAGCACCCACAACCTCTGGAGGCAAGCTGTTCCCCTGATTAATCGTTCTGTCAGGAAATTACTCCTTATTTCTAGTTTATTCCTTACATACTATTTCTTCACCAATCAGCAATTCATAAAAGGCAAGAATCTTTTATCCTTTAGCCACTAATATTACTCAAGAGACTTCTATGAAGAGGAACTGTTTAGAAATCCAAGCCCACCAGAGGTGGTATTTGGCAGGTTCTGACCAGTTCTGGAGAACCGGTAGCGGAAATTTTGAGTAGTTCAGAGAACCGGTAAATATCACCTCTGACTGGCCTCGTCCCCATCTATTCTCTGCCTCCCCAGTCCCAGCTGATCAGGTGGGAATGGGGATTTTGCAGTAACCTTCCCCTGGAGTGGGGAGCGAATGGAGATTTTACGGTATCCTTTCCCTGCCATGCTCACCAAGCCACGCCCACTAAGCCATGCCACGCCCACCAAGCCACGCCCACAGAACAGATAGTAAGAAAAATTGAATCCCACCACTGAAGCACACCATGTTAATAGGATCACCTCCATCCATGCTTCTCAAACTACTCTAAAGATACAGCAGCAGGTCGTGGCATCCCCTTTTTCAACTTTCTGACAAGCGAAATCAATGGGGAAAAGTGATTCACTTAACAACCGTGTTGCTAACATCAAACACAGTGACTCACTTAATAACTGTGGCAAGAAATGTCATAAAATGGGACAAAATTAACTTAAGAAATGTCTCACTCAACAACAGAAATTTTGGGCTCAATTTGTGTTCGTAAGTCGAGAACTACCTGCATTTGGTATTTCTTATTCTGTTCCCATCCCTGTCATGGATCCTCTATTTAAATCTAGATCCTCTGTAGAACTAGTTATCTCTTCAACTCCCACAGTCTGTGCATGTCACACAGTGTTGCTTCCTGAAGAATGAATCAAAGTCCATACAATTAAGTAAATTAATGCCATCTTTCATTAGGTGGCAAACAACAATATGCAAAATGCCAGGACTTGTTTTCTTTTATCACATTGGTAACTCTTGTTTTCCAAGTGTTTCATAATTTGACTTGACGGTCAACTCTTTAAAAAGTATAATAATAATAATAATGAATAATAACAAAGTGGGTGTCTGAACAGTTTTAAGAGGAAATCACCTCTCAGGTGCGGCATCTAAACAAGAGCTTCATTGCAGTATCATATATATGGATATAGTGGATAATGGATATATGGATAGCATATAGTGAACCTGTTCAACATTAATTGATATTTTTGAGAATGGTGGAAGTTAGTAGAGAGAAGGAATGAGCAAATAATTTCATCAGTTGTGACAGAGAGACTTCTGCAATTCTCATTGCACAACTCTGGGAGAAGTTCAGAATCTGTGCTTACTTTGTATTAGATTTACACTGGAATAACTGAAGAGATAAGGACGAAAAGACACATTTTCTCACAACTTGTAGACACTGAAAAGGGCAGACAAGATCAAAGGATATTTCACATTCTTCCTCATTGGAGCTCTTGAGTTCTTAAAAAAAATATAGGAATTTGCTATTCAACCTATCTGAAGTTTACCTGGTAGGGAAGGCCAGGGGTGGGTTCCGGCTGGCACTACTGCCAGTTCGCTCATGTGCGTGCTTTGCGCATATGTACATGCGCAGTGCAATATAAATTGTTCTGCACATGCTCAGAACTGAAAAACAAGATGGCGGCAGTGACGGCGTCGACCGGGGAACAGTTCGGGGGCGTGGCAGGCCGGGGTCACTGCCGGTTCCAGCGACCCAGGCCACCAAACCAATACTGGTTTGGCCAACCCGGTAGGAACCCATCACTGGAGAAGGTGGGTCTAAAAAGTTCAGAATTTTGTTCCACCTTATGAAAAAGCCAACGAAAATGTTCCCTACATCCCATCGACTCACAGATGCACGTAATATGCTAAATTACAGAACACAAAATCTATCTGTAGATTCTAAAAATAATTGCAAACAAATTTTTGTGCGGCAATAACCGGATTAGCATCATAATCATAAGAGACAACAGACCAAAAACAAGTAGCATCTAATTCAATGCTTATTTTGGGTACAAAGCATTGCCAACAAAGTATTGAATGCAGAGGTGGGTTGCTCCCGGTTCGACCCGGATCGGGCAAAATGGTAGTAGCGGCGGTGGGAGGCTCTGTGCATGCGCAAAAGCACCTCGCACACGGGAGAACGCACCCGAACCGGTAGTAAAAAATTGGCAACCCATCACTGATTGAATGACACAAAATGTTGTGGCGTGCATTTTGAAAGACCTTTTATTTGCCTGATTCCAAAACAAAGCAGTGTGTTGGATTTAAAAAAAAAAGAAAAAGCACAAACTTTTCATAGTAACTGTTAACATCCATAGGCTTTGATGCTAAGAAGCAGAGTAAATATACCGTATTTTTCGGATTATAAAACACACCTTTATCCCTCAAAAAAGAGGCTGAAAATCTGGGTGCGTCTTATACACTGAATACAGCATGTTTTGCCTCCTAAAACCCCACCCCCTTCACCAAAATGGCTGTGCATTGACTTTAGAAGGGTTCCAGAGTGCTCCTGGGAGCTGGGGAGGGCAATAATGAGCGAAACACATGCCTTTTTTGCTCCCCCAGCCCCCAGGAGCATTCTACAAGCCTCCTAAAGGCTATTCATGCCCTTTTTTTAAAAAAAAGAATGGGCCCGGTTTTGCGAAAAATGGGCTATTTTTGCGAGGTCTGCAGTGTGCAAAAACTTTTTTTTTTTAAATTTGCCTCTTCAAAATCTTGGTGCGTCTTATACTCTGAAAAATATAGTATGCTTCAAAAGAACAGAGCCTTTATCTGTTATTAAATGATAATAAATGGAACCATAAAATTGAAAGGGTTTTTTCACTCAATACAGGAATTTCAATGAATCCCTGAAGATGATGGTCCATTTGTCTTTCATATCCAGTGCAAAAGATTGCTTTCAAAGGTAAACTGAGCACTAACCTATGACCACAATTAAGCCTGTTTACCAGTTTCACTATCTTGGAAACTTTCTTGAAGCAGACTAGACAAAGAAATGGAAGCAAATCACTCATTAAATGTTCAAACATCTCAACTTTTCCAGAATTTACGTAGAAAAATGTAGAAAAGACATTCAGTTGGTATTACAAGAGGTTGTAAAGAGTTAAGGGTAAGACTTGATTATTGGGGGAAAAAATACAAGGGCCTGACTCCATCCAAAGCCCTAAAAACTGCTAAACAAAAGCTCACTGCACTAGCTACCAGGCTAAGGAGATGCACTAGAGAAGGAGAGGCCAAGAAGATAAATGCCCTGTTCTCCCCCCCAAAAAAAACCCATCTAAGGTGTATTCCCAACTGTGATGCAATAACACAGTAACAGCAGAGTCGCCAAGAGCAGAAATTGTACTGGAAGAACGTATGGGACAAAGAGAAGGGACATAACACTGGTGCAAAGCATAGAGCAGCAACAATCACAACAACCCCCCACAACAGGAGACAATTGCCCTCACAGTAGCAGGCATCCAACAGCAATTCAAGAACATGAAGGGCTGGACAGGCACCTGGACTGGACATGATCCATGCCTATTGGTTAAAGCAACTAAAAGCAGTGTATGAACGCCTAGTAGCATTACCAGCTTTCGGACCATTTTTGGGAGGTTTGCAGAATGCAAAAGCATTTTTTAAAAAAATTCGCCTCTTCAAAACCTTGGTGCACCTTATACTCCGGTGCATCTTATACTTCGAAAAATACGGTAGTATAAAGATAGCAATTAGAAATGGGGAGAAGATCATCTTTTTGATTTGGGAACTAGTATATTAATGGATAGAAAATAGCAGTAGAAGTTAGAAACCTGGATATGTAAACAAAGATGTGCAATTGAATGATGAACATTGAATAATTAAGATAAGCAACCCATATAATTATTTGGAAATTGATGGTTATAAATGTGATGTTTACTTGATGTTTATAATGTTTGATAGTAATAATAGATTATAGATAAAATTGAGCAGAGGGCTAAATCAAATAACGCAAAATTTTCAACAAGGATAAATGACGATGAAGATAAATAGGTATAACGAAAGAAATCAGAAATGTGGAAAAGATTACTTTTTCAATTTGGAAATTATTCTATTAATGGGTATAAAATAACAGCAGAAGTTAGAAATCTAGATATGTAAACAAAGATGAAGCAATTTGTGCAATTGAATGATGAACATTGAATAATTAAGATAAGTAAACTGTATAATTATTTGGAAATTGATGGTTATAAATGTGATGTTTACTTGATGTTTATGTTTGATAATATTAATAGATTATAGATAAAATTGAACAGAGGGCTTAATCAAATAAAGCAAAATTTTCAGTAAGGATAAGTGAAGATGAATAGGCATTGAGAATAATAGTTACAACTATTGTGTGTATAAAATTTACTATCTCTATTCAATAGAGATTGTACCCAGACGGTATACTGTTATCGTCAATATGGAAATTTTATACATAACCAAGAAAATTGTACAATAAAAATGTAGAAAGAAAGAAAGAAAGAAAGAAAGAAAGAAAGAAAGAAAGAAAGAAAGAAAGAAAGAAAGAAAGAAAGGAAGAAGGGAAAGGGAAGGGAAAGGGAAGGGAAGGGAAGGGAAAGGGAAGGGAAAGGGAAAGGGAAAGGGAAGGGAAAGGGAAAGGAAAAGGAAAAGGGAAAGGGAAAGGAAGGAAAGGAAAGGAAAAGGGTGAGTAGGGTCTGGGGAGTTCTGATCCAAATCCAAAAATGTGTGAGGCAGCAGCAGGCAGGGGAGGAACATCAAGCAGAGGAAGTGCTATGACAAGAAAAGATCCTCCATGGAATGTATCATCAGGTAGCTGAGGTGGCAGACATTGGGAAATCCTACCAGTGGCTGGAAAGGGCTGGACTACAAGATAGTACTGATCATAGCAACAGAAAAATAAGCACTAAGCATCAGATCCATGGAAGCAGAGGTCTACCACACTAAACAGGATCCAAGGTACAGATTATGCAGAGATGGCTTAGCCTTAGAGACAGTCCAACACATAGTGGCAAGATGCAGGCAGGAATAGCATACACTGAACAGAACAGCCAAGTAGCTGGCATTGTGTTCAGCAACATCTGCACAGTATATGGCTATCGTCTCTAGTATAGATAGGAGATTCCACAGAAGGTGGAAGATTCTTTGGGACTTCCAAATTGAGATGGACAGGCAGGTAGTGGCCAATCAACCAGACAGTATGGTAGTAGAAAGGACCATAAGAAAGCACTAGTGCTAGATGTAACATTGCCCCATGGCAATAATATCAGGAAAAAGTATGGAGACGTACCACAGCCTGAAGGAGGAACTAGAGGGGAAGCGGAAAGTAAAGACCAAAGTGTCTAAAGTGTCTATGGAGATTCTCAGTCACTCAGGTCATGGTTGTCCCAAAGGTGCTTTTTTCAAGAGGCAACTGGACTTGGAACCATTCCCCATCATCCAGTCAGTGTTATAGAAGCTTCTTGGATGAGAAGCGAAATGTCTTCAAAGAAAAACCAGAACATCCTGTTGCCTCTTGAAAAAAAGCACCTTTGGGATAAAGTCCAAAGTGGTCTCAGTAGTGGTAGGAGCAGCACTTGTGGTTGTGACTCCTAAGCTGGGAGAGTGACATCAATTTATGCCCGGAATAAATCAGAGTTCTCTCTCCTGAAGAGTGCAGTGCTGGGAACTGCTAAGATACTGCACAGAAGTCTCAAATTCCCAGGCCTTGAGAACTCAATATTGAGGAAGGCACATACCATCCATAGGGGTGAGAAGCTGTTTTTTTTAAATAAGTATATATTTCACACACAATGGTAGCAAACTGTCTTTCACAATTATGAATATTTGTTCGGCAGCAGGTTCTAAATATTATAAAGTTCTGCTTGGAGGATGTAAGAAGAGAAATATAATCGCTCCTTGGAACTTGTTACTGGTAAGCCTCCTCTGGGACCTCTGCTTTCTCTTCCACATCCAGTGGAGAAATGTGTATTTAGGCCATTACAATGGCAGTAGAACCAACTGCTCTGACATCCAATTGCCTTTCCAACAGCTTTATTAACAAATGGACTTTTAAAAGGTTTTGGTTCTGTTAATTCCTTTTTAGATTATTTGCATTACTGCGGATGATTTTATTTAACAGCAACAACAATTTTTATCGATTAGTTCTCTGACCGTATCAAAAATGTTTTAAGATTTCTTTTGTGAACTATGCTGAGCTTTCTCTTAGAGTAAGAGCAGTACAGAAACAAGATCAATAAATGAATGCATTCAATGAATGTATTATTAACACATATGAGTAAATGGCAGCTCAACTCTCCCTAACTGGGGAGAAAGCACACACCATTATAAGTCAAAGTCTACAGTGCCAAGGAACACTGGAAAAGAAAACAGAAATCAGGAACACCATAATTACCTAATGGCAATTGTGATTATTACCTAATTTTGAGCTCCTGAACAATGGAAAAATGGCAGTGAGAAGAAACATAAGGTGATTTTTGCAATGAATTGGACCCCAGTTTTCACAACTCCATCCAGCAAACATCAGAGATTGTGCTAGACAAAATATTGGCACATCTTGCCTTTTTGCAGAGTTGCTTTGAGATTTTCTTCTTTGATGGGGCCCTAAAAACTCCCTCTGTGTCTACTGTTAAGCTCTTCAAACCCTAATCAAACCATCTTTTCCCTCAAGTCTGGGTGCAGCAGAAACCACATTTCATCATTTCATCCTACCTAACGTTCTCACCTCCAGAAAAGTGAGAAATCAGCAGTAAAGATGCAGCTTGGTCCCATATTTAAAACTTGCTTTGAGAGAGATTCTGTACTGTATAAGAACCACGTTACATAGTAAATTGGGAGATCCTGGAATGAATATCCAGAATTTCTCATAGAAATGTCTACATATGATCACTATCCATTCTAAATGTATCGGATGTATTTCCATTGTTCTTTTGAGGACATTCAGTGACTATGAAGCACTACACTCACCAGGCTCAAGGTTGACTCTGTCTTCCATCCTTCCGAGGTTGGTAAAATGAGTACCCATATTGTTGGGGGCAATAGGCTGACTCTGTAAACCTCTTAAAGAGGGCTGTAAACCCTGAAGTGAACCTGGCTGAGGCCATCTTGGAGACTTCTGGGTAGCCATAAAGGGCAGGGAGAGGGAAAATAGCTAGATGGGGTTATGTAGCCAAAACAAGAAAGTTTTCCTGTGGGAACCAAGGACACTCCGAAAGGTGGCTGGCCAGGGGAGGAGTGAAGTAACCAAGCAACCAGCTAGCACCTTGATTGGACAGTGTGACCAGTGACTTGCGGGAAAGAGGAAACATTTACTTCTTAATTAGGTGAAAGCCGCGAGAACTTTCAGTTGGCTTTCACCAATTATGCCAATATGATGCATCCAATAAATTATTATTTGAGGAACTTGCCTGCCTCAGTGTTCTGCTTTCTACGGGTACATTACTTGGAATGCTGACACTGTGAAGTGATATATAGGTCTAAGTGCAATTGCTATTATGTCAAGCGGAGAACAGTTTATGTTGAGGAGATAAATGACATGGCATACAACCAGTTGAGCAGGGCTATTTCCCCCTCAATTCTGCTGCTGGATACGAGCAATATTAGCAATACATGAGTTTTTGGAAGGATTATTAAAACAACATGGAACAACACTCTGAGGGCCATAGAGCCATTGTTAAGTAAAAATTAACTTGTCAAGATAATTGATCAGAGTTCTGACACAATGGAGCATTTGGCCCTAAACATTAAGACTAAATGAAGGGGAGCTTCAGCACTGAACTTCCATATTGATCTATTCCAGGGGGTCCAAACTTGAGAACTTTAAGACTTGTGGACTTCAACTCCCAGAATTCCCCAGCCAGCATGGCTGGGGAATTCTGGGAGTTGAAGTCCACAAGTCTTAAAGTTCCCAAGTTTGGACACCCCTGATCTATTCATTCCTGGGGGAAAAAAACATTTGCCTTATAAGCATATGAAAGCATTGCAAGCAGCACAGACAGGGACTTGAAACATAAATCAACTTTTATCAAGACTTTTCCATTAAATTTGTTTTTACTAATCCTCCCCTCTCTCCCCCACATGGACTGCTAACATTGCTAGTATCCATTACAACATAGCCATATATATAGCCAGGGGAGGGCTTCAAAAATTTTAGCAAGGGGTTCTGTGCCCGGTTGCTGGGTGGGCGTGGCCATGGTGGGTGTGGCCTAGTCACCCTCCTGCACCATGGCGGGAAGGATGTTTTTGCCCTCCCGGGGCTCTGGAGGCTTTTCTTGAGCCCCCTGGAGGGCAAAAATGACATGCCCAGGCTCCAGATGCCCTCTGGAGGCTGGAAATGGGCCCATTTCTAGCCTTCCCGAACTTCCAGTTGGCCCATTTTTTGCCCTCCCTAAGCTTCTGCACGCGCACTGTACTTCCCTGCATCCAAAACGGACCGTGTGGGGACTCCTGGGAGGGGAGGGGAGGGGTGGGCGGGGCCACCCAGGCGTGGGATTTGGGGGGTTCTCTGAACTGCACAGAATCTTAGCTAGAGGTTCTCGCGAACCACTCCGAACCTCCAGCAGCCCTCCCCTGGATGTAGCACGTTGATTTATAAATACATGAATACGAAAACTTCACACAGGTCAGCCAATCCCTGAGTTCACCTGATTAAAAACAGGGGGATGTCCATATTTAGTCTGCACAGCTGAAGACAAACAGAGTTTTTTAGGAGAAGGAAAACAGTGTCCCTTCCCATCGCAAGGTCATTGTACTACGATGTGACACAGTAAGCAATTGTGCAATTAAGTCCTCCAGAACCTGATTGCAACTTTGGAATATGACTGTTCTTGTGCAATGGAGTTTGTCACCATCATATGAGAGAGAGAAAAGTTATTGGGAAATAAATCACTTGTTTACCTGCTAGTTGATTATGATAACCAACTGACTCCCCTACTGTGCTAGATTTATATATTATTATAAACTGAAAGAATGAGGCAATCCACAAAGTTCTCTTTAAAATAATGCTATCAAAGACTTTTGGATTACTCCTGTGAGTCCAACTTTTGGCACTGGGGTGTCATCAAAGAGATGGAAGTGTGCCATGAACCAGCTGAAACTAGATGGGTATCCAATTAGATACAGTAGATCCTATCTTGCTGGAATAAGATCTCCCTCCTTCATTCTCTGGGGCACCCGTGACATCATTTCAAAAGAGGGAAAAATTATAGCAGATAAGGGTGGAAGAATTTTTAGAATATCCTCAAGACTTAGATTCCCAATACCTGATTAAGGCAAAGTAGGATGTTAAAATCTATTATTTATCGTGCTATCCGCACAATTAAGAATACCTTCAGGATAGGCTAGATCAGGAGTTCCTAATCTGGAATTGGGTATGTCTAGTTTAATGAAAAGAAGGACCGGGGATGAAATGTTAGCAGTGTTTCAATATTCCAGGGGTTGCCACCAATCTATTCTTCAAAGCACCTGAGGATAGGACAAGAAGCAATAGATGGAAACTAATCAAGGAGAGAAGCAACCTAGAACTAAGGAGGAATTTTGTGACAGTTAGAACAATTAATCAGTGGAACAAGTTGCCTCCAGAAGTTGTGGGTACTCCAACACTGGAAGTTTTTAAGAAGAGATTGGACAGCTATTGGTCTGAAATGATATAGGGTTTCCTGCCTGAGCAGGGGGTTGGGCTAGAAGACCTCCAAGGTCCCTTCCATCTGTCTTGTCCTGTCCTACTCCTATTCCGAGTCTATTCTTCTTGGAGAATCTATTGAAACTTAAGGTCTCCTTTTCAGAAAAATGTAAATGTAAAAAGGCAAATTCACAAATGCAGCTTAAATTACAATGGAAACCAATTGTCCTCAATTAAGCAAAATATTAAAAACAATTTTAAAAATGCAATACACTAATATATGTTCTGAGTTAATAATTAACATTGAAATTTACGTTTGTAATTTGTATCTTATCTTATAACCTAATAAAATGTTTAAAAAATGATTAACCTTGAAATCTAGGGGCATAAAATACTTTGTTGTTTACATTGATTATTGAATTTTTAAAAATGAAATAAAGTAAAAGAAGATAAAGTTCTATATTTTTCCCATCTAAGTTCATGGAGCCCAAGTTAAAGATTCCTGCCACCGTTCTTCCTATGTTTTAGCCTCCAGGCCCCTATGTCCCGAAGCTCCTGTAATGGAACATCTACAACTTCTGAAGGCAAGGCATTCCACTGATTAATTGTTGTGTCAGGAAATTTCTCCTTAGTTTTAGGTTGGTTCTCTCTTTGATTAGTTTCCATCTATTGCTTCTTATCTTGCCTTCTGGTGCTTTGGAAAATAGGTTGATCACCGTTCTTCTTTGTGGCAGCCCCTTAGATATCCTGTCAGTCTTAGTCCTTCTTTTCACTATACTAGACACACAAAATTCCTGCAACCATTCTTCACATGTTTTAGCCTCCAGTTCCCTATGTCTCAAAAATACAATAATACAACACAATACCACTGCATCCCTCTGTTTATGTAGCCTAGAACTGTGTTGGATTTTTGGCAGCTGCTGCACACTGCTGGCTCCTATTTAAATGGTTGTCCACTAGGACTCCAAGATCCCTCTCACAGTTACTACTGTTGAGCAAGGTACCACCTATACTGTACCTGTGCATTTCGTTTTTCTTGCCTAAATGTAGAACCTTACTCTTTTCACCATTGAATTTCATTTTATTAGACAGTGTCCAATGTTCAAGTTTGTCAAGATCCTTCTGTATCTTAAGCCTGTCTTCTGAAGTGTTGGCTATTCCTGCCAGCTTGGTGTCATCTGCAAATTTGATGAGTTCCTCATTTATTCCCTCATCCAAATCATTGATGAAGATGTTGAAGAGTACTGGGCCCAAAACAGAGCCTTGGGGTACTCCACTGCAAAACTCCCTCCATGTAGATGCAGTTCCATTGAGGACTACACGTTGAGTGTGGTTAGTCAGCCAGTTACGAATCCATCTGATGGTGATGCTGACTAACACACGTTCTTCTACTTTATCTAGTAGTAGGTCTTGAAGACCAACTGTGTCCAACTGTGCCATGAAAGACTATACCTGGATATTATTTCAGCAAAATAACAAAACAGACTCAGCAATCATGGGATCAAATAGGGATCTGTGCAAATGCCAGTTTTCAATGACATTCAGACTAAATGACAGTATTGTAACAAGAGTTTTCCCCCTCTGTATTATGACTACATGGAACATAGTCTCAGTTAAAAATTATAATATGTTTTCATTCAACTGAGTAAGATACAATACAATAGCAGAGTTGGAAGGGACCTTGGAGGTCTTCTATTCCAACCCCCTGCCTAGGCAGGAAATCCTACACCACTTCAGACAAATGGCTATCCAACATCTTCTTAAAGACTTCCAGTGTTGGGGCATTCACAACTTCTGGAGGCAAGCTGTTCCACTGATTAATTGTTCTAACTGTCAGGAAATTTCTCCTCAGTTCTAAGTTGCTTCTCTCCTTGATTAGTTTCCACCCATTGCTTCTTGTCCTGCCTGCAGGTGCCCTGGAGAATAGTTTGACTCCCTCTTCTTTGTGGAAGCCCCTGAGATATTAGAACACTGCTATCATTCTCACCTAGTTCTTCTTTTCATTAAACTAGACATACCCAGTTCCTACAACTGTTAATCATATGTTTTAGCCTCCAGTCCCCTAATCATCTTTGTTGCTCTTCTCTGCACTCTTTCTAGAGTCTCCACATCTTTTTTACATCGTGGCGAACAGAACTGAATGCAGTATTCCAAGTGTGGCCTTACCAAGGCATTATAAAGTGGTATTAACACTTCACGTGATCTTGATTCTATCCCTCTGTTGATGCAGCCTAGAACTGTGTTGGCTTTTTTGGCAGCTGCTGCACACTGCTGGCTCCTATTTAAATGGTTGTCCACTAGGACTCCAAGATCCCTCTCACAGTTACTACTACTGAGCAAGGTACCACCTATACTGTACCTGTGCATTTTGTTTTTCTTGCCTAAATGTATGCTATTGAAGAATGTTCCCTAACTTTAAACAGGAATTAGCTACTTCCAGCAAGCCAATCTTTTGCCTTAATCTCATGCATATTTTCTGTAACTATAACAAGCAGGTAACTAATATCACTTTGTGGTCGTGGATGCTTTACCGAGCTTGATTAATTTCTTGCAGAAGTTTCATTACTCAACTAAGTAACATCATCAGTGCTAGAAGGAAGTGGAGTCCTAGCACTGATGTTGTTATCTAGCTGAATAATGAAAATGTCTGTAAAAAAAAAACAGCCAAGCTCAGAGAGCACTAAGGATCACACAGTTCAAACCTGAGCTATAAATATTAACTTCTATTGGTAACATCACTTCATCTTGTTTTTCTGGCTATCAGTTTATTTTATTGATTCTTCTGAATTCTACTGCTCACTCTGTCATCTTTATTCCTATATCCAATTATCTACTCAGGGTTAGAATGGGTAAAGGTTTATTTTTCCCCCCCTTCAAGGAAAGGAAAGGTGGAAACGAAAGCTGGCATTTAAAGGAGAAGGGAGGGTTTTTTTTTCTTTTCTGCAACACACAAGGAATAGTCCTCAGGCCTCAAACCAAGTAGAATAATGGAAGATTTTTAAAATGAAAAGATCTTAAGCCACCGATTTCTGCCTAGCTTGCAAATTGCTAAATGTGATTCAATGATTAAGTAATAACTATAAAGTGATCCATTTACAGGTAAAAAAAATATTGACATGGAGAGTGATAGGATCTGACCTAGAATTAATAACCAGGAAAGGTTATTGTGGATAATCTGATTCACCCTATACAGCATGCAGCCTTCTGGGGGGGGGGGGGGGGGAACCTACCTGTATGTAATGCCCTATATATGCATTGATGATATGTCTGTATTTGTAATTAGGGTACAGTTCTGATTGCCACACCCCAAAATGGTTACTGTACACCTACAAATGATACCTCTTGCATGTTGAGTGGAATGGAGCAACTCCCCAATGGAAAAAAATACAATTGCACTTGGGGGGGAAAGTAATAAGGGAGAGTGGCAGATTTATTATATGATTATATGTGGAATGGGCGGTATAGTGGCTCAGCGGTTAAGACGCTGGACTTGTCAGCTGGAAAGCCGTCAGTCTAGGTTGAGACCTGACTATCACGCGATGGGATGAGCTCCCGTCCTCATTCCCAGCTCCTGCCCACCTAGCAGTTTGAAAGCATGCAAATGTAAGTAAATAAATAGGTACCACTTCAATGGGAAGGTAAAAGTGCTCCGTGACATCATGCTGGCCGCATGACCATGGAAATGTCTTCAGACAATGACCTTGAAATAGAGATGAGCACTGGCCCCTGAAATCAACAATGACTAGCGGATTATAAATACAGGAATACAGGATGTGAACAAGCCTTTTACTTCTCCTTCTCCTAAAATAAGACCCCAGGATCCTAAAATGAAACTGTGGTGGGAAAACCTAGCAGGTTAAAAGATGTACTGATTTGTAAACTGCATGGTTAAATTATGGAAATTGCTGCTGTGCTATATAGAGACAGGTTAGGAGAATATCTTTGGTGGCCAGTTTCAAAAGGAGATGAGAATAATTCAGAGAAATTAGGGTTATTCATCGGGGAGGTGCATCCCATTTAGCTGGATTCTGGAGCATACACATTCAGACCGGGATTTTCATTTTTCATGTCAGAATGGATTAACTAGAGCCAACTCTGTGAAAGGGAATCAGGAAATCAGTGAAGTTTAGGCCCCCTCTTTTTTTTCTCTAGCTTCAAGGTACTATAAACAACAGCATTAAATCGGGGAGCTTTCATTATTTGTGTAAAATGTCATTACTTGTGTAAAATGTCAAAGTGAGGAAGAAATATATTGGATGTCAGGAAGAAATAGGTCTATATTCAATCAGGGTGTGACCAGATCACCATCACTCACACAAGCCGGAGATCACCGTTTGCTTTATATATGACTTTATTTTTCACCCTAGGCAGTTGTGTGTCATTGATTAATTAATCAATTATCCTATCTACTCTGGGTTCTGACTAATTCCGAAATTCTGTATGAACAGTGCTGGAGTCACCCTTTATTTAAAAAAGGCTTATTTTCTTCCCAGCTTTTGATTCATGTGACAGGAAATTTAAATGTCATAGCAGAAACTAGTAAGAAACAGCCACGTAATTACTGGGAGACTGGAAATTGCAAATTAGACTTTCATGCATTCTATCTAAAATGATGAATGCTTTGGATCAGGTGGCACCAGATAATATCAAGCTGAATTAACAAGCCAAGAGCTTCTAATTGGTGCTCAACTTCTGTCACTAAAGCCTTCTTTAGAAACCACAAAACAGGTTTTGGCAATTTATTCTTCTCAACTAAGAAAGCATTATTTGGCCCTTATATTGCCCTAATATTTACAATACAATACAATAGTAGAGTTGGAAGGGACCTTGGAGGTCTTCTAGTCCAACCCCCTGCCTAGGCAGGAAACCCTATACCGTTTCAGACAGATGGCTATCCAACATCTTCTTAAAGACTTCCAGTGTTGGGGCATACACAACTTCTGGAGGCAAGCTGTTCCACTGATTAATTGTTCTGTCAGGAAGTTTCTCCTCAGTTCTAAGTTGCTTCTCTCCTTGATTAGTTTCCACCCATTGCTTCTTGTTCTACCCTCAGGTGCCTTGGAGAATAGTTTGACTCCCTCTTCTTTCTGGCAACCCCTGAGATATTGGAACAATGCTATCATGTCTCCCCTTCTTTCTCTTAAGCTAAACATACCCAGTTCCTGCAACCGTTCTTCATATGTTTTAGTCTCCAGTCCCCTAATCCTCTTTGTTGCTCTTCTCTGCACTCTCTCTAGAGTCTCCACATCTTTTCTACATCGTGGCGACCAGAACTGAATGCAGTATTCCAAGTGTGGCCTTACCAAGGCATTATAAAGTGGTATATATTATAAAGTGGTATTATAAAGTTTTATAGGCGTTTACAGAAAGCAAGATAAATTCTATCCAATATTTTCTAACAGAATGAAACATTTTTTAATTCCCCATCTTCATAGTCTACGAATGATGTTGGACTGAAATTACATCTTTTCCAATCAACCGTATCAATAAGTAGCCTAGACCTTCATAGGCAATAAAAAACAGGTCTGACCGTAATGTTTTCAGTTGGTTTATTCTCACCTTGATCTTGTCTAGATCCCAATTCTATCCTAGGTTTGTCATTATAACACATAAAATGGAATAGCATTTGGGGGGAAAAGAGGCTGCTGAATCTTCCTTTTGTCTCCTGATTGAGGCTACTCTATTCATGAGATGTCTTGGTTTTAATTCTGGAATTCTTGAAGAGTATTATGAATTAGTTCTTTCTTTCTTTTTACTTTGATAATTATGGCAGAGTCTTCACACTCGGTTGGGACACTAATCTTACACTGTTGAGAAAGAACTCCCACTAATTAGATAAATATACCATCAGCAAGAAACATTCTAGGCCACAGCCTCTCATGCATAAAGTCCGCCAGTGTGAAGCGGATGGGTTGGCCATTTTCGATGTGACTTAATGTTGGTCAAAAGTCACTTCGGTTGTCTCCCTTGCCACAGCAGCAGGAAGCTACTTCACCTCCTACACAGGGTGGTGTCTATGAAACCACAATATATCTTCCATATATGAATAAACACATTCTAGCATTCAGAATATCTAATCTGAAAGAGTGGATGACTTAATAAGGTTGTACAATAAATTTAGGGACGATTGCTAAAGACATGCATTATGGAATAACTGCCTAACAAACATTTTTAAGAAATAATGATGCTTGACCTAACATTGGCCAGTCACAGAAACTACTCTAATTAGCATTGCTACCAAGGTGAAATTTCACAATATAATATGGAGACACTGCATGATGAAATATCCTAGGAATTGGAGAAGGTGGGGGGTGTTGCATTTTGATGGGGCAAATGAAACATTTCCAAGAATGACTGTAAGCCCATCAGGATTTGAGCTGAAGCAAAACCTCAAGGCAAATTCAGAAGTTTCGGTTCGGGTAAAATATCTAAGGAAATGAAACAATAGCAAGATGATAGGACTAACAGTTCAGGAATGCTCTGTATTATAATCCAAACTCTCTCAACAGTGAATAAAAGCTATCTTATTTTTAAAGTCCAAGGAAATCACATTCTCCTTTAATAAACGCACAACATGGATTTTGCCCTGTGGATAAGCCAGTGGAAAATAATCAATATATGGTATTTTAAGCAACTTGAATTTAAAGGACCTAATATGACTGGAAGGGGTATGGTGGCTTGTTGATCAGAAAGATTGGCAGTTCAGCAGTTCGAATCCCTTGTGCCATGTAACGGAGTGAGCTCCCATTACTTGTCCCAGCTTCTGCCAACCCAGCAGTTAGAAAGCAGGTAAAAATGCAAGTAGAAAAATAGGGACCACCTTTGGTGGGAAGGTAACAGCACTCCATGTGCCTTCGGCGTTTAGTCATGCCGGCCACATGACCTCAGAGACGTCTTCGGACAGTGCGGGCTCTTTAGCTTTGAAACGGAGATGAGCACCGCCCCCTAGAGTCGGGAACGACTAGCACATATGTGCAAGGGGAACCTTTACCTTTTAATATGTGATAAAATCATTGTCCCTAATAAAATAAGTGGGAGGTTTGTTTTTCCCACCTCACTTTTTTAAAAAAGTGAAAATAAAGGCAAAATAGAAGGTCTGCTTCTCAGTAGGAAGACATTTGCTCCTATTAGAAAAATGAATTCAACCATGTTCAAAACAACAAGAAACTTTTTTGATAATACTGATTACAGCATCCAGATACATTTCATTCCAGTTATTTTCCACATTACACTTGGGTTTTAAAAAAATCTGCCTGAACTGCCATCCTCTTACTGGGTTACTCTGTCAGTGTCAATATGAAAATATAAATACTTCAGATGTTTTTTAAAAAAATATCTTCATTGCACTTGCTTCCCAAGTGCAATCATTTGCTAATGATTTTCAAGGAGTTCCTGCTCAGTCTCGTGTCTTGCAAAATGGCATTTAACAGCAATCTAGAGGTAGGGCTCCTTTGGTGACAATTACTTTCCATTCCTCTTCTACTAGGCTCCAACACTAATTAATATTAGTTGCCATTTAGAAAAGATTTTTTTTTTTTAAAGAGACAATGTAAAATTCAGGAAGGGAACAAAAAGATGAGAAGGCATCACTTCCAGCAGACAAAACTCAGATAAACAGCGATCAACATCGGACAATCAGGCAGAAAACAATCCTCTTAATCACTAAACCACCAAGAAGGAAGCCACACCTCTATCAAAACTAGAAGAGGAAGCTACTGTATGAAAACAGGCAGTAACTCCACAAACACTCATACTGATGATGTTACCTAGTTGGGTAATGTAACGTCTGCAAGCAAACAACCAAGCTCAGAGAGCACCAAGGTCTTCACAGTTCAATACTGAGTTACAGACGTTCTTTTCTTCCAACTGTTGGAAGAAATGTCCTGGGTTCAGTTCCAAGTGGGGGAAAAGACACTGGAAACATGGAGACTGCATGGAAGACAGTTTAATGGTGGACAAGACCACATGGTTTGAGGTCCTGAACAGAAACGGGGGAACACATGTTTCCAGATGTTGGGTTCCCCAGGAAGATAAAGATCAATTCACAGATTCACCAGGGAGGTCACACTTAATGACCCACCTAAGAGAAGGATTTAGCGCTCACCTGAATGTTGGAGATGCGACTACAAACAAGGAACCTTGTACCATATGTGGTGGACCTGTAGCAAAGCCAGAAAGTATTGGCTTAAAATAAAGGAGTGGCTGGAACAAATTACAGAACAAAATTTCGAATTGAAACCGGAACTATTCTTATTGGGCATATGAGGTGAAAAAATGTGTTAAAAACTCCAATATATAATATTACATACTAACTGCAACAAAAACCGCATTCGCTCAAAATTGGAAACAGAATAATATCCCTTCAGATGCAATGATAATAAGAAAGGTACTTGAGTGTACAGAGATGGATAGGTTGACCACAGAACTGAAGGATAGAGAAGAATCAAAGTATTATAAAGGGTGGAGTAGGTGGTATAAATGGTTGGACAATAGACGCAAAAATACTGTATAAGAATTAAGCATTATCTACAACAAATATGACACCGTATATATCTGTAAATATTATGTATGTAAATATGAATGATATGAATGATACTGATATGGAAACGCTGTAATGAGTGGAAATTTGTGTTTTGTTTTTAATAATTAAATATGTTCAATAAAAATTTTAAAAAGGAGAAGGATTTAGAAGCAAAGACCCTTAACAACTCACTGCCTACTCATCTAACAAACCTATTCACATTAGATAGAATAAAATGGGAATAGGAATAGAATAACAGAGTTGGAAGGGACCTTGGAGATCTTCTAGTCCAACCCCCTGTTCAGGCAGGAAACCCTATACCATTTCAGCCAAATGGTTATCCAACCTCTTCCTAAAAACTTCCAGTGTTGGAGAATTCACAACTTCTGGAGGCAAGTTCCACTGGTTAATTGTTCTAACTGTGATTAATGTGAGAAATGAAACCACCATATGGTCCCTCTAACCAACTTGCTCAAATTTTAGAAGCTTGGATAAGCAGCAAAATATTTCAAACTAAAAAAAAGTCCAGTTGCCATGACTCAGCTTCCAAACTATTCAAAGTTATGATTGACCACTCAAAAGAGAACTCGTTCTGAACTTGTAATGGCCAAACCCTGCAGTCACAAGACCCTATTTTGAGCACTTGGTAACCCCAGATTTATGGCTGTTTGTAATGTACCGTGGTCACATGACCACGATTACAACATTTTTGCTCAAAACTAGTGGTTACTTCTGGTTTTCTGCAAAAAATACCCCATAGTGAATGACTTAAATAGCCACTGCAAAAAGGTCATAAAATCAGGCCCAGTCACATGATAGCTTGCTTTATGACCGTCATGACTTACAACTGCAATGGGCAGGCTCCATTATGGTGATAAGACAAGGATGTCCTATATGCCCTTCAAAGCATCCTATTAAAATTAATCTTGGTGTGGATTAGCCCAGGTTGCTTATTTCAGATGCTCCAAATTTGGTCATGAACTTATCTAGAAGATCAGTAGTAGATCTTCCATCATTAGCTATAGACTCTCACCCTGTAGCTTGCTTCTCAGCCACCTTCTATACTTCAAAGTCAAAAGTAATATTGGGTTTCCTGAGCGGAACCTATACAAAAAAGTCAGCTTGCAAGCTTCGGGATTTTGATTTGTGTGGAAAGCGTTTCAGAGCTACAGAAAGGAATTGTAGGTATTAAAACCAGTCCTACTGCAGGAGAAGGAATGGAAGAACCTTGTGGTAGAGCGATCAGTCTACAACAGTGATCACCAACTGGTGGTCTGAGGACCACTGGTGATCCGTGAGAAAATTTTGGTGGTCCGCAGAAAAATTATTTGCATTTTTTAATATTGCACTAAATCATGGGTCCTCAAACTACAGATACGTGCAATGAATGCTTGTGTTACTGCAGAGAGTCTCCCCTTCGGGGTCTTTTTGTGTGGGTCAGAGGGGGGCAGAAATTCCGACTTGGGGTCTGCTTCAGTCTCCTGGTGTGGGGCTTTGGGCGAAGGCTGGAGAGAAGCGCCGCTGGTGGCAAAGAGCCAGAGGACCTTGTTCCAGTGCGACTGCATCATGGCCTGAAACTGGCTGACCATCTCAGCCCGCTGAGCCTCCAGGCGCTGTTACCTAGCCTTGCACTCCTGCAGGTCTTCCATCTGCTTGGAAAGCCTACGCTCGTAATCCTCGGTCAGGTGCTTCTAGTGAGCCTCCTTCTCGGTCAGATCCAATTTGAACTGAGCTGTTTTGCCAACTCTTTCTCATAGTGGCTGATTAGCTCCAACAACTGTTTCGTGTTGGGACCCTAAGGAGCCCGGGGCAGGGAGGCAAAGAGTGGCTGGGAGGGGAGGGGCAAGTAGAGGCCGGCGAGGTGCCCCTTGATGTGAGTGACAGAGTTGGCCATTCCCACCCAGTCACATGACCACCTAGCCACACCCACCCATTCGGTCATTAGTCTGCAGGATTTAAAATTATGAAATTAGAAGTCCCCGAGGTCCAAAAGGTTAGTGACCCCTGGTCTACAACCCCTCCATACCACAAATAAACTAAGTTCAACTTCACTTGAATTCCCTTTGACCATTATTTAATTGTAAGCAGGTGCTGTTAATTGGAAAGACTCCTGCTCATAGGTGTTTTAGCAATAAATCAGTTTAACTGAAAGCTCATGTGTGAACCTGGTCTTTCACACCTGACACATTAACTTCAGATGCACACAATCAGCAATATGGACCGTGAAAAAGGATCTCCTTCATATGTAGCATGTGTTGGATGAGCTTCTTCCTCTTTCTCTATGAATTCCAAACAGCCTCTTTATTGCTTTTTCCCTTTTTTGGCCTGGTTAACTTCTGTTCTATTACATTTGACTAATTAAAAAAATATATACGTGGAACTCTCCCCCCCTCCCAAAGTCACAGGAAGGATCAAAGTTCAACAAGAAAATAAAGTTTTTCTTGAAAAACACCTTCTAAGCGATGCGAACATTACATAATACGGAGAAAGGGTCATAAAGTTTAATATTGGAATGCTGTTTCTTGACGGCTGAGGCCGAAAGCTAAATTCAGAGAAGCTGCATTTTCTAGAACTGTGGAAATATATATATATATAAAAGTAGAAAAGTTTCTTATGGGTACGTCTTTCACCATCCTCTGATTCATCTGACTTGGAAAGCAAAACAAACACATTGCTGCATTCAAAGTATTGCACAAGATAATTCGCAAGAATGAGCTGTGTCCACAGTTCCTAGAAAAGGAGAGAGAGAGAAGAAGAAGAAATCCGCAGCAAAGCAATGCAGGCAGTCAACTCGTTCTGTGTCAACTCTAGGCATCGTCCCAGGCCTAGCAGTAAAATGAGTCACTGTGAGTCACATCAAAGCTATTTTTGCTTTGAAAGTATTGCCAGGCACTGTGTTAATATTCAACCCGTGGTAAATTTAGCAATGGCAGGAAAAACAAGAGTTTCCATGGTTGCTCCCCAACAACATTTATGATGTTTGTGTGCAACTAATAAACTCGGAAGGTTAAGCCAAATTCATTAGAGACAAACACCCCCCAACCTTTTTTTAAAAAAATTAGCAAACCCAAAGCTTGGGACCTTGGTTTATGACTCACGCCATTGCTACTTTTTTATGGCAAATAAATTGAAATAAAAAGCAATCATTCATTCGCAATCCATCAAGGGCTAAACGTTAAACCCCTGTTAAGAACATGTTTCTCCCTGTTCCTTTGGGATTGTGCCTCTTCCTTTTTGCCTTCCTCTCACTCCTGATTATTGAAGGAAAGCGGTTATCCAGCCAGAGTTGGAATCAGAAGCAATTAAGAGAACTATGTTTACCCACTGATCATTTGGGCTATCAGATGTCAACTGGCTTCCATAAAACTGCTGTTCCAGATGTGCGATTGTGCTGTAAACTTTGATTATTATGCGAAGATAGTGTTTGGGATTGAAAGCTTATCGTGTCTCTCACACGAATTCAGTGCCAGCATTGTGCAAAGGAAGCCAGCAGCAAGGGGAAGAGGATTCTGGATGCCAAGGTTAGATTTTATAAACAGAAGCGGTGGAAACGAGACACAGAGATGGAGGAATTCCAGCGAGTAAAACAAAAAAAACACGGAAGCAGCAACACATAAGTGAGCCTGCAAGCTCTAATCGTAATTCCATTTAGATCAGCTATGCTGAGTAAGTGTTTTGGGAGCTGAAGCCACAATACATCAGAAGGGACTAGATTGGAGAAAGCTAATCCACAGACAGTAGATCAACTGATAAGTAAGAGGATGAGAGACATCAAGAGAATGATCCAGCAGCTGGATAGACAATGTTGTGGGATAATGGATTCCATTCTACTGAAGGCTGAAAGAGACTGTTAAATTGCCATGGTTTTAGAACAGTAGTTCTCAACCATCTCAATGCCGCGACCCTTTAATACAATTCCTCATGTTGTGGTGACCCCCAACCATAGAATTGGTGTCTCGGTTCCTAAGACCATCGAAAACATGTGTTTTCCGATGGTCTTAGGTGACCCTTGTGAAAGGGTCGTTCGACCCCCAAAGGGGTCCCGACCCACAGGTTGAGAACCACTGCTTTAGAACAAGGTAGTGTTTGTTATAACCCTGCCTATTGTAATTACTTGGACGATCCCTGAAGTGTACAGGGGAGACGGTGAACTCTTCAAAGGCTGCAACTCATCTCTTCCCACCTGAGTATCATGGTAGTGAAGATTTGGCTACTGTAGGACATCTTAGCCTGCCTGAATTGGAAGCTCTTTCTCAAGCACACTTGTTGATTGCATTTGTGCAACACGCTTCACCAGGTTGCTGAATTAACCTACCTTCTGGGATTGCATAACACACTGAAATATGAATTAATAAAATAGGCTGGGCAGATAAGTCAACTCAAATCAGAATAGAGCTGGAAGGGACCTTGGGGGTCTTCTAGTCCAACCCCCTGCTCAAGCAGGAGACGCTCTACCATTTCAGACAAGTGGCTGTCCAGTCTCTTTAAAACCTACCATGATGGAGCACCCAGAACCTCTGAAGGCAAGCTGTCCCACTGGTTAATTGTTCTCACTGTTAGGAAATTTCTCCTTAGTTCTAGGTTGCTTCTCTCCTTGATTGGTTTCCATCCATTGTTTCTTCTCCTGCCTTCAGGTGCTTTGGAGAATAATTTGACCCCTTATTCTTTGTGGAAGCCTCTCAAATATTGGAATGCTGCTCTTATGTCCCCCCTAGTCCTTCTGTTCTCTAGACTAGCCATATCCAAATCCTGCAACCGTTCTTCATATTGTTTTAGTCTCCAAGCCCTTAATCATCTTAGATGCTCTTCTTTGCACTTTTTCCCATAGTCCTTGACGTTATGACCACAATTGGGACCAGAAGTTCCTTTGGTAAGCAAGGTGGTTGTTAAGTGAATCATGGTTGATTTTTATGACCTTTTTGCCATAGTTGATAAGTGAATCACTGCAATTGTTAAGTGAATCCTCCGGTCATTAAGCAAATCCAGCTTTTCCCATTGACTTTGGTTGTTGGAAGCCAGCTGGAAAGGTCACAAATGGTAAATCACATAACTCCGGGATGCTGCAACCATCATAAATATTTGCCAATTGTCAATCACCCAAATTTTGAATGTGTGACTGTGGCAGGGGTGGGTTTCAAAACTTTTTATTACCTATTCTGTGGGTGTGGCCTATTTCGTGAGTGTGCCTTGGCAGTCATATGACTGGGTGGGTGTGGCCAACTTGATGTCACTCACCAAAAATTGCCATGGATTGGGTAAAATATGGTGAAGCTTACTTAAAAATGCTCTTGCTTAGAACCAAAATCTTGGGCTCGGTTGTAGTCATAAATCAAGGACTATCTCTGCTTTCCTCTGCATGGCAGTCTTGTCTTAGTAAACACTTTCTCCTTTCTGGCAATTTTCCTCTGTGTTAGAGGCACCAAAATAATGCAGACAATGTAAGGTTTCCTGTTGCAGCAGGGGGGTGGACTAGATGACCTCTGAGTAGCCTTAGCCCTAAATTGCTGTGCTGTTTTTCTTTCTTCTTTCTTTCTTTCTTTCTTTCTTTCTTTCTTTCATTCATTCATTCATTCATTCATTCTCCCTTCCTTCCCTCTGTGGGAAGCAACCCCCCCCCCCCAAAAAAATAACTGCTGAATGTCACTTTGCAAACCTCCTTCCGAGCAGCTTTTCAATTTAAAGCAGGACTCCAAAGTTTGCAGCTTTAAGACTTGTGGACTTCAACTCCCAGAATTCCACAGCCAGGCATTCTCAGTTCCGATTTAAAGCGACAGCATTTGTTTTTCTCCTTTGCTGAATCTCCCGGCTGAAAAGTGACTTTCCTTCCTTCTTTCTTTCTTTTTCTTTTTCTTTCTTTCTCCCTTCCCTTCCTTCCTTCCTCCCTCCCTCTCTTGCTTACTTTTTAAAGCTATTTTTCCCTTGCCTGAACCGGCAGGGGGAAAAAACTTGTTTTAAAAAAACTACTGACGAAGCTTCTGATGGGAGAACAGGTTCAGAAACATAGCCAAGCCACCATTACTACCAGTCCTATCCGGTACACCAGATTTTCACTACCTCTTCTGGCGTACCATACTGTACCAGGAGGAACCCACCTCTGGACCGTGGGGATGCTGCAATGGTGGTAAGTGTGAGGATCAGTTGTAAGACACTGTTTTCAGTGCCATTGTAGCTTTGAATCATCACTAAATAACTGGTTATAAGTCGAAGACTATCAGTACATTAAACTAAAACACATATACCCACAATATACACACATCTGATTAAATCTAATCAATCTTAGCATCTTAGGCAAAGGCTTTTATTTAACACAAATAAGTAAGTTTATTTTTATAACAATGCTATATGGTCACACTTGCAGTTCTGGGCGTTGATATGAAGTTCCTTTTCAGCTTTTATTTGTTTTTAGCCACTAGATGAAAAGAAGACTAAAGGCTGGCTTAGATAATATCCATCTTTGCTGGTAGGCAGATCATAAGAAAACTGCAATGTTTGTGATCAACCCAGATTTCTCCATAAAGAGGGTTCAAGATCAGATCTGGAAATGCTGCAATGCCACCACAGTTTGGCCTTGATTTTTTTATGTGGGAAATTATTTTTTCACATTCCCAGTCCTACAAAAAGTACATTAGCAAATCAGACATCCTGGCCAGCTGTTCAGATCGGAATGCAAATATCATTGGGATTTCACATTCCTTCATATTTTGCAATGTTAGCCTTTGGCTTTTAGAAAAGTACATATTTTTGGATAAAATATATTGAGAAATAAAGATTCTTTTGAGGAAAATACAATGAAGAAAACGTATTTTACTAGTAGCTCTGCAGATTTTTTTTTAAAAAAACTTCCAGATGTAGGCAACAAATTGGGTTTATAAAACTGATCTTCCCCAAACTGGTGTTCTTCAATGCCATTGTGGGCTAAGATTTCTGAAAGTCAAAATTCAACATATTCGAATGGCATCAAGTTTGCATAAAACAATATAGACTCATCTACCCCATAAGTTCCATCCTGTATGACATATTTCCTAGAAAATCTTAGTGTAGCCTTCAATTCCCATAGCCTTCTTTTGCAAGCCTAAATATTTGCGTTAAAATAAATATATTTTCCTAGGGCTTCAATTCCCTCCCCTACATCACCCACGCTTTCTTGTCTTGTCTCTTGTATGTCTCCTTAAGTTCTCCAAACAAGAGATTTCTATGTCGTACCTGCAAGCCATCTTTTCTTTTTGGACTTCAGGCCTGCCACACTTTCTACTGTGGGAAAATGGGAGGGGGGGGTTATATGGAGTTGGGTGATATGTAGCCATAATAACTTTCCTCTTAGAAACTCAAGGTCATCCTTTGTCTCTGCACCTGGCCGGAACTGGATGGGTGGACTCTGTCTTTGTGGCAGTGGAAGATTGGACCATGTGATAAACTTGTGGGTGTTGGGGCAGAATCTTGAACTTTCAACTGGGTGGGAAAACCTGGAAGCTTTCAGATTCAGGTTTTCCCAGAGGTGCCAACATGGCTCTTTTTAATAAATTGCAACTTTGAGGAACTTCTAGCCTTGGAGTGTTATTTGTTTGAGGATGCCATTTGAAACCCTGAAATTCTACTTCTATGCTGTACTTAGTAGGGAAGCATGGTGGCTTAGTGGTTAAGATGCTGGACTTGTCGGTTGGAAAGCTAGAAGCCCAGGGTTGAAACCCCCGCACCATGTAATGGGGTGAGCTCCCGTCCTTGCCTAAGCTCCTGCTCACCTAGCAGTTCGAAAGCACTAGCTGTATTGAAGCAAACAACATTCTCCCAGCCATCTGCTACTTTCACAATGGCCAACAGAACAACATGTCTGAGCTGCTCCAAATTCAAAGGGGATCTCTGCCAATAAGATATAGGATTCAGTCCCAAAAGCACCTAGCTAATTCGGATGGATTGCTCAAGAAATGCAAGCCAATACTGCTTCATGTTTGCCTATCCATGTTTTGAAACACACCATGCTGGGCAGCTGCCAAAAATTAATGGTGCATTATCGATGGAGGTTTGAGGATCTTGAAACATCAATGGGAACAATCTACCCGAGTCCCTTGATTTCTGCTTGTTCAAAGGAAACATTTCAAATACGTTTGCTTCAGTAATATCCCACGGGTGTAGGGGTGGATATTAGAGAAAGGAGAAGGAAAAAAACCCCCGAAAGGTAATTATGTAGATAGATTACCAGAGCCACATTAGATTGCCAAACAATTACACATGATTATGACTGCCTGTTAAAGAAATGCTTTCTTCCTTTGCATTCTAATGCAAGGCTTTTATTCATCAGACTTAAGTTGCTGTAATTATTATTTGCAGCCTAGAGTGAGATAAAGTAATCAAGATGCTATTACTTACTGCTCTTCTGACTGTGGGAAGAGGATTCCGACACAACCTCTGTTTACGAGTCCAGACACAACTTGTAAAAGTCAAAGACCGTCAACATTTTTCTCTCCCGAGGCTTTTCATCACCATGTAGATTTAAGGTGAATGACGGTGCTCATTCCCAGGAGATCCAGCTAAGGTTGACCCTCCGTGTTTTTATACCCAGTGGACAAAAATATTTAATTGGGAAGGTTTTTTGTTGTTGTTTGGTTGGTTGGTTTGAAAGCCTGTGGTTAAATGAGCAACAGTCCCCTCTCCAAAGACAAGGCAAAAGAGAAAGTCACTGCTTGAATTCACACAGCACAATAAGGTAAAGGTAAATGTTCCCCTCGCACATATGTGTTAGTCATTCCTGACTCTAGGGGGCGATGCTCATCTCCGTTTCAAAGCCAAAGAGCCAGCGCTGTCCGAAGACGTCTCCATGGTCATGTGGCCAGCATGACTAAATACCAAAGGTGCACAGAATGCTGTTACCTTCCCACCAAAGGTGGTTCCTATTTTTCTACTTGCATTTTTATGTGCTTTAGAACTAGGTTGGCAGAAGCTGGGACAAGTAGTGGGAGCTCACTCCGTTATACGACGCTAGGGATTCGAACCGCTGAACTGCCAACCTTTCTGATCGACAAGCTCAGCGTCTTAGCCACTGAGCCACAGCGTCCCTCTCAGAGCACAATAAAAAGGTAAAGGTTCCCCTCGCACATATGTGCTAGTCGTTCCTGAGTCTAGGGGGCGGTGCTCATCTCTCTTTCAAAGCTGAAGAGCCAAAGATATCTCCGTGGTCATGTGCGAGGGGAGCATGACTAAACGCCGAAGGCACACAAAATACACAGAATGCACAGCACGACAGACTAAGTTAAAATCAAGTTTGGTGGTTCGTAGTTCCAAAATGTTTTGGAATTCAATTTTGTGGTGAGATGTTAGATGGATCGCACCAAGATATTAAAATTATTGCATAATTTATTCGCTTGGACATCAGCATTGAAAATTTGAAATTTTTCGATAAATAATAAGGTGGCCTCATTCTCTCTTTCTTTCTAATAGGAATTGTCGCTTCTGTAGTAAGAGTTTTCTCTAAACTATTTTTAACATTTATTTGCTGGCATTTTAAAAAGTCTCAATATTTAGATTCTTCTTTGGATTATATCTCTCTTAAGCTTCCAAGAGAAAGAACTACTAACTATTCTATGTATTTCCTCTCTGACATTGTTAGAAGTGTAACCCTGCCCTGATTAAAGTAGTTTACATCTATTTCCTCCAACACAGCAAAGTATACAAAATAACAGTTGGAAGGGACCTTGGAGGTCTTCTAGTCCAGCCCTCTGCTCAAGCAGGAGACCCTATACCATTTCAGACAAGTGGCTATCCAGTCTCTTCTAAAAAGCCTCCAGTGATGGAGCACTCACAATTTCTGGAAACAATTTGTTCCCCTGGTTAATTGTTGTAACTGTCAGGAAATTTCTCCTTAGTTCTAGGTTGGATCTCTCCTTGGCTAGTTTCCATTCTTTGTTTCTTGTCCTGCCTTCGGGTGTTTTGGAGAATAGTTTGACCCCTCTTCTTTGTGACAGCCTCTCAAATACTGGAAGACTGCTTTATGTCACCCCTAATCTTTCTTTTCATTAAACTAGACATAGACATATCCAATTCCTGCAACCTCTTCCCATATGTTTTAGTCTCCAGGCGCTTCATCTTTTTAGTTATTCTTCTCTGCACTCTTTCCAAAGTCTCAACGTCTTTCTTATAATAAGGTGACCAAATATTGTATAGAATATGAAGGTTGTATGTTTTTGTTTTATTTTTATAGTTTTGTTATGTATGATGTACACTAAAGTTGGCATTTAATTTCATTGTACGAGGTGCAATGACAATAAAGTAAACTAAACAAAAAAAATGGATACAGTATTCCTGATGTGGTAAAGCGGTACTAATACTTCCCAAGGGATGGGGTGGCTCAGTGGCTAAGATGCTGAGCTTGTCGATCAGAAATGTCTGCAGTTCAGCAGTTCGAATCCCTAACGCTGCATAACTGAGTGAGCTCCCATTACTTGACCCAGCTTCTGCCAACCTAGCAGTTCAAAATCATGTAAAAATGCAAGTAGAAAAATAGGAACCACCTTTGTTGGGGAGGTAACAGCATTCCGTGCGCCTTCAGTGTTTAGTTATGCTGGCCACATGACCACGGAGATGTCTTCGGACAACACTGGCTCTTTGGCTTTGAAAAGGAGATGAGCACCATCCCCTAGAGTCAGGAATGACTAGCACATATGTGTGAGGGGAACCTTTACCTTTACCTAATACTTCTCATGATCTTGACTCTATCCCCCTTGTTTATGCAAACAATGATTGCATTGTCTTTTTTTGGCTGCTGCCGCACAGTGTTGGCTTATATTTAAGTGATTGCCCACTAGGACTCCAAGGTCTCTCTCACAGGGACTGCTTTTAAGCCAGGTTTCTCCTAGTCTGTACTTTAAGCATCTTGTAGACATATTGAGACTCCAACTCTCATCAAACCTACTCTGCACTAGTTGTCTAATAGGCATATATGTAGAAAGGAGATTACTTAAGGAAGGCTGCTTTACAACCTACATTGCCTTTTATAATTGGCTGCAATATTATTAGCAATCACATACAAAGCAGTGGATCTCGGCTATGCATAGCAGTGTTAAGAATAGCATACAACCTGTTAATCCTTAAGAAATAAACCCCTGCCACGAATAGAAGTCTGTAACTCTTAAAAAAACTGAAGGCTTATCATCAGTCAAATCCGAGAGAAATGAATCTTAAAAGGAGCATTGACTGTGCAAACAAATTGCAACTCATCCAACAGTCTCCTCATATGCACATTAGTAATCCTAAAGATGGGCGAAATTTCTGATGAGTGCAAGCAAGCCTGGTCACAAGATGTAATGATTTTGTAATACGACTCAATTGCACAAACAAATTACTTATACAATCAGGAATTATGGGAACAGAATGATCTGATGAAGAGTGGGGAAATGTTGCTGAATATCACCAAAATCAGCTGCAGTTGCTTAATTGCTTAGCCCGGGCAACTGTAGCACTAAGCGGACCGGATCTAAAAGTTTTCCTTTTCTGCAACGATAATAACGTCACTAATTCGCAACACTGCTGGGCACACGGTTGGCGCCCCTGTTCTCCACAAGCAGTAAGTTCTAACTTCGGGGGAAGAGAAAAAATACTGCTGGGTTGAATGTCTAGGGAAGAGTGAGAGCAATGAAGCAAATCTGAATAATTAGTCACTTGACTGGTCAAGGCAATTTTGTATTGCAAAACCTTCCCTGAAGTGCTGAGTAAATTCTTAGGTGAGAAAAAAAAACTCTGAGAAGTGCACAGCAGAATTTATAAAAACTAACAGAATGACAGAGTTGGAAGGGACCTTGGAGGTCTTCCAGTCCATCTCCCTGCTTAGGCAGGAAACTCTATACCATTTCAGACAAATGGTTGTGTAATCTCTTCTTAAATACTTCCAGTGTTGGAGTACCCACAACTTCTGGAAGCAAGTTGTTCCACTGATTATGTTGTGGCCCGCCAGCGGTTAGCGGAGCTGGCAGCAAATTCAGAGAGTGAGGAGGTTGGGGAGGAACATGGGCCAGTCCTGGAGTCTGGGGAAGGCTCTGATGAGGGCTCTGTGTTGGAGGCAGAGAGGGGGCCAGGGCCATCTGACAGTTATCAGCTGCCTTTAGAGTCAGACAACAGTGAGGCAGACGAACAAGTGGAGCCTGTTCCCAATGTGTGCATGAGCAGAGTTGCCAGACGAAGGGAATAGCTAAAGAACTTGGGAGTAAGGCCAAAGGTAGACAATGAATGGCCCCTCCCAGAGGAAATAAAAGAGGAGCGAAGGGGAGTGGAGTTTGCAGGAGACAATTAGCTCCTTGCCAGGTTTTGTAGATATCAGCCTGTCAGCTCTCCAAGCCAGATAAAGTCTGTGACTGTAAATCCTTCCTTGAAAGACTGGATGTGAATGAGCAGAATTCACAGTAAATTAATAAAAGGTTTTTGTTTTTTTTGTCAGGACAAGGAGTTTGCTTCATGCTCTTGGGAAGCCTTGGTCAGAACAGATTAATTGTTCTCACTGTCAGGAAATTTCTCCTTAAGTTGCTCCTCTGATTAGTTTCCACCCACTGTTTCTTGTCCTCCCCTCAGGTGCCTTGGAGAATAGCTTGTCTCCCTCTTCTTTGTGGCAGCCCCTGAGATATTGGAAGACTGCTATCATGTCACCCCTAGTCCTTCTTTTCATTAAACTAGAGATTCCTAATTTCTGCAACCATTCTTCCTATGTTTTAGCCTCCAGTGCCAACTGTGTGCATCTATTGATGTTTCCTTGCTCTAAGGTGAGGCAGGATGAGGAAGACAGAGAATCACCGCCGATGCTCTGAGTGTTGGCTGGCTGTTTTGCCCCATTTCTGACATTTCTGGTAAGATGGTATCTGGCGTGGTACAAGAATTTGCACAGCCACTTCCTGCAAATGATTAGCAATATCTCCACTCAAATCAAATCTATCTTCAACAGTCATAGATCAGCATAAACACAAGCGCAAGTAGTCCTTGACTTAAAACGGTTCATTTGATGACAGCACAAAGTTACAACAGCACTGAAAAAAAAGTGATTTATGACAGTTTTCACACTTACAACTCTTACGGCATCCCCATGATCGAAATTCAGACACTTGACAACTGGTTCATATTGATGATGGTCACAATGCCCTGGGGTCATGTGATCCCCTTTTACCACCTTCTGCCAATCAAAGCCAATGGGAAAGCCAGATTCACTTAACAACCGTGTTACTAATGTTAACAACTGCAATGATTCCCTTAACTGTGGCAAGAAAGGTCCTAAAATGGGGCAAAACTCACTTCAATGTCTCACTTAGCAACAGCATTGTTGGACTCAATTGAGGTCATAAGTCGAGGACTATTTGCTTAATTTACTACCATAACTGATCCCGGAATAACTGTACAGGTAGCCCTGGGGCTGCATTGAATCTTGGAGATACATAGAGAATCCAACAAACTTCTCTAATGATGAGAAAGTAACATTTAACAAAATGGGGGTAAGTTCCACCTCTCTTATCAGCTGGAGAATGGTGTGGGGGATACAAACCCCTTGGTAGAGGATAAATAGAAATAGAATCAAGGAAGCCGTTATAGGCTGGCTATAAAAGTGAGTCCCAAATTCTGGTCCCAAATTCCAACCTTAATGTTTTATTTTATTTTATTTTTTTAAAAAAATTGTAAATTAAAAAAAAACCTTTATTAAAATTTTAAAAGAACAATAAAATATAAGGGAGAGGGGAATATTTGGTCTTTGGTGCTCTCCGACCTTAGTTGTTTTTACCTAGGAAATTATGACCATCCTAGGCAAAAAAAAAACCACTAGAGAATTCCTGTAAGCCTGAACTCTGACAAGTTAGCTATCAGCAGGCACATAGACATAAACAGTATCTACATACTGTGCAAGAGAGACAATCAACAAGCCAAAAAGGAAACAAAAAGACCAAAACATCTCCCCCGCCAGCAATCAACACCCAGATGAGTAGAAATTAACACTGATTAACCTTGAACCAGCAATCAAAAAGTAAACAATACCCCAATCGAGGAATTGCCAAAAGAGCTAACAGTCAACAGCTATGCAGTTAGTCCTCGACTTACAACAGTTCGCTTAATGATCTTCAAAGTTGCAATGGCATTGACAAAAGAGACTTATGAACATTTTCCACACTTATAATACAATACAATAGTAGAGTTGGAAGGAACCTTGGAGGTCGTCTAGTCCAACCCCCTGCCTAGGCAGGAAACCCTATACCGTTTCAGACAAATAGCTATAGTTATGACCACTGCAGTATCCCTATGGTCATTTGATTTGTGGTGATTTACATTCGGATGCTTGACAAGTGACTCACATTTATGACGGTTGCAGTGTCCCGGGGTCATGTCATTCCCTTTTACAACTTCCTGATAGGCGAAGTCAATGAGGAAGTCAGATTCATTTAACAAACGTGTTACTAACTTGGCAACTGCAATAATTCACTTAACAAATGTGGCAAGAAAAGTCGTAAGATGGGGCAAAACTCTCTTAACAAATTTCTCACTTTGCAACATAAATTTCGGGCTCAGTATTGTGGTCGTAGATTGAGGCCTAGGTTGAGGTCTACCTACCTGTACCAAGAAACCATCAAGAACATCCCCACCAACACAGACGGGGCAAGGCGCTAGAATATAAACTGTGAGCAAACCCCACTCCTCACTAGCACTGATGATATTACCTACTTTTCGTAATGAAACATTGACAAGAAAACAAGCAAACTCAGAGAGTCCCAAGGACCATTCACAACCCATCATAAAAGGAAAAAACAGAAGGAAATAAAATGCTATATAAATAAAGTGACAAAAAAGTACATAAAACAAATTATTAAAAAACATGACCTTTGACTTTTTCCACTCCAGAAACAATAGTAAAATGCAACAACCTCTGCGTTTAAACAAATAATAGCAATTCTATAACTTTTAAAGTGCTAATAATTGTATATTATTAATATTAAAAACAATTATATACAGTATTTTTATTTTAAGTTTAATCTAACCTATAATAACCTATTAACCATAAACAATTCATAATCATATATTTAACAATAAACAGGATTTCTCTAATGAAATCAGGTGTAATCGTCAAATCCCAAAGATATGTGCATTTTAGATGACTTTGGCTGGCTGTCAAGAACAGGTGCTTTCTAAAAACATTGTGTGGGCTTCTCCCTTCAAATCTATTGTTTTAGTTATTTGCAGATTGATGCAGATTTAATCAATCAGTTAATAGTTAAAAGATTAAGCACTCTTTGATGTATAGATTAAGACTTCTTAAAACGAATGACAACTTTATTCGTTATTATCATGATTGTCAGTCTTGCTGTCCTATTCCAGTGACACAATCATGAATTTAAATACTCTTTTCTAATACCCATCTCAGCAGCTGACAGCAGCAAATTGACCTGTTCTGGGTGATGGAGGGAGCTAAGCAAAGTCATGCCTTGGACAGGATATCACTAAGAAATCTTGAGGCTCTATACTAGAACAGGAAGTTTTAAAAAATTCCTTCAAGTAGGTGGTGGCTAACCATTTTTGCATGGCTTTCAAGAGCTCTTCAACTATATGTCCATGAAGTCATCAAGCGCCACTTCAAGACGACTCTCACCTTCCGATTTTCCCACCCTACCTCTTTCTCCATGAGCATTGAACAACAGCTGTTACCCTAAGTTGGATCTTTTGAGCAAATATTTGACAGTTTTAAGAGTTAGACGTGTATGTATGTATGAGTGTTAATTACCTATCTGCATGTTGGTATGTATTCCCCCTGAAGCTAAGACAAAAACATTCCATTACAATTGCATGGTTATTGTTTTGCATACCGTAGCAGCATAACCCTTGTGGTTGTGAGAATGTGAAGACTGCCAAGCCAATATAGTGTCAGTAAATGATCTATTTCCTAGCCAACGCCAGCTGCTTTTTCAAAAGACAAACTTGGTTTAGGCCTAGAATTCCCATTTTACTATAGATTAAGTTCATTACATCTGAACTGTTGCAGAAGGTTGCAGTAAACAAGAATAAAATCATTCCTAAACTATCTTACGTTCCCAATGTTGCACCAGGATTAATGGACTTCATGTGTAAAAGGAGACATTAAAAAAATAAAACTAACCAGGTGGAATTTGAATGTCAGGGCATTGAGTTCCAGGGCAGCCCATACAGCTCCTAAAATACTCACCAGAGTTATTTGTGTATTTCACTGAAGTTCAGGTTATTCATCAATAAAAGATTAATGGAGGTCTTGCACATTAGTTAAGGACCAGGGTTGTGTAGAAACCTCAAATTAATTGAGAACTTAACTTAAAAATAGTGCTAGGAGTTCTGGGGCCCTCCCCATCAAAGAAATACATTTCCCAGAATTCTCTATCCCATCGCTTGCTCCTGGGGAGGAAAGCTATGGCAAATCTAGACAGCATACTAAAAAGCAGAGACACCACCCTGCCAACAAAAGTGCGTATAGTCAAGGCTATGGTTTTCCCAGTTGCAATGTATGGCTGTGAAAGTTGGACCATAAGGAAGGCTGAGCGCCAAAGAATTCAGGCCTTTGAACTATGGTGCTGGAGAAGACTCCTGCGAGTCCCTTGGACTGCAAGGCGATCAAACCCGTCAGTCCTAGAGGAGATCAACCCTGACTGCTCTTTAGAAGGCCAGATCCTGAAGATGAAACTTAAATACTGTGGTCACATAATGAGAAGGAGAAGAGCCTAATGCTGGGAAAGACTGGAGAAGAGCCTAATGCTGGGAAAGACTGAGGGCAAAAGAGGAAGGGGACGACAGAGAAGGAGGTGGCTGGATGGAGTCACCGAAGCCGTAGGTGTGAGCTTAAATGGACTCCAGAGGATGGTAGAGGACAGGAAGGCCTGGAGGAACATTGTCCATGGGGTCGCGATGGGTCAGACATGACTTTGCAACTAACAACAACCTTTTATAGAAAGGACATTGACATTTCAAGTGCTCTGCCCATCTCTTCATTACAAAGCAAAGATTATGTCCCTCAACCATTCTTCTCTAACCCACAGTGGCTCACTCTCGGACATAAGGCATATTGCAATGTCCTAATAATATATTCTATATGACAGGGGAAGAAAGCTTTGAGAGCAGGTGAGTTCTCCTTTTCTGAAGATACATTAGGACAGCGGTCCCAACTTTTCCAGATTGGCAGACTGATGGGGAAGGAAAGGAGATGATTCTGTGTGAGTGGCAGGCACATGCGCAGTTCCATTGGCACAATGAAGCTTCATGGGCAAGCGTGCACACTTGTGTAAATTGAGATAAAAGGGCTTTTATACTGAGAATCTCAACATTTGAAAATTAGCAATAGTAAAACTTCCGTATTCTTAGCAAGATAATCCCATGAGTTTATCTATGTATCAAAAGGAGTTGACTCAAGAGAAACTTGTCCTTTGATTTTCCTTTGAAATCCACAGTATCCCAGTGCCTGAAGAACTTAGATACCTTACTCCAAAAATCTTCGAAAGCTTTTCCATATTAACCTACCCAAGGTTACCTATCCACAAGTATCTGTCTACTTTATGAAAACATGCTCTAGAGAAGCAGACACTTCCTTCATGCAAACTATTGCCTCATCACCCCAAGCTTTGGTAGGTCACAATAAGCCAAGAATTAGCCTTAAGAGTCTGAAAGAAGTGAACTCCCACACCAGTTTTAAAAGTGCTTGTGGAACACCAAAATTAAATGCATCTTATTTTTTTTTTCAAAATCAATTGGATATGAACTGGTTCCATATATAGGCCCTCTGGTTTCTCCCTTGCATTCTGCAAACTGGAAATGCAACCTGTGTCATTCCCAATAGCATTGTGGCTCTGGATGCCTGGAAGAAATTTGGAAAACAAGCTGTCCAAGGATCCCAGTTTTCCCACAGCAGCCCCAAAATGACTGAATTGAGCCATAGGGATTTTAATATGCTGCGGTGTTGCAGGGCTTATGTATACAAGCTGTAGACCTGGGAACAGACACCGTAAGCATTTTCTAACAATACAGTTCCATGATTATAGCAAAGGTCTCTTCAGAGTTGCAACACAGCCTGGATTGTGAAATTGGAGCAATTTTGTTAAGAGTGACAAAACAAAAACAGCTTACCTAATCAGTTTAGAAAGATCATATCAAAAAGAGAATGTAACATACGTATAATTTTTTTTAAAAAAAGCTCATCTTCAAATATTAAAAAAAAAGTTATGAAGCAAGAGTTTCCTTACATAATTATACAAATAAAACCAGCACCATGAGACTAAATAAAAATCATTTTTTTTACTACTAGGACCCCTTCCTTGAAACCTAATAAAAGGAGTGAAAATCATGGCTTCATCCTCCCATTGTCCTCTTTTGTGTTGTAAAACAATTTGCTAGTAAATTAAAAGGAAAATGTTGAATCTGTTTAAATGTACACATTAATTGGAAACAGAGTATAACAGGAACCGTTCTGGCTTCCGTTCAGTTTGACAATAGAGAATTTGCTCTCAAAATTCTTTCAAAAGAGAAGAGAATGTTGGTGAAAATCTCATGAAGTGTTGTGTGCTCACACACATTTACTAATGAGAAGGCTCTTTGTGTGTCTTTGGGCCTTAAGACCTTTTGGGTGCTATACAAGCATTTTTGCAGGTTCCTAGAGCTTTAAATTTAATTTAATGTTTCAATTCAATCCCATTCAAAGCATCAGGAGATAACTCCTTCTGGGAGGTTCTTTTTGAGTTGGTCACTAATATGGAGGAATCCTATCCTTGAGAAATTATTAGAAGATATTTTTTCCTTCCCAAGAAAGAATCCAGAGAAATCATCCCTCACACATTTGATGGAGAAATTCCAAAAGGCCAGTTGTTAAAATGGATGGGAGCAAAAAGACCAGAAAAAAAACTCTATGCACTTTTTCTTCACAACATTCTAGCTAAGAATACTGTTTTGCCTTTCTTCCTCTTCCAAAGCCAAGAGGTAATTTGGGAATGGGAGGGCTGAGCAAAAATGTATGTGCTACTTGTTTTAGAATAGATGCAGAGCAGTGGTTTCTCTACCTCTGACTACTGCAAGGCACATGGATTGCCCTTGAAAAGTACCCAGAAACTTTAATTAGTTCAAAATGTGATGCCCTGCATGGTTTTGTGCAAGTCTAGATTTGCACGTTTGTCACTTCTCTTGCAGATTTGTTTCCGGCTCCAATTTGAGGTGCTGGTTTCATCTTTTTGAACCTTACATGACTTGGGACCAGGTTATTTTAAGGACCGTCTTTTCCTCTCTTATGGGGGTTCATCTAGTGCAGCAGACACCAACTGGTGGTCCATGGACCACTGGTGGTCCGCAATAAAATTCTGGTGGTCCGCAGAAAAATTATTTGCATTTTCTATATTGCACTAAATCAGGAGTCCTCAAACTACGGCCCCTGGGCCAGATATATGTAATGAATGCTTGTGTTGCTGCAGAGAGTCCCCCACTTTGGGGTCTTTTTGTGTGGGTCGGAGGGGGGGCAGATATTCTGATTTGTGGTCTGCTTCAGCCTCCTGGTGCGGGGCTTTGGGTGAAGGCTGAAGGGAAGCGCCACTGATGGCAAAGAGCCGGAGGGCCTTGTTCCAGTGGGACTGCATCATGGCCTGGAACTGACTGACCATCTCAGTCCACTGAGCCTCCAGGCACTGGTACCTGGCCTTGCACTCCCGTAGGTCTTCCCTCTGCTAGGAAAGACTATGCTCGTAGTCCTCAGTGAGATGCTTCTGTTTAGCCTCCTTCTCGGTCAAATCCAATTTGAACTGAGCTGTTTTGCCAACTCTTTCTCGTGGTGGCTGCTTAGCTCCAGCAACTGCTTCCTGTTGGGGCCCTAAGAAGCCCGGGCAGAGAAGCAAGGAGTGACGAGTAGCGGCTGCCAAGGCGCCCCTCAACGTGAGTGACGTTGAATTGGCCACGCCCACCCAGTCACATGACCACCTTGCCGCTGCCAGCCAGCCAGTCATTAGGCAGATCATCTTAGTGGTCCGCAAGATTTAAAATGATGAATTTAGTGGTCCCTGAGGTCCGAAAGGTTGGTGACCCCTGATCTAGTGCAAAAGAAGAAGAAGGACCTTTTCTATGATGGCTCTCTCCCTGTGGAACCTGTGGGAATCAGACTGGTCCCCACCTTGATACTTTCAAGAGACCCTTAAGACCTGGTTCTGCCAGTGGGCCTAGGGACCAAAGGGTGACCCAAAGCCCATCAAGTGGCTTGTCTGATTGTTGTTGCTAGGAATTTGATAAGTTTTGCATTTGGGATCTTATTTCTTGTAAGCTGCCTGGAGCCACTGAGAGTTGGGTGGCTATATAAATTTTCTTAATGCATGAATAAATATCACAGGTTTGTAGTAAGAGACAAACGTAACAGAGGCACTGAGACCATATACAACATGATGAGCTTAATCATAAAGCCACACTTACACTGAGCCTTCATCTGCTTTATCTGCTCCTTAAATAGGACAACTTTCTCATTTCTTTGTAAATCGGCATTACAGTTCTTGCTTTCCAGGTTTCTGAATTTCTCCATGACTAGATGACTTAAATCTGGGACAATTTCTGTTTTTCCTTGTTTTATCTGGGAAAGAAAAACACATAAAATAAAAGAAGACACAGATTTAACCCAGTTGTTCCCAAGCAAATATCAGTTCTCTGAGCTCATCAGAAAAAAAAAAGGCAGTGATTTTCTAAAATTCCCAGTTTATTTACTTGGCTCCAATGATATTAAATTCTGGAACTGCAAGAATATGGAAATGGTTACACCAGCTTTACAATCCACGTCCACGCAATTCTCATTAAATTATCATTAAAATTGGATTAACGCACTTAATGACTTGCTTTGATTCAAGTGGGGAATTTTGAAATGAACGTGCGAAAAAAAATCTACCACAAAATACTATCATAACATTGCACCATGTATTTCTAAAGCTTCCAGAGCAGTAAAAGAGAACAGAAGAAATGGCATCAGAAATGAAGCATTCTCAGAAATTGTGATATTGAAACTAGACATGCTAATCCAATAGACAGGTTAAATATTCTTTGAAAAATTAAATAAATGGACTGAACTCACAACTCTAGGGGCTCAACCAAATGCATTAACATCTCCTTAGGATTTGCCAGATCACTACTTCACTCACTTTTTGCACAAAATTGTGTCTAGTCTGCTTTTAAAGCTACCAAACATAATGTCGTTTGAAGGCAACAAATTCCTCAGTACAGGCAGCCCTCGAGTTACAACAGTTTGTTTAGTGACTGTTCAAGGTTACAACGGCACTGAAAAAAGTGACTCGTGACCGTTTTTCACGCTTATGATCCCTGCAGCATCCCCATGGACAGGTGATTTCTATTCGGATGCTTGATAACTGACTCACATTTATGGCGGTCGTAGTGTTCTGGGGTCATGGGATCGCCTTTTCCGAACTTTGGACGAGCAAAATCAATGGGGAAACCAGATTCACTTAACATCCGTGTTGCTAATTTAACAACTGCAGGGATTCAGTTAACAAACGTGGTAAGAAAAGTCGTAAAATGGGGCAAAACCCATAATAAATTTCTTAGCAACATCAATTTTGGGCTCAATTCTGGTCGTAAGTCAAGGACTGCCTGTATAACTAGACCAGTAGTTCCCAGTCCTTCCAGATGCTTGAATTTTGACTCAGTAATAGACAGAATAGGTAAGCAATTCTGGGAATTGATAGTGTTTCTCAGCCATGGCTATTTGAATATACACTATATCAGGGGTGTCCAAACTTGGGAACTTTAAGACTTGTGGACTTCAACTCCCAGAATTCCCCAGCCAGCCATGCTGGCTGGGGAATTCTGGGAGTTGAAGTCCACAAGTCTTAAAGTTCCCAAGTTTGGACACCCCTGCACTATATGAACTTCAGCTCCAACTCCCATGCTTGCTGCAGAATTCTGGGAGTTGAAATTGACACCTTTCAAGTAGCCAAGATCGAGAAACACTGTTTTAAGAAGATAACTAGCTTGAGGAACACTTGCCGTATTTTTCGGAGTATAAGATGCAGCTTTTCCCCACTAAAAAGAGAGTGAAAATCTGGGTGCGTCTTATACACTGGAAACAGCATTTTTGGCCTCCAAAACCCTGCCCTGCGCATCCTGTTTTTGCAAAAATGGACATGCAGAGGGTTTGGAAGCCCTGCAAATTGCTCCTGAGGACTGGAGAGGGCAAAAATGAGTGAAAATGGACCTGTTTTTCACAAAAACGGGGGTGGTTCTGCCCTCCCAAGCCCCCAGGAGCACCCTGCAGGCCTTCCAAACTCTCTGCACATCCATTTTTTGCAAAAAAACAGGGTGTTCTTTGCTCATTTTTGCCCTCCCCAGCCCCAGGAGCACTCTACAGGCCTCCCAAACCCTCTGCACGGCCAATTTTTTGCAAAAAATGGACCCGTTTTTTGCATCCCAAACCCTCCATGCATTTCACAAAAAATGGGAGATTACAGAGATTTTGGGAGGCCTGCAGAGTGTTCCTGGGGGCAGTGGAGGGGAAGAACCTTTTTTAAAAAAACATACCTCTTCAAGATCTTGGTGGGTCTTATACTCCAGTGCATCTTATAGTCCGAAAAATATGGTCACTAGACTTCCTTCTTTTGACCAGTTCTGAATCTCCCTTGTAGTTTCAAGGGATGAACCGAGTTGCAATATCGAATATTGATATGAAAAACTTTTCACCATCCAGGTTTTCTACATCTTGTTCAATTTTTATACGCCTCTATCATATTTCCTCTGACTTATTTTCATTCCACAATCGCTGCAGTCTTTTCTTCTCAGTTCCAGTCTACTCATTATTATAATTGCCCACCCTTTTTTTTTCAGATCAACAATATCTCCTTTGAGGTTTGATCAGCAATCTATGGAATGAAACCAGTGGTTATCATGCTAGAGACAATCATTTTGTCAGTAAAATCTGATGTCTTCCAAGTCATTAAAGGAACAACCATAGGAAGAATTATGGACTAAATCTATAAAATGTATGCCAAGTTATAACTTAAAAGAAATTCAGTACAAAATGTTCTACAGGGGGTACACAATGCCATCAAATAATATTTACCACAGAAAAATCACGTAATAATAAACATTGGAGATGTCATGAATCAGAAAGAACATTTTATCACATATGGTGGACATGTAAACAAATCAATTTAAATTTGAAATTAAACTAGAAACGTTTTTACTAGGCATAATAATTTCAGAAAAAAATTATCAGAAGCATCATAATTTAATGAGATATATGTTTACAACAGAAGAATAAATTTTGCCTAACATTGGAAGAAAGATACAATTCCAATAATATCTTATTGGGAACTTAAACCTAGGGAATATGTAGCAATGGCAAAGCTAACATATATCTAATAGACGTTTAATCAAATTTAAACAAGAACGGTCTCCATGCATACAATACGGCAAATGAACAGATGTGCAAAAAGGGAAACATTAGAAACCCATAATCCTTTTTCTTTGTTCTTCAAAATTATTGTTGGGTATTTTAATTCTTGTTAAATTAGTTCAGATTATATTTTCCCCCCTTTTATTAGAAATATATCAGGTGTATAGATCAACTTCAATACCAAGCCGCTGTGGTAGCTCTAGCCAATTCTTTATTGTACAACAAATACTTTGATGTAATCTATAGCAAAATCTAAAAAAATTTTTTTGTACCCTGTAAGATTAAAACGAATAGTAATGCACATAACTTTTCTGCAATATGTGTCCTCCCTAGACTCTCCAAACTGGTTGCGACTGTTACTCCCCCAATTTCCCAGTCAACATGTAGGATGAGTAGTTTGGGAGTTGCAACAACAGGCCCCAACATAGGGTAACCAAAAAGGAGTCTCGTTGCTCATTCACTATTACTAAGCTCCTGAATCAGACACATTAAATCCTAGAGTATTGTTCATAAATCAGAAAATAGTATTTCATCATAGGGGTTACTCAGGGACTCAAGATTTTCCCTGCATCTCTGTCCTCCCACAGCTGTGATGGTGAATCTGTGGCACGCAGAGCCCTCTCTGTTGGCACGCATGCCATCGCCAGCTGCTCTTCCCGGTTCCATCACGCACACGTGAACCAGCTGTCCAGAAGCGCAGCTAGCCACCATGTGCATGCGCACCGGCCAGCTTCTCTCTTCTGGGTTCCGGCATTCCGGTGTGTGCCGAAAAGGTTAACCATCACTGCCCTACAGAGGGGATCTGTGAAGATCCTATTTCTATCAGTCATTATTCTATTAATATGCACGTTTGAATGAAGGTAGGACAAGAAGCAATGGATGGGAACTAATCAAGGGGAAAAGCAACCTAGGAGTAAGAAGAAATTTCCTGATGATGAGAACAATTAATCAGTGGAACGGGTTGCCTTCAGAAGTTGTGGGTGTTCCAATGCTGGAGGTTTTTAAGAAGAGATTGGATAACCATTTGTCTGAAGTAGCGCAGGGTTTCCTGTCTGAGCAGGGATGTTGGACTAGAAGAACTCCAAGGTCCCTTCCAACTCTGTCATTCTATTCTGTTCTAATTCTGTTCTAATTGCTCCCTGCAATTAGTCAGTTGAGATTTCTTTAACCAAGCAATCCCTCTTAACTAACAACAACAGGATGTCATTTCTTACAATTTAATCCATCCAGCAGAAATTGGGAAAGTTCACCTGCCCGTACCTGAATGCTGTCACATACACTGCACAGTGCCAATTTGAGATAGACATTGTTTTAGGTATGACTATGTACACACACACTCTTGCACACACCCCTTAAATAACATCCTGGTAGCAGCCAATAATTCCTGAACTAATGACAAGCACTTTCGCTAAATCTCTTATATGACAAAGAGTGTTCCTAAGCAGCTGTTTCAAACATTGCTACAATCCTACTTCATTTGAGGTATGAAGGGGAAGTTGGTGATTTTGCATTTCCATATGTCACGGCAATATATTCTGTGGAGTGTATAAGACACCAAAAATCAAATATAGTTACTTTCAAACAAACATCCTCCTGTCTGCATGCACAAGCATGCTTTGAACTGGAGCCAAAGACGAGCAAAGAGATACGAGGTTTGGGAGCAAGGCTTTGCAAAATTACAGATATCTAAATTTCTTTCAATAAGCTGAGCTGCAAACGTGTTAATAATTATGCAGAAACACAACACAGCAATGAAACTCTGAACAACAGAAGCAATGATAATCTCACCTGGTTTCAGTAGGTGGTGGGAAATGTTTCACTGAATTACCTTTGACTTTTATTTATGCCACTCGTTTTGAGAATTGACCCCCTGTCCTTAAAAAAAGGTAAGAATTACCTTCAAGTTGAGCTCACATTGCGGTGAATTTGGGGACACACTCACATTGCCAGGGTTCTCAACTTTAAGAGGTGTGGACTTCCAACGCCCCGAATTCCCTAGCCAGCCATGAGAATTCTGGGAGTTGAAGCCCATACCTTAAAGTTGCTAAGAATGAAAAACACGCCACGCTCTTTAAATGTGAAAGAAAAAGTTATTTTGCGGTGTTCAAATTTCAGTTCTGGATATTCTTCCATGCCATTTTGTCAAAGGTCTGCATGGCTATGGATGGATGGATGGATGGATGGAGGGAGGGACAGAGACAGAGACAGAGAAAGAGAGAGAGAGATTTCTTTAATGCTCAAAATTCTGCTATATCAACCTCTCCAATATTAAAGTTTGATAGCTGTGGATGTGCTTTGGGATAGACATATTCCTTATTTTCGCCCACAAATCAAGAGTGCCTAGCTTACATAGATGTAAGGCAAGCAAATCCATTCCTTCATTCCAAACTGTAAGATTTAATAATAATAATAATAATAAATTTGGATTTATTAGCCGCTCCCTTTCCAAGTAGGACTCGGGGCGGCTCTTGCTAAGTTTATAAACAGCAGTCAAAATAAATATGCTTGCAAATTAGCTTGAATATATAGAATTGCTTTGGAAAAGTTTTTAATCGGTCTTATTGAAAAGTAATTTTTCAATAAGTCATTGAATTGAAAAACCTGCAAAAAATACCACAGGGTATTCTCAGCTCCTTTCTGCTTTTTCAAATATGCCCTTTTAAATTGCCTCCAGCAAGAGGGACTTCCACCCCTCACATAGATAGGTTTCTGGTCTACAGTCTACATCCCATAACTCCTCAATAGACTCAGTCCTAGGTAACTGAGGTGATGTTTTTCTCCACTACTTATGAGTGTAGTGCTGAAAACCTCTTATTATATTAATATTTCTCCAATATTTTTGAGAAGGTCTACTTGGGTCTAGCCAGGCAGGTAGTCCTCGACTTACAACCATTCATTGAGTGTCTATTGCAAAAAATAAAAGTGACTGTTACTTTTAGTGAAGTTACAAACAACGGCACTGAAAAAAAGTGACTTATGATCATTTTTCACACGTACATCCATACCCTTGGTTACTTGATCAAAATTTGGATGCTTGGCAGCCCACATATAGATTAGATTAGATTTATTAGATTTATAGACCGTCCCCTCTCCCCGAAGGGACTCGGTTATAACGATTGCAGTATATACACTAGTCTTGTTGTATTCGGGTCTTTTCCCGTGTAAGATTGAGATTGTCTTGGCAACGTTTAGGCGAGGTCCCACTTGCCATCTTCAAGCTGGTGTTTTCGGCTTCGTGCTTGTGCGAGTAAGACGTGGTCAGAGCTGTCGTCTTTCTATAAATCTTGGTGTGTGTGTGTGTGTGTAGTGCTGGATTTGTTGCTGTAAGCGGGTAAGTGGAAAAGGGAGGAAGTTTCCAGCACATGAAACTGATTTTGAAGAAACCAAATTAATCTCCAAAACAGAACACTTCAACAAGAGAATAATTATGGAAGCCATCAAAATAGAGAAACACCCCCACAACTTGAATAAACGTGACGATGCCTCCCGCCTACCAGATGTCTGGAAACCCGCCCTAGTCAACAAACAAACCCCACCCACCACCCAGGTCGTCACAACACAAAAGAACAACGGACACACAGCCAGCACCTCAGCCACACAGGATGATACGAAACAGCCGATCAATCTACAAACATCAACTCCATCTACCAGTGGAGGCAAGCTGTTCCACTGATTAATTGTTCTAACTGTCAGGAAATTTCTCCTCAGTTCTAAGTTCTCTCCTTGATTAGTTTCCACCCATTGCTTCTTGTTCTACCCTCAGGTGCTTTGGAGAATAGTTTGACTCCCTCTTCTTTGTGGCAACCCCTGAGATATTGGAACACTGCTATCATGTCTCCCCTAGTCCTTCTTTCTATTAAACTAGACATACCCAGTTCCTGCAACCGTTCTTCATATGTTTTAGTCTCCAGTCCCCTAATCATCTTTGTTGCTCTTCTCTGCACTCTTTCTAGAGTCTTCACATCTTTTCTACATCGTGGTGAGCAAAACTGGATGCAGTATTCCAAGTGTGGCCTTACCAGGCATTATAAAGTGGTATTAACACTTCACGTGATCTTGATTCTATCCCTCTGTTGATGCAGTCTAGAACTGTGTTGGCTTTTTCGGCAGCTGCTGCACACTGCTGGCTCCTATTTAAATGGTTGTCCACTAGGACTCCAAGATTCCTTTCACAGTTACTACTGTTGAGCAAGGTACCACCTATACTGTACCTGTGCATTTCATTTTTGTTGCCTAAATGTAGAACCTTACTCTTTTCACCAGTGAATTTCATTTTATTAGATAGTGCCCAATGTTCACGTTTGTCAAGATCCTTCTGTATCTTTAGCCTATCTTCTGGAGTGTTGGCTATTCCTGCCAGCTTGGTGTCATCTGCAAATTTGATGAGTTCCCCATTTATTCCCTCATCCAAATCATTGATGAAGATGATGAAGAGTACTGGGCCCAAAACAGAGCCTTGGGGTACTCCACTGTATACTTCCCGCCATGAAGATGCAGTTCCATTGAGGACTACACGTTGAGTGCAGTTGGTCAGCCAGTTACGAATCCATCTGGTGGTGATGCTGTCTAACCCACATTCTTCTACTTTATCTAGTAGTAGGTTATGGTCTACCTTATCAAATGCCTTACTGAAGTCCAAGTAAACTATATCGACGGCATTCCTCTGGTCCACTAATTTTGTCACATTATCAAAGAATGCAATAAGATTAGTCTGGCATGATCTGTTTTTGACAAACCCATGTTGGCTTTTGGCTATTACTTTGTTTGCTTCTAGGTGTTCGCTAATTTGTTGCTTGATTATCTTTTTCAGAATCTTTCCTGGTATTGAGGTCAGGCTGAAAGGTCTGCAGTTTCCTGGATCTGGTTTTTTCCCCTTTTTTGAAGATGGAAACCACATCAGCTCTTTTCCAGTCCTCTGGTAGTTACCCGGTGCTCCAGGATCTCTGAAAGATATAATTCAGTGGTTCTGAGATCTCATCTGCCAGTTCCTTCAGAACTCTGGGGTGTAATCCATCCGGTCCTGGTGATTTGAACTCGTCTAGGGTAGACAGGTGCTCACTTACCATTTTCTTCCCTATTTCAACTTGTGTTCCTAATCTAATTTTTGTGGTGCTGTTTTTGATAGGTTGGACTGTTTTATCCCTTTGTGTAAAGACAGATGCAAAACATGAGTTAAATAGTTCTGCTTTCTCCCTGTTGCTTGTCACCTTCTTGCCACTTTCTCCCAGCAATGGACCAATTGTTTCCTTAACCTTTTTCTTGTTTTTAACATGTTGGAAGAAGCTTTTTTTTGTTATTTTTTACTTTTGTGGCGAGCCTTTCTTCATTGTGAGCCTTAGCTTTCCTCACTTCATCTTTACATGGATTCCCCCAACTTCAAAAACCAGCCAAACCAGTACCATACCTAACCTAATCTGTTGAATCTTTTAGTGATGGTGCCACCGAATTGTGATGAAAAGAAAACTGACAAGCACCATCAAAGCAGGAATGAAAGCTTTGAAAGACTGAAGTGGGGAAGGGGTGGGGAGGGGTGGAATCTGCAGTTGCATGGTAAGAAGAATGTTTGAAAGACAAAAGTCTGGGGATGAATGAATGAAGCATTGTACTGCAATATCTTTATCGATACTAAGAGATTGAAGCTGGGGAGTTAAAAGACTAATAGAGGCAGGTAAACCTTGATTTACAACCAAAAATTCTGTACCTGACTCTATGACCTCTTTTGCCACAGTTGTTCAGGAAATCAGTGCAGTTGTTAAGTGAATCACACAGTGGTGGTTAAGTGAACCCAGCTTCCCCATTGATTTTGCTCATTGGAAACCAACAAGAGTTACCAATGTGATAAAGGAAAATGAGTCCTGGCATTTTGCATATTGTTGTGTTATGTTTGCCACCTAATGAAAGATGGCATTAATTTACTTAATTGTATGGATTTTGATTCATTCTTCAGGAAGCAACACTGTGTGACATGCCCAGACTGTGGGAGTTCTACAGAGGATCTAGATTTAAATAGAGGATCCATGACAGGGGTGGGAACAGAAGAAGAAACACCAAATGCAGGTAGTCCTTGACTTACGAACACAAATTGAGCCCAAAATTTCTGTTGTTAAGTGAGACATTTCTTAAGTGAATTTTGCCCCTCTTTACAACCTTCCTTTCCTCAGTTGTTAAATGAATCACTGCAGGTGACAAGTTAGTAACAAGTTGTCAAGTCGATCTGGCTTCCTCATTGACTTTGATTGTCAGGAGGTCGCAAACGGGCGTCACATGACCTTGGGACACTGCAGTTGTCATAAATATGAACCAGTTACCAAGCATCTGATCACATGATCATGGGGATGCTGGAAAGCTCGTAACTGAAAAATGGTCATAAGTCACTTTTTCCAGTGCCGTTGTAACTTTGTATGGTCACTAAATGAACCCTTGTAAGTGGAGGACTACCTGCAGTTCAAAAATGTTATTCTTGAGATGCTATCAAGGAGAAGACTCCAAATCAAGGTTGCTTCCTAAAGAGTTGATCATGGAGCGACTTTGTTTATGAGGAGGCCTGAGGTATTCAGATCTATCTTTTCTGTCCTGTTCGCAGTAACGTCGTCAGCCTGAAGATTTTTTTTTTTTTAATGGTTAGTGGGGCCACCTTGATTTCGTTCGCAGCTAATCAGATGAATCTCAACTCGTCAATCCTGCAACCTGTCCTTTGGTGGGCTGCTGCTTCCCAGATGTCAAATTGAAGGAAACGCTTGAAGCCAACCAACCCCCTCATAGCAAATACTGGCGTGTTGCTTCAAATGTACTAGAGTGAGGTAAAGGACAATGTTCATGGCACTTCTGTCAATGAAGAAACAGCCACACGCTTCAATCAACAGTTCCCTGGGATTGGCTAACATACTGAAAATTCACATGCTATTTTGTCATGGGGGTGGAGGAACAGAGAGTATCTAAAATATTTGGCCAGTGACACAACCAGCGCAAGCAGGGAGTGGCCATAGCACATAAGTATTAATGGGCTAATCCCCTCGAAATTGTTTATAGCAATTGCAGCAATGATAACAACAGCATCCTTTCTCTAATATCTATTGGAAAAACATCTCTGTAGCAATCCGGTTTATCAATACTCTCTATCGCTGACTCAGAGCTCTCAAATGCATTAACATACTTTCTAATGTTTAGCTTCTGCAATCTATCAGCTCACTATAATTTCCACTCCTGAAATGTTCTCTCTCCTCAAACAGGAACTGTTTTTCCACCCATGAGTTTCTCTGACGTAAAGTCCTACACTTCTGACTGCGCCAAACAGCAAACACAAGACAGGCTAAACAAAGCTGGCAAGAAGACAATTGCCAGTTCTTTCTTCATTGTATTTAATGCAAATATGGAAATATGCCTTCTACCATGTGGTCTATATACGGTATCATTTATTTGTTCTTTCGTTTAACCATTCATTCGAATTTGTGATAGTCTCTCATCTTCAGTGGACTCTGAGCGGTGTACAAAATCAAAACATCCATAGAAACAGATAAGACATGAGACCACGCAGAAAGTCCAGACCAGAAGTGGTATTCAGTCAGTTCTGACCGGTTCTGGTGAACCGGTACCAGAAATTTTGAGTAGTTTGGAGAACCGGCAAATATCACCTCTGCCTGGCCCTGGCCCCATCTATTTGCTGACTCCCGAGTCCCAGCTGATCGGCTGGGTCTTCTTTTGTTGCCCTGCACAGGAGAACAGAACTGGAAAGCAGGTTAATGGGATAGGGAGGGAATGGGGATTTTACAGTATCCTTCCCCCGCCACGCCCACCAAGCCACGCCACACCACGCCCACAGAACCGGTAGTAAAAAAAATTGAATCCCACCACTGGTCCAGACTAAAATGATCTTAAAAGGTACACCAAAAAAGTTCTTCCTAAAATATAATAATAAATTAATATATAAATTCCAGGCCGAAGACTGCTGCACTCATATCAGAAGCACTCAGGCGTTTCTGGGTTGAAAGGATTAGCTGGTGACATCACCGTTCCCTCGGGACGCCCACCTTTCAGGAGCTGGAGTGAAAGATGAGAACCCACAGCAGCTTTCAGGTCTCGAACGTGGCCTTGCTAACTTCATGCCCAGTGTTCCAACCTCTTGAGTCACCATGCTCCTTCAAGGCCTGAGACTAAAGCCAGAATATTAAGTGCCATTAAAAAAAAATCCAAGTTAGAGTTCCCATTACAGGTTCTTCATTATTTCATTCCCAAATGAAAAACACCTCTGATCTGCAAAGAAGCAGCTCATGCAGACTTCCAATTGTGATGATGCTCCATAGCGGCCCCCTAGCCATCTGGTAGAAGCTACAATGACACCATATGCATCATGACATTATCCTCCAAAAGATATGACTTATTTAACTTACTGTATTTTTCGGACAATAAAAGGCACCGGTGCATAAGACGCACCAAGATTTCGAAGAGGTAAGTAAGGAAAAAAAGTGTTTGTCCTCCCTGCCCCCCAGGAGCACTCTGCAGGCTTCAGCAGGGCTAGGGGAAGGCAAAAACGCTTCAGCTTTTGCAAAAAACTGTCCGTTTTTCACCCGTATTTTGCAAAAAAAGGGGGCATTTTCCCCTTCCCCCAGCCCTGATGAAGCCTGAAGAGTGCTCCTGGGGGCTGGAGGAAGGGGGAAATGCCTCCATTTTTTGCAAAAGATGGCCTATTTTCTGCCCATTTTTCGCAAAAATGGGGTGCGGGTGGGGGGCTTCGGGAGGCCACAAATGACTGTATTCAGTGTATAAGATGCATCAACATTTCCACGCTCTTTTAGGTGGGGAAAAGGTGCGTCTTATACTCCGAAAAATACGGTATGTCATTCGGACAAGGATATCAAACAAATATGATGTTGGACACTCAGCGGGCGACATTTTGTTGTATTCCCCTGCCCAGTGTACAATCGGATGTCAGGTTGTATCCAGCCAGAAATCAACATCCATGTCCTGAAGAAAAATTAAGCTAAACTGTCCCAAAGGTGCTTTTTTTCAAGAAGCAACTGGACTTTCTGGTTTTTCTTTGAAGAGGTTTCGCTTCTCATCCGAGAAGTTTCATTCAGCTCACTGAATGAATGAACGAACTGAGTTCAATGAAATGAATGAAACCTCTTGGATGAGAAGTGAAACCTCTTCAAGGAAAAACCAGAAAGTCCAGTTGTTTCTTTAAAAAAAGCACCTTGGGGACAACCATGTCCTGAATGACAGAGAATCTCCATAGATAATTAAGCTTATCTGCCACATGTGATCATTCCAAATTAAGAATCTTTTGTAAGGGGCAAGGCAATATGGCCTCTGATGAATCCATAGAAGTCAGTTTCACAGGATGATTTTCTAACATCAGCCCATCATGAGCAATAGCTATGCAGACTAGTCATTCCAGGGTTTACTAGCATAACTTGTTCCACCCAAGCTCTCCAAAATTAAAAAGGGGAAAAAGAAAGTCAAAGGAAGGACGAGGTAAAAAAAAAAAGGCATTCTAAATCTTGAGGATACTCTAAGAAAATTCCTCTTCATCGTCTACTTTTCACCAGGTTTTTTTTTCTTTCCCTTCTTGGTGGATAAAATATGTTAAACAAGGCAGCCAGCTCTTCTACAAGATGGAAAAGGGGCAGGAAGCCACCCTGCCAGCTGACAGGCACAAGTGATAAATGAGCAGCAACGTGAAGCTGCAATATGGAAAACACCCTGTGGGAACAGAGGGGAAAACGTACAACCACACACTGACTTTTGAGAAAGTTTCTGCCAGACTTTCAAAGAAGAATCTGCATTTCAAAACAGGAATGGCCCTGTCCTCCGAGACACCTAAAAGAGAACATCTGTTATGTCCAACCTTCCTGGTACAATGGTATGATTTCTGCTTGCACTAAGAAAAAATGGAGTAGCCCAGTTTTCACATACTGAATTGCAAACTGTAATTAAATATTTCTTTATTATCAGGCACATGCACGCATACCCACACACGCCTCTTTCTCCAGATTGGGGAGGAGCTGCTAGCTACCGTATTTTTTGGAGTATAAGACGCACCGGAGTATAAAACGCACCAAGGTTTTGAAGAGGCAAATTTTTAGAAAAGGGTTGGCACTCTGCAGACCTCCCAAAAATTGCCTGTTTTTTCGCGAAAACGGGCCCGTTGGTTTTTTTTTTTTTTCAAAAAAAGGGCAGGCATAGCCTTTAGGAGGCTTGTAGAGTGCTCCTGGGGGGGGGGGACAAAAACAAGCAAAAAAATGGCCCATTTTTTTCAAAACCGGCCCATTTTTGTCAAAAAAACCCAGCATGCATAGCATTTAGGAGGCTTATAGTGTTCCTGGGGGCTGGGGGGGGGACAAAATTGAGCAAACAACAGCCCATTTTTCGCTCATTTCTGCCCTCCCCAGCCCCCAAGAGCACTCTGAAAGCCTCCTAAAGACTCTGCACGGCCATTTTGGTGAAGGGGCAGGGTTTTGGGAGGCAAATAATTGCTGTATTCAGTGTATAAGACGCACCCAGATTTTCAGCCTCTTTTTGAGGCAAAAAGGTATGTCTTATACTCTGAAAAATATGGTATGTTGCTAAAATAATATTTCACCATTCCACAAATGCAAAATTTTCCAAAAATCCTTGCATGTTGAGCCTCTGCATGATACTCTGTGCCTTCTTTGAATTGAGAACAAATCAAGGCAGCACTTTAAACAGAAACATATAAAACAGGCTCTGCTAAAATTGCATCATTTTGTTTTTGTGCTCAATATTCCAAATGCAGGTTAGATCCTAAATCCTCAACTTACGACCACAACTGAGATCAGAATTTCTATTCTAAGCAAGGTAGTTAAGTGACTCGCACCTGATTCTGTGGTCTTTTTTTGCCATGGTTGTTAAGTGAATCATTAAAATCATTATGTGAATCACGTGGTCAAATTAAGCAAATATATCTTTGTTTGTCAGAAGCTGGCTGGGAATGTGGCAAATAGGGGTCACATGAGCCTGGGACACTTCAACCATTGTAAATACATGCCGATTGTTAAGTGCCCAATGTCAACCCTGGAGCTATTTTGGAACGTCTTCAGGGCTGCCACAGCAAGGCTGGTTAGAGCTGTGGGAATGGAAAGGGAGGAGTAGAGATAGCTGGGGACTTGTAGCCAAAATAAAATTCTTCCTTTTGTGTATTCCGGCCACGGAATAATGACTGAGGCATTCGATTGTACTCTACTGTCTTTAATGACTACAACAACAGTTAAAGAGCACAACAGACTCATCTTGTTTTGACACCAGCTGAGGTTGGGACTGGGGGCAGCTGAGGTTGGGACTGGGGCTTGGATGGACCATGTGATGGACATGTGGACTGGGGGAAGGAACTTTGAATTTAATTTGGGCGAGGAAAACCTCGAGACCTTCAGAGTTGGGTTTTCACCAGATGTGCCAATATGACATGCCTAATAAATTTGGACTTTGAGGAGCACCTTGGCCACAGAGTTTTGATTGCATTGGGTCTGTTACTTGGAACCTTGACACCCAAATTTTGATCCTGTGACCCTCTTGATGCTGCAATGGTCATAAGTGTGAGGACCAATTGTAAGCAATTTTTTTCAGTTCCATAGTAGCTTCAAAGGGCAGTTAAATATATGACTGTAAATCGAGGACTACCTGTACACATTTTTCAAAATGTAAATATGCCGTTGGCCTCAAACTGAAAGCAAAGAACAAAGAATGTCTCAGCTTTTCACGATCTAGAAAATGCATCTGTTTTCCGTGGAATTATTAGACGTGAGCTTTTGAACAATTTAAAACAACATTTAATCTATATAAATATTAGCATGTACTGCAGAACTGTCATGAGTACAACGAAAGGGGAAAGGAGAAACTGTGGTATCCAGAAAGCTGAATCATTAGTACAATTCTAAGAATATATTTGATGCTGTTGCCACATGTCTGAAACTTCAGCTTAATGTCTTTGAATCCGCTGCTAATTTGGGCCTTGGGAAACACCACCAACCTTTTAGATCAAACAGGAGATCAAAAAGTTTCCTGGGGAGTATGGTAAACTCTCTGTTGAGTGTGCGTATGTGTGCTGCTTTATAAAGATGTGCAAAACTTTGGGAGCCAAAAGGTTGACTGTATCTTCTGTTGCAAGGTATGCGTGCAGAATTGTGACAGTTTGCCATTTCAACAATTCCCACACAACTGCAAGTATTGCAAGACAACTGGAAAGCACAAGGCTGGGGGTCTAAATGATGAACAATTAACCAGCTAAAAAATGGAAGGATGCTTCTGATGGCTAAAGTAGGTGTGTGTGTGTCTGTGTGTGTGTCTGTGTGTGTGTGTGTGTGTGTGTGTGTCTACGAAAACATATATATCTACGAAATCTAAACTTCAGTACTGCGCCTACTGCAAAATTGCTGCCTACTGCTTTACATTGCAATGATTCATCACTTGGTTACAAATAACAATTTACAGCTTCATTCATTATGGGGTGGAAATATAAGCTGTCTCTGCTATCCTGAATTATTCTTTGACCAAAGCACAACCATTGTTCTCTTCCTCTCTTTGAAAACAAAAACAACAACTTCTGAATCTCTTTCACTGAAAAACCTCATTTCTAGAGGCCTGAATTGGCATTGGATTTATAGATACCTTTTTTAAAATGCCCCCCCGCCTCTCACACGATAGTAGCAATAATTTAGCTATATCCAGAGTAAACAATTAAAAATGATTGATATTAGAAAAAGAAAAGGCTATACACCTAAAATTAATTTTTACTGTTTACTTTACTTCTCCATATCTTTTTCTTCCTGGCAATCATCTTTCTTTCCACTATGTCCATATACATATTTATTTATCACTGGCCGATAAATCAGCGTTGCCCAAGTATTTATTTATAGGGGGAAAATATCTGAACCAAACGTAGTTTCTAATGTTGGATTTTCCCCCTTACCAGAGGGAACCCCCTTGTGGAATACTGTGAATCTGTTACCATGACAATTCCACAGCGCTGTACAGTAGAAGCCAGTATGGCAGTACAGCACAACAGGCTGTATCTTAACAGAACATCCCAAGGGTTGTTAGGGGTGTCTTACCTCCTACAATATTTTTCTCCAGAGAGTAAGTCATTTCTGTACCAGGTTTGGTTGAAATTGTTCGAGCCGTTCCAGAGTTATGCCGGAACACACACACACACACACAGCGCCATTTTTTATATTTATCATTTGTTAAATGTATACAACTTCTCATTAGAATATCTGTGACTCTGGACAGTGAACACAGTTTAAAACAGGACAGTAAAATAAATAATCAAAAAGCTAACAACAACAAAAATTAAAAGCAGTAAAACTATTAAAACCATGAAACATAATTTGTTTCCATAACTAAAGATAATTAATCCTTGATGTACCTCAATTCATTTAACAACTGTTCAAACTTATGACCGCCCGTTAAAAATTGAATTATGACTGTGGGTTTCACAGGATCACCATTCGTGGGCTACTCGGGTGCTTCCAACCGGCAAAGTTAATGGGGGAATGGATGGTCATGTACAATTTGCTTAACAAGCATGTGATTCACTTAAAAACTCATACCAAAAAAGGTCATGAAACCAGGTGTGACTCCCTTACTCTATTGCTTAGAGACAGAAATTCCAGTCCCAATTGCAGTGTTGTCGAGAACTACATGTATGTAACCACCTTACAGATTTTATGCCAACATTACCCAATCATCCCCCAGATTAGATGGTGATTCTGTTTTTTAAACAAACAAACAAAATCTTGTTTTTGAAGAACTCATCAAGTTCAACCATTATCTTTTCATTCTTCTTCTTAATCTCATTTCTCCACCTTCTTATACTTGCTTTGCAATCCTTGTACAAACAATCATGGTTGCATTCTGACCACATTCATTTAACCACCATATATTCTTGACTTCATCTCTTCTTGTTTCACCACAGAAACTTCTTAGGTACTCCACTCCCATTTGCAATTAACTTTTTTTTTAAAAAAATCTTCTGACATAATCAAATCTCATTCCATATAACAATGGAAGCAAAAACCATAAATTTATGGCAGAAATGGGCATTTCTTACACATGTATGCATAAGTACACTAAATAACCGTGGACAACTCAAATTATTTCCTTAATCCCAGATAAATCATTTGTTAAGTATTCTGTGTCTTCCTCTCCTTCTCCTTTCCACCTCTTCCTCTTCCTCTTCCTTGGGTGTTGAGGGATTCTACTCATTGATCTTCACTTATCATCATGTACTATATTCTCTTATATATTGATGGCTTTTTTTTAGCTAGTCCTTGATTTACAACAGGACTTTTAATAGTTACAACAGCCTTGGAAAGGGAGGTTTACGGTCCATAAAACACTTCCGGTCATCATAAACTATTGCCCCCCTTCTTTTCACTAGACTAGACATACCCAATTCCTGCAACTGTTCTTCATATATTTTAGCCTCCAGTCCCCGAATCATCTTTGTTCCTCTTCTCTGCACTCTTTCTAGAGTCTCAACATTTCTTATATTGCACCAAGCAAAGCTGGATGCCGTATTCGAACTGTGGCTTCATGAAAGCATTATAAAGCGCTACTAACACTTCACATGATCTTGACTTTGTCTCTCTATTAACTTGCCTAGGATTGCGTTGGCTTTTTTGATGGCTGCCAGGACACTGCTGGGTTATATTTAAGTAGTTGTCTATTAGGACTCCTAGATCCCTCTTGCTGTTGTTGTTGCTGATTCAGGTTCCACAAATTCTATACCTGTATATTTGTTTTTTCTTGCCTAAGTGTAAAACCTTATTTTTCTCACTGTTGAATTTCATTTTGATAGAGAGAGCCCAGTGTTCAAATCTTTCAAGATCCTTCTGGGTCTTGAGCCTATCTTCTAGGGCAGTGATGGCGAACCTATGGCACGCGTGCCACAAGTGGCACGCGGAGCCATTTGTCAGGGCACGCGAGGCATTGCCCTGTCAGCTGGCAAGCGCGCATGCGCGCACTGACAGCTGAGTTAACCTTTTTAAAAGCTATTTTTCGCCTTCTCCAGGCTCCAGAGGCTTTATAGGAGCCTGGGGAGGGCGAAAAGAGCCTCTCCTGCCCCCCCCCCCCGGAGGCTTCAGGGACCGTCCGGAGGCTTCCCTGAAGCCTTCGAAACACTTAAAACCACCCTTCAAACAAACCAGAAGTGACTTCCGGGTTGCTCGGAGGGTCGTTTTAAGCGTTCTGAAGGCTTTAGGAACCGTCCGGGGGCTTCCCTGACGCCTTCGGAGCGCTTAAAACGACCCTCCAAGGGTCTCCGGGGGGGGGGGAGGCTCTTTTCGCCCTCCCCAGGCTCCTATAAAGCCTCTGGAGCCTGGGGAGGGCGAAAAAAGCATGTAAAAATGGGGGGGGGGGACGCGTTGTGCGCGCATGCGCACTGGGGGATTGCGCGTTGCATTATGGGTGTGGCACGCCCGCACACGACCCCCCGCGCTCCCCCCACTTGTGGCACGCGAGCAAAAAAAGGTTCGCCATCACTGTTCTAGGATGTTGGCTTATTCCTGCCAGTTTGGTGTCATCTGCAAATGTAACAAGTTCCCCTTCTATTCCCTCATCTAAATTGTTTATGAAGATATTGAAGAGTACTGGGCCTAAGAAGAAGCTTCTTGGATGAGAAGTGAAACGTTTTCAGGAGAAAATACCAAGAAAGTCCAGTTGCTTTTGAAAAGCACCTTTGAGACAACCATGATTGAGAAACTCCATACCCAACAGCCTGGTCCTCTTACTTTCCTATAAAAGAATCAGCCAAACTCAAATATGCTATTGCCCAAGAATAGAATAGAGAACTTTAATTTCTCTCAAGGTTAGGATTTTAGCTGCTTTTCCAAGATTTTGCAGAAGGACTGGAGTTAACTTTCTGCTCTCTATGTCCAGCTTCTGGAGTGGAGGTGGCTTTTGCAGCAATAAACTCATCGTTTGCAGAGTTATCATTCAAGAGCAAAGCTCTTCAAATTCAAGATGCTGGAGAAACTCAGTTTGTAATTCTATCAAGAACTGAAATGATCTTGAATTCCTAAGCAAATGTCAAGACTGAGAACTGTGCAATGGATTTTGCGGCAGCCCAAGCACCACAAAGCGGTTTCTTATATTTGTTTGTCAAACAGGTACAACATAGCAGGTATAGGTATAAACATAAATATAAACAAAGGAAGTAAGTACAGATAAATGGAGACAGTGAGACAGGGACGGAAGGCATGCTAGTGTGCTTATGCACACCCCCTTTATGGACCTCTTAGGAATGGGGTGAGGTCCACGGTAGACAGTTTAAGGTTGAAGCTGTGGGGGTTTGAGGCTGTAACAACAGAGCCATGTAGAACATTCTAGGCATTGACCACTCTGTTGCTGAAGTCGTATTTTCTGCAATCAAGTTGGAAGCTGTTTATCTTGAGTTTGTATTGATTGTTTGCCCATGTGTTATTGCGGTTGAAGCTGAAGAAGTCGTTGACAGGTAAAACACTGCAGCAGACAATTTTATGTACAATGCTTAGATCAAACCAAAGGCGGTGCACTTCCAGATTGTCCAAGGCCAGAATTTCAAACCTGGTGGCATGAGGGATTCTACTGCGAGTAGAGGAGTGGAGTACTCTTCTCGTGAAATAGCTCTGGACCTGCTCGATTGTGTTAAATGTCCGATATTGAGTGTGTATTCCAGGTGGATGAGCTGTATTCAAAAATTGGTCTGGCAAAGGTTTTGTATGCCCTAGTTAGCAATACAACTGTGGGTATGTGCAAATGTGTAGAACACATACAATTTTAAGTCAAATTTGGACATTAAATGGTAGATTTTGAGATAAATGTGTATTTAAGCATAAATTCATGCTGACATTTTAAGAACAATGCATTAATTAATGTGGATACAGGACAAAACAGCTTTATACATTGGCTCATGCTAAAGACCTTTTTAGTGTCAGGGTTCCAAATAGCATCCGGAATTAAATCAGAGTCCGAGGCAAAGGATTCCTCAAAGTTCCAATTTATTAAGAGAGCCATGTTGGCACATCTGGGAAAACCCGAATCTGAAAGCTCCCCGGTTTTCCCCACCCAGTTGAAAGTTCAATATCCTGCCCCCCACACCCACAAGTCCATCACTTGGTCCAATCTTCCACTGCCATGCTGGCAGTTCCACCCATCCAGTTCCGGTCAGGTGCAGAGGTGCAAAGACAAAGGATGACCTTGGCTTTCTAGAAAGAATGTTGTTATGGCTAGATATCATCTAACTCTGTACAATCCCCGCTCCCATTTTCCCACAATAGAAAATGCATAGTAGAATAATAGAAAGTGTGGCAGGCCAAAGATCCAAAAGAAAAGATGGCTGCAGGCCTGACAGTTAGATTTTTTGCTTAGTGAAAAACGTATGCCATTTATCATATCTTATTACCGCTATGCAGAAAGTGTTTTAATTACTTGCATTGTTTCTCTCATTACATATTGCTATTTTTAGCTTGCAATGCTTAGCCACCTCCACCCCCTATAGGAAAATTTGTTTTCAAGAGTGCTGTAGCATTTTAAACATAAGTAAAAGTGACGGGTGAGAAAGAGACTAATCCAAGCATTCTCTGCCTCTACTGATTATTCTGAGTGCTTTTTCATCCCAGCTTTGTGGCTTCAGCCAAGAAGTACAGAGGTGCCCTCAACCCCCCTATGACATTCCCATGAATGAATTCCTTCACTTTTCAAGTTTTTGCGGGGTTGCAAGAGAGTTGTTTTGGCCTTCAGCAGGCAGATTCCTTTCAGAAAGGCAGCCCACATGCAATACATACCAAAAGCAGTTTTCTCAAACAAAGTTTACAGTTGACTCTCAAACAGATGGTTTGCTGTGCTGCTAACGGTGACCACCTCCCATAATACAATTCCTATGATTCACATGTTTTCCTTCGCAATGTGGAAAATGGAGCTCCCCCAAGTGCATATGGCACACAGCAGCACTGTTTCTTACCTTAAGAGGCTGCAACTGAAATCTGGCAGCTTCCCTCAAAAGCTACTTGCTCTCTCGTGATTATCCCAACTTCTAAGCTACTTCTCAGGTCATAGTGTTCCGATGCAACTCTCTTTTTGTATGATGCCTATATCGCAGGGCAGGAGCCCCCTGTATTGCCTAGCAAGCTAAACAACCAGAGAGCGGGTACCTACGTGAACAATTCAGGCAGAATGGGTACCCACAAGCATTTGTTACAAGGTGTCTATGCAACATGGTGGGGTGAGAAAGGAAGAAACAAGGTACAAAACCAACTACACGGCATATCCTGCCATACCTCAAAGACATTTCAGAAGCAGTAGAACGCAGCTTCCAAGATCTGCAAGTCGGCATGGCACACTGCCCAGAGGCTACCATACGAGGGCAAATTATGCATTGTAAAGACCACTCGGAGGTGGGAGATACTTGCAATGTAATCTACCAGATCCCCTGCATGGATTGCCCCTGTGATTATGTAGGACAGATGGGAAGGAAGCTAACCACCAGATGGCAAGAACACAAGCAAGTGGTCAGATGAGAAGACCTGAACTCATTGGCAGCCTCACATTGCAATGAACAAGGACATACATTCAATTTTGCAGCTATTAAGATTGTTGGATGAGCAAGTACAAAAACAGCCAGGGAAGTGATTGAAGCCTGGGAAATGGACCCCTTGTCAGTCAACAGGAATGCTGATTTACCACCAGCTTATGAAGTACTTAGGAGACAAGGGCTTGGCAGCACAAGGAAACAACAGCCAACGACTTAATATCCGGGGCCACCAATACCCCAATCAACAACTAAAAAGCCACACACAACCTTGCACCATATAAATGCCACACACAGAATAGCCCAAAGCGCACACCTTGCTAGAGAGAAGTTCCCTGAGGATGGGCTCCAGCATGAATCCAAAAGCTTGGAAGACTAAACCTCTGGTCCCGGTGACCAACCCAGATTGGATCCTACAAAATTTGTTCCACATCTGGACATAGCATATCCCTGGAAGCAAACAACATGACTGAAACTGTTAATATTGTGGTTAATGTGTGGTCTCAAATCGCTTCAAAATAGTTAATAATCAAATTCCAAAAGTATTAGCAAGTGGGATTAGCAAACTTAGTGTGTTTTAAAAAATTGACTTCTGTTGCAGAGAAGATGGCAATTCCCATCATCTCCCAGGACTTACACCTGCAGGAGCCCACTGTCTTGTAGTCTCCTCATGTGATGCAGCCATTCAGAACGTATGAGGGTGATCTCCTGACTTCTTATCTGAAGAAGTTCCAAGAAACCACTACGGAACTTTAGTGGTGCAGTGGTTAGAATACAATATTGCAGGCTATCTCTATACACAGCCAGGAATTCTGACTGGCTCAAGGTTGACTCAGTCTTCAATCCTTTGGTCGGTCGGTAAAATGAAAACACAGATTGTTGGGAGCAATATGCTGACTCTGTAAACTGCTTAAAGAGTGCTATAAAGCATTGTGAAGCAGTATATAAGTCTATTGCTATTGGTTCCTTGGTCTTTGCCAGGATTATCAATTCCACTTCCATAGAGATATCTTCAATCCACCACTCCTCCCCTGAAAGCCAGAAATAACTAGGTGTTTGCATAACAAATAAAAGAGGTATTAATATACCAAATATTATTAGTAATGCATTTAGGTATATGGGATCCTAGTAACAAAAGAGCAAACTTTTATTTGCCCCTTCATTTCAAGAGTCAATGAATATTCAACTTTGGAGCAGTTCAAAAGTACATAAGCAATTACACGTTCATATACTTCTAGAGAAACGTGGGATGAGCATTCATCTGGAACAATGCTGACTCTTTTTTATGGACCACTTCTGTAATTCATCTCAACTCCTGCTGTGTTTTAACACTTCAGTGATTTCCAAATGGTAAAGGAGGTGAGCTTAGACTCAGGAGTGTGACTCTTGATTCTCTCTTCATTTTGGCAAAGGCGACATTGCATCATTGAGAGGCAAGCTCTTTCCCTTTCTTGTAGTCTTGTGGTATCAGAGCGCACATCCAAAAGGAGCAGAGTAGACAGTACTGATTGTGATGCCGCTTCCATCCTTTGACACACAAACACATACATGTGCACACTTCTGTGCGGTTCCCAAAATGTCCTTCCATTATCCATGGGCATAAGAGGTATTGGTCACATAATGGCATCAACCCCAACCTATGAAGAAGGTGCTGGGTCAGTGGTGAAATCTCCTCCCCCCCCAGTTCTGTGGGTGTGGCTTTGGGGGTGTCATGTGACTGGGTGGGCGTGGCCAACATTTTTTCACATTTTAAAGCATTTTTTTCCTGCCGGTTTGGGCGAATTGGCAGGGAAAAAATGCATTAAAAAGCGAGGGGGAAAACTTCCGACGATCACGCGGATCAGTTGTGAGCCCTACGATCATTGAAAGCTTTGCCCCCCCCCCCCCCCCGCTTTTTAATGCATTTTTTTCCTGCCTATTCGCCCAAACCGGCAGGAAAAAAATGCTTTAAAAAGTGGAAAAAAAGAGCTTCTGACGATCGCGGGGCTCACACCTGAGCCGTGCAATCCAGGAAGCTTTTTTTAAACTACCGGTTCGCAGAACCAAGGACAATCATCCCTACCGGTTCAGCCAAACCGGGAAGATTTCACCCCTGTGCTGGGTTGATAAGACCACTCTAGAACAAAAAGACCATTCAACCAAGATTAAGTTGACATAGGGGTAGTCCTTGAATTACAATCATTTGTTTAGTGACCATTCAAAGTTACAACGGCACTGGAAAAAATGGACTTATGAACATTTTTCATGCTTACTATACCATTGCAGCATCTCCAGGGTGATCAAAATTCAGACACTTGGCAACTGGCATGTAGATATGATGGTTGCAGTGTCCTGGGATCATGAGATCACCTTTTGCAAGCTTCTGACAAGCAAAGTCAATGGGGAAGCCAGATTTGCTGAACAGCTGTGTTATTTAACAACCGTAATGATTCACTTAACAACTATGGCAAGAAAGGTCTTAAAATGGGGCAAACCTCTCATAGCTGCCTTGCTTAGCAACAGAAATCTTGAGCTCAATTGTGGCCATAAGTCGAGAGCTAGCTGTATTCAAATTAATGTGGAGCAGGGTACTCTAACATCCACCTGAGAACAGGAGACATAATCAAGATAAGATGCCCCATCAATCGAAATAATGTTCTAGGCCTATGCACTGACTCATAGGGGGAAAATAAGGTGGGCTTTGAACTAATCCTTTCACACTGCCAGGATTTGAATAAAAAGTGGAAGATCAAGCAAATGACGCAATATGACGGTTTATGAAAAATGAAGGAAAGTGAGAAGTTATCCCATGAAAGAGAACATGCCAGAGTACCCTTGTGCAATCAGTTCAGTAATTAGAAAAATGTTGCCTTTTTCAAAAAGGTAAAAAAGTTGGTCTTACAGTTTGCAAATTACAAATATAGATTCTCTACAGGACAAAGACAATTATAATATTAATAGTAAAGAACACTATTTGCTTTTAAATAAGTACCATAATCCCTTTTCTTCGGGTCAGCAAATAATTTGCTATTCCATCCATCCTCTGATTCTCACATGATATTAAGTGGCTTGATCTCTTTAGAAAGAGAAAAAAGAAACAACAGATGGGGTGGGAAATAGACCTGGCTTATAGAGTGAACTCAGCCTACGCTAGAACACACAACGTACCCAGGGAGGTACACATTAAATTTCTCAGAAAAAGTACAAGAGATGAAATTCTGAGTGCACAAAGGGGCCAAGCCCTGACATACAAAGATAAGGAGATAACCATTCTGAAACAGATCCCCAAGAAAGTGAGGGAGAAAAGAAAATGTTATTCGCAATTAGCGAATAAATTATACCAGAAAGGGGTGTGGTTTAGATGGTTGATGCCTGAAGGTATGCTAATATTCTGGGAGGAGACAAGAGTTAGAATTAATACACCATAGAGGCACAGACCTTTATGGAAAAAAACAAACTACTCCTAGAAAAACCTGATGATTCTTCATCAGATACGCAGGACACGGGAGGGGCCGGAGCACTGTCGGCGGGGGGAGATGGGGCAACACCGAGAAAGCTCAGATCACAAAAATGAGTAAGAAAATCCACCTGATATAAACTGATCGAAATTATTAACTGAATTTATATGCTGACTATATGTTATTACCTAATAATGAATTATGTGCAAATGTATACTATGAGTATGGGGGCGGGGGGCACCTACCGCACACTGCAGTTGCCAAAATTTGTAACTTTTCCCCTACCTTTTTCCTTTGTAAAACATCAAAAAAACCAATAAAACTTTGTTATAAAAAAAAAGAAAGAGAAAAAAAACATGCTTGGTGGGCAATTCTGGGAGTTTAAAGCCCACACATCTTCAAGTCATCAAGGTTGAGAAAAACTGGACTATAGGAAAAGGAAGTCTGCACCCAAGTTGAATTCTTTATTCAGATTGTGGCATCTAATACACCCAGCTCTTGGGACTGTATAATGCTTTTGAATCAGAGGGCTGCAAAACAAGAGAGGGCATTAGAATACAACAACAAAATGAAATATGTTTGTGTTGCTCTTGGGCAGGGAAGTAGATGAAGTTCTTCCTCTTGGCCTTCTATTTCTCCAGCGTGCCTTGAGAAAAATTATGAATGCATTTGCTTTCATGCCCGAGGCAAAATAAAAAATTTTCTCCCTCCATCATTAATTTATTTATACTTGGACAACCATTATTCACTGGGAGGGGAGAAAGAAATCATGAGAGCAGAGCAAATTTGCAAGTTGAGTCACATGTGGCCTTTCTGAATCATCTGAGAAGAAGAAGAAATCTTTGAAGTGACTCATTTTCTATTAACTGAAAGCAGGCTGAAAGGTTTCTGCTTTCTCCACCGCCACCCCAATTTAAAAAGAAAAAGAAAGAAATGACCCACCGCTAATACATTTATTTATTTATTTTATATGCCTTCTCCTTTTTTCCTTTTTTTTCAAGCACAGGCTTACAATGCTAAGCCTTGCCTTCAAAAGAAGAAGGCATCTTCTGCGGATAGAATGAAAAGCCAGCTTCTCTGTCTACCAAATTAAATAACGGATTAGAGTAGACCATGTGAAATGTGAAATGGTAATAAATCAATAAAAGGACTGGATTTCCAACTATAAAGAAGTCCCCATTTCCTGAAGGCTGATATCTGATCCTGAGACTGGCTTAGACTGCTTCAGATCGTGACTTCTGGGACGGCTGAGCAACAGATTCCTGGGCAACTGGAAAATGCCAAATGGCACCAACACTAACAAGGCGTTTGTGTCATTTGAGAACAATGAGAGCAAACCACACTCCCTTACTGGCACTGATGATGTTGCCTAGTTTGGTAATGAACTGTTTTCCAAAAAACCAAGCAAGCTCAGTGAGCATTAAGGACCCACAATGCCATATGAGACACATTTGAGGGAGATGACCCACATGTATGGTACATGGCTTGTGCAATCTAAGCCTGCATTATTGGAAGGGTGGGGAGGGGCTCTTAATAGTGTCAGGCTGTTGATGACAGAAAGCCTGCAGGGTTTCAATCAGAAAATCCATAAAGAAACATAGCCTTGATGGCTAAGTAAGCAAGATCTGGTTGACACAAGTTCGTTCGTTCATTCATTCATTCATTCATTCATTCATTCATTCATTCATTCATTCATTCATTCATTCATAAGCAGGCAGGCAGGCAGGCAAGCAGGCAGGCAGTTAGCTTATATGCCGCCCATCCCACTACCCAAAGTGACTCTGCAGTTGCAGCTAATATATAATTAAATTTATATTTACTTCCTGCACTTCTGCACTCAGAAAACTATTATCAGATAAAACCAATTTGGGATGGATGGAATCTCTCAAGGAAGCCAGGATGACTCCAAAGAGGTCAGGGGGCACAACTAGCTGCATGTCATTCCTTGGTCCTTGTTTTTTTTAAAAAAGTCTGAATGCCTCCAAAACTAAAATGAAAATGGAATTTGTGTCAGTGTATCAACATCTAGTTATCAAAGGCTGCAACTGGATCAGGAGTTCAGTTTTTGTTTTGCTTTTGTATTTATACTTTCTCAGAAAAATACCTATTTTGATGTACCGTATTTTTAAATAAATGCAACTAATCCAATATACTGCAGCATTTTCCCCATTTTTTTTTCATTAAAGGTGGACTGAAAACTAAAATACAAATCTGGAGAATTATCTCTTCCAGATACGGTTTTCATCCTATAAATTACAAATTCCTAAAGGTAGCTTTTAAGAGAAGAGCTAAACTGAAAAGCAACAAATATCGGCGTGGCCTGAAAGCTGTGTGGTTTGGCAATCCTGTTGCAGCTCAGCTTACATCTGAATCCGCTCAGAGGTTGGCTGAATTGAGTGGGACATGAACCAACAGTTCTCAATGTCCTTCTAATGGACTCCAGCTCCTGCTAATGCCAACCTGTCACTTACTAATTAGTGGGCACACTACTTCTGTGTCTGCCATGGTAATGCCATGCAGACTTGGGGCTATGTAGTAGACTTAAGATCCATATTCGACAATGCCGCCTAATGAGTTATCCAAGTGTGTATATATTAGGATAGAGTTGGCATAATTACAAGACGGTGCTAAATAATGGCGGTGTTTCCAAGTTAATGGCAAATGTCCACAGAACGCCATTTGGCAGCAATGGCAGGCTGGCCCCCGCCCCCCCAGCTTTCTACCTCTCTGTTGGCACCCGAACTCTTATTCATTGAAAGCGTCAAGAATTATGCCTGACCTTGCTGGCATTGCCATCTTAACCACACCAATCCTGGGGTGTAATTAACCTGACAACACCAGCAAGTCCTGGCAGGCTAAGTAGGTTTAGAATTTCACTCACTGCCATCGATGGATAAACTGGGATATGAACTCCAGAATTGACAGAAACCCCAGCCATGGGTTTTCTAGAAAGGAACTCTGCAAGCTTTAATTTAAGTGGCAAAAGAGCGAATTAATGTGTTGGGAGGAATCTACGATCAGTCATACAGTAACACTAATTTAACCCATTGAGAACCCTGCCTCATTCTTCCTCCGAGCGTTCTACACATTTTCAAAGGCCTATCTAATCAAAAATATATAAAATCTAACTAATGAATCTATTTTCTACTTATATTCCTTATATTTGTGCCAGATTTCATGTAACTTGAGTGTCACTTATATCCGGTACCAAACATCACTGTAAGTTGTCCAGGGAAAGGGCTTGTTCGTTTTGGTTTGATTATTTCACTTGAAAAGTACCATCCAAATCCGTGATGCTACCATATTATAGACCAGGGGTGTCCAAACTTGGGAACTTTAAGACTTGTGGACTTCAAGTTGAAGTCCACAAGTCTTAAAGTTCCCAAGTTTGGACACCCCTGTTATAGACAGAAGGAGCTAAGGTCAAAAATAAATAAAGGAAGAAAGACAGACAGTCTTTCCAGTCTACAGGTGGTCACTGACTTACAATTATTCATTTAGTGATCATTTGAAATTACACCAGCACTGAAGAAAAGTGACTTATGACCTGTCCTCCCATGTATGACCACTGCAACATCACCATGGTCACATGATCAAAATGTGAGTATGTGGCAACCAACTATGTTTATGCCATTTGCAGCATCTTAGAGTCATGTAACTCCCATCGAGTTACACCCCACCTTCCGAGCTGGCTCCTGACAAGCAAAGTCAATAGGGAAGCCAGTTTTGCTTAACAATCACATGATTCAAGTAACAACTGCAAGAATTCACAAACAACCATGGCAAAAAAAATGGTCATAAAGTTGGGCATGACTCAACAACAATCTTGCTTAGCAGTAGAAATTCTAGTCCCAATTATGGTTATAACTTGAGGACTCCTAGTAAAGTAGATTAAATACTTCCATATTATTCCAATACATGATCTTAATGGTCAACCAACATTAAACCAAATCTACTTTAATCCTCCCGATCAGATACAGGGATAGAAACCGAAAAACAGGTGGCCTAATCTAGAGCCATGGCGTAGTTAAAATTTAAATTGAGAAGCTTTAGCTCACAAATGTTTTAAAGCTCAAAACTCTACAAAATCAATATGGCAGAGAAACAAAAATCTGTCCAAATTCAGTAAGGTACTTTTGTTGGTTGGAAATGTTATGCTAAGTATTTCTATGAGTATGAAAACTTCCATTTCGAAGAAATCTCTCTCAGACAAAAGAGAAAAGGGAAGCAAAGGAAAAGATGAGGAAACAGAGACTTAAGGTAAATTCACAGAATAAACATGAATCCCCACCAATGCCCTCCTGCTACAAATTGCAATTTAAGTGAGTCCCCCCGGAAAACTCAAGTGTAGACAGACCTTCACTAAGGATAGAGTAGGGGATTAGATCCTTCTATAAGCTTCCTACACTAATAAATGTATTTATAAGAGATTTGTTTAATTGAAGCAAGCAAATTAAAGTTGAATTTGGTAGCTCCTTTAGGAACAAGCCATAGCAAACAGGGCATTGAGCAGGGAAATGGTATGCAAGGAAAAATTCAGTTCCACGCTGAAGCATCTCACGTGGCTCTGCTCTGCTCTCCGTAGATGCTGTTCACTTCTATCTGGTAGCCTCCAGCAACTTCTCCTCCATAAGAATTTTTTTTTAAAAAAATCCCTTTTTGCACATCAACCCCTTCATCAACTTTTATTTGATTTGATTTGATTTATCAATCGTTTACAAGATTACAGGTGTAAGAATAAACACGAGTATGAATGAAATGGGTACGAATAAATGGGGCCAGTAGGACAGGGACCGTAGGCAGATGGTGTACTTATACAGTCCCCTTACAGTGCTCTTAAGAATGGGGTGAGGTCAATAGTAGACAGTTTTAAGTTTTAAGTTATGGGGATTTGAAGATGTAACAACAGAGTCAGATAGTGCATTCTTTTGATAGATCAGACTGTGGTTAACATCTCATTGGTAGAGTCAATAAATTAACTACGGTAATCACTTTCCTTTCAAGGTGCAGGTCTTTTTGGGGGTGGAATATAATATTTACAAAGTTAAAGCATCAAAACACATACATTTGTACAGGTTGTGACCAGCTCTAAAAATCTTCATTTTCACAAGTTTGTATTCCTAAATTCTACAGCCCTAACTGCTATATTGTAATGTTCCAGAACTTTTCTGGTGATCATGTTTGCCTCACATGTCAAAAGGGGACAGAAAACATGTATTTTTAAAATTATTATTTCTGTTTACCTGAGATATCCTTTTCTGCAGTTTTTTTAAAAGTATATCACCAGTGGGCCATTTTATTATTATTGTCGTGAAGTAAAAGGAGAAACTGGCAAACTCTTGTCAATTTCACTCTGATCCTAGATATATAAGATCTGAAAATGATTTACTTTTGTTTATTTCCCACAGTAAAAGAAAAAAAAATGTTCAAGCATTTGAATAGTTTATTGATGGACTATTTTTTTTTAAAGGATGTCTATGAAGATTCTCCTCTGGTCCTTTTAAAAAAGAACCAGAGGAAAGTGGATAGTTGTTCATTTTCTAGCAACATTTTACTTATCCTTGAATTCTGGTATGAACAATTATTTTTTTCCAGAGGCTGCAGAAACATATTGATCCGAAAACATATAGATCACTTTTTTCTACTTGACATAATAGTGAATGCAATATTATTAAGGATTTTTTTTTAATGCTAAACATTTTTGAAGTTTAAACATAGCTGTTTTATCCAGCTGTACCAATTTTTAAAAGTATTCTAGATAGAGCATAAGGGAAGAATCTGATACTGGGATAATTATAAATATTCTAGATTAGAACATACTAACACAATAATTGCAAATAATCATATTACCTATTAATCGGAGTAAGACATACTTTTTATAAGCTTTAATGTACCTATAAAAATCATGTGATTGTGAGTTCTAATTTCTTGCTGGCTTTCCTATTGATTTTCATGATCATGTGACTGGGATGCTGAGACAGCCAGAATTCAGAGGACTGATAGTAAGTGCTAGTTATTCAGTACCATCAAACTATGAATAGTTGCCGAATGAGTAATTGTAACCCAAGGACTACCTGTATAATGTATTTGGAACATATAAAAAGGATACGAAATTAGCAGCTAAGGCACTATATACTTTGTTAAATACTTTAACACACCAATCTCTGTAAATGAGATTTGCTTTATCATTTTCCTTCTTATTAAAACAATACTGTCAACTCCCCAACTCCCATTGGAAGTAGCCAATGACTGGATTCACATGAAATAAAATGAGCTTGGGGGAAACCTCACCGTATTGAAGGAGCCTATAATCTTGGGCTGCTGTGCAAATCTGGCCCTTATATTGAGCTTAGGTGCATTTTATGCGAATAAAGCAGTTGTAATTTGTAACCTGGGCTTTGGCTTTATTGCTGTTGTGTGAAAGGAAGTAATGAGGAGTTGCAACTGAGTTATTAGCAGGACTTCCTGCCTGGCATGGCAATAGAGCACACACTCTCTCCTCTCCCTAATTTCTGCATTCCCAAGCAGAAGTAATTGTATTGCTGTTTTGCAGAGAATTAGGACGCCATTCATACAAAGAAATGTGCCACGGGAAAATGCAAGAAACCCCCTTCCACTTTCTTTGCTTTAAATGTTAATTTACTTTCTCCTCCCCTTCTGAGCCAATGGGCTTCGGGCTATTCTTTTCCCAGCCTTAAAGCTCCTTATCACCATTCCCCTACTTACCAACACCTATCTCTGACATGGGAATTTTGAGAATAGGTAGTCCTTGATTTAGGATTATAACCGAGTCAAAAATTTTTATTGCTAAGCAAGAGAGTTGTTAAAGGCCCCATTTTACGACCTTTCTTGCCACAGTCCTTAAGTGAATCTGGCTTCCCCACTGACTTTGCTTGCAGAAGGTCACACAAGGTGATCACAAGATCCATGCCAGTTGCCAAGTGTCCGAACTTTGATTACATGATCAATGGGACTGTCGAAATGACCCTAAGTGTGAAAAAAGGTCATACATCACTTTTTTCCACTGTCCTTGTGACTTTGAACGGTCACTGAACAAACTGTTCTAAGTCGAGGATTACTTGCACTTCCAGTTTTTCATTCAGCAGTATCATTCAGCAAGGTGAGATGAATGAACAGCCTAAAGAAATGCTAAAGGGGGGGGAGGGGACAGGACAGGGAAGGACCTATGGCTGTGATGGCGAACCTATGGCACACATGCCACAGGTGGCACGCAGAGCCTTCTCTGCTGGCATATGAGCTGTCACTCCAGCTCAGTTTTGCTGTGCATGCACGCAGGCTAGCTGATTTACGGTCCCTGCATGTATGCATGGGGGGGGGCACCAGTGTGGAGGTTAAGTGCACATGCATAGGTCACATGCGGGGGGGTTGCACACCCATTTGCGGCGATGAGGCACACACAGGGGTCTATGCATGCGCACATAGGTGGGCGCACACGCATTGCATTATGTGTGTGCATGTGCGCGCTTGCGCTTTCAGCACTCGGCACCAAAAAGGTTAGCCCTCACTGTCCTATGGCATATGTGGGAGAGAAAGAATCAGTTCTTGAGTGAAGGATGAGAAAATATTCTCTTTAGGGAATCTGGAGTGAGAATGACTGGAAAATCTCTCTTTTGCAAACTCATTTCTGCTTTTCTTCTACATGTTTGCTTGTTCGTTTAAACATTTTATTTCATGAATGCTGACATAGATGTTATGTAACTCTAAAAGATTATACAAGCTAAATTTCCCCCCAAGTCTTGTTTCAACCACTCATTCCTCTATTCTTATGAACGTGAATTGTTTAAGCTAAATGGCCATTTAAAAGCCAGTTTGATGTACTGGTTAATTTGTTGGCCTAGAAACCAGGATATTCTTGACTTCTAGTGCCACCTTAGGCATGATAGCTATCTGGATGACTCGGTCAATCACCAGGAGACTGAGAGTTCTAGTCCCGACATGGGCAATGAAAGCTGACTGGGTGATTTTGGGCTACTAGTCACTCTCTCTCAGTCCAACCAACTTCACAGAGTTGTTGTGTGTAAATAGGAGGAAGGGATATTATGAATGTTCACCACCTTAAGCTCCTTATAAAAGTGGGATAGAAAGGAAGGAAGGGGGGGGAAAGATGACCGTCTCCTATACCACACACCTCAATCATGAAAAAATATCCTGTTCCAGCACTTGGTTACATATACATATGCAAATACCCAGCAATGTCTAATAAAAATTATCTTTTTTTTCATCCGTAAGACAATACCAAAGTGAACGCTTCCTCCCATCATACTTCCCTTTGCTGGCTTCATTATTATTTCATTCACCCACTGAGATTCTTGTTCTCAGACAGCTTTTCTTTCCATGCTTTGCAAACTGGTCGGATGACTCATACCGTCCTCTCTTGTTAAGGCTAAATGTAATCTTCAGAGCAAACAGAATAGGAAGTTACAAAGTGGGTAGTAGCAGTTCAGCGTGCGCTCTGTCAGAAGTGGCATTCATTCAAAGAGACACCGCCTTGAAGAGTTGTTCTCAAAACCTGCAGAATGTTCAGAGCTATGATGGATTGTAGGTGGTATAAATAAACCCAACGACAGGAAGTTACAAAACTACCCAGAGAGTAAGAAGGCTGATCAGTTGAATCAAACTACTAGCACTGATGATGTTACCTGGTTGGGTAATAAAACATCTGCAAGAAAATAACCAAGCTCAGAGGGCACCAAGGACCCTTCGCTTCAACCTTAAGCTATAAATATTCTACCTTTTCAAGAAAACCACCCATGTAGGACATGATGGCAAAGGAATTCCTCTGGTCATGTTTTACAACAACTGTAAATTCAGAAATGTGCGGCATCTCTTCTTGTACAGCTATATTGATTAGGGCAGGACATATTTCAGATTCAGTCGGGAAGAGGTTCTTCAAAACACATGGACCGCAAACACAGCACCGACCTGCCATTCATGAAACAGCAGCCCAATTTCTCAGCTTCACAAACTGCAACACGGAGGCTCCTGTCATGGATTCACATTCCTAGAAACAGACACAGCTACTTTAATGAGTTGCCAACAGGCGCACTGTGCCCAGATGTGGTATTCAGCCAGTTCTGACTGGTTCTGGTGAACCAGTAGGGAAAATTTGAGTAGTTTGGAGAATTGGCAAATACCACCTCTGGCTGGCTCCGCCCCTGTCTATTTGCTGCCTCCTGAATCCCAGCAGAGTCTTCTTCTGTTGCCTGCACAGGAGAACAGAGCTGGAAAGCAGATTAATGAGGTGGGGAGGGAATTGAGATTTTATAGTATCCTTCCCCTGGAGTGGGGTGGAAATGGAGATTTTACAGTATCCTTCCCCCAGGATTGAGAAGGGAATGGGGATTTTGCAGTATCCTTGACCTGGAGTGGGGTGGAAATGGAGATTGTACAGTATCCTTGCCCTGGAGTGGAGTGGAAATGGAGATTTTACAGTATCCTTCCCCCAGGATTGAGAAGGGAATAGGGATTTTGCAGTATCCTTGCCCTGGAGTGGGGTGGAAATGGAGATTTTACAGTATCCTTCTCCTTCCATGCCAACCAAGCCACACCCACAAAACCATGCCACACCCACAGAACCAGTTGTAAAAATTTCTGAATCCCACCACTGACTGCGTCCCACACATTTTTGTGCATCTATTCTCCGTTGAAGTTAAAGCCTTAGTTAACAATCACAGACATAATACCTTTCCACAGTCCAAAGAATCTTGATCACTATCTCCTCTTTCATATTTTCTATCTAACCAATACAGCCACATCTAACCAGAAATAGACTAAGGTGATGATATCATTGGAACAATCTGAAATTTCTGAATGGCTGGACTGGCAATGGGAAGTTTCTCAAGAAAATCATGCTTGGGGCTTCTTGCCAGTTTCCTTGTTTTCATAAAGCAGATGTCAATATTTATGGTTAGACCATAAATACGTTGTCTGTTTGATGGTACTTGCCTCATGGAATCCTGATTGACAAGGGACACATTTTTTTTCTTGCATAGACTTTATTTGGAGTTCTAGCAAGGAAGCACTTTTTAGAAGCACAGGTGAAAGTCAGGATGTAAATTGCTGTATTATGGAAACCATAAATGAAGAAATTCAGCTATGAATCTAAGAGTCCCCATTCTGTAATAGATACAAGTGCAGAAGAAAGTAATTTTGCATTATATTTCTGACCTGGAGTTATAATTGTGCAAGCAATAAGAAAGAGGAGCAAAACGAACGTCACCATTCCCTACAGATAAGCTTAGCAAATTCAATGCTACATTACCTAATTCTTGACCCAGGAAAAGATTTATTCAAGTTTAAAGTTAATTGGGGGGAAAACTGCTTTTCAATTAAACATAATTAAATAATTGCTCTAAAATTTACTGGAGTATTTTACAAAGAAAATAAAACTTCCTTTTATCCCTCAAGGGGAGGCGTCGTGTTTTACTATTAGCTTATTAGCTCTCAAGGAGGAGAAAATGACAAACCAAGTTTAACTTTATGCTGCAAAAAGGTTGTATCAAAACTAAGAGTAATTTAAGGGTAAAGGTAAAGATTCCCCTCGCACTTATATGCTAGTCATATAGGGCGGTGCTCATCTACGTTTCAAAGCCAAAGAGCCAGCGCTGTCCAAAGATGTCTCCGTGGTCATGTGGCCGGCATGACTAAACACCGAAGGCGCACAGAACGCTGATACCTTCCCACCAAAAGTGGTTCCTATTTTTCTACTTCCATTTTTACATGCTTTTGAACTGCTAGGTTGGCAGAAGCTGGGACAAGTAACACAAGCTCTCTCTGTTACGCGGCGCTAGGGATTCGAAGCGCTGAACTGCCAGCCTTCTGATTGACAAGCTCAGTGTCTTAGCCACTGAGCCACTGCGTCCCTAGAGTACTTTACACACCCCCAAATAAAAGCTACTATGGTGGTATTCTAAAAAGCAGAAACCTCATTCTTCCTTACAAAATTAACCTAATATCCGAGATGCCCTAACCCTTAACAATAAACCAAACATTACAGATGGACCACAGCATATGATTTCCAGGGAGTTTGCCCATTATAGTCATAAGTTGTAAGATGCATGTTACAAAAAAAAAATTACAATCTTTTTTGTGGTGGTCACTAAAAGAACGCCAGAGTCATAAACCAGACACTACTGACATTAAGCAAACGAAGGAATCGTTAAATAAATTGATGGCTCACTAGGGACACAGTTTTGCTGAAAACTGGAAATAACAATTTTGGGCAAAACTGAAAGTCGCATGACTGCGGGATGCTGCAACAGCCATAAACACAGCCCAAAGTTCGGTCACCTGAGCATGGATGGGGCACGACTATCAGAACTTCAAATCCAGGTTGTAAGTAGCTCCAAGGTAGGTCTGTCATAACTTTAACCGGTTGCTAAGCAAACAATCGTAAGTCCCCACATCTGTCTGCACAGAACAGGAGTCCCTAATTCCTTCCAATTCGGTTGGATTATATGTTCTATCATACAACCCACCTACCCCAATCAGCCTAGCCATTGAAACGTACACACTAGTTGGAAGAGAAACACAATTGCTTTGCCCAAGGTACTTTTGCTTGCGTATTATGCTTACAATGGGAATCTTTAAGAGCTTCTCTCTCTAGTTATCTTAATTACTTTGCTACCATTTCCAGCAATTATCTGATGAGATTCAACAAGGCTGCAACAAGAGAAACCACCATAAGGAACACATACGTGTTATTATGCCAAGGCAGCCTTAAAAGATCTAAGGATAACGCCTCATTACAAGTTGCTACTGTTAAGAGTGTCTTAAGATATGAGCATGCATATTTTCTCCATGAAAATTTTCTTCTTGGAGTAGCCAAGTCTCTTCACTCCTCTAAATAGCTTAGAAAAGAGGTTGATTACAAAGAAGCTTAGCTTCTCTGGCTTGATGTTTACCAAGTACACTTCATTTCAACATCTGCAAAACGAATCCGGAATGGGTGTAGGGATTTTTCAGACAACTCAAAATTTAAACTTAAGGATTCCTCGGAAAACATCTGTTTAACAATGCAGAATTATTTCTCCCCTCTTTGATCACTGCTTTCAAGCAGGCCCTCTATCTCTACTAGCAGCTTCTGCAGAGGTTGCCACAACTTCCAATTCACAATTCATCAGTGGAATGAGTTGCCTCCAGAAGTTCTAACACTGGAGGTTTTTAAGAAGAGATTTGTATGAAATAGTATAGGGCAGTGATGGCGAACCTTTTTTTGCACGGGTGCCAAAAAGGTGCACGTGCGCACGATAGCATATGCGTGCCCACACCCATAATGCAATGGCCTCTTCCCACGCATGGGCACTCCGGAGCCTTCCCTAAAGCCTGGGGAAGGCAAAAAATGGCCCAACGGGCTTACCGGAAGTTCAGAAATGAACTTCCGGTAGGACCGTTGGGCCCATTTTTCACCATCCATAGGCTCCAGAGTCTTTCCTGAAGCCTGGGGAGGGTGAAAATGGCCTCCCCCAGCCCTCTGCAAGGCTGAAAATCGGCTGGCATAGGGCAACTGCACACATGCCCTCAGATATGGCTCCGCGTGCCACCTGTGGCATTAATGCCATAGGTTCACCATCACAGATATAGAGTCCCCTACTTGAACTAGAAGATCTCCAAGGTCCCTTCCAACAATTGTATTCTGTTTTGTTTCGTTCTGTTATGTTGGTAAGCATTCTTATATCTACTTAATGAAAGCAGTAAGGCAGTTAAGAACAAATAGGTTTAGCAATACAACAGGTTGACTTTTTTAGTTCAAAGGTGGTTTTTTTTTCTTTAAAGAAGACACCTGATCCCCTATCTGCAAGTCTGTCTCCTTTCTCATCCCACAAAAAACATGACTCATCTCAACCTGATCCTATACCTCAAGCTAAGCACCATGCAGATCAACCTGATTTTCCAAGAGATTTCTTTACTTCAGTATCTCCTCCTCCTCGCCTTGATATATAATAAGTCTTTCTTATCTTTTCTTCAAAAGAAAAGAAGGCTAACGCTGCACTTTGCAATTCATTTACTTGCTATGCAGTCGGAACACACAGGCATTTTCTGTGCTTTTGGAAGGCTAACCATAATTCCAGGTTTTAGTATACTTGAGATCAACAATCAGCTTTATGTGAAAGCTGTGTTGTTAGTTGCGAAGTCATGTCCGACCCATCACGACCCCATGGACAATGTTCCTCCAGGTCTTCCTGTCCTCTACCATCCTCTGGAGTCCATTTAAGCTCACGCCGATTGCTTCGGTAACTCCATCCAGCCACCTCCTTCTCTGTCGTCCCCTTCTTCTTCTTTTGCCCTCAATCTTTCCCAGCATTAGGCTCTTCTCCAGTGAGTCCTTCCTTCTCATTAGGTGGCCAAAGTCTTTGAGTTTCCTCTTCAGGATCTGCCCTTCTAAAGAGAAGTCAGGGTTGATCTCCTCTAGGACTGACCAGTTGGATCGCCTTGCAGTCCAAGGGACTCACAAGAGTCTTCTCCAGTCCCATAGTTCAAAGGCCTCCATTCTTTGGTGCTCAGCCTTCCTTATGGTCCAAATTTCACAGCCATCCATTGCAACTGGGAAAACCAGAGCCTTGACTATACACACTTTTGTTGCCAGGGTGATGTCTCTGCTTTTTAGTCTGCTGTCTAGATTTTTCCATAGCTTTCCTCCCCAGGAGCAAGCGTCTTTTGATTTCTTGGCTACAGTCCCCACCTGTGGAGATCTTGGAGCCCAGGAAAATAAAATCTGTCACTACCTCCATTTCTTCCCCAACTATTTGCCAGGAATTGAGAGGACTGGATGCCATGATCTTAGTTGTATACCTGTACAATAAATGGAAAGAAGACTCCCTAAGCCTTCATAAAGTTGGCCTCTTCCAGATATACTGACCCATTTCACTCTCAGCAGGAATTATGGGGCATGTAACTCCTGCACTACAGGGAGGCCTCGGCTTACAAGAGTTCATACAGTGACTGTTCAAAGTTACAGATTTGTTCCAGACTTCATTATGTTTAGTAACCTGAATAGATCAATAAAAGTAATACAGATAGTCTTTGACTTACGACAATTCATTTAGTCACCAATCGAAGTTAGAACGACACTGAAAAAACGACCAAGGGTGCGCTTCAAAAATTTCAGCAACGGGTTCTCTGCCCGGTTGCTGGGTGGGTGTGGCCATGGTGGGCGTGGTCTAGTCAGCCTCCTGCACCATGGCGGGGTGTGTGTGCATTTTCGCCTTCCCCAGGCTCCAGAGCCTTTCCTCCAGCTTCTGGGAGGGCGAAAACTGACTGCCCCAGGCTCCAGAGGTCTTCTGGGAAGCCTGTTTTTCCTCCTCCCTGAGCCTCCACACTTACCTCGCATCCAAAATGGGTCACGTGGAGACTCCTGGGGGGGGGGGGGGAGGGAAGGAGTGGGAGGGGTGGGTGGGTGGGACCAGCTAGGGGTGGGATTTGGAGGTTCTCCGAACCTGCCATAATGTTAGCTACGGGTTCTCCCAAACCCAGGCAAACCTGTAGCAGCCCACCCCTCCTTATGACCGTTTCTCACGCTTATGACCATTGCAGCATCCCCGCGGCCATTCGATCAAAATTTAGACGCTTGAGAACTGATTCATTTTTAGGAGGGTTGCAGTGTCCCCGGGTCACATGATCCCCTTTTGCGACCTTCTGACAAGCAAAGTCAATGGGGGAAGCCAGATTCACTTAAAAAGCTATATTACTAACTTAACACTTACAATACGATACTTGCGGTGACTCGCTTAACAAAAGCAGCAAGAAAGGCTGTAAAATGGGGTAAAACTCACTTAACTATCTCCCTTAGCCACATAAATTTTGGGTTCAATTGTTGTAAGCCGACCTGTGTTAGAGAGCAAAAAGTCACGGAAGACCGAATTAGAATACCTATTTTTTTTGAAAAAAATTGATTTATTCACCACCAAAAGTGAAAATTACTTGAATTTTATACCAAGCCCCGAGATCCATATAAATGTAAAAACAGTTTCTGAAGAAGTAGGCTTAATTAACCACTAAAACCCATGTGCTGAAATGACCTGGGGAGAGAAATACTACTCGAAACTTGAATTAGTATAGCTTGTGATTGTTAACACTCCACTGTGGAGCAATTAAGAATTGACACCTCTTGTTGACATGTACTGTACAGGCAGTCCTCAACTTATTACCACAATTGAGACCAGAATTTCCACTGCTAGGAAGGCAGTTGTTAAGTGAGTTGCACCTGATTTTATGACCTCTTTTGCTAAGGCTGTGGCAATAGCCTATCACTGAAGTCGTTAAGTGAATCATGCGGTCATTAAGTGAATATAGCTCCCCCCATTGATTTTGCTTGTCAGAAGCTGGCTGGGAAGATCACAAACGGTGATCATCTCTTATGATCTCAGGATATTGAGCCATCCTAAATACACGCTAGCTGCTAAGCGCCTGAATTTTGATTACATGACTGTGGGATGTGGCGATGGTTGTAAGTATGAGGACTGGTTGTAAGTCACTTTTCTTCAGTGCTGCTGTAAATTCAAATGGTCGCTGACTGAATGGTTGTAACTCAAGGACTAACCGTACCCACTGAGTTAAAAATGATTTGGAAGTAGTTTTACAACTCTGCCTTTTAAATACAGTTAAATGTTTTAATATAAGCAGGTCTCTTTTAAGAGAAGCACCAGGCTGGATATAAGTAGATCATCAATTTTATTTTCCTTCCATATAAAAATGCATGTGGCTTCATCAGTTTCAACATTTAAAATTAATATTGTAAGATTCTTATTTTAATGGGTGTCAACTCTAGAAATTTCACATAGAAGGGAATTGCACATAAACATGATGTTTCCCGTTTATTTTCTAGTTTGCAGTGAAGTGATAACCCATTATCCAGCTAGATATTTCCCCCTATAAAATATTCCAGATTTACCGAACTCTTTCTGCGATGACTTGGGCAGAGAAAGGAGATAATTTTTTTTAAAACAAGTACAATAAATTACGGGCAATCTTTTTTTCATATAAAAACATTTCCGAAGCACTTTGTAATGTTAATTGAGGAAAATGAGTGGTGAGTTTTCAATAGATTTTCATCTGGAAAGGAACAAATCAACTCCTGTCTCACTGTGCTTTAAAACATTGATGCATTCACAGGCACAAATCCCTCCAGGTCTATAAGTAGCCCTCGACTTATGACTGTAATTGTGCCCATAAGTATAGTTAGAATTCATGTGGGTCATTATGCAGGTCATCATGTGACTGGAACCAATTTTATGACCTTTTTTGCCCCAGTTATTAAGCAAATGTCATAGTTGGTTTGTGAACCCATTTTCCACAATGGGTATTTTTTATTGGAAACTAAAAGTAAACTCCGGTTTCTAACATAAAACATCCTAAATCATGGTCACGTGGCAATGATATTTGCAAAACATGTGGGCTGGTTGCTGAGTGCCCCAAATGCGATCATGGGACAGCAGGGAAGGCCTGACCCTCCAAACTTTAAATCCAGATTGGCAGTATCTTTTTTGAGATCTGTCCTAACTTCGAATGGTTGCTACAGTTTCCATGCGTGCCTGTTGCAAACTCAGCTTCAGAGCTTGTTCTGCTTAATGATGAGACCTCGTTAAGGCAGATTGTACTGCTCAGAAGTTCTCCATTTCTCGCGGTGTGGTGAGCCTGCTTCAAAAGGACAAGCTGAGTGGAAGTTTCTTCAGAACAACATGGACGGTGTAGCGTCAGATCACTCTTAGAATGGAATTTCCCAAATAGGAAATTTCTGTCCCTGAACTCCAGAAATACCATTTTCTTGGCTGAGTGTTTTAGGGGGAAAGTGTTTTACTTTCGCTGATGGACAAGACTCTTACTCCGCTTCTCTATAGATTGCAGCATCTAGGCCAAGCTTCAGCCAGGCTGAAATTATTCATTACACACACACACACACACGCACACACGCACACACATACTGTCAGACCTGCAAGCCATCTTTCGTTTTTAGGTTTCAGGCCTGCCATACTTTCTACTATTCATTTTCTATTGTGGGAAAATGGGAGGGGAGGTTATACGGAGCTGGGTGATATGTAGCCATAACAAAATTCTTTCTAGAAAGCCAAGGTCATCCTTTGTCTCTGCACCTGGCTGGAACTGGATGGGTACAATTGCCAGCATGGCAGTGGAAGATTGGACCATGTGATGGACTTGTCGGTCTGGGGGCAGGATCTTGAACTTTCAACTGGGTGGGAAAATCGGGAAGCTTTCAGATTCGGGTTTTCCCAGATGGGCCAACATGGCTCTCTTAATAAATTGGAACTTTGAGGAATCCTTTGCTTTGGACTCTGATTTACTTTTGGATGCTATTTGGAACCCTCACACACACACAAACACACACAAACACACACTCAAAGATGATAAAAAATAAATGAGGGGAAGCACATGAATGAGGACTTGTAGCAACAGTAAAAAGTAGTAAAGTACAGTGAAAGAGAAGTACAGATAGTTCTTGATGTATGACCGTTCATTTAACAGTGATTCAAATTAATGATGGCTGCAGAAAGAGGATGGTTTTATGGCTGGCAAAGCACTTACGACCACCACAAAGTATCAGACATACCCCGTCCCGCCCTACAGCCATTTGATCATAATCTGGGGGCCTGGCAACTTATTCGCACTTATGACCGGTTGCCACGTGTCCCGCGATCATAGGATCACCATGTGCAATCTTCTCAGCTGGCTTCCTCAGAAAGTCACTGGGGAAGCCTGCAGGGAGGATTGCAAAGCTGCTACCGCCTCCCTATTGTCTCTTAGGGATGGATGAATGAGCTACCTGCTGAAGGATTTCAGCTCTGTGCACACAGATTTTCCCTGAGTACAAAGACATCATGGTAAGGTAAGGAGCACAGGATGCCTCAGAAGTGTTGGATAGGCCCTGGGAGGCCTGCTACAGGCCGCACACAAGTATACCTCCCTGACCAGAGGCCTGTTTGGATTTCAGCAGGGAGAATGTTCAACTCCTGAGTAGAGAGTCAATTACATGTGGCCTGTGCCCAGCCTCCCAGAGCCTCCCCCATCTGTGACGCACCCCACACTTCTAACCAGGGACTTTGTCCACTTAACAACACTTGTGATCACTTAACAACCACAACTGCCAAGATTGTGGTCATTGAGCAAAGCAATCGCATGACATCTCGCTTAATGACAGCTTCTTTCAACAACCAAGGTTACAGCCCCAATCGTAGTTGTAAGTCCAGGAAATGCATAGATGAGTGTGTTTCTGCATTCCCAAGCCTTTCAAGTAGATCATGGATAGACAGGCAAGGATTATTGGAACTCTATTGTTTTAGGGGTTCCCCAACCTGATAAGTGGGCTTCAACTCCCAGAATCATGCAGCCAGAATTCTAGGAGATGAAGCCCACATTTCTTAAACTTGCCAAGTTTGAACAATATTGTTCTAGGGCAGTGATGGCTAATCTTTTTCTAAAGGCGTGCCAAAATTGTGTGCACGCGTGCCATCGTGTGCCCACTCACATGCACATGCATGTGCGACCCCTGCGCATGCATGCACAGACCCCCAAAGGTTTTCTTGAAGCCTGGGGAGGGGGAAAAACGGCCCAACTGGAAGTTCGGGAACAAACTTCTGGTTGACCCATTGGGCCTGTTTTTTGCCCTCCCCAGGCTCCGGAGACTTTCCTGAAGCCTGGGGAGACCCTCCGGAAGGACAAAAACCAGCTGGCATGCGTGCGCATGCGCATTGGAGCTGAGGGATGCTGTGCCAGCAAATATGGCTCCGCATGGCATCTGTGGCATGCATGCCATAGGTTCGTCATCCCAGTTCTAGAGTCTACTAACCGTATTTTTGCCCGTTTGTCTGTGCCTCCTCTTACACCAAACATAATCAAGGCAAAATTATTTCGACTCTCTTTTTCCACAGGGCTGATAGTAGCCGCCCAGTAAAATTAGTTCATGAAGTCTTAAAAATCGTAAGTAAAGGGGTTAGAAAAGTAATCTGAAAGCAGAAAAACTTTTCAAAGAAATGATGGAGTATGCGAAATGTCCCTCTATCATAAAGATTCTTCTACATATCTCTGGATATACAGACAGAGACAAAGAGATCTAGAAAATGATATATAGGGATATATAAAGATATACACATCTCCTCTGCATTGACGCATGTTTAACTTAATCTGGCAAATTCCCACGAAATAATAGCAGGTTATAAATATATAGGGTTGTCTAGGCAATATTCTACCATCTACTGGGCTGCAGCAAAAACTGCAACAAGGAGCAAAACAGCAGGAGGAATTGCAATCTCACAGCTCGTGATAACAGCAAACCCAAAACAAAATAAGACACTCAAATATACTGTACATAGTGCTGTCCTTCCCCATATTGATACCTTCCAGAGCAGGGGTGGGCAACTATGGCAACTTTGCAACCTGTAGACGGGACATGGCTGGCTTAGGAATTATGGGAATTGAAGTTCCAGGTCATAAAGTTGCCATAGTTGACCATCCCTGTACCAGAGTCATATGAGACATGAGTCCTACCAAGAATGAAGAACCAGTAATCAGGTATGGCAGGGAAGCAACACTTCCCAATTGAGTTGTGCATGAGGAGGCCAGAACGTTATCTATTACTAGTGGATAACCCGGCGTTGCCTGGATATTTATTTATAGGGAGAAAATGTCCTGACCAAACGTAATTTCTAAATTTATTTATTTATCCCAACCCTCCTTCCATGAATGTCGCCGCAATTTCTACTGTTGGATTTTCCTCCTTACAAGAGGATTTCCCCTCTTACTCAACTCCCCCCTTGTGGAGTACTGTGAAAGCATTACCATGGCAACTCCACTGCACTGTACGGTAGAAGCCATTTTATGGCAGTACAGTAGAAGCCATTTCAAGGCACAACAGGCTGTATCTTAACAGAACACACACCCCGAGGGGTGTTAGGGGCCTCTTACCCCCATAGTATTTGTTTCCAGAGAATAAGTCATCTGTGTACAAAGTTTGGTTCAAATTGCTCAAGGCGTTCCAGAGTTATAGTGGAACATACATACACACAGCCATTTTTATATACATATATATATAGATTTCATTTTATATGGTCACTCAAATCAAGCCAGAAGTTTGATTCTGACCAGCCCAAAGTTGACTCAGCCTTCCATCCTTCTGAGGTTAGTAAAATGAGGACCCAAATTGTTGGGAGCAAGATTCTGACTCTATAAACTGCTTAGAGAGGGCTGTTAACTACTGTGAAGTTAGTCTACGTGCTATTGCTACATAGAGGTTGAGCTGCAAGATAATGATTGGCCTAAAGTCACTCAAGGTCTTGGCATAGGCTCAGGTGACTTAATAGGATTGCTTTTCTCCAATTAGTTTTGCTGACATGTATTAAGCAGGGCCATTTGGCAGAACCCAGGAAATGGATCTTTTCTGTCAATATCCCCCGATTTGCTTGGCTTCTCCCTGCTGGCATTCACAGTTCATAAAGCACCTCTGATGGTCATAAAATGGTTGTACCCTCTCTCAGGTCACATGACATGTAAGACCAGTCAACTTTATGGCCCATCGCAGCGGTCCATGGTCATGTGACTACAATCCACAATGTTTTTATACTTCCAGTCACAGGGATGCCTTGGCTTATGTTCATAAGGACTTATGACCATAATTTCAGGCTCAATTACAGTCATAAGTCAAGGACTACCTGTAATGCCAACTCAGTTCAGCTGCTTTGGACTCAGGAACTCAACAAGGCTTACTTCCATTTGCATTTTTCTATGGGATAGATTGCTGCAGGTGCAGAAAAGTTTAAAGAGTAGGTCCTATATCATTCTATTGAGCTTGTCTGACACTCCCTTCTTTTTCTTTCCTTTTTATTCATTATATCTTCAAGAATCCTGTTCTTTCTGTCACTTGAACACCTTACTTGCATCTATCTGACTATATCACTATATCACCCTACCAGCCTGTATAATTTAAGGTGGGGGAAAGGGAGCATCACATTGTCCTACAAGAAGGGAGTGATAAATCCTTGCTGATTTACCGTGAATCACTCAAAGAGCTACTAGTAGATCCTAATCGCATTTCCCTGCTTTAATTAATTTGTCTCTAATTCCTGCTGGTACACAAAAATGGGAAGGGAATGAACAGAATCAAATGGAGATAAGAAAAGAAAAAGTGTATAGCTTTCAATTCCACTTGCTGATTGGCATCAACAAAGGATTTTATGACTCTTCTATAATTATCTACAAGTCAGATAGGCAGAGAGGGAGGAGTAACGCTCCTTGGTATGAAACTGGAGTCATGTATATGCATTGATAAGTACTTTTGAATTAGCACCAGGTAGCCAGGAGCTTTTTAGAATGCAAGTGCCATTACTCAATTACTGCAGATATCCCTCCCATAAAACCTATATACAGTATAAGATTACCATATGTTAAATGACTCTAATTCAAGATTTCCATCTTTTCAACTCAGAGGTTCTGTGAGATTTTGACATTCTCATCTTCAAGATTCTCACCCAAACCCTGAAGGAAGATGTTCAAACAAGACAAACTTCAAGATTAAAAAAGCCAAAACTAATTAGAGATGAAGCTTTTTGCCAAAAGGCAAAATACTATACTCTGGTTTGGGAATATCAGCATTTACACACAGCATATTAAAAGACTATAAGATTTAAGACTGGCATCAGAAGCCCCAAAATTCTGTGGGTTCCCACTACCTTTTCCGACCCCAGTTGGAGAAAAATATAACAGAAGATCTTAAATAGACTTTTTAAAAAAGAAAATGAAGGGGGGGGGGGGAATTAAATTCCACCCCAAGGAAAATCTGAACATTCCATATATACCCTGTTTCCCCCAAAACAAGACCTCCCTGGATAATAAGCCCAATCGTACTTTTGAACGCATGAGCTAAAATAAGCCCTCCCCCGAAAATAAGCCCTCCCTGAAAATATTTCAACACAGCAGCAGCCATGAGGTGACCACACTCGCCTCAAAAATAATAAGTCCTCCCTGAAAATAATGCCAAATACTTATTTGGGGGGGGGGAGGTCAAAAGAAAATAAGACCCTGTCTTATTTTCAGGAAAACACGGTGTGCATGAGATGATTCAATTTGCACTGCGATTCTCCATGCAGCTCCTCAGGCCCCAAGCAGGAAAGGTAGCTCCATATTATAAAAAACCCATATTACTGTATATAATCCGTAGTTCGTTCGTTCTGTTGTTTTATACTTTTTTGCATTAAAATGTACCAGTCTATAAATGTATTCCACTGTTTTCTTTCTGTGCTATAATATTATACTGTAATATTGTGTATTTTCAAGTGGAGAAGAAAAAGGGGAAAAAATTAAAAGTTACAGAGATGAGAAGAATAACATTTAGAGAGATGAGAAGAATAACATTTAAAAGCTCTGTAACTTTCTTGCAAATGCCAAAAAGGCATTAGTTAGCAATTGAGAATTATTGGCTTAAGTGGTTTAAAGTGATTAAGCCAAGTACAAGGCACCATAACAACTTGCACTTCCTATCCTCGGAGGCAGAGAAATACCCTATAGACCTGTAATTCACGACTGACACAACGAATTCACAGGGGCACTGGAGGGTCATAACGGGGACCAGTGGAAAAAAATTAGGTAAACGTAAAGGTTCCCCTCGGACATATGTGCTAGTCGTTGCCAACTCTAGGGGGCGGTGCTCATCTCCGTTTCAAAGCCAAAGAGCCAGCGCTGTCTGAAGACGTCTGCGTGGTCATGTGGCCGGCATGACTAAACAACGAAGGCGCACGGAACGCTGTTACTTTCCACCAAAGGTGATCCCTATTTTTCTACTTGCATTTTTTACGTGCTTTCGAACTGCTAGGTTGGCAGGAGCTGGGACAAGTAACAGGAGCTCACTCCATTACTCGGCGCTAGGGATTTGAACCGCTGAACTGCCGAACTTTCGGATCGACAAGCTCAGGGTCTTAGCCACTGAGCCATCACGTCTGAGACTCTAAAGATGCTGTGAACCAAAAATCTTTGGGATCATCTGTTATAGATTGTAACTACCGTTATGCTCTGTTTGCAAAAACCATAGAAACATCTGGCTCCCAGAAGCATCCAAGAAGCATCCAGAAAACAGGATGTTGAGCTAGAAAAGTCTTTGACTTGACTTATTAATGCTCTTTTTGTATCTATTTCCTTACACTTCATTGCAATCACCCATCTCTTTGTGGGTCAGGTGTATTTATATTCCAAAAGAGATTTTGGGGGCTGTTTGTGTCCAATCAATACAAAAACGCACATGCATTTTGGGAATCCACAATCATACACACACAAATACTCACACAAACATATGTGGGAGGCCCCAAATCAATAGAAGAGAATAACTGGAGTTCAGGGTTTAACTGTGGAAACATTTGCTTGCAGACGTTTCATTACAAGACTAAGTAACGACATCAGTACATGTCCTGGAAGTGATCTGACAACTAGGTAACAATATCTGGCACTGATGTTATCTAGCTGGGTTATAAAATCTCTGCAAGTAAGTTCAAGGATATCAAGGATTCCATAGAAGTCAAGACTATTCATTCTTTTTTTCCTGCATTCTGCTGTGTTGAGCAAGTGATTCTTAGTTTCTCCAACTTTTTCTTTCCTTTCCTTTCCTTTCCCTTTTTTTTTGGGGGGGGGGGTGGTCAATAGCTTTATTAGTTATCCTCTTATCTATCTACTTCTCCCAAAAATATCTTCTCCATGTAAATATAATCCTTGCTACACTTTAAGCAATGAATTCTTGCAAAACAGTTGAAATCCACGATGGCTCCAGATAGCATTATATCAGTCTTTGCAGAATTTCTCAATGTATGTGGTAACATTGGGAAAATCCAGATTAAAAAATTATTCCCAGGGAATGATGGTAAAGAAAGGCAAAATGAGCAAAAGCCAAAAATATTGGCCCCAAACATATCCATTGTAGAAAGCATATTCAACTTCTTCAATGTGGCTTATTAGTTTCTATAACTTTGAATGTGCATTATTAGTCTACGTAGATGTAGGATAGGACTACATGTGTCTACTTCCAAATACACCAAGTATTCCTCAAAAAATTTCCAACAAAATGTACTTTTTAGGATGGCATAAAGAGAAAAACATTAAATCCACATGGAATAATCATGTGTTTAATCAGATGAGTGCAGACCTGTTTGACAATGAGATAGGCAGCATATAAATTCAATGCATGAATTAAAAATAAACTATTTAATTTTACATTTCAAACTTAAAATTCATTTCAATCGGTATTCGATGGAGCTGAGCATTCTTTGCACAGGGCTCTTGAATCCTTAAGGCCTTCAAAATACTTTATACATAGTCCTGGTAGTCTTCAACTTATGATCGGCCATAAGTTCCAAGTTATGACGGACCTCTCCAGGAGTACTTACAAACCGGTTCCGCACTTCCAATAGCCACTCTCAACTATGGTCACGTGACTGCATTTAAATGCTCAGCAACCGACTACGGCCATTTGCAGCATCCTGCAATCACATGACTACATTTTACAACCTTTGGTTTTTAAAAAAGGCATTTATTTCTGGGTTTTGTCAAAAGCATTCCATAGCGAACAGTTGGTTCGCTTAATGACTGTGTCAGGGTGCTACGTGAGTTGCTCAAAGGCAAGTTAACCCTGACCTATGCAGGACAAACGCTTAAGAAAAACAATTTCAAGGTTAAATATCAGGCCCAAGTATTTTTTTAAAAAAATATAGTCCTTATAGGTTTGGAAAACTGTTTCTATATCATACCAAGATAATGGGAAAAATAACATAGGAATGTCTCTAATCTGTTACTAAGCATCATGACACCAGAATAATAAAATGTGCACTGAAATGTCATGATACACATCCGCCATCTTGTACTCGGGCCATGATATTTGCATGCAATTAACTTAAGTAATAATTACTTAGCTGACCGTGTTTGTGTGCCTTCAAATCAGTTGGGATTATTGGAAACTATCTGGACCTGCAGTTACCTTGGCAAGGTTTTCAGGAGTAGTTTGTTTTTGCCTTCTTCCTACAGTTGAGAGAGGGAGATTGGCCCTAAGTCTACAGTAGGACTAGAATTCGTAGTCACCCAGTTTCTAGGCTGATGCCTTAAGCACTACACCAAACTTGACTCTCTGGCTCATCTGATGACATCACCAAATTGTCTCTCTAGCTCCTCCTATGCCACGCCCAACTAGATGGTAGCACCTAACCAATGCAGTCTGATCTCAAAAGACTAAGCACGCTCAAATCCGGTTAATTTTTAGATAAAAGGTCAATCAGAAAATTTCAAACAGATCCACTTCTCTGCCATTTCCAACAAAATTACATGGATGGGACTATGAAATTTTATTCAAACTATATCGCTAACATTCCCCACACAACCAATGTTATAACGCATAATTCCAAGAGGCTACATTTGGCTATAGAAAATGAATGAATGAATGAATGAATGAATGAATGAATGAATGAATGAATGAAGCAAGCACTTTTGAAAAAGAACTGAATTAACTAATATTTAACTGGATTTTTAAAAAATGTAATTATAAGGGTTTACCCCATTTCTCATTATTGTTTTGAATTATCCAATACAATGGACAACTTGCTTTTCATCATGTAATGCGACACATTTGACATCTAACATATTTACCCATTTTGTCCTGGATAGGAACTTTTTTTAATGGAACCTAGAGACTTGCTTGCTATGTTTTTAAAGACTTTAGACCAGGGGTGTCCAAACTTGGGAACTTTAAGACTTGTGGACTTCAACTCCCAGCTCTGCTGGCTGGGGAATTCTGGGAGTTGAAGTCCACAAGTCTTAAAGTTCCCAAGTTTGGACACCCCTGCTTTAGACAGTATTTTTAAGAAGTGGTTTTGCTAATATAGCCAGAGAAAAGCAGGCCACCTGTTGATTGAGGAAAGCTATGGTTCTAAGACGCAAAGTCAATTTGAAAGTGTGCTAAATGAGCTACTTGTTTTCTGGGTCCTAGTTTGAAACTAAATTATCAGAAACAGGCTGTATTCCAGGGCTAATGCTAATTTGAAAATAAATATGTCTTCCACAACGGTTACTCCATATGGTCTGGCTCATCTTTTTCTATTAAAAAGTAAAAGTAAATTATTACAAAAATTGTGTTGTTTTTTTCACCAGCTAAAATGCTTGTCCCACAACAGAAGCATTGTTGACACAGAACCTCTATGTCAAAATACATCCCTGGAACAAAAGGTTAAAGTCCTCTACAATATTTCATTTGTATAGGGATTTCAGTCACAATAAAACAAAGTGGTGACTCAGAACTGAACACAAATCCACTAATGTGCATTAGTCATTCAACAAAACAAGGCACTAAGAGTTTATAGAAAATATGTTTGAAGAGGGAAAGGAAGATAAAAGACAGTAACCTAGCCCATGAGCTGTGCAGAAGATAATGTAAGATTCTATCCTTGCAACTTATCAGAACTGTCCCCTTTTTATCAAACTTTTATAAATATACTAGCTGATAATCTGGCGTTGCCCGGGTATTTATTTATAAGGGGGAAATGTCCAGACCAAACATAATTTCTAATGTTGGATTTTCCCCCTTACCAGAGGGAGCTCTTTGTGAAATACTGTGAAGCTGTTACCATGGTAACGCTACTGAGCTGTACAGTAGAAGCCGTTTTAAGGCACAACAGGCTGTATCTGAGGTGTGTTAGGGGTGCCTTACCCCTACAATATTTTTTTCCAGAGAGTAACCCTATCTTCCTGAAAGAAAGCTGACCCAACTCACCTGTCAAACATATACAGATAGTACTTGACGTATAACTGCAGTGGAGCCCAAAATTTCTGTGGCTAAGCAAGACAGTAGTTAAATAGGTTTGGACCCATTTTATGACCTTTCTTGCCCAAGTTGTTAAGTGAATCACTGGAGTTGTTAGTAACACAGATATTAAACGAATCTGGCTTGCCCAATGAATTTGCTTGTCAGAAGATCGCAAATGGTGATCACCTGATCTTGGGATACTGCAACTGTCATAAATATGAGTCCGTTTCCAAGCATGCAAATTTTGATCACATGACCACAGGGATGCCACAACAGCAGTACGTGTGAAAAAACAGCCACAAGAAATTTTTTTTCAGTGCCATTGTAACTTCAAATGGTCACGAAACGAATGGTTGTAATCAAGGACTATCTACTGGGACATTCTTGTTGCTTTCTTAATCATTTTTCTTTTGCTGATGAGGGAGTTAGGATTTGGGGGCATCAGATAAGGAGCTTTGGAGAACCATTGCTGAATCCAATAGCATCCCTATGGATTTCCTAAGAGTATCTCTGCAATTACACAGGGTAGATGTCTATGGAGAGTCTCAATCATCCAGGGTGTCAGGCCTGCAGCCATCTTTTCTTTTGGATCTCAGGCCTGCCACACTTTCTACTATTATTCTACTATGCATTTTCTATTGTGGGAAAATGGGAGGGGGGATTATACAAAGTTGGATGATATGTAGCCATAACAAAATTCTTTCTAGAAAGCCAAGGTCATCCTTTGCCTCTGCACCTTGCTGAAACTGGATGAGTGGAAGCTGCCAGCGTGGCAGTGGAAGATTGGACCATGTGATGGACTTGTGGGTGTGGGTGCAAGATCTTGAACTTTCAACTGGGTGGGAAAATCGGGAAGCTTTCACACCTGGGTTTTCCCAGATGTGCCAACATGGCTCTCTTAATAAATTGGGACTTTGAGGAATACTTTGCCTCGGAGTCTGATTTACTTTCGGATGCTATTAGGAACCCTGACATTGGACATGGTTGTTCCAAAGGTGCTTTTTCAAGAGGCAACTGGACTTTCTGGTTTTTCTTTGAAGATGTTTCGCTTCTCATCCAAGGGGAGCTCAGAGCGGAAGAAGCTTCTTGGATGAGAAGTGAATCGTCTTCAAAGAAAAATCAGAAAGTCTAGTTGCCTCTTGAAAACACACCTTTGGGATATACAGGGTAGGTTATTCATTTGCCACCTCTTCTTTAATATCAGCTGGATTTTCTCAGGAGGACCTCTCCTGGCATTAAACCATTTCTAATTCCATTTTCAAAATGAAGATAGCGAATGCTGAATCATTCAGAATGCAAGTCTCAGTTTGCACTTCCTCAAAATAAATAAACAAATAAGATCAGCTACTTATAGACTGCATAGGGACAGAAGGGATTTGATCTCTTTAGGAATTCAGAAATGTAAGCAAACTGGATTTGGAAGATGAAGCTTGCAGGGGCTTTACGTTTACTAAAGGATTCAAACTGTTTTGAAAGCAGCTTTGGTGCCTCAGAGCTGGAAGGATTTTTCAGCACGGCAAAATTACTGAAATTGAAGGATTTCTTTTAAAAGCTGTAGCACTCCCTGACATAAAAAGGAAAACAGTAATAGAAAGTATTATCTCTCTCCCATTTTCAGAAATGAGAGTAAGGATGCAAAGCAAAATTACTACTATACTGTATGTTAAAGCAGAAAACATTTTTCGGAAAAAAATCTATCTTAAAATAAAGTCATCCCTAATTCTTTACAACATTATTTAGGATTGGGAAAGCTGGTGTACATCATAGACTATGTATTTCAACACATTAAACCAACTGTGAAAACACCAGATCAGAATTTGAGATAGTTACATCTCAGAACAGTATTATTTATATATTTGTTTGTTTTCACATTTCTAAACTTCCTGCGCTCATTAAAAAAAAGTCTCTTTATGCCTCTGTCTATCCTTTCCCATTCTTTAAAAGTTTGATTAATTTCCCATTCTTTTAAAGTTTGATTAATTTTCAACCAAATTTTAAAAACTAAGCACACTGCCAAGCAAAACAACAGCTTCTGATATAATTGTTTTCCCAAAGATTACCGCTTTGATTTTCCTTGTGTTCCAAAGAAGCAACAAAACTTGATGAAGTATATCCAACTTGCCTTCCGATAAACCAGTGTTTTTTCCAACTTGGCAACTGGAAAATGTGTGGACTTCAACTCCCAGAATTCCCCCAGTCACCATTCAGTCGGGAAATTCTAGGAATTGAAGTCCACACACCCAGACAGTGTCGGCTGGTGACCCCCCAGGGGGAAGGCCTTCTCTATGGGAGCGCCTTCCCTCTGGAATGAGCTGCCCCCGGAGCTTCGCATAATCCCTGACCTCCGGTCCTTCTGACGCGCCCTAAAAAGTTGGCTTTTCCAGCAAGCCGGCCTGGCCTGTTAATTTTATCTAATTTTTTAAATGTTATTGTAATATTAATTGGGTTTGTTTTTTTGGGATATTTATTTAATTTCCTTTTAACTTTTGTGATATGTGTTTTTTAATGTTGTACGCCGCCCTGAGTCCTTTGGGAGAAGGGCGGCATATAAATCCAATGAAATAATAAATAAATAAATAAATAAATAAATAAATAAATAAATAAATAAATAAATAAATAAATAAATAAATAAATAAATAAATAAATAATAAATAAATAAATAAAAAAAAAATAAATAAATAATCTTTCAGTAGCCAAGTTTGAAAATCACGGGGATAGAGCAATGTTTTGAGACACAAGCAATCATTTCTTTAATGTGGAAGGCCATCCACAAACCAAAATCAGCCCTGCACACTGACCCAAAAGGATTGCAATCATTTACAGTTTACATCTATTTTTACTTTAAAATAGGAGTAAATTGTACTGTCAATTATGCACAGTTCTGTGCACAGTTATGCACAGAAAATACATTAGGGATTCCAGATGAGCAGCCAATTGTTCAAATAAACAGCCTTTTTTCTACAATATATCCTTGTCTCCATTTTTCACGACCAAACACATTTCAGGTAGTCCTCAACTTACAACCACAACTGAGCCCAAAATTTCTGTTGCTAAGCAAAGCATGTGTTAAGTGACTTTTGCCCCATTTTATGACCTTTCTTGCTCAGTTGTTAAGTGAATCACTGCGGTTGTTAAGTTAGTAACCCAGTTGTTAAGTGAATCTGGCTTCCCCATTGACTTTGCTTGTCAGAAGGTCGCAGAAGGTCGTCACATGACCCCAGGACACTGCAACCGTCATAAATATGAGTCAGTTGCCAAGAATCATATGACCATGGGGAAAGCTGCAATGGTTGTAAGTGTGAAAACTGGTTACAAGTCACTTGTTTCAGTGCCGTTGTTAACTTCAGTCACTAAATGAACTAATGTAAATCAAGGACTGTCTATATGTTTTGTGTGTGTGTGTGTGTGTGTGTGTGTGTGTGTGTGTGTGTGTAAGTTGGATATCCGTGCTTTGCGACAAAACTATGTGATCGGGCAATGCAGGAGAAATCCGGTTCAATCTATTGGCTCAGTGGTGGCGGGGATTGAAACACCTAAGGGAATATCGTTGCCGCCGCCTTGAGTCCGGAAGGAATTCCATAGGTGGAAGGGGTAGACATTTTAGTGAGGTACCAATGTTTAGTACTATAAGGAGCCCCAGACTGCTTCTGAGTGAAGGAGTGGAACATCTGCCAGTTTGAACTGAGGTAACGGAATGTGAGGCAACCGGCAGTTGGAACAGAGTTCTTTTCAGGTGGGTAAGGGGAGTAGAATTCCTTAGCAACCAAGCATATTCATTACTGTATAAGAAACACTAACTATCTGATGGTCATTTCGAAAAATCCTTTCTTAGCGAGTACCTAGAAGCCAAGAAGAACATACGTGCCAAATTTCAAGTTTGTAGGCTTTACGGTTTTGGAGATTTTGTGATGAGTGAGTGGTACTTGCCTTTTATATATATAGATGTATACATATGTATATGGATTTTTGCATTTAAAACTCCCAACGTCTATGAAAATGAGAATAATTTGGTTTCAACAGTCTTCCTTGGTAACCTCCATTCTCATATTGTTCAAGATGAGTTCCTCTATATCACTCCTTCGCTTCCCTTTCTGTCTCCTCCCTCCTCATGCAACAATGATTCCTATCTGGATTTGTTTTGCAAAACTTCCAGGTTCCAAGTGTTATACAACAAAGACTGCTGAGGAAGCATTAGCAAATTTCCCACCAGAAGTCGCATTTGCATGAAGAACCAGAGCACCACCCAAGCTATTGCCCATTCAGCAGCCAGCCAATCTCTTGCATCACACCACCAACCCCATCATTTGATGGCTCATACTGTTACACAGTCACAGGGTGGCAAATTTTGTGGCTGGCATCAAAAACGCATCAGCGCTTCTTAACAAGATGCTTTTCTTGTCCCTTCCATGTCCCAGAATATTGTGGAATATTGTCTTCTCCATGAAGGGAATTTATTCCAGTAACACACTTTGTAATTAACCGATCGATAATGAGAGAGATAAGATCAACTGTTGCACCTTTCAATAAACTGTCTTTTAACTTCCTGAGACCATCCAACATGTCCCGTTTTAAGACACTAAAACTCCGGCTTTGTATTTGGACTGAAACTCCCAATGTGCAAAACGGGAAAGTTGTTTGAAAGACTACAGGGAGGGCGTGATTAGTGCGATTAATGAATCCTACAAAATGGTTGCATTGTTCAAATTGCTCCATTTGAAGTAATATTTCCATGGAAAATATGGCAATTGATTCCAGCTCAATGGAAGTAGGCAATGAAAAATTTTAAGCATCGCTTTTTGTATGTACATTAATAAAATATTACAGCAAAAAACAAAAAGAATGTATTTATGATTTAAATTTATGGTTAACAAAAACAGAGTCGTTATAGAAAGCAAAATAAACAAAAATCTGCCATAGATACAGGTGTTCCAATATCTTGTCCTTTTAGTGTTGCTATGACCACATGCATGTCATTCAATGACATTATATTTTTGCTGAAATGTAAACAGCAAGTCTCTTTTTAAAATGTATACTGTGTACAAATATAATGTGTATATTCTTTATAAAATGAATATTTTTAAAAAACAATTATATTTTGATAGAACCCTCCATGTCTCCATTTTGCACACACAAAGATTGTCAAAAACCATAACTGTGTATACGTTAGCCTCACTTTAACTCAATTCTGGGACACACTAATTTTAACATCGTATTTCAATATTCAAACTTGCAATATGGATCCTTCTCCTCAGTCAAGCATTTGCTCTTACCCGTAGAATAATACATCTAAATTCTTTTTGCGCTCCCATACATTATCTTACAAGATTATTGTGGGCTCCTTTTAGTTTAGAAACTTTTACATTTTAGGACATTTCAGTGCAAGTTGTAGTAAGGACGCAGAAATTCATTTCAAGAGTAGTAAAATATAAATAATAAAAACATGGAATTGAGTACTTGTAGGAGGAGTAAGCCATACTGCAGATAGTTATGCTTTAAAGCAGGGGTTCCCCAACACACACACACACACACACACACACACTCCAGTTCGTGGCCTGATGCTGGGCTTCAGGCTGTTCAGAACTGGGCCATAGAAGGGGTGGGTGAGTGCACTCTCCCCCCACCTGCCACCCCTGCTTCTGCCAGTCTGCCCAGCCAGAATGATGGTAGAACGCTGTTTTAAAGCTAGGCCAAATCACTATGCTACATCTACTGGTTGATATCATGACAGCTGACAGGATCAGTATTATTAAAATATATCTCCAAATACAGGTATCCTTGACCTATCATTAAACAAGTGTTCAGAGTTACAACAGCTTTGGAAAGTTTGCTTTCTGGCCCGTAAAGTATTTCTGGACGTCGTAAAATGTTTTTGTTCCCTCCCCCCACGCCCACCCCGGCTATTGTGTTCACACGACTGTGATTTCGGGCACTTGGCACTTCACATTTACAATTGGTTGTGGCATCCTGTGGTCACATGATCACAGTTTATGACATTGTTTGTTGATTTGCAGCATTTTTCCAACAAAAAATGTCCATCTGGGAAATGGGTTCACATTTACGACATGATCCACCTAATGACTGCTGTAAAAACAGCCATAAAATCTAGTCCGGTCACATGGGCGCCTCGATTTATGGCTGTTACAATTTACGACATAAATTCTGGTCCCAATTGCAGGCATAAACTGAGGACTCCCTGTCCTCTATCCTCTGTCCGGAGCTTCTTCCTTCCCTTTATGCTGCCCCATGACAAAGAAAGCAATGAAATGAAAATAATTTTTGCTACTGGTTATTGAAATAGTTAAGAGCTGTGTTCACATCTCTGCATATTTCTTAAGATAAAGCTAAAGGTTCCCCTTGACATATGTGATAGTTGTTCCCGAGTCTAGGGGCGGTGCTCATCTCCGTTTCAAAGCCAAAGAGACAGCGCTGTTCGAAGACGTCTCCATGGTCATGTGGGCGGTATGGCTAAATACCAAAGGTGCACGCTGTTACCTTCCCATCAAAGGTGGTTCCTATTTTTCTACTTGCATTTTTACGTGCTCTCGAACTGCTAGGTTGGCAGGAGCTGGGACAAGTAAAGGGAGCTCACTCTGTTACGGGTTGCTAGGGATTCGAACCGCCAAACTGCCGACCTTTCTGATCGACAAGCTCAGCGTCTTAGCCACTGAGTCACCGCATCCTGCATATTTCTTACACTTCCCCAATCTGATGCCCTCACGATAGGTTGAAAATTCAGGTAACTGCAGTTCCATCATACATTTGTCTGGCTCTCCCTTGCAAAAGTCTAGATCAGTATTTCTCAAACTTGGCGACTTTAAGTCCTGTGGACTTCAACTCCCAGAATCCCCCAGCCAGCATAGCTGGCTGGGGAATTCTGGGAGTTGAAGTCCACAGCACTTAAAGTCGCCAAGTTTGAGAAACACTGGTCTAGATTATACAGTAGTCCGTTTTCAATATAAACTATTGCATAATCTTAGCTTGTTTGAACAGTGCGACATTTTAAATCAGGGGTGTCAAACTGGCAGCCCATTGGCCGGATGCATCACATGCAGGCCACGCCCATCCCGGCTCTGCAAAGGCCAAAACCCATCGTGAGACGCCACGTGACACGATCGAGTTTGACACCTGTGTTTTCAATAAATGTAAATTTTTCCTCCTTTTGAAAAATTAAACTAAATAGATGCCCTTAAGCTAGGGGTGTCAAACTCGTGCGCTCACGGCATCATCACATGATGAGACTTTTTCCCTTTGCTAAACCTGGCATGGGCGTGGCTAGCGTGTGATGCATGTGGCCCGCAGGCCGGGAGTTCAACAGCCCTGCCTTAAGCCCATCGCTTAAATTTCTTAATTTAATATTGATCAATCTGAAGGGGGGGGAAAGGGCGGGGGGGGGAGAAATAAAAAATAACCTAAGCCTACTAAAAAAAAAAGAAGTAACAGAAGGTGGGTTACCGCCAGGTAAGCCAAAAGGAGCACAGAAGGGAGTTTCCATTTCTGCTCCAACAAAGGGTTTCCCAAAGTCAATTGTTCAAAATATTATAGCAACTCAATTGCTTATTTCTTACTCAATGAGCGCTGAGTCAATCCAATGAGGATGTTGGTGTGGCTCACCTGCCCTTTTGCTCTTACAACAGCTTAAGTCAACAAAAACCTGGCTTTCTCAGCTGCGCACCTATACATTTCGCTACCAATCTTTCATTTTCGACAGACCCTTTTTATTGTTTTATAAGTAGCAGGGGTGAAGGATTATTTGAGGTAGAGGGAGGGGAAAAAAAAAAAAGAAATGCAAGCTCTGGGAACCAGCAAGTGATCTCATGATTACTTAGTCAACACCCACCGATCTGCCAAAAACAGCTACTGCGGCTGCTCATAATGAATGCCACTAAATGTGATTCCTGTAAAGCAATCATGCTGACAGGGTCATCCGAGGCCAGCTCTTCATCAAAACAGCCTGGGTAACACCATCCATGTAGAATACATCAAACTGAAGGGTTCTGCCTAGGATTTTTATTAACAAAACAAGAGAGAACGGGCATTTTCTGCCAACACCTTTGCCGAAAGCTATGAAAGAGCAGGAACAAGCCCATGGGCCTTTGCCCTTCGCTTTCCCACCCTTACGTTGTAGGGCAAAGGCCTTGCCCCCCCCCACCCCCAAATTGTCAGAACAGCCAATCCTTCTCAATCTGTGGCAACCGTATCAATAACCAGAATTTCATCGTCCTTTCTCACAAGTCAATGTGATGGAACAGAGGCTAAGGATCTTATTCTGAGCTTGGTTGTTTCCTTGCAGAAGTTTCATTACCCAAATTAGGTAACATCAGCTCACTGATGACGTTACTTAGTTGGGTAATGAAACTTTCTGCAAGGAAACAACCAAGCTCAAGGACCCCTCATTTCAAGCCTGAGCTACAAATATGCTCCTTTATCTATTCATCTCTTAAGAGCCCGGGTGTCAAACTCACAGCATCACGTTGCCGTTAAGTGATGTTTCCTGATATATATTTTTTTGCTTCACGGAGCTGGGGTGGGCGTGGCCTGCACGTGATGCATCTGGCCCGCAGACCGCCAGTTTGACACCCCTGTCTTGGAGTCTTTAAGACATTTAAGGGATGTGGAATCTCTGGAAGAAAGGACTAATCCAGCTTGCCAGTGAAGCTCTGAAGAAGCATATCTGAAGACACGGCTTTGGCGTGTTTCTGGCTACAGCTCTTTTCACCATGTCAAATCCACCTCCATGCCTCTCACCGCTTTCTGATCTATCCAACCCAACTCTCTGATCTCCGGCTTCAATCAATCCTACAGTTTTTGCAATACCACCTGGTTACCCAATTTTATTGGCCAAACCCAAACCTCTAAGACAGGGCTGTTAAAGCCATGGGCCGCGGGCCAGAGGAGTCACACGCCCATGCCTGGTTTAGCAAAGGGGGAAAAAGTCGTGATACGTCACATCATGACGCTGTGATGACGAGACTTTGACACCCCTGCTCTAAGAGATTTGGTGCTGTCAATTATCAGGAAAGTCTCTGAATTGTTAATATGCCTCCCCTTAACTCTATAACCTTCATGTCTACATATTATAATTGCATCTCATTAAATAGCTCAGACATCCCCAGCCTGGTTCTCTGTAGATGTGTTGAGACTACAGCTCCCAGAATTCCTTAGGTCCCTGGCTGTGAGCTGTAGTCCCAGCATAGCAACATGGTCGTGGTTTGGGAATGGATGGAGTTGGCGGTGTCTCAAAAGTTTCCTAGCACAGTCACCGACATTTCCCTTTATTCTACCACATTTTTTCTTTCTCTTTAAATTCTCATCTTCCATATATAGCTACTGTGTAAAAAGTAAAGGTAAAGGTTCCCCTCGCACATATGTGCTAGTCGTTCCTGAATCTAGGGGGCGGTACTCATCTCTGTTTCAAAGCCGAAGAGCCTGTCAGAAGACGTCTCTGTGGTCATGTGGCCGGCATGATTAAACACCGAAGGCGCACAGAACGCTGCTACCTTCCCACATAAAGTGGTTCCTATTTTTCTACTTGCATTTTTAAATGCTTTCGAACTGCTAGGTTGCAAAAGCTGGGACATGTAATAGGAGCTCACTCCATTATGCAGCGCTAGGGATGCCGACCTTTCTGATCAACAAGCTCAGTGTCTTAGCCAGTGAGCCACCGCGTCCCTTACTACTGTATATAGCTCCCCTAACCTCTCCTTTCCCCCATCCCAAAGGATTTTTTCTTTTATTTTGCACAGTTTCAAGTACTTCATAATTCCACTGAAGTGTTTGAAACAGTTCCAGAATTTTATAGAAGCTTGCAAAAGTATGTCACTTGTTAAAATCCAGAGATTGATACAGAAGAAATGATGAGCTCATATAATATATTGAATAACTGAAAGGACATTTTCCAAAATGTGTTCCATTGACTCCTACAATTCAGATTAGAGAACTTGACGGGGGTCTCCAAGAGACCAGGAGCAAGCCCCACCCCACCCACGTTCAAAGTCAGCAAATTTTCCATCACTACAGCTTTAGCTCTTGGATTCAAGGACTTAAAAAAAAACCCTAACTAATGGTTGACTTAAATTTTTTTGAAAACCTTTGACTTAAGGTGCTTCAGATACACTTCCTAGGGAGATCAGTTTTATTCCAAGTTACAGGGAAGGAAAAAGAAAAGAATTCCCACATCTTCCTTAGCCACTATCATAGATCAGCTTTAAAATTAAACCGGGCACGAGAAAACAAATGGTTCTCATATAGGCAGGGCAGATCCTGGCCACTGTTCTAAGACACAAAAGGTATATGTGAATACAGTACCAGCTTCAGTGACTCAGTTCCTAATTCACTATCACATGTCAAGAGAAGAAAAGTGATCTCATACTATTCGTTAATCATTAGAGTCTTTCAAACTCCAGTTTGCTTTCATGACATGGGAAAGCTATAAAAGCTGGACTAAAGATCAGCCACATTTACCTGATTTACTGTATCTTCAACAGCTTGCACATAATGACTCAGTTCTCTGTGCATAACAGCATATTCCAACATCACTTCTTCCATTGTGTTAATTTCTTCCGGGTCATCTGCAAAATAAAAGTTTACTTAATTTAAAAAGAAAAAAGAATTTGCTCTTTCAGACAACTAGAATCTGAAGATGTTAAGAGAGAACCAAATAGAACAAAACATACTAAATGTACGCAAGGAAAAAAAAAGCAGGGGAAATTGAAACATGTAAAAACTATTTCCCTAAATGCTGCATTGATAGAAAAATGGATTAAGTGGCTTCTTTTTGAAGGCCAGATGTAACCATCATTGATGTAGATCACAAACAGGCTCTTTTAGTGATGGTTTGAGGGAAATTATCATGCTCTCTCCCTCGTGAATTTCAAATACAGGTAGCCCTCGACTTATGACCACCATTGAGCCCAAAATTTATGTTGCTAAGTGAGAAATTCATTAAGTGAGTTTTGCCCCATTTTGTAACTTTCCTTGCCACAGTTGTTAAGTGAATGTTCCAGTTAACGTGATTGTTAAAGTGAATCTGGCTCCCCCATTTGACTTTGCTTATCAGGTCACAAAAGGTCCCCGAGGACATTGTAAGCGTCAGAAATATGAATCAGTTGTCAAGCATCCGAATGTAAATCACATGACCATGGGAATGCAGCAACGGTCATAAGTGTGAAAAATGGTCACAACTCACTTTTTTCAGTGCTGTGGTAACTTTGAATGGTCACTAAATGAACTGTTGTAAGTCAAGGATTCCTTGCACATTTTGATGGACTCTGTCTCAAAAGCCATTTGCCTATCTTACTCTACCAAATTCTTCCATTAAATGTCTGTTTACAATTTATGATACAGGTGAAATCATGCAAAAGTTCATTTATTTCAGTAATGCAACTTAAAAGGTGAAACTAATATATGAGATAAACTCATTACATGCAAAGCAAGATAGTTCAAGCTGTGATTTGTCATGAAAACCCCAAATCCGCAATCTCAGAAAATTAGAATATTGTGTAAAAGGTGCAACATTCTAGGCTCAAAGTGTCCCACTCTAATCAGCTAATTAAGCCTTAACACCTGCAAAGGGTTCCTGAGCCTTTAAATGATCTCTCAGTCTGGTTCAGTAGGAATCACAATCATGGGAAAGACCGCTGACCTGACAGTTGTGCAGAAAACCATCATTGACACCCTCCATAAGGAGGGAAAGCCTCAAAAGGTAATTGCAAAAGAAGTTGGATGTTCCCAAAGTGCTATATCAAAGCACATTAATAGAAAGTTATGCGGAAGAGAAAAGTGTGGAAGAAAAAGGTGCACAAGCAGCAGGGATGACCGCAGCCTGGAGAGGAATGTCAGGAAAAGGCCATTCAAAAGTGTTGGGGACTTTCACAAGGAGTGGACTGAGGTTGGAGTCAGTGCATCAAGAGCCACCCCACACAGACGGATCCTGGACATGGGCTTCAAATGTCGTATTCCTCTTGTCAAGCCGCTCCTGAACAACAAACAACGTCAGAAGTGTCTTACCTGGGCTAAAGAAAAACAGACCTGGTCTGTTGCTCAGTGGTCCAAAGTCCTCTTTTCTGATGAGAGCAACTTTTGCATCTCATTTGGAAACCAAGGACCCAGAGTATGGAGGAAGAATGGAGAGGCACACACTGCAAGATGCTTGAAGTCCAGTGTGAAGTTTCCACAGTCTGTGTTGATTTGGGGAGCCATGTCATCTGCTGGTGTAGGTCGACTGTGCTTCATTAAGTCCAGGGTCAACGCAGCCGTCTACCAGGAGATTTTGGAGCACTTCGTGCTTCCTTCCGCAGACAAGCTTTATGGGGATGCTGACTTCATTTTCCAGCAGGACTTGGCACCTGCCCACACTGCCAAAAGCACCAAAACCTGGTTCAATGACCGTGGGATTACTGTGCTTGATTGGCGAGCAAACTCGCCTGACCTGAACCCCATAGAGAATCTATGGGGCATTGCCAAGAGAAAGATGAGAGACATGAGACCAAACAATGCAGAAGAGCTGAAGGCCGTTATTGAAGCATCCTGGTCTTCCATAACACCTCAGCAGTGCCACAGGCTGATAGCTTCCATGCCACGCCGCATTGAGGCAGTAATTGCTGCAAAAGGGGCCCAAACCAAGTACTGAGTACATATGCATGCTTATACTTTTCAGAAGTCCGATATTGTTCTATGTACAATCCTTATTTTATTGATTGCATGTAATATTCTAATTTTCTGAGATTGTGGATTTGGGGTTTTCATGAGCTACAAGCCATAATCATCATGACAAATCACATCTTGAACTATCTTGCTTTGCATGTAATGAGTCTATCTCATATATTAGTTGGCTTGCTGCATTAAGATTAAAGTAAGTAACCCTAAATAAATAAATTAAATCAAAATAGTGCTGTGCCAGGATCACAGCTGCAATTCATGGTCTACTATGGTTAAACATTTCATGGAAATCAATTGTCTTTTTCAAGGTACATGTAAATATACAGCTATTCAACTTTCCATACCATTAACATCGGCACTCATAAGTGCTGCCATAAGGGCTTCTCTAAAGACGGCACAGTTCAACTGTGGAACTCATTGCTACAAGATCCAATGAATATCACCAACCATCTTGTTGGGGCTTGGAAGTTAAGGAGAGTTAGACCTGTTTAAATACTAGGATGGGAGACCACCTGAGAAAAGTTATGAGCTAGACTGTAAAATTAGAAAGTTGGATCCCATAAGCTGGCAATAACCACACCTCCATATTGCTACCAAGTATAGGTAAAGCTTACTGAACAAATGGTTGTAAGTTATGGACTGCCTGCAAATTTGGATATTTACTTGTAATCTCCAGGAGTTGAGCCTCCCATGAAGGACTTTAGAAGAGGATTAAACCATTCATGAGGGATTAAACTAACAGTAACTACCAGTCTTTAGATTTAGTAGCTTATTGTACCCAAGTGAGGGTTTGCAATGTGTGGACTTCCTAAGAGACATCTGGTTTTCCCTGTGGTAACAAAAAATGGGACAAAAAAAAGCCCTCTGTTAAATGCTTATACTGCAATAGATTTGCTTGTGGTACAGTGGTGGGTTGCTAGCCGGTTTACTACCGGTTCTCTCGTGCTCGCACTCAACACTTCTGAGCATGCGCAGAAGCCAGAGGTGGGTTGCTCCCATTTCAGCCCGCTTCAGCCGAACCGGTAATGGAATTCAGGCCTGGGTCGCAGAACCAGCAGTGATCCAGGTCTGCCACACCCCCAAAGCAGATCCCTTGCCGTCACTGGGCTGCCACCATTTTGGTTTTTAATAACTGCGCATGCACTGTTCACTGTAAATTATTCTGCACATGCCCGAATAACAATTTACATTGAACAGCACACATGTGCACAGTGTGCATCTAGCGCATGTACGAGTTGTCCGCGGGTTGCAAACTGGCAGTAAATCCAGCAGCAACCCACCCCTGGCAAAAGCTTCTGCACAAATGCAGAAGCATCTGGGCGGGTGGGCGGAGCCAGGCCAAACGGGGAGTAACCCACCTCTGCTGTGGTTGGTCTGGGGAAGGCTTAACAATAGTGTGTTTCCAACTAATGGGAAATGCCCAACTGCACCAAGATATACAGCTGCCAACTCGGTTGGTTAATCAGAGAAGGACAAAATGCGTCCCTATGGAAATTATCTTCAACCTGCTCTCCAGGAAATAGGAGTTAATGAGCCTGCAACTCACAATTGAGTATAGATTTAAAATCTTTCTCTTCCTCTCTCGGAACCATCAAATCTCTAACAGCAGAGTACAAACCAGAAAGATTTACAGTGAGTTTCTCTAGCTCAGCTTATTGTCAAGACACTAAGGAGTTAATATAGAGAATCTTGGAAACTGAATTAATCCGAAACTCTTAAAACTAATTATTAGTAAATCAATTAAAGCAGGACCTCTCAAAGCTGCCTGAACCTCTTTTTACTAGAATGCAGGACAGATGGGGCGGCTAATCATTATTTTCCTAGCTATGATTGACTCTGAATTATCCATCTGCTCATCATTAATTATAGCTTGATAGATTCCCATTTCTGTTTTAGCCCCCAGTTCTCTCTCATATCAAACTAAGATTGATAGTAGCACCATTTTTCTTAATCTGATTGGAAAAAGAAGAAATGGAAAGAAGACTTTTCTTTCCAGTTTGTTTGCAAAATTAGATTTCTTAATTTTAAAATGACAACATGTGAATATGAGCCGAGGATGGGACAGCATTCCATTGATAACACTATTACTTTCATACATTTTTTCCTGAGCATGCATGTAAAATTCTTGGTTCCTTGAACTATTTTTTTTTCATGTAAGAAATAATTTTAGTCACATTTTTTGCATTTGAACTGTAGAGGTATGTGAAGTGCTGAGATGATCATAAGAACTGTTTCCTAAGAGGTTACATTCATCCAAGCCATTACTTGGAAGAAAAAACATCTATATTTTTGATTCCCACTTTATCTTCATAAACCCACAAGAGAGTGTTGGGAGAAATGTCCTTCTGGGTTCAGTTCCAAGTGGGGGAAAAGACACTGGAAACATGGAGGCTGCTTGGAAAGATGGTTTAATGGTGGACAGGATCACATGGCTTGAGTTCCTGAGCAGAAAAGGGCCGAGAACCTGAGAGTTCCTGGGTTTTATGCCCTCTCTGGGCACCACTTCTCTGTTTCCTGTTCCTGTGTAAGAAATGTATTCTGATTGGTTGTCAGACTCGCAGGGGCCGGGGGGGGGGGGTCTTAGCTAACTTTGTAGTTTGTGTGCTAAGTTTGGTTGAAACTTGGTGGGTGATGCAATGAAGGACCATGAGATGGGGTAGATCTTGGTTATGTAGAATAGGCCAGCTCAGGCCTTAATGGCCCATTGACAAAGGGGGAGGGGGAGGGGCAGAGTTTCTGCCTCTCTGAGTTTCCACTTCTCTTTTTAGGAGAAATATTCTGCCTTTTTAATATTTCCTAAAATATTTCATTTTGTAGGAGAGTGGTGGGTTTTAACTAACAAGAGTATGGGTTAAAAATACACAATGATCTGAAGGGAAGCAAACAAACTTAATTTTGCCCACTGTACTACACCAGCTATTCACCAGCTAGCTTTGAAATATTTTTAACTCTTATTATCAGCCCCCATTATATTGTTCACCACTATCAAAAAGATAATTCTTTTTTTTTTACTATATTTGCCTATGTAATTACAGAAGTAACATTTCTGTCATAGGCATAACAGACATTTTCCAGACTGCATTTTTACATGTTGTGCAACCAAAGGTTTACAATTCTTAGGCAACCCCAGCTAATGTATTACTCAGAACAACATTTCCTTGGTTTTATGCAAGAAAGATTTTGAGAGAAAGAATGGTGTGTGTGTGTGATTTCAGTTACCAACACCTAATCATTGAGCAATCAGGGTATTTAGTGCAGAAGTTGTATTTAATGAGTCATCATATTGCTCCAGAAATATTTAACAGAAATATGAATGCCCTCTCCTGCGGAACTATGGTTGAAACTATAATTAGCCCCCATTCTTTTAAATGTCATCCCTTATAAAATCAAATCTGAGTCAGCATTTTGTAACCCAACAAAAACAATAAAGGTTTATCCAAATTGGAATAGCATCAACCAGAAGCTGTGCTTTGCCCACAAAACTGAAGCAAATCATAAGATTTATCTTTCCACAAGAAAGGAGAACCTATGATTTAAAAATCCAAACACATGTCTTTTAAGCTGACTTCTCACCTTTCCTCCAAATAAACCCCTTCTCCATTGCAACATATAATTTGGTATTGTTTTTTTTTTCATGGAAAAGGCATGTACACGGTACAAAAGTCCAGAGTGAGCTTCCTTTCCCATTGAGCAATTCCTTTTCTCAGTAGAGTCCATGAACAGCAACACACAAACAAGACATTTCCTAGCCAGGATGCTAAAGGTCTCTTCAGTGCTTTCTTAGCTAGCTATAGCATCCCAAGCAAAGCATAGATCAGGGGTGTCCAAACTTGGCAACTTTAAGACTTGTGGACTTCAACTCCCAGAATTCCCCAGCCAGCAGCTGGCTGGGGAATTCTGGGAGTTGAAGTCCACAAGTCTTAAAGTTGCCAAGTTTGGACACTCCTGGCATAGATTCAGCGCCTCATATACTAATTATAGCAATGTTTCTTGGTCACTTTCAGTTGTGTGAATTTCAACTCCCAGAATTCCCTAGCCAGCACTCTGGGAGTTAAAGCCCACACATCTCAAGGGCAAGGTTGAGAAACACTGTAATATAGCAATCTATCTTACTGCCTTGCTCACCTAATGTTCCTCCTGGAAGGTCAAATCCTCCGATGAGTTATCTTAAACAAGGCTGGGTTCAATTACTAAACAGGATTGCAGCAATTCTTTCTAACTGGGACTAACTTTAGAAACACCTTGGAATCATGCAAAATGTAGCACAAACATTCAGTTTGTGCAAACTGCTTTTAAACTGTTTCCACATCCATTTTTGGGCTCAGTTTGAAGTGATAGGCTAAATCAGGGGTGTCAAACTCTAGGCGGAGTGCTTAGATCTGGCCCACGAGGCCGCCCTGGAACAGCAAAGGACCGGCCCACGGTGCCTCTGCCAGTGAAAACGAAGCCCGGGAGGGTCGCACGTGGCCTCCCTGAACTCCCTTTTCGCTGGCAGACAGCTACAAAATGCCGTTGCAACTGAAAACGGAGCCAAGGCAAGCCACACACAGCCTACCTGAGCTCTATTTTCTCTGGCAGAGGACTGCAGGAGGCCATTGCAGCCGAAAACGGAGCCTCAACGAATGACGGTGAGATGGCCACGCCCACCTGGCCACGCCCAGCCCCCCGAGATCAAACACAACCCTCATACGGCCCTCAGTGAAATCATGTTTGACATCCCTGGGCTAAATCCTCACAACCTGCCTGACCCACAAAGATTCCAATCACTTTTTAATGTAGGATGTGGCAATTCAATCTATAGAGTTGGGTTTACAATTCAGCATGTTGGGCAAAGAAAATGGGTTCAAGGACAAAACAAGGGATAAACTAATGGGAGAAAAACTTATCTTGTGAATTACAGTCATGGAAAACCACTGAAGATTTTTTGATGTCTAAGCATATTACTTAGTGGAAAGTTGTAGGATCCAATCTGGTTGGTCATTGGGATCAGAACAGGGGTGGGTTCCAGCTGCTGCTGGTTCACTCAGGGACGCACTATGTGTGCATGCCCAGTACTAAAAAAATTGCTTCTGCGCATGCAGACCATCTTCAGGGAACTTCTTTCCAGCAATGTGTGTGCTGGTCTCTCTACTAGAGAGAAGTTCCCTGAGGATGATCACCAGCATGAGTCCAAAAGCTTGGAAAACAAAACCTCTGGTCCCAGTGACCAGCCCAGATTGGATTCTGCAACATTATCCGAGGGCATGTATATTTGCCTTCATTCGTTGATAAAAAGTGTACACTTGAGCCTTAAATTCATCCACTGCTATAGATAAAGAGCCTTCTCCAAGGTAGCATCACAATTGCATAACTATCTCTCTGGGGAAATTCCTAAGTCTCTTTTCTCCTCTTAAATGGACTGTGAAACCTACTTGATTAGGACAAGTAGTGTGAACAATATCAACTTTGTCAATTTCTGTATGTAAGATGGAGAAGGGACATCATCTTATCTTTTGCTTCAGGCATCAAAATATCTTGAGCAAGCCTGCTATGACAACACTGTATAAACATAAATCCCATAATTATGTGTTGAGTGAAAAGTTTTCTTTTGTCAAACCTACTTGGCCAATTTTATTCTTTTGTATTTATATAGGTATTGTCAATTTGAGGCAAGGCGGCTGCATGTTTTACAGCAATGTTTCTCCAATCTGTTCATTGGAGCTCATTACAGAAAATTGGACCTTGTGGTTTGTAAACTGTATTTTATGGATTAATGGGACATGCGAACCCAGGAACTGTGCTTATGCAACAATGCTTGAAGCAAACTATGATTAGCCTAATGTGTGCACACAGCCAAAAGCACAAGAATGTAATAAGTCAAAGGCTAGGAGCCTCTTTCTCCAAAGGATATCTGAGTCTCAGACTTGGAAAAAATGTCACCCATGGACATCCAGGTGAAGTTGCAGACATCAGTCTCCAGAACAAACTCCTGTCTCTTCCTGTTCTTACCTACCTTTCATGCAAGTTGCTTTCCTATGATCCTTTGGGAAGCAACTCCACACCAGCCAGGTGGGCAATGAGCTTCTCTCCTTCAGAACTGACATGGATCACATTTCATGAATCATAGGTTTGGACAACACCTGTCACCTTCCTCTCTCACTGAATCATACTTCCAACCAGTACTAACCTTCACTAAGCTATACATCGGAACATTGATAACGCAAGGAATTACAACAATAGCATTCTCATTAGAGAAAGTGATTGAGAGAACAAGTGGCTAAAACCCTCAGACTTACTGAGAATGGCTTAATTGCTATGAATCTTAGATATTTTTAAAAAAGGAGCTAACAAAACAGGTGGAGCCCAACTGAGACAAGACGGATATTAACTAATTATCTCTTACACTTTATTCTTCCGGGCTCAACAATCCACCCACAGTGCCTCTGTTGCTAATTTAATGATGCTCAACAGAAACTAAATAGGCCTCTAATTTTTTAGCATGTGTATGTACCATTTGGGCACACCATTTTCAAAAGTACAGCATTGTTTCTCAACCTGGTGCTCACCAAATGTGTTTGGATTACAACTCCTATTATCTTTACCTCTCACAGCTTGGATGCTTGCAAAACAGAACTTTATGCTTAAGCAGAATATAAATGTTTTGGGAATTGGACATCCTGTTCTATATACCAAGGAAAAGGAGGAACACACTTGTTTGTGCTTTGCTATCTCTTCTGGGTATCATCATTTGCTTTAATATTTCACTAATTCTCATATGATAGGTCCCAAGCAGGAGTGACCATTTTATACTATCATTTTATATGAAAGACAGGGAAGGGCTTTTGACTATACAGGTAGTCCTCACTTATTGACTTCTTGTTCAGCAACCATTCAAAGTTACAACAGTACTCAACAAGAAGACTTATGCCCGGTTCTTGAAGTTGTGGCTGTCGCAGTGTCCCCAAAGTCACAGGATCATGATTGGGGCACTTGGCAACTGGTACACAGTTACAATGGTCACAGCTTCCCACAGTCACATCATCACCACGTGATCTTCACTGCCAGCTTCCAATAAATCAAGACAATGAGGAAACCAGCCACCACCTGATATTGTGCTTAATGACTGCACACGATTCCTTAACAACCACAACCTGAACTGTCATTGTACACTGAAGATCGCATTTAATTTCATTGTACAAGGTGCAATGACAATAAAGTAAACTAAACTAAACTAAATTAGACATTTACAACTATAACATGAAGCATAATCTTTTTAGGTTACCCTGTTCAATGTTTGACTAGAGTTTCCTGAAATGCAAAGCATATAATAGTATCTTATCTCTATAATTTTTCCTGCTGCATTGTCAGGGCCCACTGCATTCTATAAAGTCCCATCAAGCCAAACCATCCATTCTCCTTATGCAGGCAGAATAAGTAGAGTATCTGCTAGTGCACTTGTAGCTTTCTGGATGAGTTGAACTGCATCTCACACTTGTCCCAAACAACACAGCCAATATTGAAAAATGTTGAATGTTATGGTTTATCAACTTCTAGAAGAGGCCAGAGATTCCTTACTCCTGCTCAAGGCTCTACTGATAGGGCTAGACTGCCTTGAGGGCCATCAATGAACTTCACCAACTAATGGAGACATATGAGACTCGACCAAATCCCTGAGTGCCAGAGATTCCTCACTGCTGCTCAGAGCTCCATTAACTGGTCTAAATTGTCTTGAGGACCATCAGTTTGCCACCCAAAGTCACTTGTTTGTGAGATTGGTAGCTATATAAATCAGTGAATTTCACCAACCAGTGAAGACATCATCAGATTTGAACAGATCTTCTGGCCTCTGCTTCTCTTCCCAATCTTGCTTTTGACCATGTATCTGCCATCTTGCCTGCCTTATAGGATATTTGACACCTGACCCATCCATCACTCGGTTTCCACCCTGTGACCTATTTGACTATCATGCCACAAATTGTGGCACAGCTGCAACCTGTTGCAAAGCTAAACTCCTAGCCTAGAAACCTCTTCCCTAAAACCTCTCCCATCTGAAAAGAATGCTGCTTCCCCAATTATAACACTAACTTCTCAAGTCCTCAGATAATGTGTGAGACTGTGGTCATCTTTAGCAAAACATGCCAGGCATCTGGACTTTGAAACTGTTCTAGAGAAGTGCAAACCTGTTTCCTTACATCTTTCTTTGCCTTAAGATGAAAAGGCCTCTTCATTTCCAAGAGCTTGTAAAGTATAATCGGCAACCTAAAATTTAAATTTTTGCACGTTCTGCCTGCTACCTTCTGAACAAATGGATTAGTGGTGTCTTTTAGCAACTGATTCACGACAACATTTATTTTTCCTGCTGGGTTTTTCATCTTACTGCTTACCTCTGTCCCCAGCCCAGAATATTCATTCTAAGTGGGAAGCTCAGAAGCAAATGGTTTCAGTAAATTAATCGGAAAAATTGTGTCTACAATTTAGTCTGTCAAAAGTAGAAGTTAATATGCAAAAGACAGCAAATGGGGGAAATTGGTAATCAAGTTGACTTATAAATTACAGTTACAAAAGACATTTGGAAAATAAATAAAAGCTGCCTGGTGATATCAAAGGAAAGTTTCCCTTAATTCAAGCTCAATTCTCTTCACTTTGCTTATTGCGATAACCCAATTTAGCTACATCTCATAGCCAATTTTGTTGTATACATGATGTACAATGACATTAAAAGCTATACTATACTCTAGGATTTCCTAGCCAGTCTTCTACTAACCTAGCCAGAAACTACAAATCAAGACCAACCCTGCTGACTTTTTTCAAGAGTAGCCAAGGTCAGTTAGATGCTGCCACCTACTGAGACATAGTGAACGTGTACAACAAAACCAACATGTTGGAAGGAGACTCAATTAACCCAACTGATCACAGAACAACAGAGTTGAAAGACCTTAAAGGTCTTCTAGTCCTAACCCTCTGCTGAAGCAAGAGACCCTATACCATTTCAAACAAATGGTTGTTCAGTCTCCTCTTAAAAACCTCCAGTGATTAAGCCTCCATAACTTATGAAGACAAACTGTTCTGCTTTCCACCGTTTCTCTTTTCTCTTCATTAGTTTTAGGTTGGTTCTCTCCTTGATTAGTTTCCATCCATTGGTTCTTCCTTGCCTTTGGAGAATAGGCTGACCCCCTCTCTTCTTTCTCCCTTTATCCACAGGTCCTTAAGTTAATGTGTGCTTCTCATTCTGGGGCAACTTAAAAGATGTGTAAACTGTAATTCCCAGAATTTCCCAGCCAGCATGAAGTCCACACATTTTCAAGTGGACCAGAATGAGAAACACAGGTTAAAGGAAAGATATAACAGTAGTAATTTGGAAGGTGACACTAGTACATACCAAAGAAAATAAGTTGGAAGCCAGACCTTTAAATAAGAGCATAAACATTTCTATTTTCCTGCCTTGGCAATGTGTTCGTCTCAACTTTATTACCTTTCCCACTCTGCTATTTATCCAACAAGCTATTCATTGTTACTTATAAACATAACCCACTCTAGCATAAAGTTTCAAAATGTGAACTTCTATCATCAGCGTTAATACACCATACAGAACACATTCAGCTATAACCTTTCCTGTTCCTCTCACACCCTGATGCTATCTGGGTCAATTTCTCATTTTTTCCACCCTTCCTCAACTAAAAGTATTCCTCTCTTGTCCTAGTTCACTTTACTGAACCATTTGATTTGTTTATCCCACTCAACTGTGGTATAACTAATGAGGAAAAAAACCTCACTGGGACCAACATGAAGTAATGGAGAGAGGTTAATTGAGGAGCTAGTCACATTCAAAGGTATTTCTGAACACTGGATATTTTGTGCTGCCTCCATCTGAGAATTAACAGTCTCATAAACATCATTTAGCCCGGCAAATTCCCCCAGGTGGAAGATGATTGTTCATGCTGATAAATTAATGGTGGAAGAAAGAAAGAGGGAGGGAGGGAAGGAAGAAAGGAAGGAAGGAGAGAGGAGGGAAGGAAGATAGGAAGGAAGGAAGGAAGGAAGGAAGGAAGGAAGGAAGGAAGGAAGGAAGGAAGGAAGGAAGGAGAGAGAGGAGGAAGATAGGAAGGAAGGAAGGAAAGGAAGGAAAGAAAAAAAGAAGGAGGGAGGGAAGGAAGGAAGGAGAGAGGGGGGGAAGATAGGAAGGAAGGAAGGAAGGAAGGAAGGAAGGAAGGAAGGAAGGAAGGAAGGAAGGAAGGAAGGAAGGAAGGAAAGAAGGAAGGAAGGAAGGAAGGAAAGATTGACTTACAACCAAAAGTAGAACCAGAATTTTGGTTGTTGATGTGATCCTTAAGTGAAACATCATATAATCACACCCAATTTTACTACCATTCTATCATGATTGTTAAACAAATCACACAATCATTTAGCAAATCTGACTTCCCCATTTGACTCTGCTATTTGGAAGCCAGCTGGGAAGGTCGCAAATCGCAATCACATGACTGCAAGGCACTGCAACCATCATAAAGTGAGCCAGTTGCCAAGCACCCAAGTTGTGATCATGTGACTGTGGAGACTGTGCAACTTCATCACTTTTTCCAAAACTGTCTTAAACTTTGAGCCATTGTTAAATGAATGGTCACATATCAAGGACTACCTGTACAGCGAAGGACAAGGTGGGAATTCAGCCTGTGCCCAAAATAAGTGCAAGGTAGGAGTGAAAAGGAACCTTTCTTTCTAGATCCTCTAGAAGAGTGGTTTTTTTTTCAAACTTGGCAACTTTAAGATGTGTGGACTTCAACTATGAAAATCTCACAGCCAGTCGTCTACACTTCTCTAGACTTCGTGGCCTACAGGTCAGATGCATCACACGCTGGCCACACCCACGCCTGTTTAGCAAAGGAGAGAAAAGTCACATCACGTGACAATTCAGTGATGACACCAGTTTGACATCCCTGCTCTAGACCAACGTAGCTTCAAAGCTTCTTCTGTTCTCCTTCACTAAAGTCTCCCAAGGTGCTTTGAAACTAATGAGACTAGACCAAGTTTTAATACATTACTCAACTCCCACAGACTGTCACAGACAAACAGTTTCAGAATTAACAAGGTCAAATTTGCACCCCGTGAGAAGCCTTGGAATTAATGGGAGTAAGTGAAGGCGCTCCTTTATTATTCCACGCCACACACCCCGCATTATTGGAGGAGGCAGAGCATTCAGAGTTGAAAAAGAAGGGCACTTTTACCATGAGGTTAGAACTAAGTGCCTGGGTACTTTGCTGACTTCATCAGCTTCCTTCTTTCATTCCTTTCAGGCTGCATAAACTAACCTCTCAGACTCAGTCGCCACTCAGGTGGACTTCTCCAGCAGGCTCAACGTAGGTTACTTTAGAGATTCAAAAGTTGCAGCCAGGCCACAGTACAACAGAACAACCAAGAATCACTTTGGATGAGATGGGCAGCTACATAAATTTGACAGAGCTCCATTTTCGCTGGCAGAGGCACCGTGGGCAAATCCTTTGCTGTTTCCAGGGCAGTCCCACGGGCCAGATCTAAGCATCCTGTGGGCCGGGTCCAGCCCGCGGGCCTTGAGTTTGATACCCCTGCCCTAGGGCATAAAAAGCCCGGGTCTGCTCCAGATGAATGTTTGGCTCCTCTCCTCAATGCAATTCACAATGCAGTTACACCATATTACTCCAGGGTGCTTCTGGCTCAGATTGACTGATTATGAGCAGTCCTTCTCCATAAATATCATATTGTTGTGTCTATTCTGGGAATTATTGTAGCATTCCATTGTGTGGTTTTCTGACCAGAGCTACAATTGTTTAGAGCATCTTGTAACTACTGCAAATCAACAAATGATGATCCCTGAGAACAGAATTAAATGCATTCAAGGAAACGTATCCATCATCTTCACTAGAAAAGGAGATAATGGCAGCTAAAACCTGCATAAATACCACCTCACATCCAAGAAAGGCAGCCATTTTGACTTTCTCTTATAGCTCAGGATGGCCACAAAGAATCACCTGCAGGAATTCAGACCTAGCAAGGAGATAGAACCAGTGGTAAACCTATTAACATGAATGCCTATGGAGATTCTCAGTCATGCAGGTCATGGTTCTCCCAAAAGAGCTCAAGGAAACATCCTCAAGGAAAAAAACAAGTCCAGTTGCCTTTTGCAAAAAGCACATTTGGGATATTAGTGTGAATCATCATGAAAAAGAGCCTTTTAATTCATCACAAGATCGGCTGTTTCAGGAGTTTTTAGGATGTGCCTTATGTTTTTATTACTTCTTTATTTACTGGTGCTTTCTTCTTCTTGGTTGGAATTGCTAAAGCAATCTTCAAAACATTCAGAGCAATCTGAATTGCTCTGGAGACACCTGCTTGGAAAAGCAATGTGGTAAATTTAACTGACCTTGGTTGAGCTGAAAAACCTTAAAGGGGTCAGACCTGATCAGTTCTTGGATGAGAAACCACTAGGAAAAGCTGAAAGGTAAACCGATGTGTTGAAAAACCATCCCAAAAGTTGCAATGATAAAGCATTTCTATATTGGTACCAAGAATGAGTGTCCATATTAGGTTACCAAGAGTCAAATTTGATATGAAGATGTTATTTAAATATAGAGATGTCACCGTGTGAACTTACAACCTTCTGCAGAAAAACTGTTTGCTCTAGCATTGAGTTATAAACCTTCTCTGATCTACATCCCTACCCCCAAATGGATTGGTGACCTCTGAAGCCTTTTGAACATTGCACTTATAAGATTCTGCCTATCTAAAGTTGTGTTCTGGAATTTGACTCTGCACTGAGCATCAAATTTAATTCACCTATTGGTTCTCTGGTTAAACACCCCAATAGTAGGGAATAAGCCCTTACTGATGGCAGCTTCAAGTAAGTAGGCATGCCTTGTTTTGGAACCAGGAAGACAGAAACTGTGCCATCCAGCAGTAACAAAAAAAAAAAAAAAAAAAGCAGAAGCAAGAAAAATCAGGAGCCATTCTGTATTGAATTAGGGAAGTTGACTGAAGCCAGGCTGTGTTGGTATAAAGGTAATATTTAAGGGTCCTATAACACAGCCTGCTCTCTTCCATCAGCTACCAAACACAATAAATCCGAAGAAAGAGAAGTGTGAGAAAATTTATTCCCACAAAGATCAATCAGTCTTTCCTATGTAGATGCTCTCCCGATGTGCTGCACCTCAAATCCTTCAATCCCCTGCCCTTTGGGGATTAAGGAAAGAGATCCAACACAGGGCGAAGCTATGCTTTGTGATGCTATTAATAAGGTTGCCAAGTGTCCAAAATGTGATCATGTGACCGCAAACAAGGGGGTGGGTGGCCTTTGAAAGTTCAAATCCAGATCCAACGTACCTTTTGAGGGGTCTGTTGTAATGTTGAATGGTTGCTAAGTGACAAGTCGTAAGTCAAGAACTACCTGTGCTCATAAAAAGCTCAAGCAAACACCACCCTGACTTGCAAGATTCTATTACTAAAGGCTCGGGATGGCGAACCTATGGCACACGTGCCACAGGTGGCATGCAGAGGCCTCTCTGCCGGCAAGCGAGCCGTTGCCCCAGCTCACTTCCACCTTGCATCTGTGCAAGCCTCCCACCAGCCAGCTGATTTTCAGATCACTGCAGCACGTATTGTTTAATCAAAATGCAGTTAAAACACTATACAAGCCATCGAGAATATAACTATATACATCCAACAGGAACAAGAAGTGCCTCACAGGAGCAGATAGAGGTAAATCCTAGAGGAAGGAAATGCATCACTGAACAATGGAGATGAATGATAGAGAGGATTAAAGCTGCATACAAGGCAGACATAACAACTATAGGCATGCATGGAAGGGGAGGCATTCACACCCCCACCCGATTTTTGGTCCCAGGGAACTTTATTATTTATTTATTTATTTTATTAATCCAATTTATATGCCGCACCCTCTCCACCAAGGGACTCGGGGCGGCGTACAATCCACTACACAACAAATAAATAACAAGGAGGAGATATACAAAAAGCATAGTACAACACACAATAAATAAATAATCAATTAATTAAAACAGCAAAATGCAATTAAAAACAATTAAAATACCCAAAGTCAAACTTAATAAAAAAATTTATCCAGAGAGATTAGAAAATAGCTATAATTCAGGCCAGGCCGGCTAGTTGGAACAGGTGGGTCTTGAGTTTCGTGCGGAAGGAGCGGAGATCGGTTGCTGTCCTAATGTCGGGGGGGAGGTCATTCCAGAGGGCTGGGCCCATCACAGAGAAGGCCCTGCCCCTCGGCGCCGCCCTCTGGCATTGCTTGGTGGACGGCACCCGGAGAAGTCACTCCCTGTGAGAGCTTCAAGGAGGCTTGCTAGGCCCAAAACGGGGCGGTGTGTGTGTGCGCGAATGCGCGGGGGATGACATGCATATTATCAAAGAATGCAATAAGATTAGTCTGCCATGGGTTTGTCAAAAACAGATCATGCCAGACTAATCTTATTGCATTCTTTGACAAAGTGACAAAATTAGTGGACCAGAGGAATGCCATCGATATAGTTTACTTGGACTTCAGTAAGGCATTTGATAAGGTAGACCATAACCTACTACTAGATGAAGTAGAAGAATGTGGGTTGGACAGCATCACCACCAGATGGATTCGTAACTGGCTGACCAACCGCACTCAACGTGTAGTCCTCAATGGAACTGCATCTACATGGAGGGAAGTATGCAGTGGAGTACCCCAAGGCTCTGTTTTAGGCCCAGTACTCTTCAACATCTTCATCAATGATTTGGATGAGGGAATAAATGGGGAACTCATCCAATTTGCAGATGACACCAAGCTGACAGGAATAGCCAACACTCCAGAAGACAGGCTTAAGATACAGAAGGATCTTGACAAACTTGAACATTGGGCACTATCTAATAAAATAAAATTCAATGGTGAAAAGAGTAAGGTTCTACATTTAGTCAAGAAAAACGAAATGCACAGGTACAGTATAGGTTGTACCTTGCTCAATAGTAGTAACTGTGAGAGGGATCTTGGAGTCCTAGTGGACAACCATTTAAATATGAGCCAGCAGTGTGCAGCAGCTGCCAAAAAAGCCAACACAGTTCTAGGCTACATAAACAGAGGGATAGAATCAAGATCACGTGAAGTGTTAATACCACTTTATAATGCCTTGGTAAGGCCACACTTGGAATACCGCATTCAGTTTTGGTTGCCACAATGTAGAAAAGATGTGGAGACTCTAGAAAGAGTGCAGAGAAGAGCAACAAAGGGGATTAGGGGACTGGAGACTAAAACATATGAGGAACGGTTGCAGGAACTGGGTATGTCTAGTTTAACGAAAAGAAGGACTAGGGGAGACATGATAGCAGTGTTCCAATATCTCAGGGGCTTCCACAACGAAGAGGGAGTCAAACTATTCTCCAAGGCACCTGAGGGTAGGACAAGAAGCAATGGGTGGAAACTAATCAAGGAGAGAAGCAACTTAGAACTGAGGAGAAATTTCCTGACAGTTAGAACAATTAATCAGTGGAACAGCTTGCCTCCAGAAGTTGTGAATGCCCCAACACTGGAAGTCTTTAAGAAGATGTTGGATAGCCATTTGTCTGGAATGATATAGGATTTCCTGCCTAGGTAGGGGGTTGGACTAGAAGACCTCCAAAGTCCCTTCCAACCCTGCTATTGTATTGTATATTGTATTATGGGTGTAGGCATGTGCACGTACGTTTTCGGCATGCAAGGACAAAAAGGTTAGCCATCAGTGCTATAGGCAATATATCTCACCAACAAAGCAGAGCTAGAGGCTTCCTAAAGTATTGGTTTCCCAATCTCAACTATCTTGTAGGGCTGAAATTTGTAGAAAAATAAAATAATAGAAGTCCCTCCAAGTGTTCCTCTGTCCCACCTTATACTAAACAAAATCACAGAAGTGCTTCTCCCTTTCACAGGACTGTATAATCTTTAGAGTAAGTGCCCCCTCCCTTCATTCTTCATTCATTTTTTCCCTATGCCCCAAATTAGCTCTGCATTCCTTTCTTGTGGTTACCATTTTGAGTCCTTAAACTAAACTGGAATACAGAAGTACAGTAAACACGAAAATAGCTGCAACATCATTTTTTAAAACTAGGAAACCACCTGCAGAAACCCATTAAAAATAGAAAATTTTAAGTCCCCCTCCCACATGTGTGACAGGGTCTGCTCTTTCTTTATCATCAGCCAGCAGCCTACAGCCTTGGCCAAAGATTGCTCAACCAATATGCTTGGTCTCTGAGTGCCAAAATGAGAAGAATGCTTGTGGGCTACTATATCTCTCAAACCATCCCCGTAAAAGCCCACTGATGTTCTATATTTAAAGGTTGCTTGTTCGTTTTAAAAAGAAGCCCAATATTGAACTGACAAGCTTTTTTCTGCAAGAAAAGACCTTGCAAGGAATTTAAAATGAAATATTGCAGAATGTCCCATCAGCAAATTGCATTTATGGAAGTTCCTCTGAGCTGAACTTGACTGTTGACTTCATAGGTCACAGTAAGCCATTAGTGTCCCATTGCATTCTTCTGGGATGTATTTTCATAATTTATTGCTCTGGTATTTATCGATGGTTTTTCCATCCTACATGCTGATCAAGCTTGACCCTGTTAACATTATGAGACCAGCCAAGATAAGCTACAAGCTACCCTAAACTGGAAGATAAACCAGAAATCTCCTGTTAAGATTTTCTCTGTTGTATAACTACTGTCTTTTTGTCAGATTTTTCTAAACACAGTTTTACTGTATCATCCTGGAGTTATTTTTTACATATTTCTTAATGACCACAAGCTTCTAGCGACATCCCTTTAAAATGGCACTGGCACATGTATTGTAATAACTATTTGGTTATGCTTTCTATGGACGTAAACCATTCCGGTTCTTCCAAGTTCAAAAGAGTGTGATGATGCAAATAGAGGAAAATCATAAACATTTGCAGGCTTTGACAAATCAAAGGGTATGCTTATTAACCAGGGAGAAAAGGTTACCCATTGTATTTACGCTGTGAATAAGTAAGCATTGATTGCTATGGCTCTCCTCAATTCCTAGTTATGATCTCAACAAAATTGTTGTGGGAATTAACAGCTGCTACCAGTTCCCTTTCAAAACAGACTAAATCAACCATTCTACAGTCTAAACTATAAATTGTCCAACTGGAATTGAAGAACAAGCGGGGTTTTCATAACTCATTTCAAGCACTATGTCCAATTCTACAATTATCACATTTTAAGAAGAATTCTGAGGAATCGCAATAAGGTCAACAGAAGACAAGGATGCTCAGAAGACAAAAGCTAAGCCTTACAAGAAAGACCAAAGAAAATGGCCATGTTTAGCTTTCAGAAGAGGAGACTCTCAGGAGGTACCATAAAACTGGTCCTTTCTTCATCATTCCAGAATGCAGAGTATAGAATGGCAGCTTTTTGTGTTCATGTTAGACAATTAAACAGTTAGAAATGCTTTAATTTGGACTTTTGCCCCTGATGGCCTGAATAGCTGCTTCCAAGTTCTGATTTTACAATTCCATGTTACTAGGAGTCTCCATTGTATATATGTATGTGAGTGACTGTAATCCTAAACACATTACAGCACCTGAGTGCACAGACGATACTTAAAGTGTGTGTAGCTATAGTTTGTTAAATAAGCTAGAATTGGTTTGGCTTGCATCATTCAGTAAGTCATTAACCATATTATTTATTCAGCATATGGCATATCATATATGGCCTAGGAATAACCATATTTAATAACCCATAGTGGCTGTCTTTCTAAATAAACGATGTTACTCCTTAACATGATATAGGGATCCAACCACTGCTTATGTTCAACTATCATACTACCAAATTTCCTTTGAATATGCCAAATTAACTTAATTTACACACAACAGTCCATACAATATTGTTTACATAGTCCATTTATCGGATACAGATATCACACTAAGGCAAACTTAAACAAGCAAAAGTATGCCTTAATATGCTATATTAACCCAACTAATGCCAAGATTCATACATTATGCTTAGCCAATAGTTGTTCAACAGACTATCATTCTACTATCATATACTTTAATTTGATGAATGGACCCAGCCACCGGCTGGATTCATGCATTATGCTAAATCCTGGTTTGTTTAAGAAACCATGTATTATATTAAGCCCAAACCAAGTAAAACATATTACAAATTAAAATAATTTGTAACTTCAACTTTATTAGTTAACATGTCTCCTTGGATACAGTGGGGCTAATGTCCAACTCAATAACAATTTTTACCATTGATTTAGAAAAAAAATGTTTTCCCCAAACCTAATCAAAATAGTGTTTTGAATCTATTTACCACAGGTAGTTCTCAACTTACAACAATCCATTTAGTGATTGCTTGAAGTTACAATTGTACAAAAAAAATGACATTACCATTTTTTACACTTACAACTATTGCAGCATTCCCACAGTCATGTGATCAAAATTTGGATGCTTGGCAACAGACTCATACTTATGACAGTTGCAGTGCCCTGGGGTCATGTGATCACCTTTTGTGACTTTCTGACAAGCAAATACAATGGGGAAGCCAGATTCAATTTAACCACCATGTTAACAACTGGAATGATTCACTTAACAACTGTGGCAAGAAAGGTCATAAAATGGAGCAAAACTCACCTAACAACTGTCTGCTTAGCAACAAAAATTGGGGGTTCAATTCTGGTTACAAGTCGAGGACTACCTGTACTAAATCTCTCGTTGCCATCACCCTTAAACTGGACAAAACAGTACAGTATAGGGCAAAATCTAAAAGATATCTCAAATGTCCCAACTTACAAAATTCAGAGGCCATCATTCCCATGGAATTGAAATTTGGCAAATTTCATAAAACATTTTATGACACAATTATAATTAAAAAGTTTATGACATAATACAAAGTGTCACAAAACGTTTCCAGTGCTGATATTTGACTGTGCCATACAGTTCAACCTGGGCTACTTTCAAGGCAGATATCTCAACTTATCCAGTCAAGGCAGCACATTAGAATTTCTGTCATTATTGAAGACACGGAAGAACCTGGTAAGGAAATGATCTGTCAACGGGGGCCCTACAGGGTCATGGGTTGTGTAGTTTTCTTCTAAAATTGACTGTATCCAATGACATCAACTGAAATCCTTCACCATCCTCAATCCAAACCAGTGTTTCTCAAACTTGGCGACTTTAAGTCCTGTGGACTTCAACTCCCAGAATCCCCCAGCCAGCATAGCTGGCTGGGGAATTCTGGGAGTTGAAGTCCACAGGACTTAAAGTCGCCAAGTTTGAGAAACACTGACTAAACCTTGGATGGAAAATCCAAATTTTGATAGGAAATGGGCATTTTATTCCATTCAGGTACAGGAGCTACTTTGGAGGCAAATTCATATTCTAAAACAGATAATTATGGGTTATGGGTCCCCAGGTGATGGTTGGGAGGAAAAAAACCACCACAATTTCCCAAGTGTTAGTTAGGACACTGATTTTTTTTTAAAAAAATACAAACAAGTCAAATGAAGTAACTTCCAACATTGTGAAGAGAGAAACCCCCTCTGTCTTTAACTTTTGCAAGAGACATTTCCAAAGGAGGAAATTTGATAGAAGGGGAAACCCCGATATGTAAAGGCTGCCCAGTTTCTCCAGACAATGTCAGGTTAACAACATAACGAAAGTTCACTGAGGAATAATGACAAGGCAAGCAGAGAATAAAGATGTTACTGCAATACTGGACTTGTGAACTGTGCCCCCACCCCCGCAAAAACAGAATGTGTGGGGAGAACTTTTCCAGTCTTTTCTGTATTTTTAACTCCTTCCTTAGGTCAGCCTGATTCAGCTGAGTCATGGTTTGTAGACATCGCTAAAGGATCAGCTCCACAAATCTCTGCTCTAAGGATTGTTTTTTTAAGCGTTGCTTCTCTTAAAAAGCAAATCACTTTTTTAAAAGGAGATATGTGTGGGCCACTGGGGGAAATGCATAAAATTGTTGGGAGAAATGTCCTTTTGGGTTCAGTTCCAAGTGGGGGAAAAGACACTGGAAACATGGAGGCTACTTGGAAAGATGATTTTAATGGTGGACAGGATCACATGGCTTGAGGTCCTGGGGGAAAAGGTGATCATATGCTTCCAGATGTTGGGTGAAGAAGAAAAGAGCGAAAAAAAGGGGCTTGCTGGGTTTTTTATACTCTGTTTGGCTCCACCTCTCTGTTTCCTATTCCTGTGTAAGAAATGTATTCTTATTGGTTGTCAGACTCCCATGGGGCCATCCAGGGGCAACTCTCTAGGTTCTGTTTTGAGTCAAAGTTTGGTTGAGTTCCCAGATGCCCTGGGATTAAGGGATTGTATTGGGATTAATCCCATCACTCTGGAGGTGAGGGGGAACTCTTTGTTATGTAGAATAGACTGGCTCAGACATTTTAATAGCCCATTAAGAAAAATGGGGGCTATTAAGAGTGAGTCTGTTTCCTGCCTAAAAACATGTTTCTCCATTTTTGAGCCAGGGAAATATAATATTCTGCCTTTTCAATATTTCATTTTTCTAGGAGAGGGGTGGGTGCTAACTTCCTACAAAATCCCCAACGGGCATAATTTTGGATTTTCAGGTAGTCAATAGGATAGAGTTCCATGATCCTCAGATACTTGCCAGAGTTTGAAAAAGCAAGATTTTAAAACATTTAGCTGGATTAACAAAGGAATGGACTCAATAGGGGTTATCTTTCCATTAAGGTGAGATGGGAAATGCATTGATACCAAAGAATAACAGAGTTGGAAAGGACCTTGGAGGTCTTCTAGCCAAACCCCCTACTCAGGCAGGAAGCCCTATACCGTTTCAGACAAATGGTTATCCAACATCTTCTTAAAGACTTCCAGTGTTGGGGCATTCACAACTTCTGGTGGCAAGCTGTTCCACTGATTAATTGTTCTCACTGTCAGGAAGTTTCTCCTTAGTTCTAGGTTGATTCTCTCCTTGATTAGTTTCTACCTTTTGCTTCTTGTCCTGCCTTCAGGTGCTTTGGAGAATAGCTTGACTCTTTCTTCTTTGTGGCAGCCCTTTAAACATTGGAAGACTGTTATCATGTCACCACTAGTCCTTCTTTTCATTAAGCTAGACATACCCAATTCTTGCAACAGTTCTTTGTATATTTTACCCTCCAGCTCCCTAATCATTTTGTTGTTTCTAGAGTCTCAACACTAGAATAAACATTATTTTATCATTTAGCTTTCTATAGTTAAAACAGTATAATTTTTTTAAAAAAAAAATTAATAAAGGGAGGGAGGATTTTAGAGAATTTTTCTCGGTCTTCCCACTCCTAGTCCAATCCCTTAACCACTACACACCATTGGCTCTCACCACATTCCTACATATCTTTCTGTATTACTAGTTGCCCTTGCATATTTATGTTTGAGATTGGTGTCCTTGAAGCTACAAGATCATTCGTAGCCAAAATACTTCCAAATCGGCCCTCATAACATTGTTTGGTTCTTATCTCCCTTCCTCTAAGAAAAAATAGGATCTGTCTCCAGACAGAGGCTCCTGTAAGCAGGACTCTGGTAGATCTATATTATAAAGATTGATAATGTACAATGTTGCTATGCTTGTCATAACAATGCCATATTGATAACCAAAATATCAAACTATTAACTGCTTTTGATATAAACAGCCTTCTTTTTTTGTTAACAACTGGACAGCTTTTCCTCATTCAGCCTCTACTGTTTTCCATATTTCCCAACCAGGTACATAAGTTGGGAATCTCAAAAGCTATTAAGGGCATCAAGTGGAAAAAGGTGTCCTTGGTGATTTGGATTTGTTAAAAAGGATTCCTTAATCAAATATAGATATTTGTGTGAAAGTGACAGATTTTTCATATTCTTAGGGACTAATTACAGGTAAAATTACTTGGTTGATGTAGATTTCAACTCTGTATCACAAAATGCCTATTTATACAAAGGAGTTAATTTGAGGAAGACAGAGGAGAGCTGTTAAAGAATTTGATCAGTCCAGAGACTGACAGAAGCATAAGAAAGAAACTCAAAATAACCTCACTTTGATCTTGTTCAGTATAAAATGCAACACAGAGAAACTTGGATAGGTTTCGTAGAATCTATTATTATATCTTTCATGCCTCTGTTAAATGTCCTGCAGTTCCCTAGTATTGCTATTCAAAAGGACAGTTCCCGAAATATCTGCGGGATCAGTTTTGTAACCTGGCCTACCTTCTAGAGCTAACAATGCATAATTATTTTATTTAAACCCTCCCCCCCCCAACTGTTTTCATGAGGGACTTTGAGCAAGATTGTAATAATTCAGCATGTAAATTGCCAGGCAAACCTGCCAAAAATTTAAAATATCATTATGCATTTTTATACCTTGAAAGCAGCTTCAGCTATACTGAACAGCCCTACCAAGGAGGACTTAATAGCACAAGGAAAATGAGAGGAAACTGTGGTCCTACAATTCCCATTATCATGACTATACTGGCTGACTGGAAGTTGCTCCAATAAGTTTTAGAGCACTTTGAGATTTCCTAATCTCAGCAACTTTAAAAGTGTATATTTCCATACACCCATACATTTAAAAGCTGTTAATCCAGAGAATCACTGTTTCCCCATCACTGGCACACAGATTGAGAATCTCAATTGACAATGCCAAGCAAGAAGTGAAACAGTACAGAAAGGTATGCTAAAATCTTGATTTAAATTTATTTTAAAAGGCCAGTTTGATCTGTTAATTCTTACAATGGAGTTCTTTGTTCATGCCTTCTTTAAGACATGGTCCTAAAACCTCTTGCCTTTCAATACTAGGGACCTGTAGAACATTTAGCAGAAGTATGATGCAAATAACTTCATGAGTTATGAAGTCTCTGCTGCCATCTTATGGTATGCTCTTCCCATAGTTGTTCAAAGGACAATACTTCATCCACGATATTAAACTACAAATCCCAACACTACCTACGGAATAAAAGAATCGTGAACTATCAGGGAGATGCCAAGCAGAGAGAAAGCTTTGAGAGGCAGCAGAGTGCATTGGTTAGGGACATGGATCTTGACAAGAGAGACGCATGTTCAGCTGCCTACCCTGTTTTCCTGAAAATAAGACCTTCCCGGATAAGCCCAATTGGGGTTTTGAGCGCATGCGCTAAATTAAACCCTCCCCTGAAAATAAGCCCTCCCCTAAAATATTTAACCGCCTGTGCAGCTGGTCTCCACCATTTCCTGAGGGGAAAAGGAGGGGAACATGTCCCAAGCCCCCCACATGCACCTGCCATCCATGCAGAATGCCCTCACAGAGGCCGCTCCTGCAAACCCTAGCTACCACGCCCCTTCTCTTAGTGGGGGCAGCAAAAGAGCAGCAGCCCAAGCGACACTAGGGCTGGCAAGAGTGTGCCAGAAACAGAGAGAGAATTTCTGGCCCTCTCTAGATCCACAGGCCACGGGCTGAGGTTAAGGGGCCTCTTGCACCTCAAAAGTAGTAAGACCTCCCCGAAAATAAGGCCAAGCGCTTATTTCAGGGGTCAAAAGAAAATAAGATACTGTCTTGTTTTGGGGGAAATGCGGTACTTCACCATGAAAATTGCAGAATGACTTTGGGCCAATCATTTTCTTGTCCGCCCAACCTACTTTTCAGGGCTGTGATGGTGGATATAAACAGGACACAAATGTAATAAATGAATATACAATTACAGAATTAGAAGGAACTTCAAGCCACACAGTTCAAGTCCCAAATCTGTGCAGGTTTGCCAACTGAAGCACCGCTGGCTATCTAGCCTCTTTTTGGTCCAGTGGATATTTATGGTTAAACTGACCTTACTGTTATGATATTATCTGAAGTATTATAAAAATAAATAACAACAGATATCTTAAATCTTGACGTTAGTTCAGTTAAATTTTGGTATGCTTAGCCCATAGAAGAGAGAACTGGGGAGATCTGAAAATAGTCTTCAAAAATCCAAAATTTTGTCACATAAAAGAGGGCGTGGACATTGACCCAGAGAAGAGGACTAGAACCAATGAATGAAAATCAAGAGAAATTTCCAGAATTTGGAACAAGATGCTAAACATCTGGGCTGAACCACAAGCTATATTTTTACTCTAACATGGCCTTCTTCAGGTCAAGTATATCTGCCTATCTGGTCCAAACTTCAAGAGGAAGTCCTGTTTCCATGTGATCTAAGAGGGGTGTGGGTTGAAAGATAGGTATTTTGGTAGCAGCCCCAAAATATGCTTCCCACTATCAAACCCAGAACTGTAACTTTCCTTTCTTAAAACCATTTTATTTCAGTGAGCATGTGGGCTGCATACATCCAATTTTATTGGGCTGCATACAACCAATTTTATTGCCCCATTTGAATGCAGTTAATTAATATGTTCTTCTTCCCTTTTTAATACATAACCTACCACCTTTTGAATTAAGGTGCTTTACACCAAAAAGGCAAGCAACTACAGTAAGTATTGAATTACAGCCATCTCCTGGAATAATACGAATATTTTTGCTTCTGGTACTGTCAGAAAAGGAGAAGATCAATGGTCTTAGTTCTCCAAGCTTTCTGAACTTTCATTGGGTGATGTGCACCCCCAAAATTAGCTCTCAAAGATGGCATTTGCCCTTCACGTAAATACAATTGAACACTCTGGAGATGGCATTGCACAATTTGTAACTCACTGCTTTCTCCCACACCTATATAAAAAGCAGTTTAGCGGCTGGAAAGGACGTATTGATCCTCTGAACCCAGATGTAAAGAAATAGGGGGGGGAAAGGGGATCTTATTAAGGTCTTAAAATTCAGGCTTCAAGGGAGAACAGCCCATCCTCAAAACTCCTATTGCAAATCAGAAATTTTGTTTGTTCCGCTGCATGGTAGCCAAGCTGAAGCTGACAGAAAATCAGATGAAGTAGGTAAATGGATGTCCATGTTGGATCACAAAATGGAAGAACTTGGCTGAAGCCCGTGTGGTAGGATCCCAAGACACCTGGAAAGTTTTGAAAAACAAGCAAGAAGAATAGATCCCAAAGCTGAACTCACTGTGATTTTCCACAAGATCAAGGGCCACATTTGTGGTTACATCCATGCCGGTGTTTATGTAGGTTTTGCAGGTTTTCAGAGAAGTCAGACATGTGTCCACACCACTAAGGGAAATCAATGAGCGTCCAGACATTCTGATCAAGCGTCCTAAAAAAAAAAACACAATGATTATTACTATAATGTTTTATTATTCTATGACATGCATGTGACCCATCTGGATAGTTTAATGCTCTTGGGGAGGAAAGCTATGGCATCATCCTGCCAACAAAAGTGTGCATAGTCAAGGCTATGGTTTTCCCAGTTGCAATGTATGGCTGTGGACCATAAGAAAGGCTGAGCGCCAAAGAATTGAGGCCTTTGAACTCTGGTGCTGGAGAAGACTCCTGCGAGTCCCTTGGACTGCAAGACGATCCGACCGGTCAGTCCTAGAGGAGATCAACCCTGATTGCTCTTTAGAAGGCCAGATCCTGAAGATGACACTCAAATACTTTGGCCACCTAATGAGAAGGAAGGACCGACTGGAGAAGAGCCTAATGCTGGGAAAGAATGAGGGCAGGACAAGAAGGGAATGACAGAGAGGGAGGCAGTCAGTGTGAGCTTAAATGGACTCCGGAGGATGGTAGAGGACAGGAAGACATGGAGGAACATTATCCATGGTTCGCGATGCGTCGGACACGACTTTGCAACTAACAAAAAAAAAAAAAACCAGAAAGCAAGCTCAAAAATGGTATCAGCCAATAAATAAAATAATACCATTTTCCCAGTCTGTAAAATAATGAACCGGCTTGTCCATTTCAATCTATTTTTGAAGGAGCAATCAATGTCCATCTTTAGGACAAGCCTTTTTTTAGATCGACTAAAAAAATCACAAAAATAAGCAAACATTCAATGTCCTCCTACCCAATGAAAGTTTGCATGTTCATCTTGGTAGGTGGAGTGGCAACATATAAAATGTGACATTTGTTTGTTCATTGAATTTATATGGCTGCCCATCTCACTGAAAGTGACTCTGTTGTGTAGTATAATCAAGTAAAACAGTGAATATATAAAAGCAATTATATAAATATGAAACAAGTCAGTGTTAGACAATTAAATATTTAAATATTTCTATTTATTTAAATAATATTTAAATAAAATTAAATAGGGTTAAAATTATGTGCAAACTTCAGCATAGAGAAAGTGAGTACATCCACCTCAATAATGGAGCCATCGCTTCAGTTTTCAGGGAGGCCCAGGCCTGTGACAAAGCACTATTTGTGATATCACAATGATGGTATTTCTCCACTGAGGTTGGATCATGCACAGTATATATACTTTATTGAACACGCAATCATTTAATATATTAGCTGGGTATATAGCAGGCATATAGAGCAAATAACATTGGCTTTAAGTCAACCACCCATTGACATATTCTCTCAACGCTTTTCAAACTTCTGCTATTATTTCATTTTGATTGGGAGATTTGTTTCATTTTAAGCAGTGGTGTAATGGTTTTTAATAACTATGGGGTGTTTTTCTCCTCCTTAGCCATAGATGCTATGAAAAACCTTTCATCTGACTAGCAGAATAATAAAATATACACAAGAAAATAAATAAAAAGAAATGAACACCGTGTTTTGCAAATAATGGGAGATGAGGATTTAAATCTTCTAAAGTATATTTGGTGAGCAGTTTTAAATATAAAAAATGTAGACTGGATGTTTAATTAGGCTTTCTCTCAAAGAAAATGTATGCATGGGTTTGCCTTAAACAAGATAAGGGGAGAGAAAAAGTAATTCTTAGCTATACACGGAAAACAAGTTTGCATATTAATCCAAATATTGCAAACAATATTTACTTTTCTAATTGGTACTGGTTCTAATCCCAGTAAGGGTATGGCTAGCTGATGAGAGCTAATTAGCTCGAAATAGATCTATCCTAGTCTCCCTTTATTTATTTATCAGTACAATTACAACACACACACACATTATATATATATATACATACACACACACACACACACACACACACACACACACACACACACACAAATCATAGTGTTCTTTTAAGCTTTTAAAGCTTAAAAACTTTTAGTTCTCTTTGTATAATAGCTTCAATTCGGACTCAACTACTACAACCAAAGGGATACATTCACGTAATTTTCTTGGCAATAATATGGAAATACGTTTCTTTCTTTTCCCAGCAAATTTTTAACTTCCTGGTTTTTCTTTCTGTCCCAGGATTTCTTGATGTTCTCCCATTCATAACATGGATTAAAACAGGCCAGAAATAAACCCATCCTTCTATTTCATTGTATTGCATCTACTGTATGTTTCAGTATATTTTAAACAAACCAAGCCACAACAAGTGTTTGGCCAAGTATCATTTGGGCAGAAATGGCCTGTTTTGCCTCAGGTCTTCCAATTTTAATTCCACCAAGGAAGATCTTCAAGCTCTAGTACTAAAGTTAAGGAGCAGAGTGGGGGAGAAAATGGACCAAAATTAATAAAGACGACCAAACTTCAGAAGCAGCCTTAGGCAGGCGCCATAGCAGAGAAGGCCCACCTCCTCAGGCCCACCAGGTATAGCTCCCTGAGAGAGATGGCCCTTCTCTTTCTTGCCGGATCTGAGGGGATGAGCAGATGAAACCAGGACAAAACAGTTCCGCCAAATAACCTAGTTACTATGCCACAAAGGACTTTAGGGGTCAAAATCTTGAATGAGACCCAGAAGTAAACTGTCAACCCATGCAGCTCTGGGAGCAGAGGTGTTAACTCGTGCAGTTTGGAAGCACTTATAGTTGCCAACACCAGTGCATTTTTGCACAAGCTGAAGCTATGGGATACTCTTCAAGGACAGCCCCGTGTAGACTGCACTGCAGTAATCCAATCAGGGGGGATGACCAAGGCACGAGGATCAGGCCTCAGTGACACACAAAAGCAAACCTGTGTAAAACTCTCCCGACACAACTGAACCTTTCAACCGTTAGAGAAAACCACAGCTAAAAATACGCCCTTGGTTTCGTTAGATGCCCTTACTGAGGTGAATACCTTCTGAAAGCTTTGTGCCAAAGTAGCAGTCAAAATCTCGGCATCTTTATTTAACGAAGTTAAAAAGAGTCACTTCGAAAGGAGATAGGTGGCCAATGTAGGTAGTCCTCAACTTACGGTTGCAATTGAGCCCCAAATTTATGTTGCTAAGTGAAAAATGTGTGAAGTGAGTTTTGCTCCAGTTTATGACTTTTCTTGCCACATTGGTTAAGTGAATCACAGCAGTTGTTAAATTAGTAACATGGTTGTTAAGTGAATCTGGTTTCCCCGTTGACTCGGCTTGTCAGAAGGTCGCAAAGGGGGATCGCATGACCCCAGGGCACTGCAGCCGTCATAAATGCGAGTCAGTTGTCAAGCATCCAAGTGTAAATCACATGACCATAGGGATGCTGCGACGGTCATAAGTGTGAAAAACGGTCATAAGTCAGTTTTTTCAGTATCATTGTAACTTTGAACTGTCACTAAGCAAATTGTTGTAAGTCAAAGACATTTAATAATAACACATTTAATAATAATAACAACAACCAGCCCTAACTTGGGCAATTGTAGATTTAGGATTTTATAGGAGTAAAGTGCCATATTTACTAACATGATGTTATTGCTCTCATATAATTTTAACTGCTGCTAATTTTTTACTTGTTCATTCTGACTGTGGTTTCCTCATTGCTTAATTTATGGGAAATACTGACATATCACTAAGCTATGTTTGTGAAGGGTCAGGACTTAATTTCTATAGCAATAATGAATCAAATAGATGTCACTGCAATTTAGCAGGATCTGAGTATCTAAGCAATGACACCTGATCCAATTATTGCTTATTGAATAAATCTCACAAGGTGACAGCATTTGATTAATCTTGCACACTAAGCATGATATGACCAAATTATGTCAGCCTTACCAGGTAGACCAGACCAGGAATATAGCTAGATAAGGTAATTCAGTTATTGCAAGGGTACATTCAGAGAATCTTGCAAATCTGAAAGTACAAATCTCCCACCATCTTTTTTATATTCTGAAATACTAGGAAGGGTTTCTTCTTGCTCCACCCACTATATAACTGTGGGCTAAGCTCTCGCTTATTTTTAATGAAAAGAAGTAGTAGGGGTGACATGATAGCAGTGTTCCAATATATCAGGGGTTGCCACAAAGAAGAGGCAGTCAAGCTATTCTCCAAAGCACCTGAAGACAAGACAAGAAACAATGGATGGAAGCTAATCAAGGAGAGAAGCAACCTAGAACTAAGGAAATATTTCCTGACAATTAGAACAATTAATCAGTGGTACAACTTGCCTCCAGAAATTGTGAATGCTCCAACACTGGAAGGTTTTAAGAAGAGATTGGACAACCATTTATCTGAAATGGTATAAGGTTTCCTACCTAAGCAGGGGGTTGGACTAGAAGACCTCCAACATCCCTTTCAATTCTGTCATTCTATTCTATTCTACTCTCCTTTTTGAAATTATTATTATTATTATCTGACCATTCCTCAGACAGCATCAGTCCCCCAAGGTCATTCTCACATAGGGTTAGATCACTAAGAAATTCCCCTAGGCTAGACTCCAGAATATCTCAGAGGATGGCAAAAACCAGCCACTTCACACTGTTCTTGAGAAGCTACACAAGAGTGTACACAAGATCACTTAAAATTGAGACCCTTTTCTTTCCCACCTGCTGAATGAAGCACAATAATGTGCCTGGAATTCTCATAGAATAGAATTCTTTATTGGCCAAGGAATTTGTCTTTGGTGCATATCATGCTAAACCAGAGGTTTGATTGGCAATCATGCCAAACCAAAACCAAGTATGTTTTAGCACCAGAAGTGAGCCTAGCCATGGGTTCACTTTTATAATACTTGAGATTTTATATCGACCTTAGATCATGGTTTCTCATAAATGCCCATTTCATTTGTCTTTAACCCAGAATGCTGGCTTGATCCAATACAGCTCTTGAATGATTATGAATTATTCTTATTGAAACGTAGCACACTTATGTTTTATTTGCTTAGCAAACAACAAAACAAGCACTTGATTGTATAGTTAAAGGGGAAAAAAACCACTTGCCAACAAATTACAAAATAATTTGGAAAGGCGAGGTGAGCTAGAACTCAACCAAACTGTCATTGAACACAACAGGGAACCTGTTGAAAGGCGAGATAGTAACAGGGTTGGAAGGGTCTGGAGGTCATCTAGTTGGACAATTTGTTGTCAGTTGTGTCCTATATTTATAAATGTGGATGTTTGATAGTGTTGCACCGACTGGTGATGCTCTATTACACCCCATTCTGAACTTGGGAAGTAGAGAGTTAGCATAATCACTACTCAAGAGATTAGGACATTTCTTGATGTTGCGTTGTGCTATACTGGTGGTTTATCCCTTGCCAGTACCAGACTGAACAATTCCCCCAATCGGACTTTAGTTGCATGTGGTTGAATAGAACATGCTTTAATCCAATTCCTATCGAAAATAATGTAGTGCAGATGGTGACATTTCAGTGGGATATGCATTTGTGTGTGCATTCAAATTAGCATCCCTATCACATGCTGCTTCAACTAGACAACTTTGCATGAATGTACCGTCTCAGACCAGGATTAGTTTGTTATTACTCTTTTCCTAAAGAAAGAAAAATTGTTACAGTGGGGGCTCTGTATGAAAATATTCATACATATTTTCAAATTCAGCTCAACAGAGTTATGTTTATGACATATACCTATGACAAGCAAGGACTATGGCTGTCAAAAATTGTTGCAATATTTTAACAAGAGCAAGCAGCGTTTTGGATTTTTCGTGGGGTTCGTCTTGGTTTCTTGGCTCAATTCAAGCACTGAATTGTGTGGATTCATCTAGTTTAAGGAACTGCTTGCCTTATTGAAATCTTCAGCACCACTTGGGGTTCATTGGAACACCTGCCCTGAGAATACATGCTGTATTTTCCTATAGGCTGTTCCAGAATTCTGAAGTTCCATTTTTTCCGAGAGCTCATCAGACCAAACTTCATTTTGTAACAACTACATGACCCAATTTGAACCAAACTTTTTTTTTTAAAATGGGATATATAGCGGAAATAATTTGTATGTTTAATTATAATTTGTTGGGAACCCTTATTTTCTTTTGATGTTTGTTGCATTCCAAAAATTTTCCACAGGCGTGGAAAATGAGGCGTGTTCGCACAACACGCCTCAAATCATGACTGCATCCACTGTAGGAATGCTGACCGTTCAAAGACATACGAACCCCTGTATCTCTATGAAAAATCATGATGATTAAGTTTCTGCTTGGTTCCTACTCCAGAGAAAATGTTGCAAAAATATTTCCTGTTCTGCAAAATGCTTCTTATTGGTAAAAACTCTGGCCTCAACCTGCCTCCTGGATTTCCCCCCTTCTATCAGATAGCTAGATAATACATTGGTACAATTTCACGATCCTTTACCATTGCATAACCAATGGTTTTGCTTTCCCTCTGCACAGAGTCTATTAGGGCTGTACTTGTCCCAACTTACTAGGAAAAAGTATGGCAAGAGAAGAACAAGGAAGATGACAGAATGCTGGCAAGCTGCTAACCCCCTCAACTAACCACTGTAGGAATGCTGATGATGGGGGAGAGGGGGGAGTACAAATGCAGGACATCTGTACTAGGGATTCGAACCGCTGAACTGCCGACCTTTCTGATCGACAAGCTCAGTGCATTCGCCACTGAGCCACCTAGTCAGGCTAGGTGATAGTTATATATAGGTGATTTACAGGATACAAGTCACTATTTTTCTAAGTAGGCAACTTTCAGTTGAGTGGACTTCAACTCCCAGAATTCCACAGCAGCATCTTTTTCAGAAACGAAACCTCTCCCCGCTTTCTTTCCCCCCCCAAAAAACTTGGCTCCGTTCGCACAACGCGCCCCAAATCATGACTGCATCCACACCGCCAGCAAAGCTCCCCAAGGTTGCACGAGAGCCGAGACCTGGGCAAAGTCAGCCCCTTTGCTAGCTGGGGATGGAAAGCATTCGTGTGAATGCAAGAAACGGGTTCATCCGGGGCGCGGATCAAGCGCGGGGCTTGGATGCAATTGTTTCACCAGCATTTACTCTAAGCATCCCTTTCCCCCTTACCTGTTTCCTTGGCGGGGGTGGTGGGGGGAAACACTCTTTATTTTCTCTTTTCCTCTTATTTTGAATCTTGGCTCAGATGCTTGCAAGAGAAGGCGGGAGGACTCCGAAGGGCGGCGAGGCTTCTCATACGCCGGCGCCTGTTCACATGATCGCGCAAACCCTCATGTGACCCAAGATGAAGGGAAGCTCGCCCGGCCCTGCCTAGTCTTGATGGCCGTCTGCAGCCTCGCCTCGGTTTCCGGCCAGGTTTCTTCTCTTTGCTGACTGTTTGTCGCCTTGCACTCGACTTTGCACCCATTCTGACGAACTGCGTGCACCCCGCGGGTCCTGATCTGACACGCGGGTCTGAGAAGGGGAGCCAAAGAGAAAGAAGTCTCCGTCCATCTCTTCTCTTCCTCTCTGTAGGAAGAGGAGAGGAGAGAAAGTAAGTCCGGCAGGGGAAATACTCTCGTGCAATTGTTAATTCATGATCAAATATTGAGTGCTATTCTCGGTAATTCGATCATGTATTTATTTATCAAATAAAAGATGTATTTGTTTATCAAATTAATTATATAGCTACCCATCTCATATGGGAGTTTGGGCAGCGCACAGGGTTTAGCTAAGAAAAACCAAGCGATCGATACAATTAAAAAGCAGAAGGATTAATCACTTTTTTTTAATTACCATTACAAGCCAGAATTAAAAATTAAAACATGAAAATAAAATGCAACAGAACAGAACAAGACATGATAGTACATTACAGTTTAGTGGTGAAGTCGTCCGTTGGTCATCAAGGTGTGCCTAATTTAATAATATAACAATTTAGCTACATTCAAAGCATTAAAATGCAATTAAAAGCAGTTTAAAAATCTATAAAAAGAACTATGTGTAAGTGCTTATAATTCTGCCTGGCCTTTAATAAAGAGCCTAATCAATAATATCTGTTAATTAAATTAAATTAAATTACTTAATTCAAGGCATTTTGGGGCCCAGCTCAGTTGTCATTGTCAGTCTGGCCTACCTTGCAAGTGTGCTGTGATCTCCAAGAGTGAAAATGTGCCCACCAAGGGGGCTGCGTGCCACCTGTGGCAGTCGTGCCATAGGTTCACCACCCCGGCCCTAGGGGAACTGAATCTGGATAAATCTTTAAATCCTTGTCACAAACTGCTGTATCCTGCGGTCTACATTTACTTCCAAATAGAAATTTTAAATTATCTTCTGCAATAAAAATGTTGTTGCAAAATTCAACCTTCAGTTTGAAATAATACTAATAAAATTATAGCATGAAAAAATAACATCAAAATGTTCTTTCTGTGGTCAATGACTTTTTCAGGCATGTAATGGAGGAATTGCAAAGGATTTTTCTTCAGATTATTTTGACAACTGTATAAACCTGCACTGAAAAAATACGACCTTCCTCTTCGCCATGTTGGACTTCTTAGCAGAAAATAATCTTTGTGGACAAGCCATTCTTCGGATTGTGTCTTGTGGAAATGCTATCATTGCTGAATTGTTGAGACTGTCCGAGTTTGTCCCACCTGTATTCCGCCTCAGAGACAAAGGCGATCAACAAAAATATGGAGATATCATATTTGATTTCAGCTACTTCAAAGTAAGAATTGTGCTATACTGAAGCTAAAGTTATCAGTCTGAAAGGTTGGCAGTTCAGTGGTTCGAATCCTTAGTGCCGCGTAACAGAGTGAACTCCTGCAACTTCTCCCAGCTTCTGCCAACCTAGCAGTTCGAAAGCACGTAAAAAATACAAGTAGAAAAATAAGTGGGAAGGTAACAGTGTTCCGTGCGCCTTCGTCACTTAGTCATGCTGATCACATGACCCTGGAGATGTCTTCGGACAGTGCTGGCTCTTCAGCTTTGAAACGGAGATGAACACCACCCCCTAGAGTCAGGAACGGATAGCGCATCGGTGCAAGGGGAACCTTTACCTTTTTAATGAATGAAGTATTAAATGATTAGTGTTCTATCCCAAACATACTAATTCTGTTCCTGATTTTCCCCCCATCTTAGGGGCCTGAATTGTGTGAAGGGAAATTAGAAGCCAAACCTGAACTGCAAGATTTAGATGATGAATTTCGTGAAAACAACATAGAAATTTTAACCAGATTTTATTTGGCTTTCCAAAGTGTTCATAAATATGTTGTTGATTTAAGCAGGTAAGCAGTTGGGCATGCAATTGAAATAGCAGCAACTGATTTGGAACAGAATATGTATTACAGCCAAGGAAATAGCTTGTGATTATGTGAAATATCATTAAGTCATTATTGCTTAGATTTCAGATTTTTTCAGGACACAACAGAAACACAGCAGAATTCCACACACATACAACATTCAGAATTTGCAAATATGAATTCACCCATATTTGGAGCAAAATGTTTGACATAAACTATTTTAAAAATTAGGAAAGAAGATGGCATGATCTCAAATTATTTGTCCAGGATTACCAGCCCCGATATATTTGTCAGATTTGAAACATGAATTAAGTAAATAATTAAATTAGGGGGGAAACATGTAAGAGAATATATGCAGATGCCCTTTCAGAGTTTTCCTCAATGTTTCTGTTATATGATAGAGCTAATAAGATACTGATGTAAAAATGTGACATTAAATTTTGACATTAGTCTTTTTTAACTTGCAATATACTTTAGTACAGGTAATCTCCAACTTACAACTATAATGGAGTCTGGAATTTCTGTTGTAAGTTATGATGGTCGTAAGTTGAGGCACTCACGTGACCGGACTTGATTTTATGACTTTTTTTAGGTCAGTCATTAATCAAACACTACAGTCCTGTGTAGAAATCAATATGTTCCAATGGATATTTTTTTGCTAGAAGTCAAAAAGGTCAGAAAAAAACATAAGTTGTTATGCTACTGTGCAAAACTGCAATCAACCATAAAAATGAATTGGTTGCCAATCACCCAAAATGCAGTTATGTGACCATGGGGATGTGCGCAACTCCAGAATTGGGTCATAAGTAGCTTTTGGGGGTGTCTGTTGTGACTTCAAATGGTAATTAAGACACTGTATCAAGGAATGATTTAAATACCGTGTGATTAAGAGACACACCTCCAAGATAGCTTGATAGTGATCAACAATTCTTACCTTGCCACACAACTAAATAAAATTCAATGAGATCCTTTGGATATAAAAGCCATAAATGACATCCTGATAATGAGTTTTACAGCTACCTGCTCTTCCTTCTCGTCGACTGCATCAGCTTTTTATTCTTTTGGATGCAAAGGAACTTTGGAAAGAATTGATGACAAAGAGTTTGGAAGCCCAATTATAGAAGGGAATAAATCTGTATATAAACATGAGGTTTTGCTAACACCTCTGCAGAAGATTAATTTTTATTTCATTCTTATTGTTTCTAGATATCTGGATGATCTCAATGAAGGGATTTACATTCAGCAAACTCTGGAAACAGTGCTGCTGAATGAGGATGGAAAACAGCTATTGGTATGCTTAACTCTAACCATGCAGCAATATTAATTTACTGTAGTTTGTTTTTTAGATATTTTAATCATTTCACCTTCTGGTTTCTAACCTGATTCCTTCATTACTACACCAAACTACTTTCACTGAAGAATTAGAAAATTGTAATTAAACACATCACAAAATTTCTATAACGGAGAACACTAATGAGTTTGATGTAACAGGAAATCACACACTTTGCTTAATATCCTTGCAGTTTTAACAATGAATTTCTCTGACTGTCTGTCTGTCTTGTTTGCTGCAGTGTGAAGCCCTTTATTTGTATGGTGTCATGCTCCTTGTCATTGATCAGAAAATTGAAGGGGAAGTCCGAGAGAGGATGCTTGTTTCCTATTATCGATACAGGTATAACATCTATGATTCAGGATATGATCAATTGGCTATTTTGTGTTTGGTTATTTCTTTGCAAACTCAACTACTATATTGATTGCATCAATATACTTGTTTTAAGAATCATTTGCAAATGCCTTTAAAGGAAAGTCTCTCTCTGGTGCTTCTCAACTGTCAAAGATTTAAAATGTGTGAACTTCGTCACCTAAAATTCCCCAGCTAGCATGGCTGGCAGGGGAATTCTGGAGTTGAAGTTCATTCAACTGAAGTTCCCAAGGTGGAGAAACACTTTCTCCTTGATGCCAAGCTACTTTGCAACATCAAGCCAATCTTTCTGGCCTTGGAAGATAAGTAAAATGCTTCCATGAAAGACCAGGGCTCAAAGCCAAGTTGACAATTTGAAAAACAATATCCTGGAACGAGGGAGAAAAACAATTTTCATATCAAATCAAACGAATTGCAAGTTTATCCTTTTACTGTACAGTTTATCCTTTTACTGTACAAGTTTATCCTTTTACTGTAAAAGTTTATCTGTTATCTGTACAGTTTTACTGTACAGTTTATCCTTTTACTGTACAAGTTTATCCTTTTACTGTAAAAGGATCCTCAACTTACAAATGTAACAGAGCCCACAATTTTTTAAGTCTTAAGTTGTGACGGTCAGAAAGTGGGTCCCTATGTGACTGAATCTGATCTTTATTATCTTTTTTGTGATAGTCATTAACCAAATACCGTAGTCATTAATGAACAATTGTTCAACATTTTTTCTGGGAAACGAAGTAAACGCTAGTTTATTTCAAAAATATTTTAAATTGTGGGCACAGCAAATGGTTGTGAATGTAAGATGTTTGCCAAGCACCTAAAATGCAGTCATATCACTGCATATGTGGGAGTGCATGTCAGAACTCTAAATCCAGGTCATAAGTAGCTTTTTCAGGATCTATCATAATTTTGAACAATCGCTAAATGGCTGGTCGTAAGTGAAGGACTACTTGTACTTCGATAAGATCCTCTGTTGGTGATGTGTGGTTGTCATTTCGCATCCAGTGCTGCTCGCTCTGCTGACTCCAATATGGATGATATATGTAAGCTGCTTCGGAGCACGGGGTATTCAAGTCAACCCGGAGCTAAAAGGCCTGCAAACTATCCTGAGAGTTACTTCAGCAGGGTGCCCATCAACAAAATATTTATCAGCATGGTGATTGGCCGCTTGAGGTCAGATGATATATACAACCAGGTAAGTCAGGCTGGATAAGGTCCAGGGGCGGGGGAGAAGTAGGAAAATGGCCAGCAGGCTCATAAAGTGCCCTTTTACTCTGTTCCCTTCTCAGGTTTCTGCATATCCACTGCCAGAACATCGCAGCACAGCTCTGGCGACGCAGGCAGCCATGTTGTATGTGACTCTTTACTTCGACCCCTCCATCCTTCACACCCAACAAGCCAAGATGAGAGAAATAGTAGATAAATATTTTCCAGACAATTGGGTAAATATATTGTTGGTGATGCTATTAATGATCAATTTGCCTCAACATCTCACATCCTGGACATAAACCGTTTCAACTCCTTCCCCCGGGAAGCCGCTGTAGGACATTACATGCCAAAACAAGTAGACAGAAGGAGAGATTTTCCCCTCCTGCCAACACACTGCTCAACACATAATCCTCCCAGTACTGTGTAATAAGTATTTATATTTACCCATATAATATGGCTGTGTTATTACTATCTTATTATCTTCTTTACTACTATTCTTATTGGGATGATGATGATTCTATTGATTTGCATGTACAGTGAAAGCTTCTGTACCAGAGTCAAATTCCTTGTGGATCTAATCACACTTGGCCAAATAAAGCTATTCTATTCTATTCCATTCCTACTCTACTCTACTCTACTCGACCGTGTTTCCCCGAAATTACATGTCCTCATAATACAGCCATGCCACATTTTTCTGGTGGGGAAAAATATAAGCCCTCCCCCGCACATAAGCCCCCTGGATAACCCCCAACCTCCAGCTAGGCAGAGCTCTGCTCATCAACCTAGCGGTATCCCAAAGGTGCCAAGCCACGGGAACCGGGGGGGGGAGGCAAAGGTGATCGTGTTGCTTAGCGTCTTCGGGATACCACTAGGTTGGTGAGTGGCTCTGTGCCCAGCTGAAGAGGGGGGTTGCCGGGCGGCTGCCCTCTTGTGAGCGGGCTCCCAAAGAGCCGGGCACAGCCTCATGGGTGAATGGCTGTGTTGCACTGTCGCAGCAGCGCAATACAGCAGCTATGAAGCAACCACGCTCATGAGCAGCCACCCGACAAACCCCCTTTCCAGCCGGACACAGCGCCATTCACAGACCTATGGGTATCGGCAAGCCTCGTGAGCGCCTGTTCGCTGCCACCCGGCTCCCGCGGCTTGGCGCCTTCGAAATGGCAGCGAATGGCGCTCTGCACAGCTGGAGAAGGGGATTGCGCGAGCGGCTGTTCCGCTCTCGCTCGCACGCCTCCCAGCCTCACGATGCCCTGGCCCAGCGCTCTCCGCAGAGCCAGAGGACCTCTGCTGTCGCCGTCGCCGCATGGCTTTTTCTGCAACCGTGTCCAGGGGTGGTTTTCGCTTACTTTCCCTACCAGTTCTCAAATGTGTCCCCATCCATCAGGGGTGGGTTCTTGCCAGTTCTAACCTCTTCTATAGAAGAAGTTCCACAAATCTACAGTGCCGTTTAGAACCGGTTCCAGCTCCCTCCCCCCGCCTTTCCGCACATCATCAAGATGAAGAGTGAGAGGAGGAATTCTGGGAGTTGAAGTCCACAAGTCTTAAAGCTGTCAAGTTTGAACACCCCAGGGTTTTTTTTCTAAAGGGTTAGGAGTGCAAGGATCTTGTAATGTAACAGCTTTAAGATTTGCACACTTCAATGCCAGAGTTTCTGAGCCAACATTTTGGTTGCTAAGCAAGAGCGTTGTTAAGTGAGTTTCACCACATTTTACAAGTTGGCCACGCCCACCTAGTCACATGGCTGGCAAGCCATTCCCACAAAGCAGGCCACACCTAGAGAAGAGGTTCTAAAAAGTTTTGAAACCCACCACTGCCATCCACGCATGCGCCTGGCTGGCCGCGCATGCACTTTGCTCAAAAAATGTCCCTAAATAGGATGAAATAGAGTCAGGGCAAGTGGACAGGCCCACCCACGATTTTCGTTACCGGTTCTGGGGAACCAGTCCGAACTAGCAGAATTCCACCTCTGACCATGTCAAGCATTGATTTTCCACTAGTTTTAAACTCTCTCTGCCAGAGAGCCACTAAATTGTCTCTACATCCATGGCTAACCACATCCACAACCATGGCTAATCATATCCACAACCACAGCTAGTCACACCCACAACCATGGTTAACCATCTCTAAAGTCATGTATAGCCATCATAGCTAACACTGCAACCATAGTTAGCCGTCTCTGCAGCCAACCAGATGTAAATCTGTTTTGTGACGTGTTGATGGTTTTCTTTCTCCATAAATGTTTGGACAACTGGAGTTTTCAGGGACTTTACTTTGGCTTCTGTTCACAGGTTATTAGCATCTACATGGGAATATCAGTCAATCTGGGAGAAGCCTGGGAGCCGTATAAGGCTGCCAAAACCGCCCTGAACTACACATTGGATCTTTCCAATGTTAAGGAGCAGGTAAGGAAATGTGAGCTTAGCAAGATAAGTGAAGTTAGGTTGGAATCTGATTTAAGTGTTTTCATTAAACTTACCAACTTGTGATCTTCTCAGCAAATGTAGAGCTTTTTAAGGGCCTCTTTACCTTAAGGCTTTACTATCTTGTTACCTTATGTTGCAACCTGAATTTGCACATAGGTTGAGCTTTGTCAGGAAGGAGGGCATAGCAAATTTAAATGGGAAAGTGGGGGAATCTTCCCGTGACCGTAGAATTACATCAGTTTAGTTTACTTTATTGTCATTGCACATCATGCAGCGAAATTAAATGCCGTCTTCAGTGTATGTTATAACTAAAAAAATAAAAACACAAAACACACATCCTTTACATTCTATATAATTATAATTGAAAACCCGATATTGCATTAATATTGCACCATACCGTAGAATTCAATATAGTTACTGCCCTGGGATAGAAGCTGTTTTTCAACCTATTTGTCCTTTTTATTATCCTGGTACCGTCTGCCAGATGGTAATAGTTCAAAAAAAGGATGCCCAGGATGAGATGGATCTTTAAGAATGACTTTAAAAGAAAGTCATTAAAATGGGAGGGAGGGAGGGAGGTCTCAGCCCACCTTTTGAGGAAGAATAATAGATGCCAAGATCCATAGTGTGATTGACTGTGGCTGAAATTTAATGCAGGAAGCTGTCAGAATCCACTTTTGCACCCTTTGTGGACTTACAAAACTCCTGTGACCGTTTGTTCCCTTGTGGCATATTCATTAGCAACGTTCAGTTAAATGTTCTTGTTTATAATTCACAAGAGGTAGCTACTCTCTCCTCTTAGTCCAATTCAAGGACGGATGACTTCATGGAAAATCTGTGGCTTGCTTAGCAGCAGGACAAAAGTGATTGGACACTTCCTTCTCCTAGGATACGTTTCAACTCTCCAGGCAAATAAATAGTAAATCTGAACGATGCTAATCCTACTGAAGAGTCCCTTCCATGGCAGACCTAATCCCTTAAATTTCTGTGTACAATCACCTACAGTTGAGATTGCCTGGTACTAATATATCTCACTTAAGCACTAACCAGATCTGATCCTGTTTTACTTTTTGAGAACAACTTTAAACGGATTGCTGATTAGAAAGGAAACTTGCAAAGCAACTTCACTAGAATTAATACTGAAAAGATGATTTGCATCCAAATCCTGACAGGGAAATTTGGCAATGATAGATTTCTTCATAAATTGGACAGTAATTTGTTCCATTGGAATATCTTGAACAGCTGCACTTTTTATATTTTGTAAAGTAAGGGTTATTTAGGAAGAGCAATAATATTAATTCTTATGTTTAAAAACTTAAGAATTTTAATAGTTTTGGTTAGCACCATTTATACCAGGAGTATGCACTTGTTACTCTCTGGGTATCGCAAACTACACCTCTCCAGGTGCGTTAGACAATTTAGCCAAGCATGAAGGATGCTGGGAGATGTAGTTTAGCCTTTGCCCACAAGTTCTGGCATGTCATTTCATCCCTAGGGCTTTACTATTCCTCTGTTAATGCTAATGCTTTGCTTTCTGCCTTCGAAGGCCAGCCGAGCTGCTGCCGTCACTGAGCGTGTTCATACTCAAGTGCAGCAATTTCTGAAAGAAGGTTGTTTAAGAGAAGAGATGGTGCTTGACAACATCCCGAAACTGCTGAACTGCTTAAGGGACTGCAACGTGGCCATCCGTTGGCTGATGCTTCATACTGCAGACTTGGGTAAGAGGTGATGATGGCTTGTTTTACAATAAGGATGGAGAATCCATCTAGAAAAGGGAAGTTTGCAAGTCACCTTTTCATGCCCTAGTTCCATGATGGCGAACCTATGGTATGGGTGCCACAGCTCAGCTCCACCCCAACTCAGCTCCACACGCATGCATGCGCGCCTCCCATCTGCCAACTGATTTTTGGGCATGCATGCAGGGGGAGGGGGGGTGCATGCAAGAGACACATGCATGCACGGGAGCCGGGAGTGCAGCCCCCATGGCCCATTTTTGTTCCCAGGAGGCTTCAGGGGGGCATACTAGGCCCAAAAGGGGGCATGGAGGGGTTGCGTGCATCCTCGGGGGGGGGGGGGTGTCACGTGCACGGAGGTCGGCACACAACGACAAAAAGGTTAGCCATCACTGTCCTACTTAGAGACAGTCTCTTCTCAAATTCCCCTCAATTCTGGGCCCAATTGTGGCTGTAAGTGGAGGGACCTGTAATTCATTTGCAGTTTCCATCTTCAGGATCCGTATATCTTTAAAAACCTAAACAAACCCCATTTGGAATTTTTCAAGGGAATGGGAACTATTGCTCCTGCTGAAAAATGTGATGCCAGTTTCAAGATGCGAGGGAATTAATTAGTCAGCTGGCGTCCAAATGGAGCCAGACAAACTTGTATTTTTTAAATAAATAAATATAGTTAACATTTATATTTAGAGCAGACAAGATAGGCACACCACTATATCATGAGGTGATTCGTCAGGTAAATCAGCATCCAGAGCACACAGAAGAAACAGGCGGAAAAAAAGGGGAAACTCCCCCTTTACATCCAGCAACCAATCATAACATAGGTCAGCAATGGCAAACCTTTTTTTGGCTCGCGTGCCATAAAGGGGGAGGAGCATGGGGGTCGTACGCAGGCGTGCTGCACCTATAATGCAACATGTGACCCTCCCAGTGCGCATGTGTGCATGAGAGGCACTCCCCCCCATTTTTTGCATGCTTTTTTCGCCCTCCCCAGGCTCCAGAGGCTTTATAGGAGCCTGGGGAGGGTGAAAACAGCCTCCCCCCCCCCCCCCGGAGGCCCTCCGGAGGCTTCAGGGACCTTCAGGAGGCTTCCCTGAAGCCTCCGGAGGGCAAAAAATGACCCTACGAGCAAACTGGAAGTGACTTCCGGTTTGCTCGTGGGGTCAGTTTAAGCCCTCCGGAGGCTTCAGGGAAGCCTGAAAGTCTCTGAAGCCTCCGGACGGCTTAAACCGACCCTACAAGCAAACCGGAAGTCCGTTCCTGAACTTCCAGTTTGCCCATAGGACCTTTTTTTGCGCTCTGGAGGCTTCAGGGAAGCTCCTGAAGCCTCCGGAGGGCCTCTGGGGGTGGGGAGTCTCTTTTCTCCCTCACCAGGCTCCTATAAAGCCTCTGGAGCCCGGGGAGGACGAAAAATGGATTTTAGAAAAGCTGAACTCAGCTTGCCAGCGAGCGCATGCACACTGGCAAGCTGACAAGGCAACGCCTCACGTGCCATAAGTTCGCCATCCCGGACAAAGATTGTCTCATGCCGGAGCCCATACTCTCCAACCAATCAACCGCAACTCTGTGTTCTAGACCGTTATACCCTTTGCTGTTCCAGCTATTAAATACCTTAACACAAGTTCACTTACTGTGTATGTCTATGGAGATCCTCAGTCATCCAGGTCCTGGTTGTTCCAAAGGTGCTTTTTTCAAGAGGCAACTGTTTTTTCTTTGAAGACGTTTCACTTCTCATCCATCCAAGAAGCTTCTTCAGCTCTGACTGGATGATGGGAAATAGTGGGAAACGGTTTTCCACCATCCAGTCCGAGCTGAAGAAGCTTCTTGGATGGGAAGCGAAACGTATTTGGGAAAAAAACAACCAAAGTCCAGCTGCCTCTTGAAAAAAAGCACTTTGGGGATAAGTTCACTTATAATAATGATTTAAAATAATTTGCCATCTCTGAAAAAAAATAAGCACACCCTGTTTTTCCTTCCCTCCCCAGCTTATGATCCAAATAACAAGCGTCTCCGCCAGATAAAAGACCAAGTTCTCACTGACTCCAGATTCAATCCCAAGATTCTTTTCCAGCTCCTCCTGGATACAGCCCAGTTTGAATTCATTTTGAAAGAGGTAAAAAAAATAAATCTGGGGCTCCTTTTTGAAGTGGGGGAGTTTGGCACAGTTTATAAGAAACTATGGGTCATTCCAAAATAATAACACTTTTTAATGCGATTTGGCTATTTATTTAGACCACTGGTGGTCCATGAGAAAAATTTGGTGGTCTGCAGAAAGATTATTTGCATTTTTTATATTGTAGTAAATCAGGGGTCCTCAAACTATGGCCCCTGGACCGAATTCATGCAATGAACGTTTGTGTTGCTGCAGAGAGTCTCCCCCTTTGGGTCTTTTTCTGTGGGTTGGAGGGGGGAAGAAATTCCAATTTGGGGTCTGCTTCAGCCTCCTTGTGCAAGGTTTTATGCAAAGGCTGGAGGGAAGCGCTGCTGGTGGCGAAGAGCCGGAGGGCCTCGTTCCAGTGGGACTGCATCATAGCCTGGAACTGGCTGACCATCTCAGCCCGCTGAGTCTCCAGGCGCCGGTACCTGGCCTTGCACTCCTGCAGGTCTTCCCTCTGCTAGGAAAGCCTATGCTCGTAGTCCTCAGTGAGATGCTTCTACTGAGCCTCCTTCTTGGTCAGATCCAATTTGAACTGAGCTCTTTTGCCAACTCTTTCTTGTGGTGGCTGCTTAGCTCCAGCAACTGCTTCCTGTTGGGGCCCTAAAGAGCCCGGGTGGGCGGGCAGGGAGTAGCTAGGAGGGGAGAGGCGAGTAAAGACTGGCGAGGTGCCCCTTGATGTGAGTGACATCGAGTTGGCCACGCTCACCCAGTCACATGACCACCTAGCCACGCCCACCCAACCACCTTAGGCGGTTCATGTTAGTGATCCGTGAGATTTAAAATAATGAATTTAGTGGTCCCTCAGGTCCGAAAGGTTGGTGACCCCTGATTTAGATTGTCAGGGCAATTGTTTTCTGAGTCACAGATGTATCTCTACAAGAACCCAGAAAAACAGCTTCATGAGTGCTTTTGGGTTTTTTTAAATCCTTGAAGGAGAATTTCATAAAATAATGTGTTTGCTTTTTTTAAGACGGCCTGATCCTTTCTTATTTTCTTGGAGAATCTTTGAAAAAATGTATCATTGATGATTTCTTTTCTTTATGTATTTATTTGTCAAATTTCTGTACCACCTATTATATTTGCATGACTTTGGGCATTTTACAAATAAAACAATAAAACCATACAGAGGTAGTCACCACCCTGCCCCCATCCATTTAGCAACTGTTCAAAGTTACTACAGCACTGAACAAAGTGACTTATGACCGGTTCTTGCACCAACAATCCTTGTAACGTCCCCATGGTCACATGACCAAAATTTGGGTGCTTAGCAACCAGCATATGTTATGATCATGTGCTGGGATCCTGTGATCTCCATTTGTTTCCTGGGATCATGTGATCTCCATTTGTGACTTTTGCAGCTGGTGTCCCACAAGCAAAGTGAATGAGGAAGCCTGAGTACCCTAATTATGATTATATGATTCACTTAACAACCAGGGTAATTCACCTAACAGGTGTGGCAAAATAAGGTTGCAAAATCAGTCCTGACTCACTTAACAATCCCCTCACTTAGCAACCGACATTCTGGTGTTAGATGTGGTCTACCCATAGAAGCATAGTTAAAAGCAAAGTTACAAAATATTTATCAAACTTATTTTAACATACGGTGAATCAAACAGAGTGCTTTTAGGTTTGTTCAATCCACATTCTGACATATACCTCTTCTTCCTAATCAGATATTTTGAGTCATAGACTCAGTTCACCAAGCTGATTTTTTGGGTCAGTAATTTCAATAGGAATCCACTGACATCCTTAAGTGCATCATTAACAGCTTTGTGTTTTGGCCCCTTGTCTTTTAATCTAAGCTTCCCAGAGGAGCTTTGGATAGTAAGATGGGTGGCATATCAATTTAATAAATAAATCTGAGGAATGTCTGCCTTTCCACTAGATGTTCAAACAAATGTTGTCAGAAAAGCAAACTAAATGGGAGAGCTATAAGACAGAAGGATCCGAAAGAATGGCTGAACTGGCGGATGTCTTTTCAGGAGTGAAACCATTAACCCGAGTGGAAAAAAACGGTAGGCTGAAACAGAAAATCTCTTTTAGCATGAAGAGTAAAATTGTAGTAGATTGCTTCATATTGACTGAGTTCACGCATTGGTGTAAGCCAGGGGTGTCAAACTCAATTTCATTGAGGACCGCATCAGGGTTGTGTTTGAACTTGGAGGGACCGGGTTGGGGGGGGGGTGTCCAGGTGGGTGTGGCCAGCTCAATGTCAATCATGTCTGGAGCACCTGGAGCACTGCAGGCTGGTCCTTTGCTGTTTCCAGGGTGGCGCCACAGGCCAGAGCTAAGCAGCCTGCAGGCCATATCCGGCCTGTGGGCCTTGAGTTTGACACCCCTACGGTAAGCCATGGCCTATTTAATTATGGTTTGCTGAATAGGCCACAATTGGCTCAGATACCACAATATACAAACCCATAAGCCATATTTTACAAACAAGAATGGCTGAATCAACACAACCTTTTAAGCTGAAATAGAATAAAATACATCTTGCTTTAGTACAAAATAGGAACTTAACAATTGAATTGGCCCATAGGGTTAATGAGAGCAAAGTAATACAGGGTGCTAGTTTGTTTCCAGGGGCCATTTGAGGGTATGGGGACCTTGTTACCCAAATAACTATCCTCTGTTATGTGACTATGCAGATCCTTCCACATTTTTTAAAATATAATTTTATTCATTTCATATTAAAATATTGGGTTAGTTGGACATAATGTGACCATCCGGGCATTATCTCTGCCATACAAATTAAAATATAGAACAAATGTCATACATGCTCATCATACCTTGCTAATTATATACAATTATTCTGCCCATTTATACTTATTTGTATTTACACATATGACATCACATTTTGGCTCTACAAATCCTGTTTATTTCCTGTTCCAACTTCTACCTCTCTGTTCCAACCATTGGTAAAATCTATTCCATATATCATGATATTCTGTGTCTCCTTTATTCTTTAATTCTAATGTCAATCTATCTATTTTGGCACAAACCAATATTTTCTTTATTATCTCTCTTTCTGAAGGTATATTTTTACTTTTCATTATTGGGAGTATACCATTCTCGCTACTGTTATAATGTGCAATATTTAATATGTTGACCCTTTACTATGAGCCTCTGTTATAATTCCTAATAAAATAATTCTGGTTTAAATTCTAATCTTTGTGGATCCTTCCACATTTTGAGGATCAGAACATGCTCAGCAGCCATACTGAGTTGCAGCATCCTCTCTAGTTCATTTCCACCATATGCCAAGACAAACCTAGCTAGCTGTATTTCATTGGTTGCTATTCTTGGCCAGTATCTGTGGGGTATTTGATTGGCTTTGGGTTCTACAGGCCTCCCCAAATCTTTGCTATCTAATTACACCCTAGCAAAGGCAAAGAATAATCCAAAAGCGGTAAAGATGTTGGGAGAGAAGTAATCTCAGGTAGCTTTTCCTTCCATCTGCATCTAGAGTTCAGACTTAGAAGATGACAGTTCATCCAACCCAGTAGTGGTTTCGGCTCCCGTTGCAACCGGTACACTGCAACAGGAGCCGGGCATGCACCATGGGGAGGCGCACTGCGCACGCAGGCACACCCACCGCCTGCGACTCTCCAGCAGCTCGGCGGAGTGTCGCACAGAGTGCGCAGATGGCCCGTTTCCTTCAAATACAGGTAAGGTATGAGAGGGGGCCCTCCAAAGCATCGTTCCGGTACGGTGGCTGCTGCTTCCGGCATACACTGGTACAAGCGTACCGGGGCATACCGCCTGCAACCCACCATTGATCAAACCCCTTTCTGTACTCAAATGATGTGGCACGTTCTTATACCAGGGTCAAACCATGGCTGTGGTATGTTCTTCAACCACAAGGCCATCATTAGCTAGATTTAAATGTTGCACTGATTAGTGTTTCTCAACATCCTCAGCTTTAAGACGTATGGATTTCAACTCCCAGAGTTTTCCAGCCAGCTATGTTGTTGACTAGATAATTCTGGGAGTTGAAATCCATACGTCTTAAAGTTGAGAAACACTCCACTAAGTCAATACAATAATACAATACAATAGCAGAGTTGGTAGGGATCTTGGAGGTCTAGTCCAATCCCCTGCCTAGGCAGGAAACCCTATACCGTTTCAGACAGATGGCTATCCAACATCTTCTTAAAGACTTCCAGTGTTGGGGCATTCACAACTTCTGGAGGCAAGCTGTTCCACTGATTAATTGTTCTGTCAGGAAGTTTCTCCTCAGTTCTAAGTTGCTTCTCTCCTTGATTAGTTTCCACCCATAGCTTCTTGTTCTACCCTCAGGTGCCTTGGAGAATAGTTTGACTCCCTCTTCTTTGTGGCAACCCCTGAGATATTGGAACACTGCTATCATGTCTCCCCTAGTCCTTCTTTTCATTAAACTAGACATGTCCAGTTCCTGCAACCGTTCATTGTATGTTTTAGCCCTCGGTCCCCTAATCATCTTTGTTGCTCTTCTCTGTGTTCTATCCTCCTACGACCGGTCTGCCCTGCCTGACAGCTAGCAACAGCCAAGTCGCGCCTCACTGGCTAAGACGCGGCTTGGCTGAGCGCAGGCTGTTCGGTTCGTTCCCATCCATGAGGCTCATTCCTATACCTAGTTTACAATACTCTGCACTCTTTCTAGAGTCTCCACATCTTTTCTACATCGTGGCGACCAAAACTGAATGCAGTATTCCAAGTGTGGCCTTACCAAGGCATTATAAAGTGGTATTAACACTTCACGTGATCTTGATTCTATCCCTCTGTTGATGCAGCCTAGAACTGTGTTGGGTTTTTTGGCAGCTGCTGCACACTGCTGGCTCATATTTAAATGGTTGTCCACTAGGACTCCAAACACGCTATGGCTTAGCGCATATTCTGCTCCAAGGCTTTGTGATCTCTATGCCTCAAAAGAGGACATTATCCTCACCTGTGTTCTGCTGATGGTTGTCATGTCTCTTCAAATCATCATTTTATTCCATTGTCGATCCACTGTATTTATTCATTCATTCATTCAGGCATCCTGATTTTATTGTGTGTGTGTGTGGTTGCTTTTAGTTTTTAGCAGATGTAGCCATTCTTGCTCTTGGCTCTTTTCTTCAGTGAATTAAATAAAAAGCATTAATGAATTGTGTTCAGTATTTATTTGACAGATGTGACTTTTGCTATTACCCATATCCTCTAGCAACATCTGCTAAAATATCGCAAGTTGAATCTTTTCATGGCCAGGTGCATATTTAATAAATTAAGAATTTCCGGCAATAAGATGGAAACATATTGTCAGAGTTTGTTGGAAAAATCAATTCCAAAAAGCACACAGAGATAACTGATTCAGCAGGATTCATTAACTTATTTATATACATAACAACACATTGAATAAATGAAAAATACCAATAGCTGATTCTTCCAATGTGGTAGAGAGTTACAGGAAAAAACACAGCCAGAGGAGAGAAGCAGTTTCAGTTCAGCAGTCTAGTTTCAGTTTCAATTCTCAGCAGACAGACTAGATTAGTTCTCTTGTACAGACTCAGAGCTACATAGGTAAGCCACGCCCAGGCTCCAAGCTATCTAGCATGGCTCTCAGTCACCAAATAGTTCCCATTGGCTGACCCAGTTGCCATGCCTATACCTTGGCTGACCTTGTTACCATGTCCTATTCCAGCCAGTCCCCAATGGCTGACATGTCGCTATGTCCTATTCCAGTTCATGAATATTATGACACATATTTCACGCTTTTATGGAATAAGCAGAAATATATCTTCTTTCTCGAAGCTAAAAAAAAGGGCAAGAATCCTACCACTGTATTTTCCCCGCACAAATTTTGCATTGCCATGGAGCATAAAGATGAATATATTTGCAGATGAAAGAAAGCAATTCGTCTAATTCTGTTTTTGCTTTTTTTAGTCAATATTTGGAAACGCAACACTTGTAGACTGAGAGTTTAGGGGAGTTTCAGGGGCATTGATAGTCAGACCTGTCACCACAAGGTGATCCCTTTTATTCCTTTTCCTGCCTGAACAGAAAATCTGCAAGCCTGGTTTAGAGAAATCGCCAAACAAATCATGTCTCTGAATTATAATGACTCCACTGCAGCAGGCAGGAAAACAGTGCAGTTGATTCAAGCTTTGGAAGAGGTAAGGGGGGAGTTTCCTCGCCTATAAATATTTTCTTGTTGGAATAATATGATTGAAAACCTCCCCAGGGAATGAATTGCATTCGAATGCTTCATGCAGGTCCAGGAATTTCACCAGCTGGAGTCCAACCTTCACGTTTGCCAGTTTCTCGCAGACTCTCGTAAGTTTCTCCATCAAATGATCCGAACCATCAACATTAAAGAAGAGGTTTTAATCACCATGCAGATCGTAGGGGACCTTTCCTACGCTTGGCAGCTGATCGACAGGTATGTCGACACAGAGGCATTCTGAATCCTTCTTATTGGAACTGATTACAGGTAGTCTTTGACATACAAACACAGTTGAACTGAAAACTTACCGTATTTTTCGGACTATAAGACCCACTGGAGTATAAGACGCACCATGATTTTGAAGAGGTAAATTATAAAAAAAAGGTTTTTGCATTCTGCAGGCCTCCCAAACCCTCTGCACGCCTCGTTTTTTGCATAAAAAAGGGGGGGGCATGCAGAGCTTTGGGAGGGTTGTAGAGTGCTCCTGAAGGGTGGGGTGGGCAAAAATGAGCAAAAAGCCCATTTTTTGCATAAAAATGGGGGCATGCAGAACTTTGGGAGGCTCTTAGAGTGCTCCTGGAGGCTGGTGGGGCAAAAGCGACCTGTGTTTTGCTCTTTTTTGCCCTCCCCAGCCCTCAGGAGCACTTTGCAAGCCTCCCAAACCCTCTGCGCGTCCATTTTTGCAAAGGGGGTGGGGTTTTGTAGACCAAAAATGCTGTATTCGGTGTATAAGATGCACCCAGATTTTCACCCTCTTTTTTGAGGGAAAAAGGTGTGTCTTATACTCTGAAAAATACGGTATGTTGCGAAGTGAGTTTTGTTCCATTTTTACGACCTTTCTTGCCACCGTTGTTAAGTGAATCATTGCCATTATTAAGTTATTAATACAGTTGTTAAGCGAGTCTGCTTCCCCATCCACTTTGTCAGAAGGTCGCAAAAAGTGATCACACTGTATCATAAATATGAACCATTGGCCATTTAAATCTTAAGCATGCTATGACTGTTTTAGTCATTACACTAATTTTTGTGTGCATCTTCCTAACCATAGCAGAAAACCACACCGCTCATTTTTGGCAATTGTCGGAGGGCCACAAAAATATTTTCTCACCCTTATGTCCTGGAATATTGGTTTCACTGATCATGACTTTATTTCTCCTTCCCTGCCTTCCCTTTCCAGTTTCACCTCTATCATGCAGGAAAGTATAAGAGTCAGCCCATCCATGGTAACCAAACTCCGGGCCACCTTTTTAAAGGTGAGTTGGTTAATCTAACACAGAGGTCGGCAACCTTAAACACTGAAAGCCACAAAGTTCCTAAACGGAAGTCCCCCATTCAATTCTGGAGCTGACTGGAAATCCAGTTCCCCCACCATAGAGTCTCCTCCTAGCGCGGCGTCCTTTTTCCTCTACCTGTCCTAACTGAAAGCCCTATTAATTGTGGCGCCGACTCGCGACAGGGAGCCACAGCAAACAGATGAAAGAGCCACATGTGGCTCCAGAGCCGTGGGTTGCTGATCCTTGATCTAACAGTACAACAACTCCAGCTTTTGGGAGGTCAGGTTGGGAATCCTTTATGGCTTTTGGAGGGGGGGGGGAGTCACTTTTCTCCCCTCTTCAAATCCTTTGTCTCAAGTTTACAAATTGGATTTCCAAGACCATAAAAGAACTGATCCATTTTATTTGCGCGTATTTCCAGAATGGAATTAAGCCTTGAAAAATAATTAAGGGTCTATTTGATTCAAGATACTTTCCACTTATATAATCCTTATTTGCATTCTCATGCGCGGAAGTGTGAGGCTCAGTTTACACACCAAAGACAAAGCTCGCTCAGCGACATTTTTTTAAAATAAGCTTCAGCTGGCTATAGTAGACTAAGCCACAAACCATGATTTTTTTAAATAAGGTTTTTATTTTTTATTGCACATTTTTACATATTTTATGAACAAAGTGTTGTCTGGATCTTTTCTTTAACATCCTCTCATATACATAATCCATTTTACATCATATCTCTGTTTCCAATTTCAGCCATATTCTCTTTCCTTATTTTTTAATCTTAAACTTATTTTCTTCTTAGTACATAAACCATATCACTAATCGCCCTTAATTTCTAATCTCTTACAATAACATCAACTCCATTTCTAAATATGTTTCTTAAATTCCCCATCCCCACTCTTTAACATTTCACCTTCATCTCTTATTTAAAATTATCTTCAAAGTTATACCAAGTTGCCATTTCACATTTCATCTGTTGGTCTGTTTTTCTGTAAGCAACATACATCCACAAAATCTTTCCGTGATGCTTCCGGTTTCCGCCATAAACCCTGATTTATAAGGCACAGTGCTTAGATTCACTCATTGCATTAAGCTACTTGCAAGAAAAACTATATTATAAACTAAAGTATATTTGGGAATCTTACTGACATCTCTCTCTCACTTGCTGTCAGCTGGCTTCAGCTCTTGACATGCCACTTCTTCGCATCAATCAAGCAAACAGTCCTGATCTTCTCAGTGTATCACAGTACTATTCTGGAGAACTGGTGTCCTATGTGAGAAAGGTGAGCAATATCATTTTTGGGGAATATTTTCTCCTCTGTTACAAACTGGGAAAGCCATTTTTAAGATTTCCCCTCTAGAAGAACTTTACAGTAGGCCATTGTTTCTCAACCAGAATACAGAATAAGAGAGTCGGAAGGGACCTTGGAGGTCTTCTAGTCCCAACACCCTGCTCCTGTACTATTCTGGATAAACAATAGCAAACAATAGAATTCTTTATTGGCCGTGTGAGTGGACACACAAGTAATTTGTCTTTGGTGCTTATGTTCTTAGTGTACATAAGAAGAATAAAATACATTCATCAAGAATAAAAAGATATAACACTTAGTGAGAGTCAAGGTTACTAATAAGCTATCAGATTGTACTAGGAGACAATATAAATTGTAAAGTTACAAGCAACATAGTTATAGTCATAAGTGGGAAGAGATAGGTACTAGGATGAATGAGAAGAAGAATAGTAATACAGTCTTAATAAATAATTTGACATTGGTGTGGGAATTAGTTGTTAAGCAGAGTGATGGCATTTGGGAAAAAATTGTCCTTGTGTCTAGTTGTTCTGGTGTGCAGTGCCCTATAGTGTCATATTGAGGATAAGAATTGAAACAATTTATGCCCAAGATGTGAGGGGTCTGTAAGTATTTTCACAGCCCCCTTTTTGACTCGTGCAGTATACAGGTCCTCAATGGGAGGCAGTTGGTAGCAATTGCTTTTTCTGCAGATCTAATGGCTGTCAATCTCTTCTTAAAAACCTCCAGTGATGGAGACAAGGAGTTCCACTGGTTATTTGTTCTCACTGTCAGGAAATTTCTCCCTAGTTGTAGATTGGATTTGTAAATTTCAGAATTTCCCATTCTGGCTAAGGAATTCTGGAAATTGAAATCCACACATCTTAAAGATGGCTGAAGTTGAGAAATGCTTGCAGCAGACAATCACAATTCAAGCTGAACCTCCTGGCCATTGTAGCCAGGAACTTTGTAGACCTTTGAACCAAGGATAGTCTACTTTAGTCCAACCCCGGAAGCCAGAAAGGAAGTTGATTTGGATCTTCCTGCCCAAATCCATCAATAAAAAACTGAACAACCACCTAAGAATGTAAAGAGTAGCTGTGTAATCATGCAGCATTCAACATGGGAACTTTTATAATGAGAATGTTCTCTATTTAAATCAATAAAGGTACATTTCTAGATAAAATAAATAACTTTACTGGAGAAGGGAAATATAAAAAAGAAAGGGAAGGTAGCAAACACATACACCAAATTCTAAATAATATTGAGTTAAACAGTTTATTATATCCTGTTGGGATAGATCACACCTATCTACATAGTTGCTATAAAGCCAGTTTGATGCAAGTAATCCTCACTTAACGGCCGTTTGTTCAGTGACTGTTTTAAATTACAATGGCACTCAGCAAAGAGATTTATCCCCCCCCCCCCCCCCGTCCAAATAAAAGATGAAAAAAGCTTTACTGGCAGGTAACAAAAGATCTGCTAATTCAGATCTCTTCATGCGCTGCTTTAGTGAGATGCTTCACTGTCATGCTAAAAACTAGAGGAGTGTCACACCCTTTAAAGCAGAGATCACCAACCTTTCGGACCTCAGGGACCACTAAATTCATAATTTTAAATCCCACGGACCACTAATACGATCTGCCTAATGACCAGCTGGGTGGGTGTGGCCAACTCGATGTAACTCACGTCAAGGGGCACCTCGCCAGCCTCTACTCACCCCTCCCTTCCCAGCCACTCCTCGCCTGCCCGCCCAGGCTCCTTAGGGCCCCAACAGGAAGCAGTTGCTGGAGCTAAGCAGCCACCACGAGAAAGCGTTGGCAAAACAGCTGGCTCAGTTCAAATTGGATCTGACCGAGAAGGAGGCTCAGCAGAAGTACTTCACTGAGGACTACGAACATAGCCTTTCCAAGCAGAGGGAAGACCTATGGGAGTGCAAGGCCAGGTACTGGCGCCTGGAGGCTCAGCAGGCTGAGATGGTCAGCCAGTTCCAGACCATGATGCAGTCCGACTGGAACGAGGCCCTCCAGCTCTTTGCCACCAGTGGTGCTTCCCTCTAGCCTTCACCCAAGGCCCCGCACCAGGAGGCCAAAGCAGACCCCAAGATGGAATTTCTCTCCACCTCTGACCCGCACAAAAAGACCCTGAAAGGGGGAGACTCTCTGCAGCAACACAAGCGTTCATTGCACGTATCTGTCCCAGGGACCATAGTTTTAGGACCCCTGATTTAGTGCAATATAAAAAAATGCTAACCACGGACCACCCACATTTTTCTCACTGGTCACCAGTGGTCCACGGACCACCAGTTGGTGACCTCTCCCTTAAAGGAACGACTGCTTCACTAATCAATATTTTTGCATTTGTTTTATTTTGTTTTTGGAGAAAAGGTTTTACAGATCATTCCGGAAAGCATGTTCACTTCTCTCCTGAAGATTATAAAACTGCAGACACATGACATCATTGAGGCGCCAACTCGCTTAGACAAGGACAAGCTGCGAGATTATGCTCAACTTGGACCACGCTACGAGGTGCATCAAAACTCATAGGGTTAGAGAGGTTGGGTGCACTTCTAGAATTGGTATGAATTTTACAGACTCGTGCTCCCGTTTGTTTGTCACCAAAGCCAGCCAGATGCCTTCAAGGAGTAGGACATGATGGACATAGCCAATGCCCATTATTTTTCCTAAGATTTCTTTAAACCATCCAGACCATGAGGGATCTTTGGTACTCTCTGGTTGTTTTCTTGAAGAAAACAACCAAGCTCAGAGAGCACCAAGGATCCCTCATTTCAGTCCTGAGCTACAAATATTGTCCTTTATTGGTACTATCTAAACCAGAAAGCATTTTATGGGTGCAAATGAAAGTTTTCCTGCAGATCAAGGAATGGGAGAATTAGGACTTCAACTGCAGCTTTTATTAGAGCTATATGCACGAATAAGCTCTCCTATTCAGAATCAGATCATTGACCTATTTCAGTTTTGCATCCAATAACCAGCTTTTAGAGGCAGGGAAACTTTCCAGGAAGGATGGAGATCTGGGTTAGGGTTAGGATTACGCTGAAGCTGAAGCTGTATAAATATATATATTTGAGCTTCACCATGCAATATACACCTTCACCCACCTACCCTTCTATATCCCAAATAAAATGAATATGCTGATCTGGTTTGTTGATTGTAAATGGTGGTAGAACAATGTTAGATACAAATCATCATCTATAGAGATTCTCAATCAACCAGATCATGGATGCTTTTCCTTGATGTCTTTCTTGATTTTTTTTCTTTGAAAATGAACTGAAGAAGCTTCTTGGATGAGAAGCAAAATGTTTTCACAGAAAAAAAATCAAAGTCCAGCTGTCTTTTGGGGAAAAAAGCACCTAACATGACCTGGATGGTTGAGAATCTCTGTAGAAGATGGTAGTATATCATCTGTAGTAAATCATTTGTAATAAAGAATGAATATTTATCAGGAAAATTGAAAGCTTGTTTCTGTCCCTCTTCTCATAAGGAAGTGACAGTTGGACATGTTATTTAAAACAGGAAACTAAGGAGAAGAAATGTCTATGGAGATTGTTAGTCATTCGGGTCAGAGTTGTCCCAAAGTGCTTTTTCAAGAGACAACTGGATTTTGTGTTGGCTTTTCTTTGAAGATGTTTCGCTTCTTATCCAAGATGCTTTTTCAGCTCTGAAGAAGAACTAAAGAAGCTTCTTGAATGAGAAGCAAAACGTCTCCCGAGAAAAACCCGAAAGTCCAGTTGCCTCTTGAAAAAGCACCTTTGGGATAAGGAGAAAAAAATCCATGTGGTAAAAGAAGAAAATAGCTTCCTTATCAGTGATGTTTTTTTTCACCACCCCAATGCTCTGGAAGTTCCTTCTAACCAACCTCTCTTTTCTTTCTCGAAGGTTGCCAAGCTTACACACGCCATCTCCATTTTCACAGAAGGCATTCTGATGATGAAGACAACCTTGGTTGGCATCATCAAGGTAAGGTTTTCCATGGCGGTGGACAAAAAAAATCCAGATTCCTGAAGTTAGGTTTCGTGAACGTGGGGATAGGTTGGGGCCATGTGAAAATGTATCACCTGAAGGAATAGTAGTTTGAAGGCTATTTTTCAAGGGCTATTTGTGTGCATGTATGTGTGCATGTAAATCAGTGTTGACTCCCAGTGATTGCCTGGACTAGTCCCCTGCAGTTACTGCTACCACATAATCTTCAAAGGGGCCTTCGTAAGTCCTTCGTGATCAACAGAATAGGGTGAAAAAGAACCTCAAAGGACATCTACAACCAGAATATTGAGGATGTAGCTGTTCTACAAAGGTTTCCTGTTTTGGAGATGATCTTACCTTTCTCAAGATAGCAATAGCACTTAGGCTTATATTCCGCTTTACAGTGCTTTTATAGTCCTCTCTAAGCGGTTGACAAAGTCAGCCTATTGCCCCCAACAATTTGGGTCCTCATTTTACCCACCTCGGAAGGAGGAAAGGCTGAGTCAACCTTGAGCTTGGTGAGATTTGAACTGCCAAATTGCAGTTCAGGAAGCCGACAGTCAGCAGAAGTAGCCTGCAGTTCTGCACTCTAACCACTGTGCCACCTCGGCTTATAGAGATAAAAGTATTCAGTAGAGAGTAGGAAAGACATATCCAGTAAATAGAAAGGCACATGAAGAAAATGTACTTGCACATTTTGATTTCTCTCTTCTGTGGGTTTTCTAGGTTGACCCCAAACAGTTGCTTGAAGATGGAATTAGAAAGGAACTGGTCAAACGTGTGGCTTTTGCCCTACACCGAGGACTCACCTTCAACCCTAGAGCTAAGGTACAAGGTGATCTAGTTCCAATTTCCTCTCTTTTTCAGTTTACCTACCTTCATTTAGCCTAGTCCTTGTACCATCAGTTACCTTAAAATTCTCATCCTTCCTTGTTCCCCTTTTAGAAACTCAATGCTTCAAGTCATCTCCTTACAGCTTCATGAAAGAGTGGTTTCACACATTACACAATCTCACTTTCTACTTTGGGTTCATGGGCAATTCTTATTCTCCAAAGCACCTGAGGGCAGGACAAGAAGCAATGGGTGGAAACTAATCAAGGAGTGAAGCAACTTAGAACTGAGCAGAAATTTCCTGAAAGTGAGAACAATTAATCAGTGGAACGACTTGCCTCCAGAAGTTGTGAATGCTTCAACACTGGAGTTTTTAAGAAGAGATTGGCTAACCATTTGTCTGAAGTGGTGTAGGGTTTCCTGTCTGAGCAGGGGGATGGACTAGAAGACCTCCAAGGTCTCTTCCAAATTTATTCTGTTCTATTTCTTTCTGTTCCGTTCAGTTCCATTCTATTCCTATTCTGTTCTATTCCTATTCTATTCTATTCCTATTCTATTTAATTCTATTCCTATTCTGTTCTATTCTAATTTTATTCTATTCTATTCCACTCTATTCTATTCTATTCTTGAAAAAGGTGGTGAAACAGGGGTGTTCCAGCTTGCAAATACATTTTAAAAATGCTTGGAGCCAGAGCAACCAAGCAGCCTTTCCTTATCTCTACCTTGTAATGGTGAAATAGTTTTCCTTGGAAGGGAGGGTGGAGGTTTCAGGGAAAAGAGCTGGAGGAGGAAATTCTGGAATAGCAGCATCTACAGGTAGTCCTCAACTTACAACCACGGTTGGGACTGAATTTCCATTCCTAGCCATAGCGGTGGTTAATTTTACGACCTATTTTGCCATGATTGCTAAGCAGATCACTGCCTGTTGTTAAGTGAATCGTGCAATCGTTAAGCGGATTTGGCTCCTTGTATCTATTTTGCTTGTCTTAAGCTAGCTGGAAAGGTTGCAAATTGCGATCACGTGACCCTGGGACATTGAAACCATGATTAAATAAATGCCCAAATTTTGATCACAAGATGGTAAGGATGCTGCAACAGTAAATACATGTGAAGATTGATTGTAAGTCACTTTCTCCAATTCCATTGTAACTTTGAACAGTCGCTAAATGAATGGCTGTAGGTTGAGGACTATCTGATGTGTGCCAAGGGGTTAAAGCAATCAAAATGCCAGCTGCAACTGTTGAAGCCCACAATCCTTTCTTAGCATCTCCCATTGCAGGTTTCCTAAACCTGCCCTTCTGTAGGCATCCCTCAGTGAAGAAATAACACATTTAAGAAGGCCAAGATGATGGATATCCTTTCGATGGCTCTTTTGATCTTCCCCTTTTCCACAGTCCAGCGAGCTCATGCCCAGATTGAAAGATATGGCAGCCACAATGGATGGATTCCACCGTTCCTTTGAGTACATCCAGGACTACGTCAACATCTGTGGATTAAAGATCTGGCAGGAGGAAGTCTCCCGAATTATTAATTACAACGTGGAGCAGGAATGCAACAACTTCTTAAGGACAAAGGTATTAAACATTTAGAAAAAAACACATTTGTCGTTCAGGATTGCGCTACAGTGTCCTTGATGCTCTCTGAGCCTGTTTTCTTGCAGACGCTTCATTGCCTAACTAGGTACCATCATCAGTGCTAGAAGGCAGTGGGGTTTGTTGCCTGTTTATATACAGGTGGTTTGCGAGAGAGAACCCCACTCCCTTCTAGCACTGATGATGTTACCTAATCAGGTAATGAAGCATCTGCATGGAAACAGTGAAGCTCAAAGAGCACCAAGGCACCCACAAATGAAGTTACTGGGTTATTCTTAATGATGCTTATTCAGAGTCCTAGTGTCCTCTGAATTTTTCCACCATTTCAACTCCAAAAACACTTGAGGAAACACTCTGCTGGTTATAAGCATCTCCCCAACCCTCTTCACAGAAAACGGCAGAAGGAGAGAGTAAAACCATTCTGCCGCAAGAAATTATCGGGATTGAATTCACACATTTCACTTAAGACATCGTTTGCTTATTTAGTTCACTTTAATGTGTTGTGTGAGCCCAGCCAAATGTGGTTTAGCCAGCAGACCACGATCGAACAGGCTTAAGTTTAGCATGATGTGTTAATCCGGTCCCAGTATTTATTGCACTAGCATTGTTTCACTCACTTCAAATGCTGTGTTTTCCTTTAACGTTTTTTTTAATTGAGATATAAGATAACAAAATGCAAAAGTAAATAGGAAAACAATGGGGAGGAAAGTGGGGGAGAAAAGTGAGGAAGGATTAGGAAAAAGAAAAAGAAGCATTGACTTCTGACTCTCTTGTTGCAGTAAAGTAAGGCGTTAACATCAAATCACTTTTTTTTTGTTTTTTCACAATAATATAAACTAGCCATTTCTATAAGGATCTGTCAGTCTAATTGGTAAAACCCCAAATCAAAGTTTCATTCTTTTCCACTTCAGGCACAAAATTTAGAAGCGGACTTCACTTCAAATGCTGTGTTTTAGTGTAGAATAGAATTCTTTATTGGCCAAGTGTGATTGGACAACAAGGAATTTTCTCTTTGGTGCATATGCTCTCCGTGTACATAAAAGAAAAGATAGATTCGTCACGAATCATAAGGTACAACACTTAATGATAGTCATAGGGTACAAATAGGGTAGGGTTACACAATCCAAATGCAAACGAAGTGGTTGTAAGGCAACCACTGTCAGCGTTAAGTGAATCCTGCTGTTAAGCAAACCATTGTTTGCTATGGGGTGTTTTTGCCTAAAATGGGAAGTATTTGAATGCTGGTTTCTGGCAAATGCATCAAAAATGGCAGTCACGTGGCCATGGGGAAGAGCAGAACTTCAGAACCAGGTTGTAAGTGCCTAGGGAGAGGGAAGGACGTCTGTCAAAATTTCAAACAGTCACTGGGTGACCAGTCATAAGTCGAGGACTACCTGCTGATGATGTGGACAGACTGAGACCAGCCATTAAGAAGCCTGAAACCAGGGGTGCATTAACCATTAAGCAGACTAAGCACGTGCTTAGGGCACCAGGCCCAAGGGGGCACTACAAAGTTGAGAAAGGGGAAAAAAAACTAATGAAGATTTGTACAGTATGTACAAAGGAGGGAGGCACCAAGATTTGTCAGTTCTCAAGGCACCAGCGAGCCTTAATCCACCACTGCCTGAAACCAACACCACCGAGAGACGACACTTAGGGTACTGTGATCTTGAAAAACAGCCTGTGTCAACTTGTAAAGCGTTTCCATGATTACTATCAAGTAGACATAGAAAAAGGGAGTTGTTGGGTTAATTGGTTAATCAGTAGTTGGCAAACCACACTGATTAAATCAGTCAAAGTCCACATTCCTTTCTCTTAATCCTTTTTGCTTACAAGAAGGTGCGATGGAATTTGCACGTTGGAAGCAGTAAGAAATTATAAATATATGGGTCACGTATCTTCATCATGAAATGTCCATGAGGTGTCCATGAGGAAAAGCATGCATCTGTAAACCAATCAATAGTTGCGAATTGGATTTTCTGTCCAATGAGCTTTTCCTATTCTGAGAAGTTTGACAATAAAAGAGAGCCCCGAACAATGCTCTGGGTGGGTACCTTCCCATCACAACCTTACTCCTGTCTGCGTCTGCTTTTCTACGTCACTGGTGACCCCGATGTGATCTCCTATACCAGTGATGGCGAACCTATGGCACGCGTGCCACAGGTGGCACGCAGAGCCATTTGTCAGGGCACGCAAGGTGCTGCCCTGTCAGCTGGCCAGCGCGCATTCACCATTTTTAAAAGCCATTTTTCTCCCTCCCCAGGCTCTAGAGGCTTTATAGGAGCCTGGGGAGGGCGAAAAGAACTCCCCCACCCCCTCCGGAGGCTTCAGGGACTGTCCGGAGGCTTCCAGTTTGCTCGGAGGGTCGTTTTAAACGTTCCAAAGGCTTCAGGGAAGCCTCCGGACAGTCCTTGAAGCCTCCGGAGGGCCTCTGGGGGGGTGGGGGAGGCTCTTTTCGCCTTCCCCAGGCTCCTATAAAGCCTCTGGAGCCTGGGGGGGGCGAAAAAAGCATATAAAAATGGGGGGAGCGCCTGTTGTGCGCACATGCGCACTGGGGGATCGCACATTGCATTATGGGTGCGGTATGCCCGCACACGACCCCCCTACACTCCTCCCGCTTGTGGCACGCAAGCCAAAAAAGGTCCTATACTCATTTGGCCGGACGAGCCCAGGTGCACCACAGCGAACTTCGCTCCCAATTTTACGTGAGTAAAGTTCAAATGCAATTAAGCGGAAATCAGTTTCGGCTCCACAGAAGAACATGCCAAAATGTTGATCCTAATAAATGAATGAATTTCTTTTGAACTTTGTCTCGAGGCTCGTAAATTAATTAGGTCATCCTTTGGAATCTTCACAGCCTGATTGGTTTGGAAACAAGGCAATTACACATATAGTCAGAGAAAGCTGAGAATGATTTCACTGTGTGTGTCTTTCAGATTCAAGACTGGCAAAGCATCTACCAATCCACCCATATTCCGATACCCAAATTTGCGCCTACGGATGAATCTGTTACTTTTATTGGTCGCCTCTGCAGAGAAATTCTGAGAATCACTGACCCAAAGTAAGCAGGACTATATTTATGTGCATACCCCCATAGAAAATGGGCTTTTTTTCCTGACATCTTCACATATGATCAGCAGGACTGGGATCTTTTTTGAAAGCCCGCGAATTGTTCTTCTATATTTGTGATGAAAAAACATCTGTGTATCATTTACCCATTGTTGTTTTTGTTAAAGTGCATTTCCCAGGGCCCAGTCTGAAAAGGATATCCCAGCTGGGGGGGAGGAGGGAGCAACTGCCAATCAATCAGATGTGTTCCCACTAAGGCTCATGGAACTGGCAATCTCCCTCCTCCCTTCCCCTCTCTCTCTCCCCCCCTCTCTCTCCCCCCCCTCCCCCCCCCGTGGGTTTTGCTACTGGGGGAAGCCCAGCAGTGAGGATACAAAACCAGGACCCAAGAAGAAAAAAGTCTTCCTCTCCTTCTCCTTTCTCTCTTTCTTCCCCCCTCCTTCTTTCCTTTTCCTTTCCTTCCCTCTCCTTCCTCCTCCTCCTCCCCTTTCCCCTCTCCCTGCTCTTCTTCCCTTCCTTTCCTCCTCCTCCCACTCCCATTCCTTTTTCACCTTTTTCTTTCCTTTCCTCCTTCTCCCCTCCATCTTCTTCCTGAACTAGTCAAAAACTCAAAACTCTTATTTCATTCCAAGCCTCCAGACGTTTTAGCCCAGAACTGACTCTTGGTATGAAAAATTGCGTAATTTAATGAGTTTACATTGTACCCTGTTTCCCTGAAAAATAAGACCTCCCCGTATAATAAGCCCAATTGGGCTTTTGAGCACATGCGCTAAAATAAGTCCTCCCCCCCCCCCGCAAAAAAAATAAGCCCTCCCCCGAAAATATTGCAACACAGCAGCAGCCATGAGGTAACCACGCTCTCCGCCTCCTGCACTTCAAAAATAATAAGACCTCCCCGAAAATAAGGCCAAGAGCTTATTTCAGGGGTCAAAAGAAAATAAGACCGGTCTTATTTTGGGGGAAACACGGTACTTTTGCAGATCTTCCTTTTTCTTGTCTGGCCAACTTTTTTCCATATCTGACTGCTTAAAGATCGTTCACGCTTGCCAGCTTACTCACAGATAAGATCCTTCCTTCAGTAGCAGCTGCTTATCTTTTTAGCTGTTTCCCATCAGGTCTGCCTGCTATATTGACCAACTTAACACTTGGTATGATATGAAAACTCACCAGGAAGTCTCCAACAGTCGCTTATTGGCCGAGATCCAGAACACTTTGGGTACCTTTGGTCTCAACGGGTTAGACCGTCTTCTCTGCTTCATGATTGTCAAAGAGCTGCAGGTAACCAGGCCCCAGCCCTGCCCCACATCACAAATGGCAATGCTAAGATCTGTAGGTTCCAACTCCCAGAATTCCCCAGCCAGCATTCTTTGGTAGTCCATACATTTTAACGTTGTTGTCAAAGTTGAAAAAACACAGCAAGATCCTGGGTTCAATTCTAGATCCATGATGGTTAACCTATGGCATGGAGCCTTCTTTGCAGACATGCGAGCCGTCGCCCCAGCTCAGCTCCACCGTGCATGCGCACTCGCCTGCCAGCTGATTTTCGGGTCTCTGCCGTGCATGGGCAGGTCACATGCGAGAGATGCATGGGTGGAGGAGTCGCATGCGTGGGGGGAGTGCAGGGGGCGGTGTGCCCCCCCCCCACGCAGCCCGTTTTTGGTCCCAGGAGGCTGCAGGGAGGCCCAAAACAGGGTCATGCACACGCTGGGTTGCATGTACATGCACGGGAGTGGGGGGAGCGCAGGGGGTCATGCACACATGCGCAGGTGGGGAGAGCACGGGGTGTCACGCGTGCATTGCGTTACGGGTGCAGACACGCAGGGGCGCGCTTTCGGCATATGACGACAAAAAGTTAGCCATCCCTCTTCTAGATGATTCGTGCCATACGAAACGCGGCATGTGCAACCACAGTGGGCTTTTCTGCAGAATATCCCAAAGCATCTCTTTCTTTTCTCTCCAGAATTTCCTCATCATGTTTCAGAAAATAGTGCTGCGCGATAAAGGGGTTCATGAAGCTCTGAAGTCTCTCATGAGGAGTGTCAGCCCCCTGAAAGGGCTTGTGGGTAAGTTTAGGGGTGAGATCTACTTACCTTTGCTACTGGTTCGCAAATGTGAATGCACTGGTCACCTCCCCTCATGCGCAGGACCTTCCACACATGCGGAGAGCATCAAAAACGGACATGATGACGTCCGGGTAGGTGGGTGGGTGGGTACCGAGCGCCTGCAAAGGTATGTAGAACAGCGAGCGGGTTGGGGTGGGAGATCCGCTGTGTCATGCGATTTAGAATAGCTAGAAAGCAGGAAATCATGCTTTCTAGCTAATATAAATCGGGTAGCACAGCTGATCGTTGGAAATACCAGTTCCCTCGAACTGGTAGCATTTTTTTACTACCGGTTCAGTCGAATCAGTCCGAACCGGTAGCATTTCACCCCTAGGTAAGTTCCTTCAAACAGGACCCTGGGCTAGAAAATATCCAGGATTTGAATGGCTTTTAAGGGTTCCTATTGGAGTAAGCCAGTTTTGGTCACAAGATTAATTTTGGAAAATGAAATAATCTACTGCCTTGCCAAGTATCACTTTCTCCCTCTTTCTGTCCCTACCTAATGTAAGTAGTCCTTAACATATGGCCACAGTTGGGATCAGAATTTTGGTGACTAAGCAATGCGGTCATTAAAGGAGTCGTCACAGGACTGAACCTGATGGCTGGGAAGGTGGCAGGAGGTGACCACCAGACACTGCAGTCATTATAGAAACAAGCCAAGTGCCTAAATTGTGATCATGTGACCATGGGTGGTGCAACCATCGTAACATTGAGGACAGATCATAATTCACTTTTTCCAAGGCCGTTGTAACTTGTCATTACATGAAAGATCATAAGTTGAGGACTACTTGTTAGTGACCAGTAGAAGCACCATATTATGAAAGAGTCTCATCCAGTGAGACCCAGAAAGAGAGCATTTTCTGCTATGGCACCTAGAGATTAGCACAGTTGGAAGGGACCTTGTGGGTCATCTAGTCCAACCCACCCACCCTGCCCAAGTAGGAGACCTACACCATTTCTGACAACTGGCAGTCCAGTCTCTTCTTGAAAGCTTCCAGGGATGAAGCTCCCACAACTTCCAAAGGCAACTTCTGTTCCATTGGTTGATTGTTCTCACTGTCAGGAAATTCCTCCTTATTTTTAGGTTGAATCTCTCCTTGGTCAGTTTCCATCCATTATTCCTTTTCTGGCCTTTGGGTGCCTTGGAAACTAGGTTGACCCCCTCCTCTCTATGACAGCCCCTCATATACTGGAACAAGTCTTTGGTTCCGCACCCTGCCTGGGGGGAGGGGGGGTGTCTGGCAGTGGTGGACAGCTCTTACCATGGCTGGGTGGGAATACTGGCTGGGGAATTCTGGAAGTTGAAGTCCACCCACATCTGAAAAGTTTCCAAGGTTGAGAAATACAGGGAGTCCTCAACTTAACCACCGCAATTGAGCCCAACATTTATGTGGTTAAGTGAGACATTTGTTGAGTGGATTTTTACCCATTTTACGACCTTGCCACAGTCGTTAAGTGAAACATTGAAGTTGGTAAGTTAGTAACCCGGTTGTGAAGTAATCTTGGATCCCCATTGACTTTGTGACCGAAGGTCGCAAAAGGGGATCACATGATCTTGGGACACAGCAACGGTCATAAGTATGAACCAGTTGCTAAGCATCTGAAGTTTGATCGCATAACTATGGGGATGCTGCAAAGGTCGTAACTTTGAAAAAAACTGTCACAAGTTGCATTTTTCAGTGCTGTTGTAACTTTGAACAATCAACAAGAAGATGTTGGATAGCCATTTGTCTGAAACGGTATAGGGTTTCCTGCCTAGGCAGGGGGTTGGACTAGAAGACCTCCAAGGTCCCTTCCAACTCTGCTATTGTATTGTATTGTATTAAAGGAACTGTTGTATGTCAAGGACTACCTGTACTGCCCTCAGAGTATTTTTATGTGGTGGTGGAAACAGAATAATTATCCTAAAGAGAGGGATGGGAAGACACTTCTAAAACTTCTCAATGTTCCATTGCAGCTAATTGTAATAGAGTCTACTCTACAGCAATTACCAAAACACAGAAGATCTGGGCTGCCTACCTGGACACAATTATGAAGGTACTTTGGCTATATCAGTCATGAGGGAGGGAACATCTGGTGAGCCTCCAGCTGAGAGAAGTTTGGGAGCTGCCCCTTACCAGCAGAATCCACCTGGGTCTCACCTTGAGGATGTCTCTGAAAACATGGATGTCCTCACAATCTCTGATGTTGAAAAAGCTAAACAGAGCTGGATCCAGTTAATTCTTAGGTAGGAGCCAATCAGAAAATCCCAGGCTTTTGTCTAGACCAGGAGATTGGGAAGATATGGATATGTACGTAAATAAAATGAAACAGTCATGTTGTTCTTTAACAGGAGAGTAAAACATGAAGTTTTGATTGCTGTAAGAAACAGCTAAGTTAGCTGAAGCTCCATTAATGTCAGAATCACACACTGTTCTTGGGAGCAATTCTCTTAGAACTCAGTTGAGTCTTCTGAATTATAATGTAGAGAATTAGGGTACTCTTCCTGTATTACCCTTTTTCGAATGAATGGGCATTTTGGAAGTTTATCAGAATGCGCACAGCTTTACTATGTGAGACAACCCAGGAGCAATAACATCAAACAGGTTTGTCATATAATAGTGGTTCTATCTACAAAAGAATATATACTATATATACACGCACTATAGGCAGAGGTCAAACAATCAGCAATTATAGCAGGGAAAAACCCAGCAAGACAGAGACGCCCTAACAGGGCCTCTTCTTATTATATAGGCTCTTAAAGGGATAACAGCCAAAAACCTTGCTGATTCATTCCCATCATTGCAGCAGTGGTCAGCTCTTAAATCACTACCCTGACAAAATTGTAGGATCAATACATCTGGGATGTCTTGGGAAAACCTTCCAGAGGGCTATAATGGTAACTTTTCTTTGGTAATCCTCAGTGTCCGTTTTAAAAAAACAGGATGTTTTAGGAAATAAATTCTATTTACTCCTATTTCATTCATTTTCATTTTGGGGGTCTTTTAATTCTCATCATCTCCTCCCTAGGTTGGCCAGATGCAAATTTTAAGACGCCAAATAGGCAACGAACTTAACTACTCCTGCAGATTCGACTCCAAACATTTAGCAGCTGCCCTGGAGAACCTTAACAAGTAAGACAGCAGGACCAGCTTGTGTCACTGGGATGGCAACAGTGACGATAATAGCTTCTCATATCCTGGGATGGTAACATAAATCATAATAACTTTTCAAATCCACGTGCGTTGACAGGGAACATCTACCATTTAAGTTGTTCCTCTCAACTCCGAAGGCTGTCAGGTTTCCTAAAAAGGCCCTAATGGATTCATGAGTATCGAGCCAAGTTTCAATACAAAACTAGTCATTTATTAGGAGCACCATTAGGCAAGGCCTTTTTGCAGTCAGATCTGAGCTTTGTTTGAAATATAGCTGAACTTTATCCCTGTTCCTTCCCTCCCCTCAGTCTGTGTCATAAATCACATTCCCCAATTCATCTCATTGACCTTTTCCAAGCTCCAGAATCATAAGCTTACAAATCCTTAAATAGCAGCTGCTGGGGGAAAATAGGGGATTTATTTGTTTGATTGTTAAATTTAGTTGCCCTCTATCTCGCCGTGGGGCTGCTGTAGATAGCTTACTGTTGTGGCCAGCAGGATCCGGTTGAGCTGCTGATGGACTCGGATATGGAGGAACCGTATGAGTCTGCTCTGGACGATGTGGAGGACCCTGTGCAGGGTTCAGACTCAGAGCAGGGACCAGAGAGGCTGGTTGGCCACCAGGAGGCACCTGAGGCATGGAGCAGTGGGGAGGATCAAAGGCAGTTTGTCCCTGATGCTAGAGTGAGAAGGGCTGAGAAACGGAAGCAGCAACTCCGTAGGCAGACTCGCAGAAGCTGATTAAGCACAGGTGGTTGTGGATTGGCCCCTCCCAAGAGAGATTATAGGTGAGGCGTTGGGAGGGGACATTTGCAGGAAACAACCGTTCAAATTAGTAGTTAAGAAAATCTATCTGTGTATTCTAGCCATGTCTGTTTGTTTGGACTATCTGCATTGCTTCATTTGAACGTGAATTGTCTGGGCCCTCAGCCAAAGGATTCGTTATCTCAGTAATTAAACAGTGGCAAACAGCCAAGCCTGTGTTCTGGTTTATTCACAGACATGGGAGGGGTCAGAACAGCTTACTATAGTAAAAAGGAAGCGAAATGAAAAAGAAACCCTATAAACAGAACATGAGTAAAATAATAGAACAATAAAATAAACAATGCTGAAGGAACATAATGAGAATAAGAATAACACAATGAGAATAATATAGGATCAGCAAAAAGATGGATGAATGGAAGGGAGTGGGAATTTGAGGTGGAATCTGCCATCAATGTAGCATAAAAATCCTTATCTGGTTCGCAGGCCTACTGGCAGAGCCAGGTCAGAATAACAGAGTTGGAAGAGACCTTAGAGGTCTTCTAGTCTAACCCCCTGCTCAAAGAGGAGTTCCTATACCATTTCAGACAAATGATTGTCCAATTTCTTCTTCGAAAACCTCCAGCGTTGGAGCACCCACAACTTCAGGCTCTTGTGGAAGTTGGGTAGGAGGATGGGAGCAATTGGGTGGTAGGATTGCTGCCCTCTCAAATATTTGCATTTCTCAAATCCATTCTAATTATGGTGGGGCATAGAATACAGGAATAGGTTGCCTTTGGCCTGATTCAGTAAAGGTTCTCTGCTATTACTTTCCTCTTGTAGAGCAATCCTGACTGATATAGAGGCCCACTATCAAGATCCTTCTTTGCCTTGTCCCAAAGAAGATAACACCCTGCTGTATGAAATTACTGCTTATCTGGAGGCTGCTGGCATCCATAATCCACTGAATAAGGTGAGGCCATTTTCCTCATTAAAGCTATCTCAGCCCTTGGTGCCATCCCAATGTGTTGCACCCATCACTGGCGTGTTTAGCCAGCATGGCTTTCTAACTTAGGAGACACAATCTTTACTAAAGGGCAGGGTGGGTTTCATTTAAATTGAGTCGATTTAAATCATGATTTAAATTACCGGTAAAAAGGCTCGATTTAAATCGACCCGATTTAAATCATAATTTTTAAAGAGCAGCTGTCACCTCTATCCCGCAGCAGCTCCTCCTCTGACCCACTGTTGACTGACAGACAGTTTCAATATTGCAGAATATACAGCCTCTCATGCTACATAACTAAGCTCCATTTCATGCTGAATAAACTAAATGATTAATGTATCTTAAATAGAAAACTTTCTTTAGATAGATTTTTTACTCCAAAAGCATTTTATTAAAATAAACTTGGTAAAAATAAATCCAATTTAAAATTTAAAAATCCAGTTATTTTTTTTAAATCATTGATTATTATCTACCCTGCTAAAAAGTCTCCGTTCTGTTTTAACTGTGACAAAACTATGTGAAACTGGCAGGAAAAGAATTCATTTATTGGGGAAAAAAGGCAGCAGAGTTTATAGTGGAGTGCGGAATGGGGAGGAGAGAGATGGGAAAAAAATATTTATTTGTTTAAATTTATCACCCAGCCGTGCAACAACTCTGGACAGTATTGAAACAATGGGCCAGCAATGCAAACAGAAACAGATAATGTATTTCTCATCACTTCAAGCTTTATTTCAAAATCCCTATCCAACATTCAGAAATTGTGGATAGAAAGGGTTTCTTTAGTGAGGGTACCTTAATTAAACAGCATCTTCAGAAAAAGTTATCTGATCCTTAACTTGATTGTCTAGTTTCTCAACTGTAGAACTATACCATTATTTTCTTTTCTTTTTTCAATAGATTTATTTTTTCTCCCTCTGTTCTTTCTTTCTAATCAATTTAGCACAGCATAATCTCGTCTTCAGTTCTTCTTTTTTTTAAAAAAAGCTATAAAAATTTCATTGCTTTGCTGTCTAAAACGGGGATTGTAAAATAATCCGGATTTTTTAAAAAAATTAATACATTCTTTCCTTCAAAACGTTCTTTCCCAGATCTACATTACAACGAAGCGATTGCCGTACTTCCCCATTGTGAATTTTCTGTTTCTGATTTCTCAGTTGCCAAAACTTCAGTACAGTAAAAACTCAGGTATGGTATAATTCTTCTGTATTTTTTCACTTTAAGTGTAGGCGATTAGTAAAGTATTTTCACTCTAGCGAAATTATCAGCACTTAAATTTCCTTGTGGATAGAATTGCACAGTTTCATTGCTATAAAATATATATAATTATATATAAACCACTGTTCTTTTACACAAACCTCTGTGTCCTGTATTTTGCTCCTGGGTTGTCTCAAAAAATAGAGAGAAGGCCAGAGTGGCTAGAGCAGTGATGGGTAACCTTTTTGCAATCATGTGCCAAAAGCAGGGGGAACGCGAGGGAGGTCCTGCGCATATGTGCCCACACCCATAATTTTATTCCCCCCCCCCCCCGCATGCATATGCGCGATTCCCACACACACACACAAACACACATGCCTCCAGAGGGCGAAAAACGGCTGAAAATTAAGGCCGAAATCAGCTGGACAGTGCACGCATTCATGCTGGAGCTGACAGAGCAATGCCTCACGTGCCCTAAGAAATGGCTTCGCCTGCCACCTGTGGCACACATGCCATAGGTTTTTCATCATGGGACTAGAGAGACCAGAGAGAAGAGAAACCCAGTGTGAGTTTGCACCAGAGCCAGAAGGGTTGTGCAACGTGGTTTGTTAGTGGTTAGTGGCTTGTGAAAGAGCAGGCAAAATGGCATAGTGGGTGGAGGTTTCTTGGTGTCTCAGCTGAATGAGACAAACTACTTCTCCTAGAGTGTGAAGATGGAGATGTACCTGCAAAGGGAGCAGAGAAATGGAGTGCTCCTTCGATGCAGCTTGCAAATATTAAGGTGGACTATAATCCAGGGTGAATATTACAGAGAGAATCCATTTCTCTGCTTTTTCTCCACCATGTAACACAAATTTTCCATAGTATTTTGAATTGATGCCACCAGCTGTGTCTCCTTATGCAGCAACCCTCCCAAACTATGAGGAAATGTATTGGGTTAGGTTTTGTTTTCCTTCAGGGATGGTGTGTCGAAAGCCAGCCGATCCCATTGACTGGCCACCTCTGGTACTGGGACTCCTGACCTTGCTGAAGCAGTTTCATTCACGCTACACGGAACAGTTTCTGGGCCTGATCGGTCAGTTTATTCGCTCCACAATGGAACAGTGCACCAGGTACCAACTTCTCCTGAATCAAATGTTAGGAGGACATTCCCCTTCAAATGGCAGCCGATAGCCATTAAGCAAGAAGTTTTAATTTGAATTTCTGAGTTGACAGTTACACTTCATGGTTCAGAACACATGAATTGCCCTCTAGAGCAGCGATGGCGAACCTTTTTTGGCTCGTGTGCCACAAGTGGGGGGAGCGCAGGGGGGTCGTGTGCAGGTGTGCCGCACCCATAATGCATTGCGTGACCCCCCAGTGTGCATGTGTGCACAACAGGGGCGACACCCCCCCCCCATTTTTACATGCTTTTTTCGCCCTCCTCAGGCTCCAGAGGCTTTATAGGAGCCTGGGGAGGGCAAAAAGAGCCTCCCCCGCCCCCCGGAGGCCCTTCGAAGGCTTCAGGGACTGTCCGGAGGCTTCCCTGAAGCCTTCGGAGCGCTCAAAACGACCCTCCGAGCAAACCAGAAGTCATTTCCGGTTTGCTCGGAGGGTCGTTTTAAGCTTTTTGAAGGCTTCAGGGACGGTCCCTGAAGCCTCTGGAGGGTCTCCGGGGGGCGGGGGAGGCTCTTTTCGCCCTCCCCAGGCTCCTATAAAGCCTCTGGAGCCTGGGGAGGGCGAAAAATGGCTTTTAAAAACGGTGAACTCAGCTGGCCAGCGCGCGCATGCGCGCTGGCCAGCTGACAGGGCAGCGCCTCGCGTGCCCTGACAAATGGCTCCGAGTGCCACCTGTGGCACACGTGCCATAGGTTCGCCATCACTGCTCTAGAGGGTGGAGAACATCTGACCATTGGATGTTGTTAAGTTACAGCTTGCAACAATGCAAGTTGGCTAATGACTAGGGATTCTGAAAGTTGTAGCTTACCAACGTGCAGAGAGCCATAGTTTCCCCACCCTCAATAAAATTAAAAGTTGGATCATTGATGGCTCCCTTGTCCCTTTTCTAAAATTGTTTCCAATTCTCTTTAAACCTGTTGGAAATGTGGTCACCCAAAGAGGCACAGAACTGTACATCAGTAATCTACCCCATAATGTTGCTTTTTTGTCAATGGCTAAGTTCACGTAGCAATAGCACTTAGACTTATATACCGCTTTACAGTGCTTTACAGCCCTCTCTAAGCGATTTAGAGAGTCACCATATTGCCCCCAACAATTTAAGCCAGAGACTTAAAAGACAGAAGCTCGGGCGGGCAGGTGAGCCCTCTGGAACACTGTACCGGAACAGTATCTGGTGCTCCAGGCAGGCTCCGGTACACCCGTACCGGGGCGTACCTCCTGCAACCACTGGTCCGGATATTTTCCCCCCATAAATAAATACCCAGACAACACCAGGTTATCCGCTAGTAGATGATTAAAAAGTCCCTTCTTTACTTTTACACTTCCAACATTCATTTGACATACCTTTATACACCTTAGATAACTTACTAGGTTTAATCCCTCTTAAAATAAGAGGTAGGGGGAGATCAGCCAGTCTCAGCTAGGTTTTGCCTCTGCTGTGCTGTGACACACAAAATGACTCCATTCTAAATCATTGTTGAATTAAGTTGAACCTATATGGAGGTAAGATGTAGCTGGCCCATCAAGAGATGTACCAAAATTAAATGCATTTTGTGTTGTGGTTTTGTGCCTATTCACAGCCAGAAGGTCCCAGAAATGCCAGCAGATGTTGTGGGTGCCCTGCTCTTTTTGGAAGATTATGTTCGTTACACAAAATTACCAAGAAGGGTGAGTGTAACAAATTTTTTTTGAGAATGAGTCCAAGGTACTGAATGGACAAAAGCACGCAGAATTGGAAATGTAAAGCAAAAGATTGAGGCTGGAACCTCTTTTATATCCCACTGCACTGAAACAACGTGAAAATCAGTACATACTTTTTCCTTTTTTGCCTCTTTCTGCACTTTTGCATTTCTGCACTTTTCTTTAACTTTCTCAGGGTTTTTTTTGCTTTATTTGTATTTTACCCTACAATTAATTTAATAAGAACATTTAAAAAGTATAGAAACAAATATTTAACAGGAATAACGAGCCCTTTTTTTTTCTTTAGGTGGTCGAGGCCCACGTGCCTAATTTCATTTTTGATGAATTTCGGACAGTTCTATGAAATGTCAGCAGCTGATTCTGAATGTTAACAAGAAACCAACCTCAAAAAAGTGACGAGGAAAAAAAGCATTTACAAATCTATGTGTGCTAATCACTGAATATTACTATTCTTCATAAAAATAACTGGAATCATGGCATCATAGCCAATGGATTATTAAATTCAAGCAGTGTGTATTTTGTACTTAATCTATGACGTAGACAATTCCTTTACAGAAATCATTTCTGTTCCTAGAGAATAGCATGTGAATATGGAACAATATTTTTTGTAATGCAGCTGAAAAAAATAACAGTGAAATGAATGGATTGTAAGTGTTTACCTTTTTCACCAGTGCATTATTTACATAGTACCATTATACAGTATATGTTAATCAGAATCAGAATAACAGAGTTGGAAGGGACCTTGGAGGTCTTCTAGTCCAATCCCCAGCTAAGACAGGAAACCCTACATCACTTCAGACAAATGGTTATCCAATCTCTTCTTAAAAATTTCCAGTGTTGGAGCATCCATAACTTCTGGAGCGAAGCCGTTCCACTGATAATTGTTCTAACTGTCAGGAAATTTCTCCTTAGTTTTAAGCTTCTCTCCTTGATTAGTTTCCACCCAATGCTGCTTCTCCTATCCTCAGGTGCTTTGGAAAATAGAGTGAATCCCTTTTCTTTTTTGGCAGTCCCTGAGATATTGGAAGACAGCTATCATGTCATCCCTAGTTCTTTTTTCATTCAACTAGACATACCCAATTCCAGCAACCGTTCTTTATATGTTTTTGCCTCCAATCCCCTAATAATCTTTGTTGCTCTTCTCTGCACTCTGTCTAAAGTCTCCACATCTTTTTAACATCGTGGCGACTAAAACTGGAAGCAACATTCCAAGTGTGGCCTTAACCAAGGCACTACAAAATAATACTAACACTTCATGTCTTGATTCAATCCCGTTAATAACATATACAATGTTAATATACAACTGTATACAAGATACAATTCATGAAGCTTTTCTCCTGTTACCTGGTCACCGGAAGTCACAGCAATCTTATCATACTTCTACTAGCCTCAGCAAGCTTCCATTGTCTCTTTAGCCAAATAAACCAGCCATGCTTGTAATGGACACATGCTATTCAAAGAATGTATTAACAGTAAGGTTGGACCATAAGACAGCATTATATTTATTGCAATAAATTTTTACTTGCTAATTCTCCTATTTGATCTTAGTTACTTAAATTTCTAATTTAGTTAATATACCATATGCCTGTTCATTAGGTCTCTCTCATCCACAATTTGAGGTAGCCCTTTCCATATAATTACACTGCTTCAATACTCGGACAACATAGAACTGTGATGGTGAACTTATAGTGCGTGTGCCAGAGGTGGCATGCAGAGCCCTTGCTGCGAGTACGCAAGCCGTCACCGCATCTCAACTCCACCGCGCATGCGCGTGTGCCTCCCGCCAGCCAGCTGATTATTGGGTCTCTACTGTGCATGCATGGGGGGGGGCATGGGGAACACCTCCACACATGCACAGGGGAGCGGAGGGAGTCGCACACTCAGGTGTGGAGGTGCGGAGCGGTTTTTGGCCCACGTGTGTACCCGCAGCCCATTTTTTGTCCCAGGAGGCTGCAGGGAGGCCTGCTAGGCCAAAACAGGGCGAAGGGGGGGTCACATGCACAGGGGCGGGGCACACGGGGGGGGGTCACACGTGCATTACAAGTTCGATCATGCACACGAGCACTGTCGGCACACGTCGACAAAAATGTTAGCCATCACTGACACCGAAAGTCAAAAAAACTCAATTCTGTTTGGTGTAAGTTGAGAAACAGGTAATGATTGTATTATTTAACATATTAAAATATAATAACAAATTCTTGAAAGGCTGATTTTCTATCTTTCCCATGTTACATAATACAAGTTCAAGGTGGGGGTTAGAGTTTCTGCCTCCCATTTCCGGACAGCCAATCTGCAACCAGCAAAGAATCTCAACCGTAATAGAATGTGAAATCGTAAATTAAGAGTTGCACAAAAATGATCAGAAAAGCAAGAATTTATTGTTGTGTTCTGGGCGATAACAATAACGAGAATATAGATGTTCACCCCTCTCTCCAAAGGTCCTGTTAAAAGTTGCATGCTTTAAGGCAACAACAAATATATATACATATATACATATACGTATACATATGTGTGTGTGTGTGTGTGTGTGTGTGTGTGTGTGCGCGCACTACTGGTTTGTTTGTATTCTAATTGAACTGATTTTTGTCTTGGCACTGCCTACTCCTGGCACCTATTTAAAAGCAAGACCCTTAGCCCCCCCTCTCAAAAAAATGTTTTTGGACCTGCCAGAAGACTCTTCCCCTTCCTTCTATAATTGAATGGAAAAGAAAATGGAGAAGATCCCTAGAATATGTACCAGAACTTGAAAGAAAAACACAGCATATTCATGGAATATATGCTTACAGGTTACTTGACAAAAAAGCTCAGCGCCAGAAAATATCAATGAAGAAATATACATGTAAGAGCTGCTGATGCTTTTTTTAGAAATTGATTGACCACCTTAGATTCATTTGTTTTATCAATGTAACAAGGCAGTGCCATTTATACTGCCATTTTAGCTATCTCTCTTTCAGTAGTTGAAAAGGGTCATTGCAAGTATCTTGAAGAAACTTTATTTGTACAAGGTAACACAGACAAATGTGTGTTTTTATGTACGTGAAGACAGGCACATAATCCTGTGTATCTTGGTATATACCCAATTGCTAAGTCTTTCTGTCCATCATGATGCTTGACTCTCTTGCCAGAAATCCAACAGAATGGAGGCGGTGTCATACACAGACATTACTGCTCCCTCTGCACTAATTCCTCCTCTGCCATCCACCTTGCCTTGAGATGTTGCAATTCCAAGGCCCATCAGCTCCAGCCATCACTTATTTATGAAACCTCTAGTACAACATCTTGAGGGCCATAGGTTCCCTAGTTCTAATCTAACCTCTCAAATTGAGACGGTCCTAATGAAGCTGGCAATATGAAGGCCACTAGGATTCCTTGCAGTCGTGACATAAATCTCAGTATTGGCTTTCTTCTTCCTGATGTGGTAAGTAAGCTCTGGGCTGCATCATTTCAGGCAACAGTGGAAGCTCAGCAAACGTTCCTCCATAAATAAATAAAATCCTATATTTTTTTCTTTCTTAAAAAACAGATTAGGGAGAACACTTTTTCCAGTTTCTCTCTGCAAAGTGAATTTGGAAGGTCATTTAAACAAGCCAGTTTTTTCCTGTGGCCTAAGAACAGTATGATGCAGCCCATATTTGGTTTACTGCGCTAACATAAGCAAAACCAACCAGTTTTTTATTTGTCCCCTCCTGGCAAGATAACCATAATTGCCATTGTTGGTAAGTCCCTATTAAGAGGCTTCACAACCTCCCATTTCTTCTCTCCTGCCCCGCCACACACACAGACACACGGAAACAGAAGAGCAGCTGGTCATGGAGAAAGGAAATAAAGCCAATTCTGCAGGGCTAGAAAAATGTGAACAGAATTTGGGGGGTTTCTAAGCTTTGATTTCTGAGCATACACTCAATAGTTCAGACCAGTAGCTCTAGAAATGTCATTATTATTTTTTGATAAGTCCTGGCCTCAAATGTCAGAGGGGGGCAAGGAAAGAGAAGAACATGGCAATCTGCCAACACCCCCTCCCCTAATATGCTAGACCACTTATTCTCAGAAGTTAACTGTTGTGATCCCCCTTTTGCTCTTTTGGATTAGAATGGTAGGGTTTTTTTTTTTTAACAGGCCCTTGTTTGACAAGATTATCTATCTGCTTATAAACCTCAAAGCGCCACTGCAAGATCTCAGGCCAGTTGTGTTGCTGCTGCTTTTGTCTTTTTGACTTAAAGAAACGGGACACGTCCGGAAGGCGCGAAAGAAATCCCAAGCTGTTCCTCTTCCCATCTCTTTGCCCTTCTGTATTCAGTAGATGAGGTATTTCATTTCAGAATATATAAGCGGGAAGATAACGGAGCAAGCTCGGTACATCACTGCGAGGCTGCTGAAAATGGCCCGGGGTTTGGTGATCCAAGATTCGGATTTGAAACAAAAATAAGTAGCATAAATGGCAACGGCGAAGAAGTGGCCAATCAGGACGATGGGCTTCGGAGACAAGCTGTAAAGAAAAGATTTGGTAGCAGAAATAAATTATGAGGAATATATATATTTTTGTGAGTTCAATACTAGAAACTATGAAAAGACCATCCATTAATATGGCAGGGTAATCGAATAAAGAATATCGCATTTTTCCCCCCCTTGAAACTTTTCCATAGAAAGCTGAGAACCCAAATCACTTTTTACAATATGTCAGTTCTCTCTGCTTTTCCAGATAAACTTCCTTTACAATACAGGATAAGCAGAGGTGGGTTGCAACCGGTTCGCACCAGTTCGGGCAAACCGTTAGTGAAATGTTGGCCTGGGTCACAGAACCAGCAGCGCCCAGGCTGGCCACGCCTCCGAACCGGTTCTCGGGTCACTGCAGCATGGGTTTTTTTTTGGCATTTTTTAATGTTCTGCATATGCACAGACTTATTTACAGGCAACTGCGCACGCACCGAATCGGCAGTAACGCCAGCAGCAACCCACCTGAGGATAATTCAACAAAGCGGTTGTATAACAAGCTCTTAGTTTCTGACTAAGTTTATTAGGCTCATTTCAGTAACTCCCATTCTTCAGTTTTCTGAAATCCTACTTGTTCCTGCTCAGTTCCTCTTTCTCTCTCTTGGCTATTTTCTTTTATTCAACATTTGTTACCATCGTAAGCAGGCAAACCGAAGTTTTATTGCTAATTCCAACCTTTTACATTTTCGAGAACCGTAGGGTCATACTGAGACACCACACTCAGTTATATTTTATATGTGGAAGGTCTTAGATTTAATTGCTACTAACCGATAACCCAGCATTGCCCGGGTATTTATTTATAGGGGGGAAATGTCCAGACCAAACATCATTTCTAATGTTGGATTTTCCACCTTACCAAAGGGAAACCTCTTGTGGAGTACCAGGGAGCCATTACCATGGCAACTCCACTGCGCTGTTCAGTAGAAGCCATTTTAAGGCACAACAGGCTGTTTCATAACAGAACACACATCTCGAGAGGTGTTAGGGGTGTCTTACCGCCATGTTATTTGTTTCCAGAGAGTAAGTTATCTGGGTACCAAGTTTGGTTGAAATTGCCCAAGGCATTCCAGAGTTATGCTGGAACATACATACACACAGCTGTTTTTATATACTGGTATATAGATTATAATAAAAGGCTGAAGTCGTCAATAATTGGAAAGACTTCATTCAACCTTCATAGAAGTAGTCCGCAACTTACATTCATTTAATGACAGTTCAAAGTTACAGTGGTGTTGGAAAAAGTTACCTTATGATCAGTTTGTGCACTTACAACTATAGCAATGGCACTGCAGTCATGTGACCAAAGGTTTTGGCATTTGGCAACTGGCATGTATTTATGACAGTGGCAATGTCCCAGGGCCATGTGATCTCCATTTGCAGACCTTTCCTAGGGGCTTCTCACAAGCAAAATCAATGGGCTTAACCTGGCTTCCCCCATTGATCATAAAATCCCCCCAAGGTTATAAAATCAAGCATGATTCACTTAACAACTGCATTGCTTAGCAATAGAAGTTCCAATTGGGGGTGTAGGTTGAGAACTATTTGTATTCTGACATAGCCAATTCATCTACTTACACCAGGGGTGTCCAAACTTGGCAACTTTAAGACTTGTGGACTTCAACTCCCAGAATTCCCCAGGGAATTCTGGGAGTTGAAGTCCACAAGTCTTAAAGTTGCCAAGTTTGGACACCCCTGACTTACACCCTAGATAATTATTAAATAAAATATGGTATATGGCTTGATTTAATCGTCTAGACAGAAAACTTTTGATGGTTATTACATCCCGTGTGTCTCTGTCTAAAGGCTCTTAAGGCGAGTCATGGTTATGCTACCTACAACTGCTGTCAATAACAAGTTGAACGAGAAAGGTGGGGGCACTACCCCAACTTACATGGAAAGTAATCCAACTGGACCAGACACACATTTGCCCCCAAGCTTGAAGTAGAAAAAGCAGGCTCTCCTTAGCTTGTGCAGAGAATCTGTCAAACAGAGGAAACATGACATCACCTTTTAGCAGAAAGGCCAGGCAAAATTAGGAAATGAAAATGAAAATGGTGCACGATAGTTAGCACAATATTTGGCTAAATAAACATTCCCTTTAAAATCTTACTCCACGTAAGTAAAAAAAAAACCTTTACCAGATGGACTTCACATCACGGCAACAGCAACTTTTGGGGAGATGTTCTCCTCAATGGTGGGATTCAAAATTTTTTACTACTGGTTCTGTGGGCGTGGCTTGGTGGGTGTGGCATGGCTTGGTGGAAAGGATACTGCAAAATCCCCATTATGACCGTTTTTCACAGTTACGACCTTTGCAGCATCCCCAGGGTCATGTGATCTTAATTCAGACACTTGGCAACTAATTCATATTTATGACCGTTGCTATGTCCCAAGGTCATATGATCACCTTTTGTGTCCTTCTGACGAGCAAAATCAATCGGGAAACCGGATTCACTTAACAACTGGGTTACTAACTTAACAACTGCAGTGATTCACTTAACGACTGGCAAAAATCATAAAATGGGGGCAAAACTCACTTAACAATTGTCTCGGTTAGCAACATCAATTTTGAGCTCGACACACGCACACACACATATACATATGCAGAGAGAGAGAGATTTCTTACAACATAAAAATGAGCAAATGTACAGGTAGGGGAATAATTATTTGATTAACTGTAAAGAGGACTGGTTATGGAGGAAGGAGCCTGAGAGAAAAATGCCAATATTTCAAAAAGCTCATGCATCAGATGGGAATTAGACAGGAGCAGCTAGATGTACAGGAAGTCAGTTACCTTAAACCAGGGGTGTCCAAACTTGGGAACTTTAAGACTTGTGGACTTCAACTCCCAGAATTCCCTGGCTGGGGAATTCTGGGAGTTGAAGTCCACAAGTCTTAAAGTTCCCAAGTTTGGACACCCCTGACTTAAACTATTAAGACCAGTATTTCTCAACCTTGGCAACTTGAAAAGAGTCAAGAATGAAAGAGACAGCCAGAAGAGAAGCAAGGATGCAGCACAAATAATTATGCTAAAGAGAAGTAGAAGACTTGAAAGAAAATGTATTTCTAAACCAGCACATACCATCTGTTGCAGCGAATAATTCATAAAGCGCCTGAGCAAGAACATTCACAACAAAGGAATGGGACTTCTTTCTTGTCCAGTAGAAAGTCTTTTTGGCCTGCAAAAGATCAATTTCCCATTCACCCATTCAAGGTTTTTTATTTTTAATACAAATTATACATACTATAGGAACAAAGAGTTGTCCGGGTCTTTTCTTTTACATCCTCTCAATTACATAGTCTCTTTTACATCAGAGTTTTGTTTTCACTTTCAGCCAAATTATTCTCTTCCATTATTTTTCATATTTATAGTTATTGTTTCTTAATACCTAAACAATATCTTCAATTGCCCCTCCAAAGTTATACCAAATTTTCATTTCTTATTTTCTCTGCAAATTTGATGAGGTCCCCATTTATCCCTTCATCCAAATCATTGATGAAGATGATGAAGAGTACAGGGCCCAAAACAGAGCCTTGGGGTACTCCACTGCATACTTTCCTCCATGAAGATGCAGTTCCATATAAAATAGAGTGCTTACTTGAAGTGGCCTAAAAGAAACGTGGAGACCCTCAATTCTATATGAAAGAAAAATATAAGTATCTTACTTGCAGTAGAGCAGAGTCTTCATACAAGTCCGGAATGGTCTGTAGCAAACATCTCCAGATCTTGATGTCATTCAGAGCAACGCTCATTCCTCCGCCTGTCAGAGGATGCCTCATGTTGTAAGCGTCTCCTAGGAGGAGGACTCCTAAAAAGGAAAGAGTCCTAACATCAAAACTTGCACAGCTGCACCTTTTGGGATGTGTGATTCAAAAGTTTGAAAGGCTTATTAAAAGCCTCCCATGCAAATTGTTAAGTGACTGGCTGGTAAAACTGCAAGGAAGCCTCAATAGCAATAGCACTTAGACTTATATACTGCTTCATAGTGCTTTACAGCTCACTCTAAGCAGTTTACAGAGTCAGCATCTTGCCCTCAGCAATCTGGCTCTTCATTTTACCAACCTTGGAAGGATGGAAGGCTGAGTCAACCTTGAGCCTGGTGAGATTCGATCTGCCAAACTTCTGCCAGCTGGTGAGCAGCAGACGTAGCCTGCAGTACTGCACTCTAACCACTGTGCCACCATAGCTATTATCCGCCAATGAGTAAAAGGGGGTGTCTGTTATCTCCAAATCAGGGGTGGGTTCCGGCAGCCATTACGGCTGGTTTGCTCATGTGCACGCCGCATGGAGGTGCGCGCGATGCACGTTGCACCCTCATGTGCAGTACAATTAAAACTGTTCTGTGCATCCGCAGAACTGAAAAACAAGATGGCGCTGCCCGGAGAACTGGTTCAGGGACCTGGCAGGCCTGGGTCACTGCCGGTTCCAGTGACCCAGGCCGCCAAACCACGACCGGTTCAACCGAACCGGTCCGAACCAATAAGAAACCACCACTGCTCCAAATGTCTGTAAAGCTGCCATGTCATTCATAACGAAGGACATCATTGCTTAGCATTGCCAAGTATTTCAAATGATCTCATTCGTGGCAGTTTGCATCAAACTCGTGTCAATGGCTATGAATCTGAAGGGGAGAGGCATGATGGCTCAGCAATTTAGAGGTTGGGCTTGCTGGCTGGAAATCTGGCAGCCCAGGTTCAAGATCCGAGCTGCACACTATGGGGTGCGTTCCTGTCCTAGCCCCAGTTCCTGCCAACCTAGCAGTTCGAAAGCAGGCAAATGCGAATAGGGAATTAAGTACCACTTCGGTGGGAAGGTAACGGCACTCCGTGATGTCATGCTGGCCACATGACCATGGAAATGTCTTCCTCAGTGGCCTTGAAACGGAGATGAGCATCACCTCCTATAGTCGGCAGTGTCTAGCGGAGTAAAATCCGCAGGGATTCCTTTACCTTTACCGTGTGTAAAGATGTCATTATGCAAATGAGATGAATTGGTGCAAATGATGTACTACTAAATTACGGTTGAACTAAGCGTAATCTTCCCGCTCCAGGAATCCATATTAAAACATCTTTAATCAACCAAAGCCAACTTGTATTTTACTAAGAAATGTATTCTGAAGTTTAACTGTGATACATACAGAGAGGATGCTCACTTAATTCTAAAGAGAATTGCTCTAAAGGCTAAGGCTTATTAGCAATGGCCAAAAAGATTGGCTGAAGTGCAAAAAAATATGCAAATAATTCTGTATGTTCTACTTTCAGACCTTGTGATTCAAAAATATATGGTCACCTTATTTTAGAATGTCCTTATGAGCCCCCTGGCTGAAAAGGTACCAGAAAGGAGCATTTCGTTCAGAGGGGGGGGAAATCCCATCCACGCTCCCAAGCCTTTTGTTAAATCTGAGGAATCCAATCTTGGCGACATCAGGATTACTACCGACCTCCGCTCCTTCCGTTCAAAACTCAAGACCCACCTTTTTCAATTAGCCGGCCTGGCTCAACCATAGTTCCATTTTAATCCTCCTGGCAATTTTTAAACCTGTAATTTTATATTGGGGTATTTTAATTTTTAACCGTATTATTACTATTTCTATGTATTGTAACGATTATTGTGTGATTTTTATACCTCCTCCGTGTAATGTTTAATTGTAATGTTTAATTGTATAATATGTGCTTTTTATTTATTGTACGCCGCCCCAAGTCCCTTTGTGGAGAGGGAGCGGCTAACAAATCTAATAAATCTAAATCTAAATAAATCTTTAAGGACTTGTGGCTGGCTGGGAAATTCTGGGAATTGAAGTCCCCAAGTCTTCAAGTTGCCAAGATTGGACAGCCCTGTGTTAGATTGTGATGTTTTCTGCATTCTGTGCTTTTGCTGACAGACCTGCTTTATTGACAGGACAAGGTGGTAGAAAGCTCGCCGGCATGACTCTCAAACGTTCGTTCTGTACTGCTATGAGGAAAGGCTCTTGAATGTGTTCTGTTAAAAAAAAAACAAGCAAATGTGGTTTGTTTTGAAACATTTGTCCTTGGGCCAAGATTCAGAAGAGAATACACCTAACAGAAATAAGATCTCTGATAACCTGATAACCCAAGGTCAACTTCAGTTCTTCAACTTTAAGACAATGTTTCTCCACCTTGACAGTTTTAAAACATGCACACATCTTAAACTTTGTAGTTTAAGTCAGGGGTCCCCAACCCCTGGCTGGCTGCCCGCTACTGGGCTGTGGCCTATTTGGAATTGGGTTGCACAAGTGGTTGGTCAGAGCGTGAAGACGAAGCTCAAGTTGTGTGATCGGAGAGCCAGCAGGCACTCACATGTATGCCAGCCTGCCATTCACACGGCCCAGTTCCCTTCTCTCCCCCCAGCAGGACCACCAAGCCACAAAGTTTGGGAGCTTCTGGTTTAAGGTAGCCAAGATTGGTAAACACTGCATTAAGACAGCTGCCTAAACTACTATTCAAGTCACCGGCATACAAATAGTCCTCAACTTCTGACCATTCATTTAACAAACACTCAACAGTGATTCTACATTACAATGGCAATGAATAAAGTGACTTACAACCGGTCCTTATGACTGTAGTAATGTCTCTATGGTCACGTGATCACCATTTGCAACCTCCCCAGGGGGTTTCCAACATGCAAATCAATGGAGAAAACTGGATCCACTTAACAACCATGTAATTCACTTAATGACCATGGTGATTTTCTTAACAACCTGAGCAAAAAAGGTTGTAATAGCACATGCAGCTCACTCATCAATTGTGCTGAGTGGCAACAAAGGTCTATGAACTGCGGTCATAAGTCAAGGACTACCTGTAAAGAGATTAAGTCTCCGTGCAAAGGTTCTTACCTGGTAGCTGTGGATAAATCTTTTCGACCATGTATTCCTTAAGGTTTTTTGGCATTTCACCTCGAATGTCAACAAGAACTCGAGTTTCATTGGAAGAAATCTGATAGATAAGCACTGGGCTAGGATTTCCTAAAACCAGCTCGGCGTAATTGGCTTTAAACTGAGGAGAATTCTTTACAGACAAAGAAAGAAGAACAAACATTATTTTAAAAAAGAATTTCCCAGAACCTTCCTGCTCTGCCTTGATTGCAATGAGTAATTTTCGGCTGACAAATAACCCAAGGCTTGTAGACTTTCAAGAAGACCGGAAGCTCAAATAGCAACAGGCTCAACCACAACCCATCACCAGGCTGAAATCATTTCACTAAACTATGTGTTTTCTTCCCACTGTAATTGCAGGAACTGGGCATGTCTAGTTTAATGAAAAGAAATATTAGGGGAGACATGATAGCAGTGTCCCAATATCTCCAGGGTTGCCACAAAGAAGAGGGAGTCAAGCTATTCCCCAAAGCACCTGAGGGTAGAACAAGAAGCTACCCACCTAATGGGTGGAAACTAATCAAGGAGAGAAGCAACTTAGAACCGAGGAGAAATTTCCTGGCAGTTAGAACAATCAATCAGTGGAACAACTTGCCTCCAGAAATTGTGAATGCCCCAACACTGGAAGTCTTTAAGAAGATGTTGGATAGCCATTGGTCTGAAATGGTATAGGGTTTCCTGCCTAGGCAGGGGGTTGGACTAGAAGCCTCCAAGGTCCCTCCCAACTCTGCTATTGTATTGTATTGTATTGTATTAATTTCTTTCCTCTCCAACTCATGGCCGAAGATGATTCTTTGAGAGGATCTGGAGCTGAAGAACTGGATTAGTTGAAGAACTGCTTTAAAGCAGGTGGTGTCAAACTCGATTTCATTAAGGGCCGTGTCAGGGTTGTGTTTGACCTCGGGGGAGGGGGGCATGGCCAGGGGGCTTGGCTAGCTTGACAACACTCATGTTGGGGGTGCCTATAGTGGCCCGAGCACTCTGCCAGCGAAAACAGAGCCATGTTTTCGTTGGCAGAGGGTTGCAGGAGGCCATCACAGCCGAAAACGCAGCTCCGTTTTTGCTGGCAGAGACGCTGCATACCGGTTCTTTGCTGTTTCCAGAGCGGGCCTGAAGGTCAGATCTAAGTACCCTGCAGGCCGGATCCAGCCCCCGGGCCTTGAGTTTGACACCCCTTGCTTTAAAGAAGATGCAAAGCAAAGGGGCAACAACAGTAACTAATGTTGCTATTGGAAATTATTTGTGTGGCTGGGCGGAGATAAGAACACGTGAAATGCTATTCTATGGTATAGGTAATCCTCGGTTTACAACAATTCATTTAGTGACCGTTGAAAGTTACAACAGCACTGAAAATTGTGAGTTATGACTGTTTTTCACAGTTATGACCTCTCCAGCATCCCCATGATCATGTGATCAAAATTGCGTGGCAACTGGCTCATATTTATGACCGTTGCTGTGTCCCAAGATCATGTGATCCCCTAGTACAATCTTCTGACAAGCAAGGTCAGAAGCCAGTGGGGAAGCCAGATTCGCTAAACAACTGGGTTACTAACTTACCAACTGCAGTGATTCACTCGACAACAGTGTCAAGAAAGGTCGTAAAATGGGGCAAAACTCACTTCACAAATGTCTCACTCAACAAAGGAAATGTTGGATTCAGTTATGGTTGTTTAAGTCGAGGATTATTATTATAACCACAAGCATCCCAATATTGCTTCGTGTTTAATGGGGCCACTTACCTTCAAAATGCACCCTACAAAATGAGAGGGGACTTTCACTTTGCTGGAGATGAGATTTTTTCGAAACTTGGAAAACAGACCATCCGCAACCACCGTTAAAGGTGCGTGGAGTTCCTGCAATACAAAAGAAATCAACTAAATCATCAACGTTGACTTAAAGTTATGGCAATGGACTCCAAAACAAAAACAAAATTGACAGGAAGCAAGCCCTGCTCCTTTTCAATAGGCAAACGATAAGGATCATCGCAAAGCACAACCTGTCCCAGGTAGTCCCCAACTTTAACTGTAAATGAGCACAGAGTCATAGGTCATGCAAGGTATTAAGAGGATCACCATGTGACCGTACCTGATTTTATGACTTTTTTTTGCAAGGGTCATTAAGTGAATCTCTACAGCTGTTAAGCAAATCCATTGTCCGCAATGGGTCAACAGCCATGAATGTGGGCCAGTTGCTGAATGCCCAAAATGCAGTCACATGACTGCGAGGGGGGGCAGCTGTCAATTTCAAACCTGGAACGTAATTAACCTGGGGAAGTCCATTGTAACATTGAATGGTTGCTAAGCAACTGGCCATAAGTTGAGGACTACTTGTATCTTATTGGTTTGAACAGACTACCCTGAAATGCATGGCAGTATGTGAGCCAGGAATGAGTTAATAATTTTTGAAGGTTTCATTCTACACTGAATTCTTCTTGTTAAGTAAATAAGCTCCCTATTAGGAGAGCGAGTGTGCAGAGAAGCGTAATGAGAGTGGTATGGAAGAACACGCACAAACCAGCATACAGGGACACCGAACAGTATAAAAATATAGTAGTTTACTATGTGGAAATATAGAGGTATTCAGAGTTCAATTTACAGTCCAAGTCATACACGGTTCAGTCAGTCAGTTATCCATGTTCTCAGTTAAGGAATGATCCTTCGAACAGTCCAGTATCAAATAATTAGTTTAGCACACAAAACAGCTAACAGTAGCAAATACACAGTAACTCACGATACATCCACCAATCAGCATCTAACAAACAGAGAGCTTATAGTCATTCAGGCTCCCTCTTATGGCTGCTTGAGGTAACAGCAGCCAATCACATTACAGCAGTACTTAAAGCTACAGTACTACCATCCTGGTTTATATATTGCTAACCCAACTGTTAGCTTACATTCCTAACACTTCTCACCTGCAAGTTTTTCACAAATCTTTATATTCCTCAACCTACACCTTGCACACATCCTGACATCCACATTAAGTGCTTTAAAAACAATGATTCCACTCAGAGGGGGGTTGCTCATGGTTCGGCCGAACCGGTAGTGGATGCGGCGGGAGGCTCCGCCCACCTGTCCAGACGCTTCTGTGAATGTGCAGAAGCATCGCGAGAGAGAGAGAGTGTGTGTGTGCACGAGCAAATCGGTAGTAAAACTGGTAGAAACCAACCACTGATTCCACTGGAAGGTATATACCACATAGACTAATTCAAAATATGATTTGTATCCCTATTATTTTATTAAGCGGACGTTTTGGGCTCAGCCCATCAAATAATGGTAGACGTTTTGGGCTCAGCCCATCAAAACTTCGGAAACGGATGAATTTGACTTTGTTGGCATGTCTCATACAAACACGAAAACAAAACAGAAACAATTCTTTATCTTCTCCCCAGCTAGGCCGCCCTGAATAGTGGTAGTCGGCCACAGTGCCAAAGCTGGGACTCACGTAGAGTCTGAGGCCTTGACCAGCTCTACTACCATGGTTGCCATGCAAAATGGCCTCCTCTTGCTGCATCTCAAAGTGCTTCGGATCGCACAAGGCTTACGTCTTGAAGTGGCTTCAGAGAATGCTCTTTTGCCGTCTCTGCACCGTCCAAAAACTGCACAAAATCCCATTCATGTGCCATTTTCAGAGGGTCTGTAAGCTCCTTGAGAGCACAGCCCTCTCACACAACTTCAGAGGCTGCACAAGACCATGCCTCATTCTCACATGGCCTCCACAGCTTCTAAAAATCATGCTCAAAACCATGCTCAATCGTGCTCGTGGGATCTGCCTTCCAGAATAGTTATTGTTGGCTGCTGGTGCATGCTGGCGTCACCCAAAAGGTTGTGGCGTGTCTCCTTTGACATGCATGTTATAGTTTCACCATCACTGTAATAAGCTATCTGATTAAGAATTGTTTAAAATTGATATAGTATCCTAGGACACTGGAATAACCAGAATTGCTGGAAAATCTCACCTTTGTATCACCAGTTTCTTTATCTTTGTATACGATTCCAGCTACACATTCCTCTTCTTCAAGCAATTGTACCACTGTCCCCTCAATAAATTTTGCACTGGAAAAAAGCAGATTTTTTTAAAAATGCATACGTGGTATACATTTTATTGTGTTGGAACTGAAATGGGCACCTCTGTTTGGAAATGTTGCAAGTTGGAAAGTATTTCTTTTCTCTTTCCTTTTTAGTTTATCCTAAAGATTAAACCTTCTTGAAACAGACAAAATAATCTAGTCTGGTTGCCAGGTTAGTATAATGGCTAAGTTGCTAGACTAGGAACAGGGAAATCTAGTTGACTATGAACCGCAAAAATTCATTCCTTCTCTCTCTGTAACCCTCTTTTTCTACGTGTGTGATTTTTATTTTCGTATAAAGTACTTCATAATTAATAAACCATGCACTTATATTCAATCTTAGACAAAACAGTTGTTATATGGCAAACTGGACTTCTGAAGTTGAAAAGAAAAGGAAGAGGATGTTAAAATGTCAACCGCGAAAGAAAATAGTTTAAGGAAAATCTGAGGAAAGGGAGAGTAACTATATGCTGTCTGGTTGGTATGTTCTAGGAACCATTCTAGACCAGAGGGAGGGGCAATTAATTTTCCCAAGAGGCCAATGAGAAACTGGAAGAGTTGTCGAGGGCTGCGTTTACCCTGCCCCCATTACTGCTGATGCCCCGCCCCCTGCACTCACACACACACACCCCGATGCTACACCAATTCCCGCTACCAATCTGCTCTGGTGCCTCGACCCCACCAATGTCTCACCTCCACCGCTGCTGCCAGCCACACTCAGATTGCCCAGAGGTCAAATGTGGCCTGTGGGCCATAAAATGCCCATGTCTGATCTAAACAGAGCTTCTTCGAGATCATGTGTCCTAAGCCTGGACTTTCAGGTCTTCCAATAGTGCGCAAAGCATGCCATTCTTCTCTAGGCGGTATTTCTAAATCTTGGCAATTTGAAGATGTGTGGACTTCAGTTCCCAGAATTCCCTACCCAGCTGGTTGGGGAATTTGGGAATTGAAATCCACAAATCTTAAAATGGCCAACTTTGAGAATCACTGCACTAATCTGACAGCCTCTGCTGACCTCTATCTTAAGATGTTTCTGTAAATCACTTTTTCTTTCTACCATATTTAACAAGGTTATCTTTCGAGATATTAGGGAGGCTACTTGCAGGTTCAACTTTGATTTAGAGTGCCTGGAACAGTTAACGTATTTTTCGGAGTGTAAGATACACCAGAGTATAAGACGCAACAAGATTTTGAAGAGGCAAATTAAAAAAACAAAGTTTTTGCACTCTGCAGACTTCCTGAAAACGGGCCCATTTTTTTCCCAAAAAAGGGCATGAATAGCCTTTAGGAGGCTTGTAGAGTGCTCCTAGGGGGTGCCCCCCCCCCCAAAATGAGCAAAAAACAGGCTGTTTTTTGCACATTTCTGCTCTCCCCAGCTCCCAGGAGCACTCTATAAGCCTCCTAAAGGCTATGCACGGCCATTTTGGTGAAGGGGACAGGGTTTCGGGAGGCAAAAAATGCTGTATTGAGTATATAAAGTGCACCCAGATTTTCAGCCTCTTTTTTGAGGGAAAAAGGTGCGTCTCATACTCTGAAAAGGTATGTCACTGCAGGAATCCACTACAGTTGGGAGGGCAGTCGCATGAACCCAGGAAAAGACACAACTGCTTTAAGGGGCTTCTGACAGAGGCAATGCACAAATTCAATTGTATTCCGAATCCTATCCCTCTCTTCAAATCCAATCCATTTTCTGGATAGCTTACGTATGTCAAACAAGACATAAGGATTTATTTTACTTTCAATTTAGACAATTTATTCTTTGTTTTCAGGTTGTCAGTATGCCAAAAATGGCAAATTAGGCTTCAACAGGAGTAACCTGTTTTGTCACACTGGTGACTCAAACGGCAAAAAAAAAAAGGGGGGGGGGGTTATGGATTAACTTCTAGGACAGTGATGGCGAACATTTTCATTACCGAGTGCCCAAATTGGAGCACATGTGCATGCGCATGCATGCATGCACACAATGGAGCACCAGAAACCTGAACCCAAGCTGGCCAGCATGCGCATGCCGGGTTTTTGGCTGTTTTGGGCTGTTTTCTGGGCCATTCTCCAGGCTGAAAAACAGCCCAGAAATGGCCTAAAAACGGTCTGGAAAAACAGCCTGTTTTTTGAACCAGAAGAGCAGCTGGTGCGCATGACCACAGAGAGGTGGTGGCTCTGCATGCCACCTCTGGCACACGTGTCATAGGTTCACTATCACGGTTCTAGGAGTTTCATTGACAGAACATATAAAAACCAATCCAACTGATGTTGAAAATGCTTCTCCTGGTTACCGTATTTTTCGGAGTATAAGACGCACCAAGGTTTTGAAGAGGCAAATTTTAAAAAAAAAGTTTTTGCAGTCTGCAAACCTCCCAAAAATGGCCCGTTTTTCTCAAAAATGGGCTTTTTTTTTCACAAAAAGGGCATGAATAGCTTTTAGGAAGCTTGTAGAGTGCTCCTGGGGTGTGAGGGTAAAAATGAGCAAAAAATGCCCTGCTTTTTGCAAAAACGGGCTCGTTTTTTGTCAAGAAAAGGTCATGGATAGCCTTTAGAAGGCTTATAGAGTGCTCCTGGGGACTGGGGGGAGGGGAATTGAGCAAAAACGGCACGTTTTTTGCTCATTTCTTCCCTCCCCAGCTCCCAGGAGCTCTTGAAAGCCTCCTAAAAGCTATGCATGGCCATTTTGGTGAAGGGGGCAGGATTTCAGGAGGCCAAAAATGCTGTATTCAGTGTATAAGAAACACCCAGATTTTCAGCCTCTTTTTTTTTGAGGGAAAAAGGTGCGTCTTACACTCCAAAAAATACGGTAACCCCCAAACTATTCTCAAATGCAACGAATGAAAGAAAAGCACATTTAAAATGAAAAAAGAGATGGAGGCATCTAAAGAAGACCCTGTTAGGCATGTATCCTAACCTACTTGTGCTGTCATTTTAGATCATTATACTTACTTGGGTTCTGAGTTGGCCGCCCTTCGGAGACCCATGATGAAACGTCCATGATGAAAGGCTTTCCCGTTCTGCACTCTGTGTTCTGCTGTGCAAGGGTAAGGGATCTCAACCTCTGACTTGTTTTCAAGGTTATGAACGATGTAGCCATTTATGGTATGAGCATCTATACCTTCCACAGCCTCTGCAAAATAAGTGAATAGAGAAAGGAAGAAGATTTAGGAGGAGCGAGCTATCTTAGAAACACGTATCTGCAGCGTACTTTTAAAATAGACAGCTGTTTAAAGTTACAACCGCCAAAACAGCTTAGGGAGGCATTTACGCGAGCGAGATTCGAACAGCTGGACACAATGGTCAGATAGGGGGGGTTCCATCCTGTACCCTACAATGGGCGTCTCTGCATTTGCAGAGCGGCAGAGGTAGAAGACCTGCCTCACATTCTATTGGATTGTTGCCTATATAAGAGGGTGACAGACAGGTACCTTGGTCGATATACTAAACGAATGACACATTGGGATCCCCATATCAAAACAACATACCTTTATGCACATACAGATAGTCCTACAACCTACAACCATAATTGAGCCTAGAATTATGGCCATAACTCATGCTGGTTATTAAGTGGGTCATCACATCACCATGCCTGATTTTTGGTCTTTATCGCCCACCAATGGTCATTTTCTGGTTGCTGTTTTTTAAAGTCGTAATGTGCTGTCACATGACTGCAAGACACTGCAAATGGCCATAAATGTGGATCATAACTCTGAATGATCACTAAGCAACCAATCGTAAGTCTATCTATACCTGATTGAGTATGAAGGTACTTCCCTATTGTCCCTCTACTGACTCCATTTCAAATCATTGCACTTAACTTTCCTTCAGGGTAATAGGTGAAAGAGTCAAATGTGCAGTTCCTCTTGGACTGTTTTGGAAAATTCCTCTAACGCTTGTACAGCCAAAGACCACTTAAACTATGTCACTGGTACCCTGGGAGTAAGACAATATCATGGGGAAATAGCTTAGAAAAGATGCCAGGGAATGTTTACCTAGATATTTATATGTACAGGTAGTCCTCAACTTACAACCCCAATTGAGCCCAACATTTCTGTTGTTAAGTAAGACCTGTGAAAGATTGTGCATCGTGATGATCCTTATCATTGGCGTATTGAAAAGGAGCAGGCCTTGCATCCTGTCGATTTTGTTTTTGTTTTGGAGTCCATTGTCATAACTTTAAACCAACGTTGATGATTTAGTCCCTGTTTAGTTGATTTCTTTTGTATTGCAGGAACTCCACGCACTTAATGGTGGTTACGGATCAGGGGTGGCTTTCAGCTGGTATGCACCAGTACGGGCCTACTGGTTGGTGAAATTTAGTGTGCTTCCTAGTACCTGTTCTTCTGGAGGCCCAGTACTGGAACGCTCCCTCCCCTGGCTTCAGTGCTACTCTGGGCTCCTGAAAAGCCTCTCTCTGCCCCTTCATCCTCTTTCACAAGCAGCTTGAAAACGGAGCTCTTCTCAAAGAGAAGGAAGTGGGGGGTGGGGGGGAAATCCCATGCTGGATTGGGCTTCAGCACTGCTCTGGCTCCTGAAAAGCCTCCCTCTGCCCCCTTCCTCCTCTTTCACAAGCAGCTTGAAAACGGAGCTCTTCTCAAAGAGAAGGAAGGAAGGGAACTTACGACCACAATTGAGCCCAAAATTTTGGTTGCTAAGAAAGAGTGTTAAGTGGGTTTCACCATATTTTCCAAGCTGGCCATGCCCACCCGGTCACACGACCACCAAGCCACTCACGCCCGGTCACATGACCGCCAAGCCACTCCCACAAAACAGGCCACACCTACAGAATAGGTTTTACAAATTTTGAAACCCACCACTGTTGCGGATGGTCTGTTTTCCAAGTTTCGAAAAAATCTCATCTCCAGCAAAGTGAAAGTCCCCTCTCATTTTGTAGGATGCATTTTGAAGGTAAGTGGTCCCCATCACACAGGAAGCAATATTATCATCCAATTGGGATGCTCGTGGTTATAATTACAGTCCTCGAGTTAAACAACCGTAACTGAATCCAACATTTCCGTTGTTGAGTGAGACATTTGTGAAGTGAGTTTTGCCCCATTTTACGACCTTTCTTGCCGCACTTGTTAAGTGAATCACTTATTTGATAAGTTAGTAACGCGGTTAAGTGAACCCGTCTTTCTTGTTGACTTTGCTTGTGAGAAGGTCACCAAAGGGGAATCACATGACTTTGGGACACCGCAACCGCCATGAATAGGAACCAGTTGCCAAGCATCTGAATTTTGATCACATGATCATAGGGGTGCTGATTGTGAAAAACGGTCATAAGTCACTTTTTTCAGTGCCGTTGCAACGTCGAACGATCACTTAATGAAGTGTTCTAAGTCACGGACTACCAGTAACTGGTCCAAATGAGGGAGGAAAAGCATGAATAAACTGAGAGTGGGATAAAGAAGAATAAAACCATTTGTTCAGGTTCATAACCACGCATTTTGCTTCCCTACATTAAAGGCAATATCCACATTCAATCCAATGTTCTTCTCTTCTAGCTATAAAATTTTCCTGCCAAGCAGGTTTCTCTATCTTGGTTTTCCATCTTTTGATTTTTCTCTTTTTTCCAATGTTAATTCTGAGCCATTAATTCAAGGCAAGTTAGGCTGTATAATTGTTTGTTCTTCACAGGATAATGGACACAGAGGAGGGGTCTTATTAGTGTTATTAGTTTTCTGGCTTTTGTAATACAACAGTCCTCAGCTTACAACAGTTCATTTAGTGACTGCGAAACCAATTTCGTTGTATACGTGATGTACAATGACAATAAAGGATATACCCATGATGGCGAACCTATGGCACACATGACATAGGTGGCACGTGGAGCCATATTCGGTAGCATGCCAGCTGTCAGCTCCATGCGCGCGCTGGCCAGCTGATTTTTCGCCCTTCCGGAGGTCCAGGGGAAGCTGTTTTCACCCTCCCCAGGCTTCAGGAAGGCCTCTGGAGGCTGGGGAGGGCAAAAAACAGCCCCAACAGGCCAAACAGGAAGTTTGCTCCCAAATTTCTGGTTGACCCATTGGGCCGTTTTTCACCCTCCCCAGCCTCCGGAGGCTTTCCTGAAGATTGGGGAGGGCAAAAAACGGCCCCAACGGCCCAACCGGAAGTTTGGGAATGATCCGTTTCCAGCTTCCGGAGAGCCCCCGGGGGGGGGGGGGGGCAGGGGAAGCCATTTTCACACACCCCAGGCTTCAGGAAAGGCTCTGGAGCTCGGGAAAGGGTCGTGCACACATGCACGGAGAGTCACGCGCACATGCACAGGTGGGCGGGGAGGATTGAGTGGGCATGCGCCCGTACGCGATAGCAAGCACACACGCAATTTTGGCACATCACATCGTAAAAAAATGGTTCGCCATCACTGGGCTATACTATAAAGTGACAACACACTGAAAAATGGGCTTATGACCGTTTTTCACACATGCGACCATGGCAGCACTCCTGAGGTCACATAGCCAAAATTCAGACATTTGGCAACTGACGGTTGCAGTATGCTGGGGTCATGCGATCAACTTTTGCAACCTTCTGACAAGCAAAATCAATGGGGAAGCCGGATTGACTTAACAATCATGGTACTAACTTAACCACTGCAGGGATTCAGTTGTGACAAGAAAAGTTGAAATATGGGGCAAAACTCACTTAATCAATGTCTCACTTAGCAACAGAAATGTTGGGCTCAATTGTGGTCATAAGGCAAGGACTACCTGTAATTACAAGAATACAAGGTAGAGATGGAACAGCTGACAACCAGGCTGTTGAGTGAGTTTCAAAAACGGAAGACAGAAGGTGTTTTTAGCAAAGGTAATTTAGTACCTTGAAGGCCCAGATCTTTTAGCGTGTTATAACCTCCTGGCTGTAAGAGTTCCCCAACAATCCTATCAGGTTCCTTGAGGTCCCGCTCAACGATCGTCACTTTCCTTCCATCCCGGGCCAGCACCGTGGCCAGAGCAGAGCCAAGTACCCCAGCCCCCACAATGATGACTTCTGGATCAGGTTGAGCAGCGGCTGTCGAAGCTGAATCAGTCTCTGTTCTACTGTCAGGTGAAGAAATGACTCCTCTTGTACCCTAAGTCAGAGAGAAGACAAATCAAAGGCATTTAGGCTGGTACAATAAACATACAATAGGCACATTTAGTGACACCCAATAGGCGTGCAGGTTAGGACACTGGGCTGACAATTAACAGGCTCCTCTTGACCGAGGCTTCCCAAGAGCATGAAGCAAACTCCTTGTCTCGACAAAAACTTCCTTTTGTTAATTTACTGTGATTCTTCTCATTCACATCCAGCAAAGTCTTTCAAGGGAGGATTTACAGTCACAGACCTTATCTGGCTTGGACAGCTGCCAGGCCGATATCTGCAAAACCTGGTAAGGAGTCTCGGAGAGTCACGAACCAATTAAGCGAACTAATTGTCTCCTGCAAACTCCACTCCCCTTTCGCTCCTCTTTTATTTCCTCTGAGAGGGGCCATTCATCGTCCACCTGTGGCCTTACTCCCAAGTTGACCCCTGTTCCGGCAACCCTGTGCATGCGCACACTGGGAACAGGCTCCAGCTGTTCGTCTTCCTCACTGTTGTCTGACTCTGAAGGCAGCTGATAACTGGAATTTGGTCCTGGCCCCATCTCTGCTTCCAACATAGAGCCCTCTTCAGAGCTTTTCCCAGACTCCAGGACTGACCCATGTTCCTCCCCAACCTCCTCAGTCAGAATCTGCTGCCAACTTGGCTGGCCGCTGGCGGGCCAGAACACCTGGTTGCTGCCATGGGACAGGGTGACATCCTATCTCAAGGTCCACTTCCTGCCAACCCAGCGGTTCGAAAACAGGTGACTGTGAGTAAATCGATGGGTACCACTATGCCGGACAACTTAATGAGATCATAAAAGGAGCCCCCAACTGGGTATCCTGCAGGCAACCATTCAATCCTTTCACAATCCAGAAACACTTTGGTACTCCCAATACATTGTAGTAGTATAGCAGAGGTGGTATTCAGCAGGTTCTGACCAGTTCTGGAGAACTGGTAGTGGGAATGTTGAGTAGTCAGAGAACCGGTAAATACCACCTTTGACTGGCCCCGCCCCCATCTATTCTCTGCCTCCTGAGTCCCAGCTGATCTGGAGGGAATGGGATTTTGCAGTATCCTTCCCCTGCCACGCCCACCAAGCTATCCCACACCACCAAGCCACACCTACAGAACCTGTAGTAAAAGTTTTGAATCTCACCACTGTAGTATAGGTAGTCCTGAACTTACAATCGTTTGTTTAGTGACCGTTCAAAGTTACAATGTCACTGAAAAAAGTGATCTATGACCGTTTTTCACACTTGCGACCATTATATAGGACAGCGATGGCGAACCTTTTTTGGCTCGCGTGCCATAAGTGGGGGGAGCGCGGGGGGGGTCGTGTGCGGGCGTGCCGCACCCATAATGCAACGCGCCCCCCAGTGCGCATGCGCGCACAACGCGCCCATTTTTGCATGCTTTTTTCGCCCTCCCCAGGCTCCAGAGGCTTTATAGGAGCCTGGGGAGGGCGAAAAAAGCCTCCTCCGACCCCCCGGAGGCCCTCCGGAGGCTTCAGGGACTGTCCAGAGGCTTCCCTGAAGCCTTCGGAGCGCTTAAAACCACCCTCCGAGCAAACCGGGAGTGATGACGGGTCTCCCCATCTCCCCAGCGGCACCTGCCCCGCCGCCACCCCCTCCCCACTGCCGGTTGCTGAAAGGCGGAGAGCTCATGGAGGCAACGCCCGGGAAGCAGCCCCCCTGTCCTACGGCGTCGCAGCCTCCCCACCCCCGGGCGACGGAGCCCCAGAGCTTCAGGCTCCCGGCCTCCCGGAGGAAGGGGGGCAAAGGGGGCTTCTTGGCCAGCGCAGCCCAAGCGGGCAAAGAAGAAGGGAAGCCCGGGGACGCAGCCACCCCCTCCCCATTTAGCGGAGCCAGCGGGCGGCCCCCGTCCGGGAGGCAGGACAGCCCCACGCGCCCCTCCCGCAGCTCCTGCCTTTCCCCACGGGGCCCTGGCCCCCCGTGATCCCTGCCTCCAAGGCCCGGGAGATGCGCTGGCGGATCAGGCGGAAAGTTTGTCCCGTCCCCGGCAAAGTTGCCTCCCCCGCCCCCCGAGACCCGGCCCAACCTTGCATGCTGGGGAGGCGGCCGGAGCCCACGTGGAAGAGCAGCGTAAGGTGTGGAGGCGCCCCCGAGCGCCTGTCCTCCCCCCCCCCAGTCGCCTCTCGCCCAGGCGGCTCCCAGCCAGGAAAAGTTTGCCGGGCGTTGTGTGGCGCCTCCCGCCCTGCCTGCCTCCCCCGCCCCGCCCCCCCGCGCTTACCTCCTCCACCTCCGCCGCCGCCTCTGGAGCAGCTGTGCCTGCTGCGGTTGGGAGGCGGCGGCGCATCGCCTTTCCGCGCTTGCTCCGCGCCGGCCGGGGAATCTCTTTCTGCCTCTCCGGGGCCGCCGCCTCTGCAGCCGCCACCGCCGCCCGCTTCCTTCGGAACGCTTAAAATGACGCTCCGAGCAACCCGGAAGTCACTTCCGGTTTGCTCGGAGGGTGGTTTTAAGCGTTCCGAAGGCTTCAGGGACGGTCCCTGAAGCCTCCGGGGGGCGGGGGAGGCTCTTTTCGCCCTCCCCAGGCTCCTATAAAGCCTCTGGAGCCTGGGGAAGGGGAAAAAATGGCTTTTAGAAAGGTGAACTCAGCTGGCCAGCGCGCGCATGCGCACTGGCCAGCTGACAGGGCAGAGCCTCGCGTGCCCTGACAAATGGCTCCGCGTGCCACTTGTGGCACGCGTGCCATAGGTTCGCCATCACGGATATAGGACCCCCATCATCACATCATCAAAATTCAGACACTTGGCAACTGCTTATATTTATGATTGTTGCAATGTTCTGGGGTCATATGATCATCTTTTGTGACTGTCTGACAAGCAAAGTCGATGAGGAAACCAGATCACTTAACAACCGTGTCATTAATTTAACAACTACAATGATTCACTTAAGAACTAAGAAAGGTCATACATTGGGGCAAAATTCATTTAACAAATGTCCTCAGCAACATACATTTTGGGGCTCAATTGTAGTTGTAAATTGAGGACTATCTGTAGTCAGACTCAGTTTAAAGCAATTGAAATTCTGTGTCACACTTAACAACTGTGTATGAGGGGTATTTTGGACATAACACACAATATCTACCCCACAACCTAAGGGCTTATGTACCTGCATCAGATTAAGAAAAGAGGAAAGTATCTAAAGGCAGCATATGTGGGACCACATCACTGCACATATAAGGCCACTTTTGACATTTGGGTGCCAAGAAATGGAATGAAATATGAAAAAAACAGGAAGAAGTCTCCGATTTTGAACACTCACAATTCAAGGGTCAGGAATTTGATTTTTCAGAACACCGGTACAACAGCATAGTAAAATTCTTAGCAATTTCCCCCCTGTTTTCTGGCCTCTTCATGTTTAGAAATTCTGCCCTTAGGTGAGTAGATTGTTTCAGATAATTCCAAATGCTATTTTGTCAGATATTTCTGTTTCAAAGTCTAGGTAAACTGGTTACATCAGAGTTCTAACATATTACTGGGCATATCTTGCAGATATTTCTTCCTACGAGACTCTATTTCCTCAAATAATTGCAGAGTTACATAAATAGTCCTTTGGGCTATTCCCATGCAAATAAGCAATGGTAGGCAGAGTGATGAAAAGGAATAAGCAACAGTAAATCAAAGTAAGATAATAAAGATAATAAAAGGAGCTACAGCTGAAACTGGTTTATATCGCCATTTACTAAGCCTCTACTTTTTATCTTGCAAACCACTTTTGCTTTCATCAAAGCCATAAGCACCATCGTACACTGCCTCTTGTTTATCTTTCCCTAAGCCTCACCTCTCTCACGGATCTTTGTTTCACTCTGTTGTTCATCATCTGTTTACAGCTTGCAAACTCTCGCTCCATTTTGTTGTCCCCATGCAACTATCTTGCATTAATTTTCAAATCTGCATTTCTTATGCAACACACAACCTATCAGATGGCTGTAAATCATTCAGATTGTCAGTCAACAACATGGCTTCATATACATAGCAGAGTTCATGCGTATACATGTTTCCAATCAGCACAGTTCCAACACCATAAGAATTCCTTAAACTTCAACGCATAAATATATTAAATGCCAAGGGAACATCATACTTCCTTCTTTTCCTCCCATTTGCTAAGTGTTTCCTTCACTTTCAAGCACACTTCACTTCCATGATATAAACACTTATGACACCCAGCAATCAAATTCAAGCTTCTTTGCGTTATCCTACGTTTTCTAAATCAATATTTCCTAAACATTTCGCTCTCAGGACCGTCCCATTTTTAAAAAATTACAGAGGACTCTTAAAAGAGCTTTTGTTTTTATGGGTTATATTTATCAAAATTTACTGTATTAAAATGAAAATTGAAGCATTCACTGAGTATTGTTCTTTATTGAATCTTGTAAAAGCGACAATATTAAACCCATTAGATATTATCACAAATATTTTTCGTGAAAAACCCTGGTGGCCGCAGATATGCAGGCCATCAAAAGGACAGAGATTGGGGGAGAAATAAGGCAGGTGAGGAAATTCAAGACCATATCTTTTTTCTTTCTTTCCTTGTCTTCGTTAATTCATGCTCATTATTTTAAATATTATTATATACATTCCAAGTTACAAACTTTATTCCATATAAAAGGTAAAGGTTCCCCTCGCACATATGTGTTAGTTGTTCCCAACTCTAGGAGGTGGTGCACATCTCCGTTTCTAAGCCGAAGAGCCAGCGCTGTCCGAAGACATCTCCTTGGTCATGTGGCCGGCATGAGTAAATGCCAAAGGTGCACGGAATGCTGTTAACTTCCCATCAAAGGTGTTTTCTATTTTTCTACTTGCATTTTTACATGCTTTCAAACTACTAGGTTGGCAGAAGCTGGGACAGGTAACGGGAGCTCACTCCATTACGCGACGCTAAGGATTCAAACTGCCGACCTTTCTGACCGACAAGCTCAGCATCTTAGCCTCTGAGCCACCGCTTCCAAATGGTCATCTACAAATGAGCCCATGGATTTTAACCTCCATTCTTCATCATGGTTTAGTGAAAGGCTTCCAAACTTGACATGACTTACGATGGCAATTCCATCATTAAGCAATGCAGTCATAAAGAGCAACCACACACCCCTTAGCAATGGCAATCCTTGCAGTTCGAGTTGCCACATTAACCAAATCCCACAGTCATTAGATGAGGCAGTTTCCTGCCAGCTTCTCACAACCAAAGTCAGTGGAGAAACCAGCAGGAAACTGTAAATTCCAGGCCCACAGAAAAGTAAATGGCTGCTTCTGTGTTGACGTGAGGGCTGTGGGAGAAGGTTGCTGAGGGCACAAGGGGGTGCGCATGAGAACTCAGATCGGGGAGGGTAAGCAGGAGTGCAAGGAACGAATGGGAAGGGAGTGTGGAAATATGCAAGTGGCTGGGGTGGTTCAAACACAGAGAGACTGGGGAAATGAGGTGTGGATGGGAAAGGTTTACCCAAACTTTGCTGCCGGCTTCCCCACTGACTTTCTGGGGAAGCCGGCAGGAAGTTTGCAAATGGTGATCACCTGATCATGGGGCAGCACAACCAACTGTAAGGGTGAATCTCTTGCTAAACACCAAGATGGCAATCATATGACCACAGGAATGCTGGGACAGCCAGAACTCCATGAATCAGTTTAACGCCCAGTTGTTCAGTGCCATTGTAACTTTGAACAGTTGGCTGAATGAATGGTTGTAGATCAAGGACTGCTTGTATAACTTTTTACTAAGATTGTTAAAGAGCAAAGTAGATTACCAGGTTTAAACATATCAATGCAGCATTCCCTGCTCATGGTAAGAGCAGAGCCCTGATCAGTCTGACACATCTGGTTAGTGTAACACCTATATAAGCAAAGTCATTTACATTAAAATACTCACATTATGCTATGTAAGACAGAACCTCTTGCCCACTCACCAATTCGAAGGTACAAACCAGTGGTGGGCTGCTGTAGGTTCAGACTGGTTTGGGCGAACCAGTAGTTCTGAGCAGGAGATGGGAACCGCCCGCCCAGCGCTATTTTGTCCTATATTGCCGTATTTTTTTGAGCCAGGCACAGATGGCTCACAGACACATTTCCGGTGCTGGGCGAACCAATTGTTACATTACCTGACACCTCTGGAACAAGCGGTTGTCCTGGCAGACCCAAAATCCAAGTGGCTGCACCAAGGACAACCAGTTTTTACAGTGGTGTATGTAAAAATATAATCTTTCCATAAATTCAAAAGCAAGGAAAAATGGTTCCCTGCCATAATTAATTTCCCCCACCTCAGATAAAAGTTATTTGGTGACCAACGTCTTTTACAGATAGATGTATGTTTGGTGTGTCATACTGAAAAATAGACTTCACTTAATTATAAATGTACTGGCTGAATTTACTTTAAAATGTGCTTGTTACAAAGTGCTGAACCACGAGAAACACATGTTTCATTTTTGCCTCCTTAGAAGTAGCAGATAAGAAAAACATTAGTAGTGATTGTTGAAGACTCTATTCTTTGGTTCCCATCCCAAGGTTTACAGGTTCTAAGAATTCATAAACTCCTCCTCTTTCTGTTCCCCACTAAGGCTGACCGAATTTAAGCAATCATGCCTGTTAGATGAAGAAAACTGCCACAGATTTCATTTAAGTTTTAATTGTTTCATGGCCTTTGCACCCAATATAAAATATATTCAATATTTCAAGTTTTGTAACTATAGTCTAGTCCAGAGATTGAGCGGCATGGTGGTCTAGAGGGGAAGACGCTCACCTCCCACTTGGGAGGTGGAGAATTCAATCCTAGGCAGCAGTAGGTGCTTCTCTATCAGGGTTCAAAGGGAAAATATATGCTGAGAACTCTGGGTAGGCACCAGGAAAGGCATCTGGCTAGTAAAGGCTCAGTTCCATTCAGTCACTCTGACTCAGTGGTGGGTTGCAGGCGGTACGCCCCGGTACAGGCGTACCAGATCCTGCCCGGTGCACCGGGTACCATTCCGGTATGGTGCTGCGGAGGGCCTGCCCGCCTTCGCTCCCTACCTGTGCTTTAAGCTTTTGGCTCTTGCGCGCATGTGTATGGCGCATACGGCGCCTGTGCGATGCTCCGCCAAGCAGCTGGAGCATCGCGGAGGCTTGCGGAAGCGTCATTTGATGCTACAATGCATGCGTGCGCCGCACGCATGCATGTGGGTGATTGGCCGTTCCAATCATACTGGTTGGAATGGAATGCGGAACCCACCACTGCTCTGACTCCATTCCGATAAAAGGATTACAGCGTCATTAAAAGAAAAAAAAATGTCTAGTCCAGCGGTTCTTAAACATTTTGATCCCGGGACCCCTTTCCATTCTCAAAAATAATTGAGGGCCCCAAAGAGCTCTAGTTTATATGGGTTGTAGTTGTCAATATTTAATACATTAGAAATTAAAAACAAAAAACAAAAACCCTTACAATATTTATTTGTTTGACTTTTCAGATCTTTAGGGCTCCCCAGGATAAATATTGAGAACCACTGTTCTAGTCTGTGGGTGGTTTCGTTGCTATCATATGTTTATGATATGGACCTGGCACAGCTGGAATGTTCCACATTCCAGCTGTGCCAGGTCCATATCATAAACATACAAGAATGTGGCCCTGTTCTGGGCATTGCCCAGCGTTGACTACCATGATTAATTATGCTCCCACATGTACCTTTGAACAAGTGTTTTTAACCTCTGCTGGCCAAGAATTCTTCACTTGTCTATATTGTGATAGTACAGGTAATTCACAACTTATGGTCATAATTGGGACCAGAATTTCTCTTGCTAAGCAAGGCAGTTATTAAGTAAGTCGTGGGCAATTTTATAACTTTTACACAGTTGTTAAGTAAATCGCTGCAGTTGTTAAATGAATTGAGCAGTTGTTAAGCGAACCCAGTTTCCATTAACTTTCTCAGAAGCCAGCTGAAACTGTCGTAAATACATGCCAGTTGCCAAGTGCCCAAACTTTGTGCATTTGACTACGGGGCTGTTGCAACACTCATAAAGGTGAGGACCAGTGTTGTAATTATGAACAGTCATTAAACGAGTGGTTATAAGTCAAGGGCTACCTGTACATGGGACTTTCTGTTTCTCTAGCACTATTTGGGCCAGCTTGCAATTCCCATCATCTATAACCAACAAACACAGTGTATACTGAAAATTAGAAAACAAGAGACTGAGGGAAGGTTTATGTTAAATTAAATGATGCGGGAGTCATTGTTTTCTCCATTCTTCTGCCTTCAAATATGTTGGGACAAGTTCTAGAGTTCCCAGCAACCATCTTTTTTTTCCAAGAATAGTCATCTTAGGACTTAAGGTGATCTGGAGAAAATCACATTGGGGAAAAGTTGGCTAGATTTAGATCAGGGTGTCAGATTTATGTCATCACGGTGGCGTCACATGATGTAACGGGATTTTCCCCCCCTTCGCTAAGCCGGCCGGGGGCGGGGCCAACATGTAGTGCATCCAGCCCGTAAGTTTGACACCTAATTTACAACCAAACTCTGGTGGGGTTCACACACAAACATACATGGTTTATGTAACCATAATTTACCAAACTGATACAATACAGGATATTGAATGATAATTTAAAACACACTAAGGTAAAATGTGATTACTTTGTGGCAAATTCAACCAAGGGGACTTACTTGCAAGTGAATTTAAATAGGTAGTCTAGTGGCTGCCTTGTGTGTATAATTGAAATTTCAAAAGAATGTGCCTGTTATTCCATAGTTGTAGCCCTCGTCCTACCAAGCTGAAATAATTGGCTGGGATCTGAAATTCTAGAATCATACAACTGAGGCACATTCGGTAAATTCAAGGTAAAATTTCAAAGCTAAGTTTTATGTAAGTGAACATTTCTGTAGTAGTAAAGCCATGTATAATCTGATGAGGTACCTTCAATTTTAATTTTGCAGTAAAATTCATGAGAAGCCTTCTGGAACACAAATTTGTAATAGTGTTTTCACAGCCATCCTATATATTTTGTCCACCCCCAAATAAAACAAACAAGGAAGACTATTCTCTTTCAAACTATTCAATTAAAATAGAGCATACCTTCCTGGTCTTCGGCTGCAGTTTCTCCATGGAATCCGTGTGGGATTTAGTCCAGAAAAAGCCAACGAATGGCAAGGCAGCAAGGAAATTGGAAAACATTCCACAATGAGGTTGCTGTTTGTTCTGTGGCTGGGATCCCCAGGATCGGTACCAATAAGAGAGCATCAAGCCAAGAGAAAAAAACACCATTGTGGAAATAAGCACCTCCTTGTTGGCATAATTTAGCAAATCTCCACATTTTTTGTAGACATAGATAAAGGAAGCAATGCCCAGAAAAGTCCACATTGTGAGTGCTCTGTTTTTATATGTCGAAAGATGTACAAAATTGCTTAAAAGATTTTATAAAGACAAAAAAAAAGGGGGGGGGCACGTATAAGAAAAGTCAAAGCAGTCGGGAGACTTCAAGGCAGTTGCAGGAGCGCTGTCTTTCATGAAGAACCATTTTGTAACAAAGCTGTCCTCCTCCACTCGGGACACTAGCCACAGTCTAAACTATGTATGTGTAACTATATACTGTACAAAACTACAGTATGCCACTTAGGGCACAACTTTCCAACACTTGCTTGCTTAAGAATAAAGAAGATTCTTGTTACATTTCCTAAATCAAAGGATAGTTTGAGGAAACATAGCTTTCAAGGATCCCTAGTTTGGTCTAATAAGAACACTGTAGGTGTTTATTACACAATATAAATAGAAAGCTAGAAATTTATTCCTCCACGTTCTCTCAAAATGCCTATGTCCATAAATTGCAATAATGTATAAGGCTCATTCACCTTATCCTAATTGTATTTATGTACCACACATTTGATTCAAAATTCCTTTTTGGTCACATAAACCCCCCACCAATATCTGAATGCAGATACTTTGTCAAAATAATGGATGTACCTCGAGAAACGGTACCACTTATTTCTTACTGAACAGTCTGTAGGGCTGGGCAAAGATATATCTCTATATATATATAAATTTTAGGGTGCCTGATCCTTCATCCACCAAGAGTGGATGAAGCTAAAATGACCTTCTTGTCCCCGTGCTTGTTTAAGAAAGTAAAATATCCAGTCAAGCCAGTATGAGAAAAGTGCTGCAGTCCAACATGACGGGTTTTCCCCTTCTTCTTCTTAAATACTTGAAAAGATCCTAAAAGAAAAAAGAGAATTGATTTTTTTTAAACAAAAACACACAAAAAAGTAGAAGAATGGCTGTCATTCAAACCAGGTGGAGCCAGCCCTCGATGGAAAGCATCAGATTCGATTCCATCGGTCTCCCCCGGGCTGGTCCCATCCAGGTTCCTGACCGTGAGGGTTGGGGATGATGGAAAGGTAGTCCAAAGACTAGCCCGCATTTATAGGAATGGGTAGGAAGCAAGCCCGCACATGACCCAGCCAGGTAGAGGCTTTAAAATAAATACCTACATCTACAGAGGACTGAATGAGAAAACGAGGTGGAGGGTTTTCTTGACCTCCCCCCTGTCTCCGATGCGCCCCCAAAAGCCCAAACGGGACAAGGAGAAAAAGCGATTTGCGTCTTCTGTCCGTTGCTCTAGGATGAGGTTGCGCCCCTCTTCTTCTCCACCCCCCACTCCCAAAACGGGAGAAGGAGAAGATCTGGATCCCCCGTCAAGGCTGGTCTTCCTCCGCAGGGCACGCCACGGCTGCCAACCGCCTCCCCGCAACGAAGATGCGCCGGGCGTCCGAGGATGCTCCAGGAAAAGCCGGGCGAAGGATAGCGCTGCAGCGCCCGGAGGAAGGAGGGGCGGCGCGGAGGCCATATGAGAAGGGGGGAGGAGTTTATGCTAATGGACCCGCGCCTTCCCAGCCCCTCTGGCGCGCCACGCTCTCCGCGGCTCAGCCCGCCTGGCCAATCGGTGGCGCTATGCCGAGATGGCCTTATGAAGCTCCGGCCAATCGGAAAGGGAAGGAGGCGGGGTTAACCGTTCCTCAGGAGCCTAGTGCGATGTGACGTTAGGAGCGCGCGAGCGAGGGCTGCTGGTTGCCATAGGGACGGAGACTCGCGCTTGGCATCCCCTCTCGTGCGGTACGCAGCGAAACCCCTCAAAAGGGATTGAACTTCCCGGGGGGGGGGTCGGGATGCGCTCCTCCGAGAATCGCCTCAGTGTATTTCGGGATTTCTTAAAAGATGTTTTCCCCAATATCATTCTTAGAGGAACGTGGAGAGGAGGGCCAAGAGAGAAGGATATTTATTGAAGCAATTCTCGAAAACGGCTCCACAATAGGTGAGGGAACACCCCCCCCCCATTATTCTAGAGAAAGGGGAAGGCGACCCTCCTTGGCTCGCAGGGAGGCTTTGACTTCAGAGGAACCAAGCTCCGGCGAATTAAACGGGGGGAAAAACGGCTTAAGCTCCACCAATCAACTCCGCCAATGGTTCCAAGCCCTGCCAATCAGGAGCGCGGAGGGCGGTGACGTCACTGTCGGCGGATCTCTTGCTTCGCCTGGACCTGGTCGGGCCGCCGTTGCTATGGCGACCTCGGCGCGCTTGGAGCTAGGGCGCTTGGCCCAGGAGGCCGCGGTCCTGGCGAGGGTCGTCCGCGGGTCTCTCGGCCCCCACGGAGGACAGGTTCTGCTCACCCGGCCCACGGGGGAGGTCCTGCTTTCCCGAGACGGACGGCGTGTGCTGGAGGCCCTGAATGTGGACTCGCCAACGGCCAGGTAGCCGCTTTCCGGTCGAACTTTTACATTAAGATTAACAAAGAGTTGGAAGGGACTTGTAGGTCATCTAGTCCGACCTCCCGCCCAAACTTGTGGCCTAGGTTCTCTGCGGCTCGGAGAGCCTGGCCTGGGCTACGGGAGCAGGAGACAGTGGGTATTATATAAACCCCCACGAAGAAAATAAAGGTAACCCTCAAGTTACAACAGTCCATTTAGTGACCATTCAAAGTTACAACGGCACTGAAAAACATGACTTTTTTTCACATGGCCGTTGCAGCATACCCATAGTTAAGGGATCAAAAGTCGGATGTTTGGCAGCTGGTTCATATTTATGATTGCTGTGTCCCAGGGGTCATGTGATCCCCTTTTGCGACTTTCTGACAAGCTCAATCAATGGTGAAGCCAGATTCAGTTAGCAACCATGTTCCTAACTTAACAAGCGCGGTGATTCTCTTAACAACTGTGGCAAGAGGAAAACTCCCTTAGCAACAAAAAGATTGGGCTCAATTGTGGTCGTAAGTCGAGGACTATATGTAAAACCACAAATGTGCATAAAAATATCAAAATAAGTATAGAACCCGGATCAAAACCATTAAGTACAAAAGCCATGCAGTGATGAGCCCCACCTGCAGGCATAGTGTGCCATCCTCCAGAAAGATGCCCCGGAGCTCAAGAGGGTTAGAAAGATCTGATCAGGTCAGGATCTCAACTTCCTAGTTGGAAGGGGGTGGGGGCGGAGGAATATAGAAAAAAGCTCCCTTAGAAGGCAATGGAATAAGGATGGGGCCAGGAGTGAGTTGATCCAGAGAATACCCATGGCAGGTTAAATGATCAAGCCAGAGCCACATAGTGTTGTGGCCCACCAGCAGTAGCAGTCAGACAGTGAGGAGGTTGGGGAGGAGCATGGGCCAGTCCTGGAGGCTGAGGAAGACTTGGACGAGGGCTCTGCGTCGGAGGCAGAGACAGGGCCAAGACTGGCAGTGATCAGGTGCCTACGGAGCTAGACAGCAATGAGACAGAGGAACAGCTGGAGCCTGTTCCTAGTGTGCACATGCACAGAGCTGCCAGAAGAAAAGAACGACTCAGAAATCAGGGTAGACTTGGGAGTAAAGTCACAGGTGGAAGGTGATTGGCCCCTCCCATAGGAAATAAAAGAGGAGCGAAAGGGGAGTGGGCTTTCGCAGGAAACAATTGGTTCTTTCTGTCGTTAGATTCATTTCAGGAGTGAAGATCTGTCCATGAATCTCACTGTGCCCAGTCTTCCCTTGCACAACACCTCATTTGGAAAATATTTGCATGGCAGCTTTCCAAGATAGATAAGGTCTGTAGTCATAAATATTCCTTTGAAAGACTGTTTGCCAGGTCTTGCTGAATGTGAATGAGAGAAATTTGCATTTGTTCAATAAAAGGAGTTTTTATTCGGAACCAGGACTCTGCCTCATGCTTTTTGGAGAAGCCTAGGTCAGAACATATAGGGCCATAGAAGTGAAACTTGTATCTTGAATCTTGAGGATCCCAGGTATCTCTCATCACTGCCTGGGCTAGTACAGGTAGTCCTCGACTTACAAACAGTTCATTTAGTGACCATTCAAAATTACAACAGCACTGAAAACAGTAAACTATGACCATTTTTCACACTTATGACCATTTCAGCATCCCTGTGGTCACATGACTTACATTCAGATACTTGATAACTGGATCATCTTTATGACAGTTGCAGTGTCCTGGGGTCATGTGATCCCCTTTTACAACCTTCTGATAAGCAAAGTCAATGGGGAAGCCAGATTCACATAGCAACCGTGATACCAATTGAACAACTGCAGTGATCAACCAATGTGGCAAGAGAAGTCTTTAAAATGGTGCAAAACTCACTTAACAAATTCTCACTTAGCAACATTAATTCTGGGGTCAATTGTGGTCGTAAGTTGAGGACTATCTGTACTTCCAAATGTTCCAAATGTTCTTTATGGACAATTCTATATAGAACTCATTACTGTAAACCAATTAGGGGATTATTAGGGTGTGAGAAATGGTGAGCAAAGCTTCCCTATCCAAGAATGGCTATCGTTGCATACTAGATGTAACTTTGCAAAAACCCTCCTTTGTGAGAGTTGCTATTTCATCAAGCAAGAGCTGAATTTCGGAGGAGATAGTCCCTCCTTTGACTGTAACTGCACCTTCAAGGAGGAGGAGACCATCTGTAAGAAAATATCCCCCATTTCAGTACCCCAGAGATGGTCCAGAAGGATACTATGCCCAGTGGCTTTGAAAGTTGTTGAGAGTTCAAATAAGACCAGGAAAATTGGTCTTCCCTCATCCTACTTTGAAATGTGTAGCACCTGAAGGTCAGCACGTGCTGAGCCTTTCTTTCCCTTACACAATCACAAACTATGATTTATAACCATATAAGTATGTGATTAGATAATGATGATTATATGATTATAGAACTGTCAAATTATTTACTAAGACTATTACTATTATTCTTCTCATCCTTCCTAGTACCTATCTCTTCACACTTATGACTATAACCATGTTGCTTGTATCTTTACAATTTATATTCTATTTGTTTCTTGTATGGTTTGATTGCTTATTAGTAACCTATATATCATTAAGTGTTGTATCTTACGATTCTTGATGAATGTATTCTATTTTATTTTCTTTAGGTACACTGAAACTTTATGCACCAAAGACAAATTCCTTATGTGTCCAATTGCACTTGGCCAATAAAGAATTCTATAAATGTTTACAGTTAAGCCAAAACCAGGCAAATCATTTTTGCAGTATTGTTGTTGTTTTAGTTTCAGCTGAGTTCTGGACCAGAATTAGCTAACTACATTTTATCCTCTCCTGTGTTGCAAACCTGGAATTAGATTATATCTCATGCCATGCAAATGAAATGTTTGCATATTAATTGAATCTGCTTCACTGGTCCTTTTCAGTCACATAGGAATCATTTTTAGTGTGCAATCCAAGTATATATTAAAGTACATTATTTTCTTTATGAAATTTATTTTTATGTGATTGAAGATGGTTAATGAAACAGCTTCAAATAAGATTATGCCATGCAACCTAGAAAGTCTGAGTAAACCGTTTAACTGAATCGCAGTGAATATGCTGTATGAGCTAGGAGTTCACATTTAGTGCTTTGTTTGAGCATCATTTATTTTACACTGTTCCTGTGCTGCTTCACTTATATAATAAACATAAAGCCATAAATTCATACAATCACAATAGGAAAATAGGATTAATAAACCCAGGTAGTAATATATATATATATATATTTATTTATATTCCATATTTCTTAATCGTGCTTTCTCTTGGAGGGAAACCCTTGGAAAGATTGCTTCACACCAATGAGAAAATAATATTTTCAATAAATAAAGGCCTTTTGCTTTTTATATTCTTTATTAATAGAAAACAATATATATAGCTCAAAACTGAATTATCAGCAGTAATGATGTTATCTAGTTGGATAATAAAAGTCTGTGAATAAAAAATAAGCTCAGAGCACCAAGGACTTCACAATTCTTTATTAAATTTTTATTTTTAACATTCTTATGAAAATATATAGATCTAAAATACATTATTCTGCCTCTAAAAATGGAAAGAAAGATGGAAATTTATCACTACATGGTGAAAAGGCCACTGAGCAATATAACATGTACTCACACAAACTAATCTTTCCTGTTCAAAAGCAGGAATGGACAATGTTGTCACACAAGACTTGGCTCTGACAGAAAAGTAATTTCACCATCTCTGCTTACAAGGTAGAACTTGACTTCTTCCTGGCTCGTGGAGAAAGCTTAATACTAGGTGTAGCTATTACCTATAATTTCACGCTTGCCTGAGGCAAAAATTATAAGAGTTTGTTGCTTTTTCTTAGTCATCATTTTTAACTAAAGCAAAAGACAAATGTATGTGTGTATCTATTTATTTATTTATTAAATGTATATGCTTTCTATCAAGCGACTCGGGTAATATAGAAAATATTTTTTTTAAACAGTGCCAAACTATATAGTATTTTTATTTATTTTCTTAATATAATTTATAGCTGTTTAATTCCATGTGACTTTAGATAACATTCAAATATGAATAACAAAAAATAATGTATTGTAGTAAAAAAAAACATTATTTATCACACTAGCATTTTTTAAACTATTCAAAGACCTGGAAATGCCTGAAACTGGAACATGAAGGCCCTCTTGCATATTATATATTTGATTGTGGACTTTGCAGTATTGGCATTGTTGCTATTATTCCATCCCACCAGAATAGCCTTTGGGCTGCATATATAGCTAAACTAAAGCAATCTAGGAAATCATGCTAATAATTGTTGCCAAATATTTGATTCCCTGCTTTCCCAATCCCTCCCTGCTGTCTTGAATGAAATCTTATATTTAAATTCTTATTTAATTATTCAACAACTCCCCAAGATCTGTTTTTCTGCATAGTCTCTGGTAGTTCCAAACAAATCAATCTTTTCAAAGGCATATATGCTTAAAATGATTCATTTCAGTTTGTACATGAAATCCTAGCATGAAGATTCATATGTAAACAAGATAATTGTGTTTAGCAGTCTTTTATAGATTTATATGGGTCTTGTCAAGAACTGTGTTTTGGGCAGAAATTGGAACATTTTAGATATTTTAGATGTTTGAAATAAACAGTTTTTTAAAGTTAACAATTGGTTTCTTCTTTGATTTTGACAGAATTATGATAGCATGCATTTCTACACATTGCAATTTGTTTGGAGATGGCGCTAAAACCTTTATCATTCTACTCTCTGATTTACTACGACAATTTGAAAAACTTAATAAAAGAGATCAAGGGAAATATTGCAGTTTGAAACACATTTCCCACTTTCTTGTGAAGATCCAAACAAACATCCTGGACCATATAATGACACAGGACCTTAAGAAACATTTTTGGTCAATCTTTTCTGCTTCTGCTTCAGATACAAGACGGAATTTGGAGTTAGTGTTAGAACCTTATTTTTGTGGGAAAGTAGGAAGTAACAGACAAATGTTCCTAACTCGTTTGACATGTGATTTCTACTTCAAAGTTACAGCAGGTAAAAACCAGAATGAAGCATTATACTTGGTGAATGAATGTTTTGCAGAACTGCATACCACTGTGACAGGCCTTCCTTTTTCAGATTCCAAGATCCTAGATGGCTTACTACTTCACAGAGACTTTGCCGTATACTGTCCTGCAGATGGTGATAAAAGAATTATAATAATAACAGAACCTATTCACTCCTCTCTATCTGAGTTGGGTATAGAAGTTGTCATAACTGCTGAGAGTCAATTCAAGGCATCAGATACCTGGATTACAAAAAGAACCAAAACACTTCTACAGCACATGCAAGATAACGACATCAAAGTAATACTATCAGGTGTAAAACAGCACGATATTGTTCATCGCTACGGCAAAAATAATGGCATATCTATTGTAGACTGCTTGTTAACAGAGGAAATCTCTCTTATTTGCAAGATTACCGGAGTTTCACCTTTCAAACCATCTTTGGCTAATATTAACCATGAAATCACTCAAACAGCTGTAGCCAAATTTTGCCAGCCCTTCCACCTTGGAACCAAAAGGTTTGTTCACATTGGCTTTGCAAAAACCTCTACCATCCAGCTTTATTGCATGATTCTCTGTGGACCAGTACATGGAGTTACAGAGCAACACGCTTCTGCTTTTCGTGAAGCATTCAAAATGCTACAGCAAATGTTTACAGCAATTAATCTTCCTCAGAATTGTGACTCAGAATTGGAAAATCACAGTCTTCTGAATAGCCTGAATAAAACTCAGGAACATTCATCTCCCCATCAGGCATTATTTCAGGAGCACAATGATTGGAGAAAATTTCAAACCAACACCGAGCATCTCGCACCTTGTGGGCTTAAAATGGAGAAACACTCTGCATCTTTTTCTGTAGTAGACGAAAATGTGCTGCATTCATCCAGTTATAATTCTTCAACCATAGTCATGCCTTCTGTTGATCTGATGCATGGTATTAAGAGCTCATTATTCCAGAAAAGGGATGATAACTTAGTTGGCTGTCAAACGGCTTCTTTAAAACCGAAAGTTCAAAAAGAAAGGTTGCAAATGACTGAGAACGAACTTCTTGAAGATAAACAGCCTGCTTTTAATATAGCCGATAAAAATGTACAGCTGCAAGTTAGTACTGCCAGGCTGCTTAAATATGAGGAGAACAATCAAAGGGGTAATCAGAATTACTCTGACTCTTGCATAGAACTGGGGTCAGTTCTGCCAGTAGGAGGGCTCTTTGAAATCCTGCTACATTACTATCTATCTAACTATGCAAAACAATGCCAGTCCTCAAATACATCCATTATTTGTTCTACCCTTGCTGATGTAATGCTAAGTATTCCAAAAGCTCTCTGCATGACACAAAAAAGGAATGCCTTTCCTCAGCTCTGTCTCCAAATTACTAGTGCCCTCAAAAGCAATCAACAGCTTCTACCAAATCAAAAGCTTCTAGAATCAGTTTCTTGTAAATACCACTTAGTAGCTTCAGTGCTTCAGTGTGCAGTTCAGTTGCTTAGTGTTGACTTAATCATTAGCATTAAAAGGCTACCACAGAAAGCTGAAGAGAGTGACTCAGATGTTGATGGGTAAAAGCAGACTACTCATGCACTGGTGGGAACCTCCTCCATCTTGTTTGATTACTTTTTTTTCTTTTATCCCCTAATTCTTAATGAAAGGATCCCAAAGGAGAAGAAAGAGAAATAATATAACCATATTATTCTTCCTTCTTCACCTTTCTGATGGCTAGCAAGGACTTCAAAATAATCAGCTTTTGCCAGAAGTGTACTCAGACTTATTTACATTGCCTCAAAGTCCATGCAGTGTGTAACTTTGCATGGGTATAGATCAAAAACTAATCTGAACTGAGGGGCATTAGATACCCAACACAAGTAGCAGTGACAGACAAAATATGTCCTTACCTTTACACCCTAAGAGAATCCATTGATTATATTTTCCCTGAAGAACCAGTAGGAACTCATTACCAGAAGTGGTTCCTTATAAAGGCAACCTTTATTACTTAGGGTGTGGGAGTCAAACATATCAGCTCTGCATTTGTTCAGTTTATTTACGCATGAAATCTGTGTCATGGCTTTCTTCTAGGTGCTGGAGGTAGTGTCCATATGTCTCTGCTTTTCTCCATAGTGAGGGGGAGGAGTATCCAGGATGGGTTGACCTTGTCTTCTCTTGATTGGGCTGAGTCAGATAAGCTCTTTAGGCCACACCCTGGTCACCAGGTACTACCCCAGTTATCAACTCAGCCCTCAACTGGGCAGTTGTACCATCCAGGAACTCCTGAGAATCCTAAGAAAAAAACTAGAGACCTTTTAAAAGAAGCACAAAACGGCCTGAGTATCTGAGCTCCCCGAGCGGAGGAAAAAAATTGCCAAAAGCCCCCTTGGGGGGCGGCAAGCTGCCCAGGCATCTGAGTGAGACAAGTATCACTCAGAAAAGGAATTCTGCCAGGCAAGCAAGAAGCAGAGGGCACAAGCCTACCAAAGAGACTCACAGAAAGGGAGGGTGCCCATTGACATCCCGGATCTCTGGGGCCCTGTCCAGGGAGGGCAATCACACCCTTTCACAATGCCACCCCGGTTGCCTCCCCTCCTCTGGGCCCTCCCCCCAAGTCAGCTCATCTGGATGGGCTGGCAGGAGTGCGAGCCAGATGCCATTCTTCAAAAATATTTGGAATTCATATATATATACATCTCTATTTGACTGAAAGTTGGATTGTGAGTAGTATTGAACTGGATTGTTAATTCCCCACCATGGGTGGTGGCAGCCTTGCCTCAGCCCCTCAGAGGTGGCATACTGTCCCACTCAGGCCTTAACAGCCTAACTGTCATTTGACAGGGCCTTGTCATTGGGGCCTATTTCAAACGCTTATGCTCCATGCCACTGGTTGTCTATCGTGGCTTCCCCTAGCACTCCTCATAGAATTGGGTAATGACAGGGACTGTCAAAGCAGCCATGAGCACCTGCGCCATCATTTTTGAAGCGCGCTGAGTGCAGCGGAGACTAATTGGCCTAAATTGACTGTTGGAACAGGGTGGAGACCAGTAGCTCCACCTGAGAACTTCCTTTGCCGCTTCAGGGCTTGCAGCTCTGGCCAAGGGTGGCAGCTACCCCTGCACAGCCCACATATGGTGACCAGCCCTAGCCTCGACTTGCAGGTATGGTGTGTCAGGCCTGTAATTATATTCTTTTTAGGATCTTTGGCCTGCCACACTTTTTAATAATTCTCTATGCTGTTTCAATAGTGTAGTAGTTGGGAGGGGGGAATAGAAAGGAGTAGGATTGTAGAATGGATTGTTGACATTCTTTTGTAGAAGCCAAGGTCATCTTTTGTCTTCGCATCTCAACACCTGGCCGGAAGAAGATGGGTGTACATTCCAGCGTGGAAGATGATGATTGGAACATGTGATGGATTTGTGGGTGTGGGGAGAGATCATGAACTTTCTACTGGTTGAACTTACAGGATGTAATTCAGAGTTGAAATTTTCCATAGCCGTGCTAACATGCCTGCGGAATAAATTGCACCATTAAGGATGTTTTGCCTTGGACAATGATTTATTTCTGCATGGTATTTAGAACCCTAACATTATTTCAACTCTCTACTTCAAAATAATTCACTAGCACCCTCCCCCTCTCAAGGGGGAAGGGCTGGTGATGGAAGATCTGGTGATGAGGTCTCGGCATTCCCAATGCTGACCGGGACAGCGTAGATATCAGCGAAGAATAAATGAGAAGTTTTTGGTGATAAGAAGCTGAGTGCGGAACTTCAAAGGCAATGGAATGCTGCTTCCAGTTTAATTGCATCAGGAGGAATGCAGGAGGAGACACGACAAGACAAAGGAAGGTCGCAGACGTACCTCTTCAGGAAAATTGTGAGTGCATGCTCCCCCTCCTTCCCCCCAGCTTGGAAACAAGGCTTGGGAAAAAAAAAACCTAGAACAGAGGTTTGGGCTCCTTCCAGACGGCAATAAAATAAATGGCATATTACCCTGCAACTAGCTGGGAGAAAGATTCCCTTTCAAAATGGGAATTTCAAAGGAGGCAGGAAGAAGAGATTTTTCCAGCATCTGTCACTTGCAAGCCACCACAAATGGGGCTGCAACCAGTAAATGAAGCAAATTGGGCAGTAAATTGGGCTTTCCTCCCAGGACTTGGATGGAAGAGATGCTACTTACCAACTCCTTTGCCATCAGCATGGGGAAATGCTCCAAGCCAGCAGAGGGCACCTACTTGGCCCATAACTCATCCAAGCCAGCAAAGGGCACCTACTTGGCCCATAACTCCTCCAAGCCAGCAGGAGGGTCCTTGGCACGTAAAACCCCCTAGCCAGCCATCATTGGTTGAGCTGCAACCTGTGAAGCAGGCACCCCCGGGATGGGTCTTAACCCCAGGTCATGGATGGGAGGGATGCCAGTGGGCACCTGCCCTCCCTCAGCAGATGGCACCATGGCAGAAAGCTGGGCAGTGGCCAACCGAGGGATTGACCTCCCCACCGGTTCCAGTCTCCCCTGCAAGGCCCAAAAAGGTTCTTACCAGACCTTCCTACAGAGAAGAAATCTCCATGGAAGAAGGGATTACCAAACAGAGGCCTGCATTGTGGATGGCGGGAAAATGTGCGCCTGCAAGGCCCCAAGTGGTTCTTACCCCACCTTCCTACAGAGTAGCAATCACCAACATGGAAGAAGGGATTACCAAAGCCAGGCCTGCAAGATGGGAAGCGGGACAAGGTGCATCTGCAATGCCCCAAAAGGTTCTTACTCCACCTTCCTACAGAGAAGCAATCTCCACCATGGAAGAAGGGTTTACCAAGGGGGCAGCTGCAAGTTGGAGAGCAAGGCAGTGTGATGAAACGGTTCCTGAGTTTAGAGATGTAACTAGGTTCCATTCCTCGTGGGGCCCAATTAAATGCCACCATTGTTGTCAACTTGGCCACAGAGCGTCAGAGTGCTTGGCTCCAGCCCCAATGCCACAAACGTGCGCACCAACCACCACGGCGGTAAAGAGAGGGTCCCAGATGCTACCACAGAAGAGTCATCTGGGCCAACAACCTCTGGAAGAGGATCCCCAACTTAAGGTGAGGAAGCGTCCTACCAAGGGGGAGGCCTCGGAAGAGGAAAAGGGCAGACATTCTCCGGAGAAGGGTCCCCAACTTAAGGTGACAAAGAGTCCAACTAAGGGGGAGGCCTTGGAGGGGGAAAAGCCTAAACGACCTCTGGAAGAGGATCCCCAGCTTATGGTGATGAAGAGTCCTACCAAGGGGGAGGCCTCGGAGGAGGGAATTGCCGAAGAACAAATGTGTGTACCAGTCGCCATGGTGGTAAAGAGAGGGCCCCAGATGCCAGCACAGAAAAGTCATCTGGGCAAACGACCTCTGGAAGAGGATCCCCAGCTTAAGGTGACAAAGAGTCCTACCAAGGGGGAGGCCTCGGAGGAGGGAATTGCCAAAGAACAAACGTGTGTACCAATTGCCACGGTGGTTAAGAGAGGGCCCCAGATGCCTGCACAGAAAAGTCATCTGGGCCAACAGCCTCTGGAAGAGGATCCCCAGTGATGAAGTGTCCTACCAAGGGGGAGGCCTTGGAAGAGGAAAAGGGCAAACAATCTCCGGAGGAGGATCCCCAACTGAAGGTGACAAAGAGTCCAACTAAGGGGGAGGCCTCAGAGGGGGAAATGCCCAACCGACCTCTGGAAGAGGACCCTCAACTTCAGGTGACAAAGAGTCCTACCAAGGGGGAGGCCTCGGAGGAGGAACAAGGCCAGCCGTGGATGATTGGATCCAAGAGCCCAGAACCTACAGCACCTGCAGCAGAGAGCCCGAAACGGCCATGGGAAGAGGTCACAATGGACTTCATCATGGAACTCCCAGACAGCAGTTGGCATAAAGTAATATGGACTGTTATTGATTTGTTTTCTAAGCAGGCACACTTCATTGCTTGCTCAAGATTGCCATCCGCAAACGAATTAGCGAAAATGTTTGTGAAACACATTTATCGCCTGCATGGAGTACCCAAGAGGATCATTTCAGACCGCGGAGTCCAGTTCACAGCCAAGTTCTGGAGAGAGGTCCTGAGATCTATTGGGTCCACACAAGAACTGAGCTCAGAGGTTCATCCCAGCATGAACGGCGCAGCAGAGGGAGCCAATGCGGTGGTGGAATAATACATCAGGTGTTTTGTGGACTATCAGCACGACAACTGGTCGGACTTGCTACCCTTCGCCAAAGTGGCGTACAACGATGCGGTCCACAGCAGCAGAGGATTAGCGGGTTTCCAGATTACCAGTGGCATGGAAGTTGTTGCCATGCCTGAGTTGCCTAGAGAACCTCCTTCTTTCATGTCTTTGAGTGAATGGATGGACATGCTAAAGAAAGGATGGGAGAATATGAAGAAGGCTCTAGCAGTTGCGGCAGAAGCCTACCAGAAGCAAAATGATCAACATCGCTCGCTCCAAAACCCCTACCGTGTGGGGGACAATGTTTTTGTATCTACCAAATGCATAAGATTAGAAATGCTTAGCAAGGAATTGGGTCCAAAATTTCTAGGTCCATTCCCAATAGTGAAGATAGTTAACTCAGTTACAGTTCAACTCAGTCTACCCAGAAGTCTAGGGGAAATTGACCCGGAATTTCGTTGGAGCTTGTTGAAACCAGTAATTGGGTCTAACAGAAGAGCATCCACCCAAGCTCAATCTCCTCCTTTAGTGATGGAAGGGGAACCACAATCTGAGGTGGAAAAAATTGTAGATTTCAGGCTGAATAGGGGTTGCTTACAGTACTTAGTGCATTGGAAGGGTTACCCTTGGTCTGAAGCTAATTGGGTGAACAGTGGGAACCTAAAAGTGGAGAAGTTAGGAAAGCAAGTCAATGGGAAGTTTCCCGAGAAGTCAAGGGGTTCCCCTGGGTGGAGAAGAGGTGGTTAATTTTGTTATATTAACTTTTATGTTATTCTCTTTGCAGGAAACGTTTTTCTTTTGAGGAGAGGCCGCCTGTCAGGCCTGTAATTATATTCTTTTTAGGATCTTTGGCCTGCCACACTTTTTAATAATTCTCTATGCTGTTTCAATAGTGTAGTAGTTGGGAGGGGGGAATAGAAAGGAGTAGGATTGTAGAATGGATTGTTGACATTCTTTTGTAGAAGCCAAGGTCATCTTTTGTCTTCGCATCTCAACACCTGGCCGGAAGAAGATGGGTGTACATTCCAGCGTGGAAGATGATGATTGGAACATGTGATGGATTTGTGGATGTGGGGAGAGATCATGAACTTTCTACTGGGTGAACTTACAGGATGTAATTCAGAGTTGAAATTTTCCATAGCCGTGCTAACATGCCTGCGGAATAAATTGCACCATTAAGGATGTTTTGCCTTGGACAATGATTTATTTCTGCATGGTATTTAGAACCCTAACATGGTGATACCATCCCCATTCTGACCTAGGTTTTCCCTTGTGTACACCCAATTTCAGATACTAGGGCCAAGGCTCTGCGGCAGGGTAGGCCAGAGGTAGTTGACACCCAGGCAGAGGATTCTCCTGTCTTCCCTGTCCAGTGACAGGATGCTCAGGCCTCGGATTTGAAGGAAGCCTAATGAGGGAGGAAACTACCTCTGAGGAGGAGCCACCTGCCACTTCCAGCCTTTCTGTTCTCCTCCAGCCTTTGCTATTCAAAAACCTCTTATTCAAAGCTAAGGCCTCAGCCAAATTGGCAACTTGTCTCGAAGGCGACTGCAACTGCCAGTGATAGCAGCAGAAAGGGTAGCTCTTTGTATTCGAGTACAATGACAATAAAGATCATACTTACATATATTTGCCGTGGAGGCAGAGGCAGGGCCCACACCAAAGTTCCTTCCTGATCTGATTAATAGATAGTGGGCATCTTCGATTTCAGGCTCAGTGCCCACCTCTAATGGCAGGACAAGGATATAGTCCAGGGTTTCTGCCACCCAGCGCTGAGGCTCTGGGGTCTGTCTTGCACACCTCTGATAATATGCCGGGGCACTTGAGGAGGCTCTACAGCCTGAGGTCAAGAAGCAGACATCACTATAACGAGTTTCAGGCAGTGGCCTGGGCATTAAGAGCAGCTATGGCCGCTCCTCTCCTTTTAATCTTTCTTGTCTGATCTGCTTTCAGGATTACAGCAACTCCCTGCAGCGAACGTCAGAGACACCAGGACCTTAACAAATGGTAGATTTAGAAGCAGGCTCGGTTTCTCTGTCATCAGAAAGACAGCTCTCTCTCAGACAGCTAGCCTCCCATGTAGTCAGGGTGCGTGGGGTGTCTCTAGTCACTCTGACCAAACTGCTAGACACCAGGGTGTCCACCATTGGCATTGTTCCTCAGGCCCGCTTCCTAACCAGGGACATCCAATGGTTCCTTTTGCCTTTCCAGTGAAGGCACATGAGCTGCTCCCAGACCAAAGTCCTTCTTCCAGCAGAAGTCCCCCACTCACTGCCCTGGTGAACGTCCCCGGCAATAACCAAGGGTGAAGTCTTCAGAACACCAGACCAGATGACAGTAACAACAGATGCCAGTCTGTTCAGGTGGGGCGCCCATCTGTGGGCTCAGAGGGCGCAAGGACAATAGAGCCAGGCGGAACTGACTCACAACATAAGCTGGTTGAAGCTCAAGGCAGTCTGCCTGGCCTCTGTTACAATTTCACTGCTTGGTCAGCGGCAATCATATTTTAGTCCTCACGGACAACATCACCACCAAGGCTCACATAAGCAGACAGGGAAGGACCAAATTGAAGCCCCTCAGGCGGGAGGCCAAAAAACTGGGACGGGGCCGAAAGGAACCTCTTTCGTTGACTGCGGAACATATAGCGGGGATGGACAATATCAGCGGCGACTGGGTAAGCCGGGCCGATGCAGACATCTTGGAGTGGGGACTGCAGCCAGCAATCTTTGACAAGGTGGCGAAGCACTTCGGACGCCTGGAGGTCAACTTATTTGCCACTCCTCCCAACACCCAGCTCCCGAGGTTCTACTCCAGGTACCAGACATGGGGGGTGGAGGGGGTGGACCCATGGGCCCAAGGACTACTCCAGGCCTATCCTTCTTTGCCCCTGATTCCCAAGGTCATACAAAAATCCTTTGGGAGGGGGCAGAGGTGGTGCTAATTGCTCCACACTGGGCCCAGAGGCCGTGGTTTGCCGATCTCCCATCTCTCTCGGTGGACAGGCCCTGGAAGATCCCCCAGGAGAGGATTTCCCTCAGCCAGGGGTCGCTGGAGCATCCAGACCCTCAGTGGCTCCAGTTGACCGCTTGGCGCTTGAGGGAAGAACACCTCTCCCCCAGGGTTATACTGACCATCCAGGCGGCCCGCAGACCCCCACAGAGCGCATTTATGGCGCTACATGGCGGGCCTTCTCAACATGGTGCACCTCCAGGGGTCACGATCCGGTTCGGATTGCTGTTCCACAGGTTCTGGACTTTTTCCAGGTGGGTCTGGACAGAGGTTTAGCCCCCCAATACAATTAGGACACAGGTCTCGGCTATTTCATTGGTACTCCTGTGGGGAAGGGCTCAGGTGTTGACTTACCACCCTGTGGTCAGGCGATTCCTCAAGGAGGCATCCAATCTAAAGCCACCAACGGTAATCAGATGCCCATCCTGGGACTTGCACTAGGTATCGGACGCTCTGACAGGCTCTCCGTTGAACCATTATGAACTGCTTCGCATAAGTTTTTGACCCTTAAGGTGGCCTTTCTGGTGGCCATAACCTCTGCCAGGAGGAGATCTGAACTATAGGCACTGTCTGCCAGGGAAGATTTCTGCGTGTTCCACTAGGACAAAGTGGTGCTAAAGCTGGACCCCTCCTTCACCCCCAAGGTGTGCTCTTGCGTCCATCGCTCGCAGGAATTGATATTTCCCAATTTCTGCCCGGACCCTTCTCACTCGTTAGAGAGGAAGGGGCACACCCTGGACGTAAGGAGGGCTCTGAGGATTTACCTTAGAAGAACCGACCAAACAGGAGATCCAAGTTTGTCCGTTTGTCTCCTTCCAGCCGGGGTCCTGGGGGAACAAGGCGACTTCCACCACCATAGGCAGGTGGTTCCGAACCTGTATTGGTACCCCCTACCAAGCACGGGGTCTGCAAACACCCAGCTCCATTACAGCGCATTCCACACGAAGCACGGCCATCTCAATGGCTTGGGCCACTCAGGCCTCATTGTTGGAGATCTGTAGGGCAGCTACTTCGCCTCCCCCTCACCATTTGTGAGGAACTACAAACTGGACTCCTTTGCCTCTACAGAGGCTTCATTCGGGCATAGGGTGTTGCAGGCTGGGCACAGGGCGGAGGTGACGCCTCACCAGGCATACCTTTGTGCGTGTTTTTAACAGGCGTAACCCTCCCTAGGGACGTGTAGGCTTTGGTACGTCCCATCCTGGATACTCCTCCCCCTAACTATGGAGAAAGGGCGTTGGTACTTACCTGATACGCCTCTTCTCATAGTGGGGGAGGAGTATCCAGCCCCTCCCTGATATGGTTATGTAAACAAAATGAGATACACCTGGTTGTCGCACTGTTCTGTTAGGTAGCAAGAAAGACATACGTTTGGTTGTTGAACTGCTCTGTTAAAGGAATAAATAGACATGGTTTGAAACTAAGACAAAAGTCTGGAGTGGATGGCACAACGAATCGGGTAGAGTTCTTCGCCGATAACTGGGGTGGTACCTGGTGACAAGGGCGTGGCCTAAAGAGCTTATCTGACTCAGTCCAATTAAGAGAGGACAAGGTCAACCCATCCAGTTTGACTGAGAGAATGTGACTGGCCACAAGTCCTACAAGGATTGGTCACATCTAATACAGTTTCATTCAACTATAAGCTCTTCTAATAATAAGCTCCTGGTTAAATATATTTTATTGTTTCTTGGCTGTGGAGAAATCAAAGTTCCCCATTAGCATTGGATTTTCCCAAGTTATTCCGAATCTGTTTTGGCTAGGAAAGCATTCAGTGTGGGTAGTGCAGGAGTGACTTGCTGGGAAAACATTGATGAGTCTGAATGTGATAACCCTAAGCAAGATTTCTCTAGTTCTCTGACCTTGAGGAAGCTTAAAACAGGGAAAGCTAGATTTTCTTTTTCATAATCTCTGAAAATTTAGTATTGTGAAATGTTACTTCTTTGTAAGGAACCACTTCTAGAAATATTTGTCCTTCAGGGAAAAAAATAATCATTACTGCCTCCCTTCCACTCCCCCCCCCCCCCAGCCAATGTATTCTCTCAGTGTGTAAAGGTAGGGACATCTTTAATTTGCCACTGACTCATCTAGTTGGGTTGATTTTGTGCTTTTCTGAAAAGGTAGGAGATCATGAGAAATTGAACTATGAAATGGCAGCAAATAATTATGAAAACTAGACCGCATCTAATACCAGAATTATGGAGAAAGAGATTAATGGATTAATCACTGTGAGTAATCTGTTCAGCATAAGCATCCTCATAGAGTGTGGTAAAATGTGAGTAACTGAACCATGATACACCTGGTTGCTTGGGTTTAGATACTGAGTTATAAAATGATTCACCATTTAGATATAGATGAAATTCTTACCTGGTATTATGTATATAATTATGAAATATTTGGTATGCCCTGAATTTAAATACATTTGGAATAATAAAAGGCTGCCCATTTTCTATCATTTTCTGATGGAATGCTTTTATTCTTATCTAGGTTTCACATGCCAGTAAATGCCTTTTTCCGTGAAGATCAACTTAAATTTTAATACTGGGTTAGGATTTCAGCTAATTGTCCAAAGCAACAAACTGGTGTGTGAATGTTTTACCTGTTTATACTGAAGTCATGACCACCAAACATATTTAAATCTATGGAGCAAGTTGCCTTTTACAGATTAAATAATTCTAGCTTTTCTAATTGGGAGATCATTCATTTTGGTTTTCAGGTTGCGCATAACATTTTAAAAAAGAAATCTGCATTTTGGTTCTGCTTATTGGATGGACGCTGACGCCCCCTGTTGGATACAAGTTGACTTCACAATTTACAGTTTTTTAAAATTTAATTTATTCTGCCTTTATTATTTTTATAAATAATTCAAGGCAGTGAATATATGTAATATTCTTTCCTCCTATTTTCTCAATTTTTAAGTGCTTTGTGTTTTGAAATTTTGCATAACAGTAATAACCAGGGCAGGGAACATACAATTGTAAAATTCTAAAGAGAAGTTCAAATAGGCATCAGATTCAAATCCAGATGACCACATAGACAAATTGGTGTGTTTCCCATATTAATGTATAGTTTGTTAAAGGCTATTTTATTATGTATTTTTTTAATCCTGTCTATCCACATTGAATATTTTCTTTCCCTTTTCTTCCCTCAATTATGTCAATTCAAACACTGTATAAATTTTATGAATTCAAACTCTGAGGCTGTCATAAAGGAGAACTTGACTGACTGCAATAACTTGTTTTGTTTTGGTGGAGTGGTTCAGGAAGTATTTAAACTAAACACTTGTCCCGGAGAGAATGCAAGGGAGGCTAAATGAGGACCAAATACAGTATGTTGTGACACAAATGTATCTTCCTATTTATAATGGTTAACCCTAGAGGTTAATGTGTCTGAATCCAGGGTTGGAAGATTATTGGTGGATTATGGATGGATTATGGTGTCAGCTTTTACTGACGAGATTTTTGAAGTCTCTTAGATACAGTTTCTTCCAAGCATTCTCATCTGTACACATGATATTTCAAAAAGTAAAAGTTAGTTGTGTTTGGCCTGCAAGGTGACAGATAAAATAATTTATATTCATATTGTAGTATCAGACTCCATAATTTTAACAGTTTTAGGCCGTTAATCCAAATCCTGTCTGACTTTTGCAAGGCACTAGTAAACAGAAATTAAATTGCAATTGTTTAGATTCCTAAGATGGCTATGGGAGGACCATTTTAGTTCTTAAAGCTAGAATACAACAGCAAGGTATACTGTAACGTTAATATTGGTATAAACAGGTCACAAATGGCTCTAGCATTACATATTCTCCCTTCATCTCACTTAAATTTCCAATTTACTCCTGATTCACGCAACCAACATAATCTGTAGTAATTTTGTTTTAGAAGGCACCAAACTCAATACTGCTGTGATGTGTAAAACTTCCTTCGCAGATTTCAGAATCTTCAGTTAACACATCCTATACAGATATTTACACTGTCACTAGGCATATAAATTGCCAAGTGGGACTGGATATAGTCATCGCATCTTACTTCACGTTAAACAGCTACTTTCCATCTGATATTTTCAGGCCCAGTTCTACATGTCACGACTCTTTATTATGAACTGCATGAACTACAGTGTTTTGTGAAAGAGCATAATCTCCTACACAAGTCTAGTCTGGGTGTTAGTAATAATCACATAATGCTAAGCCAGTAACTTAATCATAGTGTATAATGTCTATACAGTTATATTAATCTAATCCATGCATAAAACCAAACCATCAAGGATACAGTGTCAAATCATGGTATAGGATACAATACAATACAATAGTAGAGTTGGAAGGGACCTTGGAGGTCTTCTAGTCCAACCCCCTGCCTAGGCAGGAAACCCTATACCGTTCCAGACAAATGGCTATCCAACATCTTCTTAAAGACTTCCAGTGTTGGGGCATTCACAACCTCTGGAGGCAACTTCTGTTCCACTGATTAATTGTTCTAACTGTCAGGAAGTTTCTCCTCAGTTCTAAGTTGCTTCTCTCCTTGATTAGTTGCTTCTAAGTTGCTTCTAAGTTGCTTCTCTCCTTGATTAGTTTCCACCCGGTCATGAAGAAATGCAAACTAAGCCTTTGGCTTCACCATTGAAAACTCTTCCAAAGTTGACAATCCATATCTGAAATATAATTTTGAGGTAAGACTGCCTAAGCCCAAATTTGCTGATTTTCTAGCACCAGGCAAATTTAGTTGATTGATTTAGAGGTGAAGGCATTCTAGCCTGTTCACTATCTGATTTTAATCTGGTAACTGATCGGCATCTTTTTCTGGTTTTGGTTCTGCTTATTTATTTTTCATTGTAGTCTCTTAATTCCATCTGCTGCTCTGCAGTCTTTGCTGAAAAGCAGCATGGGGCATATTTAACAAATAGGTCAGTATAATAGGTTAGTATAAATTCATTACTTAGACTTTCGCAGTGTTCTTTGAAAATCCTTTTATAAATGTAACAAAATATATTTTGGAGGCTATTTTTAGGGCACTAATATTGTAAGCCTTATTGAAATGTTGGGTAGCCATCAATATAATTAAATTAGACTGATATCTACCAAGAAAGGCTCATCAAAGGAGCAAAATGAGAATCTGTAACCTCCGTTTCCAAACTCCTGATTAATCCACCCTGATGACTCAGCCCATGGCTTGTTACCCACAATCAATCAATTTATACTGTAGTGATAGCAGAATATTTTCTTACCTTCCATTACAAACTAGGGCTGCATAAATGTCACTTTGTAATTTGTCGCTGGGGAATGCCACCAAACATGAGCCAAAAACCACTCCAATTTGTTTCAGTGTAAAGGGTTCATCAAGGCCTCTTAAGCACTATGCCAAGAGAAATGACTTCCAATCAGGATATCTGACAGTCCATCAAACAAGGAAGGGACTACACATAACCCTTGACTTACAACTGTTCCTTTAGTGACCATTCAAAGTTACAACTGCACTGAAAAAAAGTGATTTATGGCCCTTTTCACACTTAATGGCCGTTGTAGCATCCCCATAGTCATGTAATCAAAATTTGGGCTCTTGGCAACTGATATGTATTTATGACAATTGCACTTTCCCCGTGTCCATGTGATCACCATTTATAACCTACCCAGCCAGCTTTCGACAAGCAAAGTCAATGGGAGAAGCCACATTTACTTAATGACTGGATGATTCACTTAACAATGGCAGTGATTCACTTTATAACTGTGGCAAAAAAAGGTTATAAAGTGGAGCAAAATTCACCTTGCGTAGCATAAAAAATTAGGGGCTCAATTGTGGCCATACGTCAGAGGATAACTATATGATGATTCAGGTTAAATACCTGCATACATTAAAGTGACATGATGGATTTGTGGATGGATAACTCACAGAATGTCTGGTAGAGGTAGAATGACCACTCACTCAGTCCTTATTTTCAAATGTGACAACTTTAAGATGTGTTATAGGTAGAGGAGAATATTTGTAGCTCAGGGTTAAAATGAGAGGATCTTGGTGCTCTCTGAGCTTGATTGTTTTCTTGCAGATGTTTCATGAGCAAACTAGGTAATGAAAATACACTGATGATGTTACCTACTTTGGTAATGAAATGCCTAAAAGAAAACCGCCAAGCTCACAGAACACCAAGGACCCTTCATTTAAGATGTATGGATTTTGACTCCCAGGATTCCATGGAATTCACACATACTGAAGTTGTCAAGTTTGAAAAATACTGCTTTAAGAAGAATTCAATGATCCGTGCCCACAGAGTCTTTAGATTTTGTCAGGTGAAACAGGTGCTATGATGCAAGCTGTAAACCTTACCTACATATGATGTCATAATCAGATCCAAGAAGAGAACCTTGCATTGTGATGTCATCATTTACCAGTTGGTACCATCTTACCCATGATTGAATGGGAATCCAGGGGCTGCAATTGTTGTTGTTAGTTGCAAAGTCATGTCTGACCCATTGCGACCCCATGGACAATGTTCCTCCAGGCCTTCCTGTCCTCTCTGGAGTCCATTTAAGCTCACGCCTACTGCTTCAGTGACTCCATCCAGCCACCTCATTCTCTGTCGTCCCCTTCTTCTTTTGCCCTCCATCTTTCCCAGCATTAGGCTCTTCTTCAGTGAGTCCTTCCTTCCCATTAGATGGCCAAAGTATTGAGTTTCCTCTTCAGGATCTGGCTTTCTAAAGAGCAGTCAGGGTTGATCTCCTCTAGGACTGACCAGTTGGATTGCCTTGCAGTCCAAGGGAGTCTTCTCCAGCACAACAGTTCAAAGGCCTCCATTCTTTGGCCCTCAGCCTTTCTTATGGTCCAACTTTCACAGCCATCCATTGCAACTGGGAAAATCATAGCCTTGACTATGCACATTTTTGTTGGCAAGGTGATGTCTCTGCTTTTTAGTATGCTGTCTAGATTTGCCATAGCTTTCCTCCCCAGGAGCAAGCGTCTTTTTATTTCTTGGCTGCAATTACATGGCTCTAAATGCCTTGTGTTATTTTGCATGTCCGTCTAGCTCTTTTCATCTCTCCTCCTATCTTTGATTTCCCTGTTAATGTTAATAATCTGTATTCATTTTTTTCCATGCCTGGAATAAAAACTGGTTTTTATCAACTAAGTGGAATTTCAAAAGTATATCTTGTGAGATTAGAATAGCATCTGCGGCCTAAATACATTGTATGGTATTGTTACTAGGCTATAATTTCTAATGTCCCTCAATTATGAGTTGTATATATTCTTCATTATTATTCTTCATCAGGTGATTCATAGGTTCCCCAACCTTGACCTAACTGTTGCCAAATGAAAGGACTGTTGATTGAATCAGGAGAAAAGTTACATTCTCATGTCTCCAAACAACTTCAACTCATCTGATTTATGCTGTCTTTCTGCAACGAAGCAGATTATTATACATGTTGTTTATATACATGTTTAAAAGTATAATTGGTCAGGATTCAGGTGTGACATTGGCCTGAGGAAATACAATAGTTATTCGATGGCCTACAGAATCCCAGCAGACCAGCAGATGGCGCAAAATGGATGTTTAACGAAAGCTTGATGGCCATCCTCACTTCCTGACTAAGGGAATTCTGTGTAAATTGAGAGGTATTTAACTGAAATTCATGCAGCTGAAACGATACCCAAGCCTCATTCATCTGGAAACCTAAAGTTAAAGTAGAACAAGTAATGTATTAATTCACTGCCACACCAATTTGAAAGGTAGCACTTTAATTAGATTTAGAGTCAGAACTGCAAATTGGAATGTAAATAAATGGGATTCAAATTCCATTGGAGCTATTTCCACATGTCATCTCAATAATTTACAACTGCTCTGTCAGTCAATAGTACAGGTAGTACTCGACTTATAACTGTAATTGAGCCCAGAATTATGGTTGTATATTTTGCCACTTAAGCGAGTCATCACATGACCAACCCAATTTTGTGACTTCTTTTGCAGTTGTTGTTAAGCCAATCTCCGTGGTTGTTAACAAACCCGTTGTCCACCATGGGATTGTTTTGCTGGAGACAAAAGCAAATCCCCATAATGCAGTTCAGAGTTGAAAGGGTTAGGGTTAGGGTCTTTGGTGCTGGCTTGGTTGTTCATTTTTTGCAGATTTTCATTACCCAAACTAGGTAACATCATCGGTACTAGCAATGAAATGTCTTTAAGTGTCTAAATGTCTAGTAATGAAACTGTAACAGAAATGAACTGCAAGAAAGCAACCAAGCTCAGAGACCGCCAAAGGACCCCTTGTAAACGCCCATTTCTGTGGGGAAAAGGCATAAATCGATAAAGGAGAAGAGAGAGCCAACCCCACTCTTTTGTAGTACTAAGGAAGTTACGTAGTTTGGGTAATGAAACGTCTGCAAGAAAACAACCAAGCTCGGCTCCAAAGACCTCAAAGTTGAAAATTGCAGCCATGTGGCTGGGACATTGCAAATGACCATCAACGCAGGCCGGTTTCAGAATGCACCAATTATTGGAGGACAAAGAATCAGGCTATGAAAAGTTGTGCAAGGTTGACAGCCCATTTCTTGCAGTGAGGGGCAAGATTTGGTTAAAAGTAGGGGAATACCGGGGAAATCAGAAGATCCAAGCGGTTCACAAAGGTGTAAAGAATTTGAACTACTAAGAATCTGAAGAACTAACAGTCAAAGGACATAAGCGAGAGCTAAGAAGGAATTCAAGGTGGGCTGCACTTTGATTGTTGTGGGCGTAAAGGAACTGATGACTGATGACGTATTTGACCCTTCCCTCAGGCTCAGCCTGGTCATCTACAGGGAACTGTGACTTCACTTCATCTCTCAGCCCTCATCAGCATCTCTCAAACTCCCTAACTTTAAGGCCTGTGAACTTCATTTCATGCTGATTAGGGAATTCTTCACAGGAGAAAGCAACCATGTTTGGAAGAGTTAGTGGTGAAAGGAAACGCATTAAAGAACATGGTGGCTGGACACCATCAAAGCTGACACTAGCCAGAGCATAGAACAACCCAAAAAAGTACGGCAAGATCAGAAGATGTGGGAGAGACCTGGCCCATAGAATCACTAAGAGTTGGACATCTGAATGGATATTATCATCAAGGAATTCTGGGAGTTTGAAATCTGCCTATTTGAGAAACACTGAATAGACTCATGGAGGCTGTCAGTGTTCCAAGTAATGGACCCATAGAAAGGGGAACTCTTGAGGCAGGCAAGTTCTTCAAAGAACAATTTATTAGAAACATCATATTGGCACAAGTGGTGAAAGCGGACTCTAACGTTCCCGTGGCTTTCACTTAACTAAAAGTAAACATTTCCCCTTCCCCCTCAAATCACTGGTCACATTGTCCAATCCATTTGCTAGTTGGTTGCTTGGTTACTTTGCTCCTCCTCTGGCCAGCCACCAGTGAGAATGTCCTTGGTTCCGCAAGGTTCACTTCAGGGTTGACAGAGGCTTCTGATAAATTAAAAAAGGACTTGCAAAGTTATAAGCTGTCCCACCTGCTTTTTCCCATAAAACTGATGAGCGAGATGCAGAAGTCTACAAGGGAAGAGGGCTGTGGCTGAGTCAGCAGATACGTTACAAGCAATCCTCAACTTAGGGCCGCAATTGAGCCCAAATTTTCTGTTGCTAAGTGAGACATTTGTTATGTGAGTTTTGCCCCAATTTACAACCTTTCTTGCCACAGTTGGTAGGCGAATTGTTGCAGTTGTTACATGAGTAACACGGTTGTTAAGTGAATCTGGCTTCCCCGTTGACTTTGCTTGTCAGAAGGTCCGAAAAGGGGATCACATGATGTCGGGACTATCACTGCAACTATCATAAATAGAAGCTAGTTGCCAAGCATCTAAATTTTGGCCATGGGGTTGCTGCAGGAGTTGTAAGTGTGGAAAAAAAAAACGGTCATAAGTCACTTTTTTCAGTACCGTTGTAACTTCGAACAGTTACTAAATGAACTGTTGTAATTTGAGGATCACCGTTACTGTATCTGCTGTATGATGTTGGCTCTCAGTCTATGTAGGAGTCCATAAAGATATACGACAGACTCTCCAGAATAACCCCTGATCCAGGAGATGGTTGCTGCTGGCATTACTGCCGGTTCAGCGTGGAAAAAATACATTTCTGCGTATGAAGATTGTTCTGCGCTTGCGCAGAACCTGAAATCAAGATGGCGCCACCGGCAATAGAACCGGTTCAGGGGCGTGGCCAGCCGAGTTACTACCTACTCAGCCAAACTGGTAGGAACCCACCTCTGCCCTGATCTCCTGCCCTAACTTCAAGAAGTTCTGTAAAACACACCAGCAGGTAGGCCTGTCAGAAGGAGCCTGAGCCTGAGCTGCTTCAGAAAGTCTTAAAAACAAGCATCCAGCAGTAATAAGGCTTACCCAGGAGGGAAGCTGCCTGTGACATTAAACTTTAAATATGATTAATAAATAACCAGGTTTTTCAAGCAGAGATGAGCTGCTCTGACCCTTGTGTGAACTTGCTTGCATTCTTGGCTTGTAGCAGTTTATTTAAAGGTGCAGCATCCCACGGTGAAGGTATTAAATAGCAAGGAAAGCTTCCTTTTCTGCGAAGACATCAAAACGGGCTTCGCGGAGGGAGATGTAAAAATGTACCAATCATTGCAAATAAGTCCGTCTCTCTGGTGCAAATGTTAATTTGAGCTGAAGCTGGTATTTTATTTTATTTTGTCTATATAGGCCAAGTCGCCGCGAAGAATAGAGTTCGTACAAGTTGGCAAAGCCATTTGCAAACTTCAGTCTCGTTTTGTTTTGGAAATAAATTCCATTGGATTATGCAGATCCCCGTCTGGAAGAAGGTTTTCTCAAACTGTGTTCCAGGGATTCTGGGGTTCCATAAGGCCTTGATGGATTTCCTTGAGAGATTTAAAAAAAACGTTACAGGTTCACAGCCAATTTTCTTTCATTAGAGCTTTATTTCTTGATCGCGGAGTATAGCAATTTATTTTTAACTAATAGATTCTGTGGGCCAAGAAAATTAGAAAACCCCTACTCTAGCAGGTGGAGGGTTTATTGTTATTTATTATTTGTTATATTGACTTCTTATTTTTGTAAACTGCCTAGAGTCACGAGATAGCTTACCTAGTGACTCTAGTGGGCAGCCACACAAATGTTCATAAATAAATAAATACATGAAACATGACCTAAACGAAGCTTGCAAGTTGTTTATTTATTTATTTTTGCAGGGAGTCCTCAACTTAGGACTAACATTGGGATCGGAATTCCCATTGCCAATAAAGTGATTGTTAAAGGAGCCACAGTAGCTGTTATGACCTTTTCTGCCATGGTTGTAAACCGTGATTGCCTGGTGGAGTCTTGGACAGGTAGCCCTCAACTTACAACAGTTCATTTAGTGCAGGGGTGTCACGCTCGATTTCATTGAGGGTTATTCGTCAGGGTTGTGCTTGACCTTGGGGGGGGCTGGAGTGGGGATGGCCAGCTCAACGTCACTCCTGTCGGGGGCACCTGTGGTGGCCTGAGTGCTCTACCAGCAAAAACAGGCTCGTGAGCTCTGTTTTTGGCTGCGACGGCTTCCCGCGGCCCTCCCGAGCTCTGTTTTCAATGGCAGAGGCACCGTGGGCCGGTCCTTCATTGTTTCCACAGCGACCCTGTGGACCAGATCTAAGTACCCCGCGGCCTTGAGTTTGACACCCCTGAGTTAGTGACTATTGAAATTTACAACAACACTAAAAAAAAAAAAAAAGCAGTGTAACTTAAACGTTTTTCCCATTTAGGACTGCTGCAACATCTCCGTGGTCACATGATCAAAATTCAGATGCTTGGCAACCGACTCATTTATGACGGATTCCAGTGTCCTGCGATCACGGGATCACACTTTGCAACCTTCTGAGGAGCAAAGCCAATGAGGAGGCCAGATTCAATTAACAATAGTGTTACCAATTTAACAACTGGAGGGATTCACTTAACAGCTGTAAGAAGGAAGGTCATAAAATGGGGCTAAACTCATGTGACTGTCTCACTTAGCAACCGTAACTGGGCTCAATTGCTGTTGTAATTTGAGGACTCCCTATACAGTACAGACTTGTTTTTCTTTTAGGGGGGTGGAAAAAGAACAATTATTATTTCCTCAATTTTAAAACAAGCTTTCTTTTACCTTTCCCATATTCCCTTAGGATCCAGATCTCTTTGAACTATACCGTAATATGCTCTTAACTAAACCCCTGAGAATTAGAGAAAGGAAAAGAACAGAAAGATTCGAGCCAGCCAGCAATAAAAGTTGGCTAAGATTATTGCAAACCAATTTCGAGGGGAGGAGATAAGGAATAATGTGCAATATGTAGAACCAGCAAAAAAACAAACAAAAAAAAAACACTGCATGCCCCAAATCAAGCTTAGCAAATCAAAAGTAGTCTTTACCAGCCCCAGGGTGCTTTCATCCTACCAATTTCAGTATGTACAGTAGAATTAGGATCAGTGGGAAGATGGGTCTGTTCGCTGGGCATATCTCAGGAGCCACGAAAATAGGTAAAGACCGATTTAGCTGAGAAAAGCTCTTCCCTATTAGGAACGAAGCACATTTTAACTCAAGTACATTTTAAAATGTTCATCCTGTCAGTTGAATCACTTTGATTCCCTAAGCATAAATAATTCCATATCTCTCTCTTTCTCTTCTCTCTCTCTTTCTCTTCTCTCTCTCTCTCTCTCTCTCTCTCTCTCTCTCTCACCCTCTCTCCCTCTCTCTCTCTCTCTCTCTCTCTCTCTCTCTCTTTCTCTCTCTCTCTCATAGGAACCAGGTTCTATAAAGCAGAGCGGGTTTGTTTTAGCAACAGCGGAAGGTTCTGGAGATAAGGGAAGGGATCTTAGTTGCAGAAATCTATTTGCGACCTTTTCATCCATCATGGTGCAAGGAAATTTGTATACATTGCCACCTGAGTTGGCTGATTAATTGGCTATTTTTGCAATCCCCCTTTGAAGATCCAAGTGGGCAGCACCACGACAACACAACGTGCATTCTAAAAAACAGGGGTAGCATTTGATCCAATTAAGGTGTGTAACCCAAACAAATTGCATCCGGCAGAAGGATTGCACACAGAGAGTCCTCAACGTACGACGACCACAGTTGAGCCCAACGTTTCTGCTGCTAAGTTAGAGACAGCTGCTAAGGGAGACTTTTTGCCCCATCTTACAACCTTTCTTGACACCATTGTTAAATGAGTCACTGCAGTTGTTAAATTAGTAACATGGTTGTTAAATGAATCTGGCTTCCCTGTTGACTTTGCTTGTCAGAAGGTTGCAAAGCTGATCACGTGACTCCAGGACACTGCAACCATCATAAATGGGTGGGCTTCAAAAACTGCAGCAACAAGTTCGCTGCCCTGTTGCTGGGTGGGCGTGGCTTAGTCAGCCTCCTGCACCACAGCCCGGGGGGGGGGGGGTGTTTTTAGCCCTCCCCAGGCTCTGGAGGCTTTCCTCGAGCTGCCTGGAGGGGAAAAAACTGCTTTTCCCGGGCTCCGGAGGCTGGAAACAGGCCCCTTTCTGCACTTCCAGACCCTCTTAGGCCCGTTTTCCCCCTTCCCTGAGCCTCCGCGCAGGCCCTGCCCTTAGCTGGCATGATGAATGGGCTGCCTGGAGACTCCTGGAAGGGGCAGGGTGGGAGGGGCCACCCAGGGGTAGTATTTGGGAGTTCGCCAAACTGGGCAGAATCCTAGTTAGAGGATGGTCTGAACCGTGCGAACCCCCAGCAGCCCACCTCTGGTCATAAATATGAATCAGTTGCCAATTTTGATCATGTGACCGGGGGGGATGCTGCAATGGTCGTAAGTGTGAGAAATGTACATAAGCCACTTTTTTCAGTGCCGTCATAACTTCAAACTGTCGCTAAATGAACCAGTCAGTCAAGGACCTGTATTTGGAAACGTTAAGCTGACAACTTATTTTAAAAACTTGCAAACTGAAGACCTTGCTCAATCAAAGCCAGCATCTCCCCTAAATAAGCTCCCTGCTTTCCTGCACTAATTAGTTAGATCTTGCAGGGCAACGAAGCTTGAGCTGGGAAGTGTTTGTGCAACCGTTTAAACAACCACTCGTACTGTCCTTGCAGGCTTCATTCCAGCCAGTGGCTGTGATTTCATAGGCTGATTAGCTTTTGTGCAAGCTTCTTCTTTCCCCACGCTCCCTTTCCTACACCTCAGGCTCGCGATAAAATATTAAAATAACATGCAATTCCTCGATTCACGGCCTGCATTAATGAGCCACGAGGCCTGACACAGTGAAGCTTAATTTTCTGTGTCCATCCCGAGCTCGGTTTTATTTGTGTTCAATTGCTGTCTCAGCAGGTCAGTCTCAGCCCCGGCTTGTCAAGCATTATTAATCCTTCAGTCCAAACAAGTTTTGATATCAACTATGTAGATTATTTCACAGTTGTTAAGCATTGAAAGATGGCACAAGCATTCTGGAGGGTCTCTGCTGAATGAGAGTAAAGTCTACTAATTGGCCTTGATTCATTTAATTTTTCATTACGGCTCTGAGAATCAGCAGCCCAAAGTATAATACAGGCTTGTAGGCGGATAAAAGGACGACATGGATTATAAATAGAGACCTCTTTCATGCAAAGGAGCAGAGAAGCATTTTTATAACAAAATCCATTCCATGTTTTCTACTGCCCAAAACTCTCTTGGTCCCAACAGTCTAAAGAAGGGGTGTTTTGTTTTTTCTTTAATTGATCTTGGTAATTACTTAACCGCTTTTGTTTCTTGTACACCTTGAGGTCTGCTTACTGATGCAGATGTAACGTCCATCGGTTCCTATCCCAAGTGCAACATTTTTCCTTTGCAGGAGTTTGTAAGGTAAATTTTGTTAGGATCCTTTAGCCAAATGTTGCAGGAGATACAACTGTGTGTGCGTCTTTCCTCTGTAGGAAGTTAGCATCCACCCCTCTCCTAGGAAAATGAAATATTCTAGGAAACATTAAGAAGGCAGAATATTATATTTCCCTGGATGAGACATGGGGAAACATGTTTTGAGGCAGGAAACAGACTCATTCTTCATAGCTTCCACCATCTTCAATAGCCCACAGCAGATGTCCTCACTTAAGAGATAAAGAGATAGCTAGGTCTAGTCATAGGCAACAGCCCTCACCCAAGATCCAGCAAAGGTAGGATTAGCCCTCTACCCATCTCACCACATGGCACCTGGACAGTGGTGAGTTGCAGGCGGTACGATCCAGTACGCGCATACCGGTGCCTGCTGGAAGCAGCAGCCACCGTACCAGAACGGTGCTTTGGAGGGCCCGCCCGTCCACCCTCGTTCCTTAACTGTATTTGAAGGAAATGGGCCATTTGCGCACACACACGCAGCATACGGCGCCTCTGCGATGCCCCGCCGAGCAGCTGGAACGTCACAGGCGGTGGGTGCGCATGGCACCTGGGAAGATTACATCACCCAGCAAGGCTCACCCAAGCCTACTGAGTTGCCCCTTCCTGGCCCCATGGGAGTCTGACAACCAATCATAATACATGCTCAAATTCAAAAACCCAGAGAGGGTATAAAATTCAGGCACTCTTAGCATCTTTGCCCCTTTCTTCACCCAATATTTTCAAGGCATGTGATTCTGTCCACCATTAAAACCATCTTTCCAAACAGCCTCCAGTGTCTTTCTCCCCACTTGGAACGGAACCCAGAAGGACATTTCTTCCAACACCTCTTTGTATCCAGAACGTGGAAACATGGAAATTGACTTGTTTTATTCTTGTCCTATTTGGGGGTTTGGTTCCTATGACTGGATCGGTTATTGCACTTTGCGTACATTCTTGGGAGCACTGTCTCCAATATTCAGAATTTATCAAAACTTCAAGAATATCAAATTTGGGGCTTTGTAGGCTGGTTAAATGAATTATCATGCTACATTGAAAGGAGGAAAAAAAAACAGTGCATCCAGCAAGTAACCTTGCATAATATTAACGGATAACTGAATAACAGAGTTGGAAGGGACCTTGGAGATCTAGTGAAATACAGCAATGGGTTGGTGAGAAATACTGTTGGTCAAATTGAATTTAAAAAAAGAAAAAAGGGCAAGAAGACTTTTGAGCCATATGATAAAATTAGGGGAAGTTTATAATTTCCCAGGGCATTTTTTCCCCTTTTACTTTCTGGTGATGATTGCACCGATTCATGTTGAGATGCATTGTTTTGCTAACAGTTGCATATACCCTTTTGCCGTTGGGAAACAGTTTCATATACTGTCATTTTAAAAAATGTAAATAAAAGCCACAGAATGTTGCAGTAAACGTCTTTGCTAAAATCATAATGCAAAAAAAAAAAAATTAGATTTAAAAGGGAACATTGAATATGTTTATTTGAAGAGGAGAATATATACAACCTGTGTGTGAATTTGAATGGCTTTTTTTTTTGCCTTACGCAGTAAATTATCTTGAAATAGTCCTGTGCAGCTCATACATGACAATAAAATCAATCAAAGCTGAACGTAAATTAACAACAGGAGCAGCAGACTAATCCAGCAGAACACTGTAATAGGTAACTCTATTGTGTAATCTTATGGCTATTAAAAAAAAGTAAAAATGACTTGTTGGCCTGGAATCCTGGTATCTTCCTGCATGCAATCCTGCTGTTTGCTTCTTTGCCATTTCCTTCTTTTTCCAGGATGTTTATTTCAACTTCCCAATCTTGCCTAGAGCTCTGACATTCTTCGAAGGCCTCTCGTATAACTATCAGGAAAAAGAGAGCGGGGGGGGGGGGAATCATATCACTGCATTCCATAGGGCAGGGGTGTCCAAACTTGGGAACTTTAAGACTTGTGGACTTCAACTCCCAGAATTCCCCAGCCAGCATGGCTGGCTGGGGAATTCTGGGAGTTGAAGTCCACAAGTCTTAAAGTTCCCAAGTTTGGACACCCCTGCCATAGGGCCAGTTCCCTACGTCAATGTTTTTCAAGCGTCGCCATTTGAAGACTCCAGTGGCCAGAAGTCCCCAGCCAGCCTTGTTGGCTGGAGAATTCTGGGAGTTGAAGTCCACACATCTTCCAATGGCTGAGCCTGAGAAACAGTGCACTGGTATGTGTGTTTAGAATTCCATCACTCTTTAAAAAAAAATTCCAAGAGGATATTTCTAGAGGGACAGAAGACATTGCCTGCGGAATATTAATGGGGAGGAAGTTTCAAAGGTCAGGGGTGGCTACAGAAAAATCCCTGTGTGTCAGCAATAATTCTTTCTCCAGAACTTGGCCTTCTCACTGGACACTAGATCCTTTATTGCAAACACCAGAAACCTTTGTAGGAAGTTATCACCTAGCCCTCTCCCAGAAAAATGAAATATCCTAGGAAATATTGAAAAGGCAGAATATTATATTTCCTGGATGTGAAAAAGGGAGAAACACATTTTAAACACAAAGTAAATTCCTGCAGCTTCCGGCCCATCCCCACTTTGTCAATGGGCCATTAAGAAGGCCAAGGTAGTCCACTTTAATAAAGAGTTCTCCCCTTCAGCTCCAGGGGGATGGGTGTAGAGTTCTGGCAGTGACAATGAAGGCATGATAATATAAGCCTTTACTCAACTGACCACATGGCAGCTGAACTCAATCAAACCTGAATTCAAAACTCAGCCTAGAGGGTTGCCCTTGCACGGGCCCATGGGAGTCTGGCAACCAATCAGAATACATTTCTTACACAGGAACAGGAAACAGAGAGGTGGGGCAGAACAGATTATAAAAAGCCCTGCAAGCCCTTCTGCTCTTCCCTTCTCTTCTTCTCCACCAACATTGAAGCATGTGATCACCTTTCCTGTTCAGGACTCAAGCTATGCGGTCCTGTCCACCATTAAAACCATCTTTCCAAGCAGCCTCCATGTCTCCAGTGTCTTTTTCCCCACTTGGAGCCGAACCCAGAAGGACATTTCTTCCAACACCTTATTTAATACAAAGACTCTTCTGGTTGGCTAATAATAATAATAATAATAATTTGAATTTATTAGCTGCTCCCTTTCCAAGTAGGACTCGGGGCGGCGTACAATGGAGCATATAAAACATAGAAGATGTATCAAAACACATAAACGTACATACATACAAAACACAGACCACAAAGTTTATTGAACAATCATTCTAATTCCCATTGTTTTAACCGAATAACAGAGTTGGAAGGGACCTTGGAGGTCTTCTAATCCAATTCCCTGCTCAATCAAGAGGCCCTATAACATCTCAGACAAAAAGCTGTCCAATCATTCTGAGGATTCATGATTTCCCATAGGACCAACTCCAATGGATACACAAGTATAATTGATGCCTATAGAAAGTAGCTTTAGTAATGGATCAATGATTGACAGACAGAGGTCTGCAAGAAGCATTTGCTGAAAAAAAATCTCAGTTGCTCTGCCCTGCATTAGCACAACTCCCTGACCCATTTGCTAACCCCACAGGCTGGCTTAGGAGTTCTCAAACTGGATCATATCCTAGGAGGTTGCAAGAAACGTTAGGAGTTTTGAATATTTGGGGGCATGCCCAGATAAAACTGGAAAACGTGTTCCTGTTCTGCCTTGCAAAGGCTGATGATACAATCTGATAGTATCTGGCGCAAAGAATCAAAAGATTTATTCAACCTTATACACAAGAATCTAATCAATTTGACAGCACTAAATTGCTGTTAGATAAGAGTCCACGGGTTCATAACGACTCTACATTGATGACACGTTTAACTCCAGCCCCCAGCTCCACCTGCCCTTCTTCTACAGATTGGCTGCTTTAGCAAACCTGGCTGAGGAATTCTGGGAGTTGAAGTCGGTCTTCAGGTAGCCAAGGTTGAAAAACACTACTTTAGGTGTCACTGTTACAGTGACGTGCGGTGAGGTTTATGGCTGGTGACGCACAGACACAGTGGTGGGTTTCAAATATTTTTAGACTTGTGAACTTCAACTCCCAGAATTCCACAGCCAGGCATGCCCAGTTCCGATTTAAAACGACAGCATTTGTTTTTCTCCTTTGCGAAATAAGTTTCCTTTTTTCATTTTCTTTTTCTTCTCCCTTCCCCTCCTTCCTCCCTCTCTCTCTTCCTCCCCCTCTCTCAAACACAGACACAGACACACACACACACACACACACACACACACACACAAGTTGGATTGGACTATCTCTCCTACCCCCTTCCCTCTCTCACTCACTCTCAAACAAACACACACAGACACAAAAGTTGGACTGGATATCTTTTCCAGTGGCTTGAAAGCAGCTCCTCTGCCATCCCCCCCATTCCCCTGCTGACTTCCCCAAACACCTCCACCATTGCAAATGCAGCCTGCTGTCTGGGTTGGAAATGCCTGGAACACAATAAAGCCCACCCACTCACCACCAAGCCGAAGGGGAGCCAATCCGAGCCTTCCAAAAGAAAGAGGCTGGGGGAAAGTGTGTGTGCTACAGCATGGCTCTTTGCCTGGCTTCCGTGGATGACTCTGCTTAACTGTTTAAAAAAGCCTCTAAAAAGCGCTCTCTACTATGAGGCAGGGGAACTGCGTGCCTCACCTACATCAGGAATTTTTAGGCTTTTAACCCTTGCTTAACTCTGCTCAAGTGATCATAAAACGCCTAAAGTCAGACTAGAGGAGGCATGCAGTTCTCCTGCCTCATAGTAGAGGGTGCTTTTTAGAGACTTTTTTTAACAGTTAAGCAGAGTCATCCACGGTGAGGCAGCAACTAGCTCAGCTTTTTCCTTTTGCATTTTTTTTTCTTTTCATGATGAGAGTGGTGAGGCTGTGCCTCACTTGCCTCACCTGACTGCACGTCACTGCACTGTTATCAGTCCTCCCTCCCCAAAAGATACAATCCTTTCCAAAGTTCCAATGACCATCCTCTCCCGTGGTCATATGACCACATTTTGGTCCCTTGGCGCTTAGCCCACATTTAAAGCCTTTTGCAGCATCCCATAATCATGTGACTGCAATTCACAATATTGATGCAGAAAACTGGCATTTACTTGTGGGTTGGTTTTTTTTTTTTTTTTTTTTGCAGAAACACCTGATAGTGAACTATGGAGTCACTTAAAAACCATGGTATTTCCTTAACAATTGCTTAAAGAAAAGACCCCCCCCCCCAAAGGTTATAAAATGGGTTGGTCATGTGAGTAACTGGCTTTATGATAATCGTGAAATATGACTGTAAAAGGCAGGTTTTATGGGGGTCATAAGTTGAGGACTTTCTTTATATTCACAATTCACAAGATTAGGAGCGGTGATCGTTGGTACTCCATGTCCCTTAGTTGCTCTAGTAGTGTGGGGGAGAAAATACAAAAGAAGACGCAGTGGCTCAGTGGCTAAGACGCTGAGCTTCTCGATCAGAAAGGTCGGCAGTTTGGCAGTTCAAATCCATAGCACCGCATAACGGATTGAGCTCCTGTTACTTGTCGGAGCTTCTGCCAACCTAGCAATTCTAAAGCATGTAAAAATGCAAGTAGAAAAAATAGGAACCACCTTTGGTGGGAAGGTTCTGTGCCCCTTTGGCATTTAGTCATGCCGGCCACATGACCACGGGGACATCTTCAGACAGCGCTGGCTCTTCAGCTTTGAAACAGAGATGAGCATTGCCCCCTAGAGTCGGGAACGACTAGCACATATGTGTGAGAAGAGCCTTTACCTTTAAGAGAAAAGAAAATAAGACATTAGGCAGGGAGGAAGGCAAGCAAAATCAGAAAGAAAGGGAAAAAAACCGTGAGAAGTGCACATAAACCCACCCTGGACAGAAATTTCTCCAGTGACAATTGAAATGATTGCCAAGAGCTTAGAATAGGCAGCTGGCTTGTCCAGGCAGATCATGGACCAAATCTTGGCAGAGTTTCAGCTTTGCACATGCAGGCCTGATGATGACTTCTACACAGAGGCAGGCATGCAGAATTAACTAGAGCAGAAAATTCCACACAACTGGAAGAAGTTGAATTCTTTCAGCAACACTTCACCACCCACATCATTCACAGCAACTTCACAAAGTCGTGACAGGTAGTACTCGAGTTACGGCAAAGGCTGCAACCGTTGAAGTTATGATGGTTCTGAATGAAGGGACTTATGATTTGATTCTCAAAGTTCCAGCTGCCACAGCATCAACTCGGTCATGCGCACAAAAAAAGTCAAGCGCTTAGCAACCAGCTCACACTTACAACCAGTTGTAGCATCTTGCGGTTAAATCATTGACATTTGTGGGCTTCCCTGCTGATTTCCCACAAGCAAAGTCATTGGGGAAGCCAGCAGGAAAGCTCATAAGTTCTTAAAGTAAGTCTTCCCCCATCTGTAGCCTTTCTTCACTCATACACACTGATTTTCTTTCCCCACTTTACTTGCACTTACCTACACTCTTTTTCCTGGCCTTCCTGCACTTGCACACATGCACGCTGTGCTCTTAATGCTGATTTAGAGTTGACTGCAACTGTCCATAGCCATCGGTGCATTACCTACACTGCAAAGGGATTGATGAATAAGTGAAGGTTGCAGCTGGCTGCAGCTGGGCCGACATGCACATCTTCCAAATCCCAACTGTGCAGTGTGTGGAGGTGCTCATCCTGCGTGCTGATTGGCTGAGCCGACTTCCTGTTCTATGCTTCACTGTTTGAGTGGCCCCTAGCCAGAACGTTAACATCTGCAGAAATCTAAATGGAACACCTTGCAATCATTCTCTGAACGACAGATACAGGCATTCCCTGACCTGCAGTGCTGAAAAAGATTGCTCAAACCTTTAACCTGACACAAACACACACAAACACACACACACACACACACACACAATGCATTCTCTTTCTCTGGCTTTCTGGAGCTCACCCACATCCTAACCCTAACCCTAACTCCTTCCAGGGCTATCCCCATCCCTTTACGGCACTCCCCCACTACTTCCATGTCCCATGTAATAACCCACACATTTGGAATTACCGCAACTGTCACTGCATTAAATGTTTGCTAGCTGAACTGAAAGAGTTACTGCGCAGGTCATAAGGTCTTATCAGCAATGATGTACTGCGCCTGCTCATCACACATTCCAGAGACTTCTTTCCTTTTGATCTTTGTCCGTCTGCCAGGAAGCTGGTAGACAAAACTGCTCTTGCCAAAATGTAACAATTAGATAGATTTGTTTTATTTTCTATTTCTTATTTTTGTATTAAAAGTTTTGTTTCTCATTAGAATATGTTCCCGGGATTTTATTTTCATTTTTCGCACCTTAAAGAAAATGCTGTTTGGAAAAGCCACAATCTAAGACCGCATCTAGTTCAGGGTGAAATATTTTCCCCTGACAGCAACAACCAAGACAAGCTAGATTTCCATCACTATTCAGTGTAGCCACCTGAAGTTACGGTTAATAACTGCATCGCTTGGTGATGACAATCCCAGCTTCAACTTCAGTCATAACGTGAGGACTACCTACCTTTTAAGATGCCACAGCATCAAGAGTTTGAGGAACCCATGGCTAAAATATGGACGACTAGTTCTATGTTGGGATTCAGCCAGTTGGCACTGGTTTGGGCAAATCGGTTGTTAAATTACCCTCCCCCCCCCCCGCTATCAACGTGGATCCTGGGCGCTGCGCTGCAATGGGGAAATGGGCAATGGTGCGACTGGCGCAAGGGAAGGAGAAGGCCGCTTTCTCTCTTTCTTTTCCCTGCTCCTCGTCCTTCCCTTGTGCCGGCCACTCCATTGCCCGTTTTTCCATTGCAGCACAGCGCCCAGGATCCACTTTGATGGCAGTGTGTGTGTGTGTGTGTGTGTGTGTGTGTGTAATTTAACAACTGGTTCTCCCAGGGTCAAGCTGGCTGTCGCAGGAGGCTCGTCCCACATGTGCGGCCAAGCTGGAGGATGGGGATGGGCCAAACCTCCCACGCCAGCCAACCTGACCAGTTGTTAAATTTAACCGGTGTTTAAATTATTTGAATCCCACTACTGATGTTATGGCATACTTTTGTGAGCCTCGTCTTTTTCTGACGAAGGGGTTATATCTGAGTCAGTTTATGTTATAGCTTAATCATGGGATTTTGGAAAGAATGTGCAAAAATGCATTATTACTGGCTCTTAATTCTAAGTGGTACATTAAGCCGAGTGTTCAGATCAGGCAGAAAATACATCTCATGCATGTTATAAATAAATGTAGAGGCGCTAGTATATCCCGCATAACATGAAGGGGAAATGGTGGTGGGCCGTGAAGCTGCAGGCAGAGTTTACAGTTTGGTTTGTACATAGAAGGGAAGGCCTTTCATGCTGACCCAAATCTCAAGGCAAAGGGCCTTACATAAGGAACCCGTGGTGCAAAAGAAGGTATTGCTTTGAATTTGTAAAAAAACATCCCATTAAAAGGAAATTCCCCTTGGGTCAGGATTTAATTGCATTCTGAAAAATGGTTATGTTATATGGAATTGCCCTACAGGCTATTCCTAACATGCTATTCTTCAGAAGAAAAAATGAAGGGCCTTTAGTGTCTGTCTTGAATGTCTATTTCTGCAGAGTGTGTGTGTGTGTGAGAGTGAGGGAGGGAGGGAGGGAGGGAGGGAGATTGACTTCACATCTGTTTAATCTGGCCTATAATTGTGGCTATCTTTAAACAATTCAGTATCTGAACATTTATCAAAAATACAACAATGCAATTTTGCTACAGGTAGTCCTCGATTTACAACAGTTCATTTAGTGACCGTTCCGTGATTTACATTCAGGTGCCTGACAACTGACTCACATTTATGACGGTTGCAGTGTCCCCGGAGACATTTTTTTTGTGCTACTGTGTTACTAATTTAACAGCTGCGGTGCTTCACTGAACGAATGTGGCAAGAAAGGTCATAAAATGGGGCAAAACTCACTTAACAAATGTCTCACTTAGCAACAGAAATTCTGGGCTCAATTGTGGTCGTAAGTGGAGGACTACCTGTGGTTGGAATAGGACTACTGAAGCCCACAAAATGAGATATTCTTATTGCAACAAATGTCACATGTTTGTTCCAGGTTGAATTCAAGATGCAGAGATTGACGGGGTTTAACAGAAAAATACCAGTTAGTTTTTAATCTTATTCACCTAAGTTACTAAGGTTAAAATATATTGATATGTTTGCAATGAAATCCTAATTCAACCTGAAACAAACATGCACCTTTTGCGTCTTCCTTTCTTCCTCTCTTTGTATTGCCCTTTTCCTTTACTCATCAGAATAGTTTCCGCTTTGTGTGATTCCACCAAATGAGACCAGGAAGATACAGATAGTCCTCAACTGACCGTTTGAGGTTATGACTTATCTGAAAAAGGAGACATACCAACTGGATCCAAAGCTCTGACAATTGCCCTGCCCCACAATCACACAGCTGAGTAACACACTTACTTCCTGCCCGTTTGCAGCATCCATGATCCTGTGAGTGCATTTTAGAAGTTTGCCCAAAAACTGGCACTTACTTTCAATTTTTAGCAAAACCACACCATGTTTAACAATGGGTTCACTTAACGACCCCTGCATAAAATCCCATAATCAACGTGTTTTATGACCGTTATGATTTACATCCATCATGAAAATACTCCATTGTGGTCGTAACTTGAGAACTACCTGCTATCAACTGGAACAGGTCTTCTCAGCTGGATCCTAACTGAGGAATCTGATCAAGCCCACATATTCAAGGATAAAAGCATAACGTAAATGCATAAGCAGTGCTTTGCTGGGCTCCTGTCCATTTAATTCAGGAGTCTGTGATGGCCAACCAGTCTCAATATAGTCTCAATATATTATATAATTACTTGGCATTTGGAAATGTCCTATGTGCGCATGAGCTTAAAACCGAAGACAGTGTTGATGGTTGTACTCATTGAATTTAGGGGACTGGAGGCTAAAACATATAAAGGACGGTTGCTGGAATTGGGTATGTCTAGTTGAATGAAAAAAGAACTAGGGATGACATGATAGCAGTCTTCCAATATCTCAGGGACTGCCAAAAAGAAGAGGGATTCAATCTATTTTCCAAAGTACCTGAGGATAGGACAAGCAGCATTGGGTGGAAACTAATCAAGGAGAGAAGCAACTTAGAACTGAGGAGAAATTTCCTGACAGTTAGAACAATTATCAGTGGAACGGCTTGCCTCCAGAAGTTATGAATGGTCCAACACTGGAAGTTTTTAAGAAGAGATTGGATAACCATTTGTCTGAAGTGATGTAGGGTTTCCTGTCTTAGCTGGGGATTGGATTAGAAGACCTCCAAGGTCCCTTCCAACTCTGTTATTCTGTTCTGTTCTGTTCTATTCCTGCCTTAGGTATGAATTCTGGCCGGTGATGTTGGGTCAATCACCAGAAGACTGAGAGTTCTAGTCTTGCCTTAGGCATGAAAGCCAGCTGAGTGACTTTGGGCCAACCGCTCATGGTTGTTCTGAGAGAATAGAAAGAGGAAGGCGTATTAGGTCTGTTTGCCGCCTTGAGTTATGTAGAAAAATAACAAAGGCAGGATCATAAATAAATAAAACTATAGTTTCATTCATAAACAGCTTTGAATGCCTCTCCTTTAGGCCCAAGCAGTTTAGACATTTTTAGTATTAACTCCTTCTGGAATGTTTCAGACCATGCTTATTTTCCTAAAATATTTGAGATATTAATCCTTTGAATCATTAATTAGAGAGTTGACTGGCTACAAATTAAAACTGGATTCTAATTCGCAGCTGCCTAGGTTGGGCCTTGTTGCTAACAATGATGTTGGTCTAAAAACCAAGGGTGGGGCACCATGGCCCTTTTATGACTTGTAGACTTCAATTCCCAGAATTTCTGAGCCAGCATGGCTGACAGGAATTCTGGGAATTGAAGTCAGGGGTGAGTTCCTGCCAGTTCTAACCTCTTCTATAGAAGAGGTTCCACAAATCTACAGTGCCGTTTAGAACCAGTTCCAACTCCCTCCTCCCGCCCGTCCGCACATCATCAAGATGAAGAGTGAGAGGAGGAATTCTGGGAGTTGAAGTCCACAAGTCTTAAAGCTATCAAGTTTGAACACCCCTGGAGTTTTTTTTTTCTAAAGGGTTAGGGGTGCAAGGGTCTTGTAACTTGACAGCTTTAAGACTTGTATGCTTCAAATGCCAGAGTTTCTGAGCCAACATTTTGGTTGCTAAGCAAGAGCGTTGTGAGTTTCACCACATTTTACAAGTTGGCCATGCCCACACAGTCACATGGCTGGCAAGCCACTCCTACCCGGTCACATGGCCAGCAAGCCACTCCCACAAAGCAGGCCACACCTACAGAAGAGGTTCTAAAAAAAATTGAAGCCCACCACTGGTTGAAGTCCACAAATCATAAAAGGCCCATGGTTTCCCCACCACTGATCTAAACAAAGCTCAAAGGGAGGAGAATGAGCTATTTGGCCCTGATTTATTGACCCTTCAAAGTATCTCACCCCCATTTCTAATTTTGGCCTGTTATTCTAGAATAGATAATAGACATTCCAGAATGGTGCAGGGATCCATTCCAACTTCTTGTGGGGCAGGATACTTGGACCAGCTCTGGTATGAGAAGAATGGTCTGGGAATGATAAAAATATTGCCTAATTTGTCTTAGCTGGCAATTCCCTGCCATCTGTTTTGGGCGCTGATGAAATAAGGGGCAGTTTTGAGGAGTTTATGCTGCTCATTTAGTCTCCCAAAGTCCAAAGATTATAGATTTCACATGTACCTCTTGGAAAGCAGATCCTCAATTTGGATTCAAGTGTCAGGCTCCGTAGCCATCTGTTTGAGCTGCTCAAATACCACATCTAAAAATAGCTGTGAAAGCTGGATGTGGAAAAAGGCAAGAAACTTGATGCAGAAATGAAAAAGAAGAATGTCATGGCTGTGGGGAATAAGTACGAAAGAGGAGGGGGAAGGCATGGATGGTTATAGAAGAATTATTTTCAAAGAAATACTGATGGCCCGCCCATTATTTTCAAAGCACTTATCTCTGCAGGTCCTCACAATAAAACAATTAAGAAGATCTTGATGTCAAACATCTGTCTACATATTTGTCGTTACATCGGGGGTGGGGGGTGGGGGGATATAGACCAGCTATCAAAGCCAAGCAAGCTGTTGAAGAACTATCAAGGTTTCAACTTCTATCCTCAAAATGAAGCTATAGGGCACTACACACCAGAACAACTAGACACAAGGACAGTTTTTCCCCGAATGCCATCACTCTGCTTAACAACTAATTCCCACAACACTGTCACATTCCCTACTAAGACTGTATTACTATTCTTCTTCTCTTCCTTCCTAGTACCTATCTCTTCCCACTTATGACTATAACCATGTTGCTTGTATCTTTACAATTTATATTGTTTTATTTATTTCCTAGTATAATTTGATTGCTTATTAGTAACCTATGACTATTACTAAGTCTTGTACCTTATGATTCTTGATGAATGTAGTCTATTTTATTTTTCTTTATGTACACTGAGAGCATATGCACCAAAGACAAATTCCTTATGTGTCCAATCACACTTGGCCAATAAACTATTCTATTCTATTTGCTTAATAATCATGATTCATTTAAGAAAGGCAGACGTTCGCTTAACAACCACAGCAAAAAAGATAAACAAATTGGGCACAATACACTTAACTTTGCTTACCAGGGGAAATTCTGATTCTAATTGTAAAGACTATTATAGGTTAATTCAGGCAAATTTTCTAGGATAAATAATTACTGTACTGTATGAGTTTAGTAAGTTCTGAGTTTAAGAAGAAAGAAAGACTGATAGAATCATTGACAGAAAACTTTCTTTCTCTCTGTCCCTCTGCCAAAAGTTCAGAGTAGGAAAATCACAGTGTGTCTGTTATTTTCAGAATTGAGTCTATATCTGTCTGTCTGTCCATCTGTCCGTCCGGTCCCCCCACGCAACTATCTATCTATCTATCTATCTATCTATCTATCTATCTATCTATCTATCTATCTATCTATCTATCTATCCTATCTATCTATCTATCTATCTATCTATCTATCTATCTATCTATCTATCTATCTCTATCTATCTATCTATCTATCTATCTATCTATCTATCTATCTATCTATCTATCTATCTATCTATCTATCTATCTATCCTATCTATCTATCCAGTATTTATCAACCTCAATGACTTTAAGGTGTGTGGACTTCAACTCCTGATGGCTGGATAATTCAGGGAGTTGAAATCCATACTTCTTAAAGTCAGATGAGATTGAGGTTCTCCAATAAAAGAGAATATTTGTAGCTCAGGGTTGACATCCTTGGTGCTCTCTGAGCTTGGTGGTCTTCTTGCAGACGTTTCATTACCCAAACTAGATAACAACAGTGCTGGTCTGTTGATCTATATTACCAAAACAGAGGTTTGGTTAGGGGCAGAGCTGAATTTGCAGCCAGCCTTCATGAAAATCTGAAATCAAGAGAAAGTGCCTTTTGGAAGAACAGGTAGGTCCTGAAGTTAAATATCTTTTCCGAAGACTCAAAATCCTACTCTCTTTTTCTTCTCAAACACCTTTATTTTCGGACAGTTAATTCATGTCCTGTAATGCTGTGTTCTGTCACTAGGTGTCACTCTTCTATTCCGCTGCTTGAGCTGGGATCAAGCACCATGCTTTTTGGATACAATTTAAGCTACTGCACTGGTTTGAAAAAGAGATGTACATTTGTTCCTTAATAAACCTGCATATTCACTATAAACTCAGATTCAACCTCCATACATTGACCCACTTTAAATCAGTTGTATTGTTGTGTCTCTAAACTACTTTATGCTCCTGAGCCAATCCACCTCACCTGATCTGCAGTTGTCAACGCCGAGTGGGGATAGTAGACAAACAAGTAGAAATGCAAGAAAGGTGACTTTTATACCAATAAGATTTATCAAAAATCAGACCAACCCACTTCTAAATATTCAGAGTTTGTGTTAGGAATGTAAGCTAACAGTTGGGTCAGCAATATATAAACCAGAATGGTAGTACTTTAAAGCGCTCCATGGCTTAGGACCTAGTTACTTGCGGGATCGTATTCTGCCCCATACATCCCTGCGACCAATCCGCTCGCACAGAGAGGGCCTCCTCCAGGTGCCGTCCACCAGACAGTGTCGAGGGGCGGCGCCTAGGAGTAGAGCCTTCTCTGTGGCGGGCCCAGCCCTGTGGAATGACCTCCCCCCGGATATTAGGAATACCTCTGACCTCCGCTCCTTTCGTGTAAAGCTCAAGACCCACCTTTTTCAAGTTGCTGGCCTGGCTCAACTTTGATCCAACTATATCGCTCCTGACGGGTTTTTTATTTGGGGTATTTTAATTGCATTCAATTTATTTAGGGGTTTTTAAACATTGTGTTTTTACTTGTTTTTATCTATCAGTTCACCTCCTCCTTGTATATGTCGTATATATGTCTTGGTATATGTTTTGTTATATGTATGTCGATATATTTATTTCCTATGTTTTGTTGTACGCCGCCCCGAGTCCTTTGGGAGAGGGTGCGGCTAAGAAATAAATATTTATTATTATTATTATTATTACTGTTGTTTTAAGTACTGCTGTAATGTAATTGATTGCTGTTACCTCAAGCAGCCACAAGAGGGAGCCAGAATTACTGTTAGCTCTGTTTGTTAGACACTGATCGGTGTATTGTGAGGTACTGTGTTTTTGCTACTGTTAGCCTAAACTGATTATTTGATACTGGACTGTGTTCGAAGGATCATTCCTTAACTGAGAACATTGATAACTGACTGACTGAACTGTGTATGACTTGGACTGTAAATTGAACTCTGAATACCTCTCTATTTCCACATAGTAAACTACTATATTTTATACTATTTGGTGTCCCTGTATACTGGTTCGTGCATGTTCTTCCATACCACTCTTATTACGCTTCTCTGCACACTCGCTCTCCTAACGGGGAGCTTACTTACTTAACAGTTTGCACTTTTCCTCCTTGTTAAAAATTCACTTTTATTACTAATTTCCTACTCTACCATGCATCATCTAGATGCATCCAATGGGCCTAATAATTAGCCTGCTTTGACATTCTGTGTATCTTGTTCCTTCTGCATGCCGTTACAAGTGTACGCTTAGTGGTGGATTATTCATATTGTGCTTCAGTGTCACTGATATAACAAATTACATCTGCTGCTAATTACCTAATCTGATGTCTAGACTATTGTTTGCATCTTTTTGTTGAGGCAATCTGTTTCACACTTCTTTTATTATGTGATTTTGTTGTTGTAAACTGTGAGGATGTGTCTGAATATGCCTTGTACAGAATATGTTGCGGCAACCACAAATGAGCATAATGTGCAATGACGGAAGGTTACTTTTTGCCAATATGTCTTGTCCCAGTTCTGCTTCTCGCCATACCTTGATGGATCTTCATGGCCTTGGGATTTTTTTTGGATTAAAAAAGATATGTCATCTGCCATCTCATAGTCATCTTGCCATCATCAAAGGCATAGAAAATATATCCAAAGCAGAGGTGGGTTGCTGCCAAACCAGTAGTGGAATTCAGGCCTGGGTCACAGAACCAACAGCGACCCAGGCCCGCCAGCCCCCGAACCAGTTCCCTTGATATTGCTTGGCCGCCGCCATTTTGGATTTTGATGACTGCACATGCGTAGTTCATTATAAATTGTTCTGCACATGTGTTAGGTAAGCAAGCTCCCCGTTAGAAGAGCGAGTGTTCAGAGAAGCATAATGAGAGTGGTATGGAAGAACACGCATAAACCAGCATACAGGGACACCGAATAGTAAAAGTAATAGTATTTTACTTATGTGGAAAATAGAGGTATTCGGAGTTCATCAAACAGTCCAAGTCATACACGGTTCAGTCAGTCAGTTATCAATGTTCTCAGTTAAAGAATGATCCTTCGAACACAGTCCAGTATCATATAATCAGTTCAGCACACAAAGTCGCTAACAGTAGCAAAAAAACTCACAGTAACTCACGATACAGTATCAAGCAGTAACAACCGATCAGCATCTAACGAACAGAGAGCTAACAGTCATTCTGGCTCCATCTTATGGCTGCTTGAGGTAACAGCAACCAATCACATTACAGCAGTACTTAAAGAAACAGTACTACCATCATGGTTTATATATTGCTGACCCAACTGTTAGCTTACATTCCTAACAACATGCACGCACACACGTTGCACCCGGGTTGTGAAGCGACAGTAACGTCGGCAGCAACCCACCCCTGATCCAAAGGTTCACATTTATGGATTGCATTGAACTACAGTTTGCTTTTTGGCAAGTACTTCAATAAATCATAGGGACTATCTTCACTCTCAAACCAAAAACCAAAGTAACTGAGGGGAGGGAGCGTTCCGGTACAGGGCCTCCTGACCAACGGGTACGGGAAGGCATGCTAAATTTCACCATCCGGTACGGCCGTACCGGTCTGTACCAGTTGAAGCCCACCCCTGAACTGAAGGATGATTTTAGTTTTGTTAATTTAACCAATTTAACCGGGTTAGTTAACAGCCTTTTCACATTTGAACTGTATTAAGCTTGGCTAATCTTAACTTGGGTTAGATTCTGAGAAAGAGGCCTTAACATTTCGTGTGAACCCAAGCCATTTACAGATAGTCCTCAATTTATAACACTTCATTTAGTGACCATTCAAAGTTACAACATCACTGAAAAAAGTGACTGCCTTTTCACACCGATGGTACAATTATTGCTGCATCTCGATGATCATGTGATCAAAATTCAGACATTTTGCAACTGGCTGATATTTATGATGGTTGCAGTTTCCCGAGATCACATGATCACCTTTTGCGACCTTCTGAAAAGCAAAGTAAATGGAGAAGCCAGATTCACTTAACAACCATGTTACTAACTTAATAACTGCAGTTATTCACTTAACAACTGTAGCAAGAAAGGCAAAATGGAGCAAAATTCACTTAACAAATGTCTCACTTAGCAAAAAAAAAGCAAGGCTCAATTGTTGAGGCTTACGTGTAATTAGTTTATGATTCAATGTACTGTCCCCCCAAAGGTTTAATGAACAGGTTAAATAGGTTGTGTGAATGCAGGTTGAGTGATGTTTGACCAAAGTTTATGTATCTAACTTTTTTTTTCCAGAATGCATTTTGTGCAGAAAACAGTAGGACAATCCATCAAGAAATTTGATCAATTTTAAATTCAACTCCTTGAACCAATTAAACAATCAGTCTAGGTTAGTATATTTAACTTGGCTATTGAATATCTAATTGTCCAGGTTTGCACTAGACACTGAGTCATAAATTAAATTTGTACAGTCAGAAACTGCACAACTGTCATTCTGTAATTGAATCTTTTCTTAGCGAACTAGACTAGCCATTTTCATGGAAACTTTGAATGGATTGGGCCAAGACCACAAGTCCTGATCTGTTAAATCTTAGACACACTGGCTAGAAAATTGTTTCAAGCTACAAGGAGCACACCGTTGGGGAAGGCAAATTTAAATTTCCAGATGATCAGCCTTTCCCAGCTTGGTGCCCTCCTGATGTCTTAGGAATAGAAATGCAAGGTATTTGGAGGACATCAAGCTGGGGAAAACCAATTTGTATCGCCGAGTGTCTAACATTTTCTGCCACTAAGTTTATCAAAGTGAAGCCATTTATTCCTCAGACTAATTCTTCCCTTACATCCAATTCCTCAAATGACCCAGAAACTACTATGCTAAGGTGAATTATCTGGAGTGAAAGCAGCAACAGAGCCAAGGGGAACATAATGTGGTGAGGTCTGCCTAAGAGACCGGACCACTTCAAAATATAAATGAGGATGTCACCAGTAACGGCTCTCATGTGAAAAATTTCCTACGTAAAAGCAACTCATCATACTTGAAGCAACCGATTATGAGTCATCTTCACAGGAAGGAAACACCGCATTCACTTTTAAACACGAGTTGTGTCATGCCTTAAACACAACTCTTGCCTTTAGTTTGGAGACATCGCAAACCACACAACCTCTGTTTGTTTACACTTGGTTTTCAGTATCATAGCAGCCAAGGCAGTCTTGTGTCAAAAGGAAAATTTGAGGAAATAACTTGTTGTTCTTATATGAATTTAGTTTCTAATAGGCACAATTTAATGGCTATAAATTCACTCAGGGGTGTCCACAGGGTGTGTTCAAAATGGCAGCCACAGTGGTGCAGTCAAAAGTCTACTATCTCATCAAAATGGTTCCCCCTCGTAGATATGTGCTAGTCGTTCCCGACTCTAGGGGCCGGTGCTCATCTCGGTTTCAAAGCCAAAGAGCCAGCACTGTCAGAAGACATCTCCGTGGTCATGTGGCCGGCATGACTAAATACAGAAGACGCGGTGGCTCAGTGGCTAGGATCAGAAAGGTCGGCAATTCGGTGGTTCGAATCCCTAGCGCTGTGAACAGAGTGAGCTCCTGTTACTTGTCCCAGCTTCTGCCAACCTGGCAGTTTCGAAAGCATGTAAAAATGCAAGTAGAAAAAAAATAGGAACCACCTTTGATGGGAAGGTAACATCTCATCAAAATGAATGGAGATTTAAAGTCTATCATTTTGCCTTTTTCACGAAGACAAGGAAGACGTTTCAGGGATTATACCCAGATGCTTTTCCTGCTCTGCATGGACAGGCCTAGAGTTGAAATTATATCATTCAGATTAGATCGTGGAGGTCTGCTGGAATGGGCTTCAGTTTATGGAAACGCTTGTTCGTGTTGCAACCAGGGACAACAATGTTTGTCTCAAGTGATGAGACAAAACAAAGTGGAGCAACAAGGAAGGAAGCACACACCACAGCATCATCCTATCTACAGGGGAAAGAACTAGGCATGGGGTACCAGAGCTGTATCTTGATCCTCTGTAGGAGATATGAGGTGGGAGACCTGAAAGCGGGTGAGATCACACACTGTTATCTGGAGACGTTAATCACTCTTTCTCTTAAGCAACTTCTGTTCCTGGAAAAAGAACAGGATGTCTGTTTTTTTCTAGACCACCAAGTAGACTTCTTTGCTGCTCCTCACTGACTATGCCTGGAGACTGTTCCTTGTTTACAAAGTGGCAGCATACCTATTTTTTATTTATTTACTTATTTACTCTATCTATCTATCTATCTATCTATCTATCTATCTATCTATCTATCTATCTATCTATCTATCTATCATCTATCTATCTATCTATCTATCTATCTATCTATCTATCTATCTATCTATCTATCTATCTATCTATTATATTTGCAAGGCCACCCATCTCACAAGAATGTGACTCTGGGCGGCAGGCAACAATTAATAAAAAAGAAAACCAAGAAGTATATAAAAACATTATTAAAACCTATTTTTAAAAAACTATGAAGGAGCACATGAGGCAGAGAGGATGATATTAGCTGTAGTAAGGTAGCCAAAGCAAGATCTCGTCTCTGGGACAACAGGTCTGATGACATAGACTTGCAAAATGTTAAAAGGGGTGGAGATGACCTCACTTTCTGGGGGTGAAGATTCCACAAGGTGGTCGCCGTGGCAGAGAAGGCCTGCCTCCTGAGAGACCCACCAGATATAGCAATAGCACTTAGACTTATATACCGCTTCATAGTGCTTTTACAGCTCTTTCTAAGCGGTTTACAGAGTCAGCCTATTGCTCCCAAACAATCTGGGTCCTCATTTTACCCACCTCGGAAGGATGGAAGGCTGAGTCAACCTTGAGCCAGTGAGATTTGAACTGCCGAACTGCAGCTAACAGTCAGCTGAAGTAGCCTGCAGTGCTGCACTCCAACCACTGCACCACCTCGGTTCTTATCATTCCCTAACGCATGGAACCTACAGCATGCCCTCTCTGGATGGAGGCGGGGTGGCGGTCACACGGTTGTAATCTAAAAGAGGAGGTCCTTCAAGTAACCCAGTCCCCATACAATGTAGGGCTTCAAAGATCAAAACCAGCACCTGGAACTGGAGGTGGAAGCAAATTAGCAACTGATAAAGCCCTCAGAGCAGAGGGGCTACATGTACCCGTCTAGGGGTGCACGTAATTGCCTGTACTTCTGCATTTTGAAACAGCTGAAGTTTCCAGATACTTATCACTGTTTTGTTTCCTTGTTTATTAAATTTATATGCCACCTGTTCCACTGTTGCAGCGACTCCGGACGGCTTACAAAATGAAAAAAAGACAAAACAATAATTCAAAGTGATTTAAACATAGGAAAGTTAAATAGATTAAATAAAGACTACAAGCCAAGAGGATAAGTGACATGGCGGTGGAGATCTCTCCATCTGGTTAGCCACCCCGGGGTTGGCATAATACCATCCAGGGGTGGGTTCCCGATCCCGTTCCAACCAGTACCTTTGGAACAGGCCTGGCGGTGTCCACATGGACACGCGCAGCATGCGTGCACATGTGCGTAGTGCGTGCATGCGTTTAGCATCTCCGCGACCCTCTGCGACGCTCCAGCTGCTCAGCGTTGCATCACACAGGCATTGTATGCGCCATGCGCGGAAGCATCAAAGACTTAAAATACCGGTAAGGAGCTCGGGCAGGTGGGCCCTCCGGAGCACCGTACTGGAACAGTATCCAGTGCTCTGGGCAGGCTCCGGTATGCCCGTACCGGGGTTTACCGCCTACAGCCTACCACTGATACCATCCTCCAGAAATAAGATTGGCCCCAGCATGACTAACATTTCCTCAGGCCTTCAAGACATGGCTGTGCCTTTGGGCTTGTGAATCTGGATATCTGATGCGGCCTGTATGGTGGCAATGATGATTGCTGGTGGGGATAAATAATACTACTGCTGTTTGTTTTGTAGGGCTGTAACGTGTTTTTTTAAGGGACACCGTGGCTCAGTGGGTTAAGATGCTGAGCTTGTCGATCAGAAAGGTCGGCAGTTCAGCAGTTCGAATCCCTAGTGTAATGGAGTGAGCTCCCGTTACTGGTCCCAGCTTCTGCCAACCTAGCAGTCCGAAAGCACGTAAAAATGCAAGCAGAAAAATAAGAACCACCTTTGGTGGGAAGGTAACAGCGTTCCATCCCCTTCAGCGTTTAGTTATGCAGGCCACATGACCACGGAGACGTCTTGGGACAGCACTGGCTCTTCGGCTTTGAAACGGAGATGAGCATTGCCCCCCTAGAGTCGGGAACGACTTCCACATATGTGCGAGGGGAACTTTACCTTTACCTTTTAACGTGTTTTTTAATGTGCTCTTTTCTCTTTTGTAAAATTTGTAACGGTTGTGATCCACGCAGAGGCATGTCTTTGAGGTAGGCAGCCATATGAAATGAAATACTATCAAATCAAATTTGATAGTATGGATAGACCTTCCAGCCATTTCATCAACAGCTATCATCTGCTGGCTTTGTCAGCCTCTTTGGTTCATCTGCGTTTGCCTTAAAAACAAGGGGGAAAAAAGAAAGTAATTGTCTTTTGGCTTGGATCCCATCTGAATTCAAAGTCCCTTTATTATACACTGTTTCTAGCCATGGTGTTATGGCTGTGCAACTCCTTCCTGGCACATGCAAGGAGCAATCCAGGATCTCTCTCCAGCTTTGGAAGCTACTCTGGACGAGGTCTACGTGCAGATAAACTCACAGCCACACCTTTCGCTTTAATCCCTGGAGGGGGAAAATGCAACCCTTTAATGATTTGACAAGAGATAATACAATACAATAGCAGAGTTGGAAAGGATCCTGGAGGTCTTCTAGTCCAACCCCCTCCCTAGGCAGGAAACCCTATACCGTTTCAGACAAATGGTTAGCCACATCTTCTTAAAGACTTCCAGTGTTGGGGCATTCACAACTTCTGGAGGCAACTTCTGTTCCACTGATTAATTGTTCTAACTGTCAGGAAATTTCTCCTCAGTTCTAAGTTGCTTCTCTCCTTGATTAGTTTCCACCCATTGCTTCTTGTTCTACCCTCAGGTGCCTTGGAAAATAGTTTGACTCCCTCTTCTTTGTGGCAACCCCTGAGATATTGGAACACTGCTATCTTGTCCTTTTTTTCATTAAACTAGACATACCCAGTTCCTACAACCGTTAATCATATGTTTTAGTCTCCAGTCCCCTAATCATCTCTGTTGCTCTTCTCTGCCCTCTTTCTAGAGTCTCCACATCTTTTCTACATCGTGGCGACCAAAACTGAATGCAGTATTCCAAGTGTGGCCTTACCAAGGCATTATAAAGTGATATTAACACTTCACGTGATTTTGATTCTATCCTTCTGTTTATGCAGCCTAGAACTGTGTTGGCTTTTTTGGCAGCTGCTGCACACGGCTGGCTCCTATTTAAATGGTTGTCCATTAGATAACTTCCTTCATGCTCCACTGCTTTGCAAAGCACCTTTTTCCAAGGACTTTCACCGCCCCTCATCCTACATGTCATTCTAAAAATCATCTGGCCGTAAAATGCTTAAATCAAGTAATACCCAGGATAGTTTTCTGGGATTGAAAAGGTCTCCCCAGGTCTTTTCCTCTGGAATCACCAAATCCTTTGATGAGGTCTGACACAGGGTGAACCTTGGCCTGAATATATGTTTTCTTTGCTGAAGTATACTTCCTCTCTGCCCCTATTTGCCTTCCCGGTTGAAAAAGCTGCTTTGATGTAAAACATCCTCTAAAATCAAATCCTTATCTTGTATACATTCCCAGAAGCCTTCAGATAAATAATAATCCCTTAGCCTGGGAACTGGGCTACCTTAAAAGAAGCCAACCTGTCACTAAGCAATGGCATCTATAACTGCAGAATGTCTGAACTTCCAAAAATGAGACAGTCCTCTAAATCAGCGATCACCAACTGCTGGTCTGTGAAAAAATTTTGATGGTCCGCAGAAAAATTATTCACATTTTTTATATTGCACTAAATCAGGGGTCCTCAAACTACGGCCCCTGGGATGGATACGTGCAATGAACACTTGTGTTGCTGCAGAGAGTCTCGCCCTTCGGGGTCTTTTTGTGTTGGGCAGAGGGGGGCAGAAATTCCGACAGGGCCTGTTCAGCCTTGTCAGGGGAAAATATTTCACCCTGAACTAGATGAGGCTTTAGATCGCGGCTTTTCCAAACAGCATTTTCTTTAAGGTGCGAAAAATGAAATAAAATCCCGGAAACATATTCTAATGAGAAACAAAACTTTTAATACAAAAATAATAAAACAAAGAAATAAACAAATCTGTCTAATTGTTACATTGTGGCAGAAACAGTTTGTCTACCATCTTCCTGGCAGACGGACAAAGATCAAAAGGAAAGAAGTCTCTGGAATGTGTGATGAGCAGGTGCAGTACATCATTGCTGATAAGACCTTATGACCTGCGCAGTAACTCTTTCAGTTCAGCTAGCAAACATTTAACGCAGTGACAAGCCTCCTGGTGCTGGGAAGGTAACAGCGTTCTGTGTGCCTTCGGCATTTTGTCATGCTAGCCACATGACCATGGAGACGTCTTTGGACAGCGCTAGCTCTTCAGCTTTGAAATGGAGATGAGCACTGTCCCCTAGAGTCGGGAACGACTAGTACAGTAACCTTTTTCCCATTGCATACCAAGTGGGGGAGCGCAGGGGGGGAGGGTCATGCGCGGGCATGCCCACACCCATAATTCTATGTGCGTGATTCCCGCCCTCTCTGCCCCCGCTTTTGGCATGCAGGGGACCCATTTTTCGCCCTCCCCAGGCTCCAGAGGCTTTCCAGGAGCCTGATTTACCTGTAATAAGTCCATATGGAAATGTTTAATCTGTATGGTTACATAGGTATTGAATGCCAGCTTGGAAGAACACAAATATGTGGGTTTAGTTTTGAGACAATGGCTTCTAATCAAGGATTATTAGCATTGACTAGACCAGAGGTGGGGAAATATGTCCCCTTTATGACTTGAGGACTTCAATTCCCAGAATTCCTGAGCCAGCAAGGACCACAGTTCCCCGTCATGTTGTTATTATCCCAGAAGGAAAGTATAGTAGCTTTTAAGGAATTCACAACCTCCTGTGCCTGCAGAGTAAGGAAAGCAAAAATTTTGCTTATGTAAAAATGTTCGGTGCAACTGTTTCTCTAGGGTGAAGAAACATTTTTGAAGTACCGAATGTTATATAAAGGGGCCTTTAATAATTACCAGCTGTCATTCTTGTTGGGAATTAACTTGGTGGTGTTCCCCCCACCCCCAACCTTGGCAACTTTAAGATGTGTGGACTTCGACTCTCAAACTTCTCCAGCCAGCCTGATGGTTGGGCAATTTTTGGAACTGAAGTCCACACATCTTGAGAACATCTTCTCAACTTTGGTTACCAAGGTTGACAAACTCTGATTTAGAGCAGCAGTCACCAACTGATGGTCCGTGAAAAAAAATTGGTGGTCCGTAGAAAAATTATTTGCATTTTTTATATTGCACTAAATCAGGGGTCCTCAAGTTATGGCCCCTGGGCCGGATACATGCAATGAACAGTTTGTGTTGCTGCAGAGAGTCTCCCCCTTCTGGGTCTTTTTGTGCGGGTCAGAGGGGGGGGAGAAATTCCAACTTGGGGTCTGCTTCAGCCTCCTGGTGTGGGGCTTTGGGTGAAGGCTGGAGGGAAGTGCCTCTGGTGGCGAAGAGCCAGAGAGCCTCGTTCCAGTGGGACTGCATCATGGCCTGCAACTGTCTGACCATCTCAGCCCGCTGAGCCTCCAGGCACCGGTATCTGACCTTGCACTCCCGCAGGTCTTCCCTCTGCTTGGAAAGCCTATGCTCATAGTCCTCAGTGAGGTGCTTCTGCTGAGCCTCCTTCTTGGTCAGATCCAATTTGAACTGAGCTGTTTTGCCAACTCTTTCTCATAGTGGCTGATTAGCTCCAGCAACTGCTTCCTGTTGGGGCCCTAAGGAGTCTGGGCGGGCAGGTGAGGAGTGGTGAGTAGAGGCTGGTGAGGCGCCCCTCGCCATGAGTGACACTGAGTTGGCCACACCCACCCAGTCACATGACCACCTAGCAACTCCGACCCAGTTCGTCATTAGGCAGATCGTATTAGTGGTCCATGGGATTTAAAATTATGAATTTAATGGTCCCTGAAGTCCGACAGGTTGGTGACCCCTGGTTTAAAGCATCGACTAAATAAAAAACTACTACCATACATATGGCCCTTTAAATGCAGTCACCTGATACATCCACAGAAGTAGGAAGTTGTTTTTTTGACTAGAGATTTATAATGTCAGCCAGCTTGTCTGTAATGATATAAGGCAGGGGTGTCCAAACTTGGCAACTTTAAGACTTGTGGACTTCAACTCCCAGCTCTGCTGGCTGGGGAATTCTGGGAGTTGAAGTCCACAAGTCTTAAAGTTGCCAAGTTTGGACACCCCTGATATAAGGCCTGCCCGCATTAAGGATTAATCACCAAGGAAATGGTTAGTTGATAAATGACTAGTCTGACAGACCTCACAATCTGGTTGCATAATCTGTTCTAGATGATAGTGTTGGAAACGATTGTGATTGACAGTTCCTCATTCCTCTCTCAGTTACTTAGCGCTCTTGTGTGTTCACAAACACCTAACAATGGCCGCTGCAGATCTTTCTGGAGATTTTGCAACAAATAATTTCGAATGACACTGTGCATTGTCTTTCTAATGGTTGGCCCATCCCCTCTTTTCTTTTAAGTATTAGATTAGCATGACAAATACTCCTTTTCTTCTTTTCCTTCCAGAGAAATGAAAATCTGGCAGCTTTTACCATTTAATTCCATGATTCTCCCTTTCCAGCCCCTCTCTTCCTCCCCTAACACAGAGGGAGGGGGAGAGAGAGTCTAAATAGTTTGAGCTTAGTGAGCAGTGTTACGATGACCGCCTCCACTGTTTTGCAAATAAACTTTAAAACAATCTAATCAGAGCCAAATGAAACTATTTGGATGCTCAATCTTCTGAATCAAATCAGTTTATGCTGCATAGGACAAAGGTGAGCATTCTAATCTTAGAGCAGCCCATTGCAGGATAAATTTGAAAGGTGGGAATCTGAAACATGCTTCTAGTTTGATTTTAAACTCTGGAAAAATCATCGTTCTACCCAGCAGCGTAAATTTCGAATAGAATAGAATTCTTTATTGGCCAAGTGTGATTGGACACACAAGGAATTTTTCTTTGGTGCAGATGCTCTCAGTGTACATAAAGAAAAAATAAATAGAATACATTAATCAAGAATCATAAGATGCAACGCTTAATGATAGCCAAGGTTACTAATAAGCAATCAAATCACACTAGAACAATAAAACAATAGAAATTGAAAGATACAAGCAACCTGATTATAGTCATAAGTGGGAAAAGATAGATACTAGGAAGGAAGAGAAGAATAATAGTAATACATTCTTGGTAAATTATTGACAGTGTTGTGGGAATTAGTTGTTAAGCAGAGTGATAGCATTCGGGAGGAAAACTGTCCTTGTGTCTAGTTGTTTGGGTGTGCAGTGCCCTATAGCTTCGTTTTGAGGGTAGAAGTTGACACAATTTATTTCCAGGATGCAAAGGGTCTGTAGATATTTTCACAGCCCCCTTTTTGACTCATGCAGTATAAAGGTTCTTAATGGGAGGCAGTTGATAGCAATTGTTTTTTCTGCAGTTCTAATTATCCTCTGAAGTCTGTGTCTGTCTTGTTTGGTTGCAGAGCCAAACCAGACAGTTATGGAGGTACAGATGACAGACTCAATAATTCCTCTTTAGAACTGAATCAGGAGCTCTTTAGGCAGTTTGAGCTGGCGCAGAGAGATCTGAGTTTCTGAGTTGGTGCAGAAAGATTATTCTTTGTTGTTCTTTTTTGATGACGTTTTTTATGTTAGATACATTCTTTTGGCGCAATTGGTCTCCAACTCATGTGAATGTGAAGAGCTAATGGTCTTCTTATTCTCCTTGCTATTTCCTTTGCTTGCCCAGCAGGCTGGAGATGTCAGGATATGCTGATTTAATGAGAATTGAATATGATTATAATGGCTGACATTATAATTCTTACTGTCCAGTGTTGTGGGAGCAGTGGGGAACAGGCTGAGCACCTCTTTTTTTCGATGAGCATGGTGATGTTGCATGCACACACCCCAAGGAGGTACGAGTCATATGACGCATCTTGTGACAATTGGCTTTTCTTACAATATTCTGAAAAACATAAAGATGTTATGAATTCCTAGATTAGATTCCTTCTACCATTGTTCTTCATTGAAAAATCACATCTGGAGATTGAATCTAGGGAAGGTTTTTGTTAATGCCACACCATTCCCTTAATTTAACTCACACGTACGCAAACTCTGCGGCTGCTGGGTTTGTCTATCCCATAGACCAGAAGCAGTTAAAAGTCTCAGTAACTGTGTTCACACAACCGAAGGCTAAAAAATTTTCCTCCCTTCGTTTTGCCTGCAGTGTCATAAACAAATGGAGTCCATTTGGTTCCTTAATGGTTCAATGCATTGCAGGAATTCAGAAACCAAGTTAACCATTCTAATGTAAATGCCGTTACTCTTGGCCATGGGGAGGAAAAGAAATAGCTATAAAATCTCCCTTTTCAGCTTTCTCTTCTCCAGTGCCTTTCAGAAGCTTAGACCAACTCTCAACCAAGCCTAATATCTGGGGATTACTGGAGCTGATGCCCTACTTACATGGAAGGCACCGGCTCATAGTTGATATTTGATTTGTTTTCCTTTCATAGCTGAAGATAACTGGTGCAGAATCAAAGCCCATTTTTCAACCGCACCACAGCATCAGACCTATATTTGTGATGAAGTGTGCAAATACTTCTTTAAAGCCCACAAATTAAGCGTGAATTGCATTTAATTTGCTTTTTATCCCGGGGTTTAAAGAAGACACGTGCAAAAAGCATTAGAAAAGCGCAGTTTTATATATCCAAATTGCAAAAGGTTTTAACATATTAAGGATAGGTGAAAAGTTGATTTATCCTACTCTTGTGGTGCTTCCATTGCCAGCGCATATGGGGACCTTCCCACACCCCTTATCTGTCGTTTGTGTAACACATGAACATCTTTCTGTAATGTCTAGGAATTAAATTATATTTCTGTCTAGTCTAGTGAGAAGATGGACTAGGGATGACATAATAGCAGAGTTCCAATATTTGATGGGTGGCCGCCATATATGAGTGGCTGCCAAAATAGGCTCAACCTATTTTCCAAAGCACCAGAAGGCAGGATAAGAAACAATGGATGGAAACTATGGAAGGAGAGAAGCAACTCTAAAACTAAGGAGAAATTTCCTAACCGTTGAGAACAATTAACCGGTAGAATGGCTTGCTGTCAGAAATTGTGGGTGCTCCATCACTGGAGACTTTTAAGAAGAGACTGGACAACCACTTGTCTGGAATGGTATTGTAGGAAGTTAGCACCCACCCCTCTCCTAGAAAAATGAAATATTCCAGGAAATATTAAAAAGGCAGAATATTATATTTCCCTGGATGAGAAATGGGGAAACAAGTTTTTAGGCAGGAAACAGACTCACTCTTAATAGCCCCCACCCTCCTCAATAGCCCACAGCAGATGCCCGCACTTAAGAGATAAAGAGATAGCTAGGTCTATTCATAGGCAAATGCCCTCACTCAAGATCCAACAAAGGTAAGATTAGCCCTCTACCCATCTCACCACAAGGCACCTGGGAATATTATATCACCCAGCAAGGCTCAACCAAGCTTGGGACTCAGAGTTGCCCCTGCATGGCCCCATGGGAGTCTGACAAACAATCAGAATACAAGCTCACATTCAAAAACTCGGAGAGGGTATAAAACTCTTCCCTTTTTTTCTTCTTCTTCACCCAACATCTTCAAGGCATGTAATCCTGTCCACCATTAAAACCATCTTTCCAAAAAGCCACCATTGTTTCCAGTATCTTTCTCCCCACTTGGAACTGGACCCAGCAGGACATTTCTTCCAACAGTATAGGGCAGGGGTGTCCAAACTTGGGAACTTTAAGACTTGTGGACTTCAACTCCCAGAATTCCCCAGCCAGCATGGCTGGCTGGGGAATTCTGGGAGTTGAAGTCCACAAGTCTTAAAGTTGCCAACTTTGGACACCCCTGGTATAGGGTCTCTCTCCTGCTTAAGCAGTGGGTTGGATTAGAAGACCTCCAAGGTCCTTTCCAACTCTGCTATTCTCTTCCGTTCTGAACAGGGACACAGGCAGTAAAGGGATGTCTTTGGAGCCGAAGACACTCAAAGTAATTGGAAACAAATTTCGCAAGAGGGCAAGGCCCACCAAGGTTTCCAGCTAAACTCTGAAATGTTCGGAATGCTGTTAAGAAGAACAAGTACAGAGTGTGCAAGGCCGTTGAGAGAATGCGTCTTAAGGATTTTTTTTTTAAATGCTAATATTATTTACTTATTTTTGCTTCCCCTAGCAGAGAAGGATTTATTCAGGAGAGGCTGAAGAAAAGAAGCATCTCCGCTTTTTCTAAAGCAGGCTTTCTTAACTTCAGCAACTTTTATGATCATTGTGTGGACTTCAAATCCCAGAATTCCCCAGACAGCATGTGGGTAAACAAAGCACTGAGCTGACCCTTTGTTTGTTTGTTTGTTTGTTTGTTTTTCTGAGAATACCTGAAGGCCAAAACTGGAGCGGGGGAAAACCTAGCAAAATAGAGTTCTATTGCATGGAGATTTTTACCATTTCTTCAATCGGATGTGCCTCTATGGCTCTTACGGTGCAGTAGTGTGAGTTTCTACCTTGCAATGGTCCCGTTTTACTTCCAGAGTTTTTTAACTAATAATAATAATTAATAATTTATTAGATTTCTAGACCGCCCCCTCTCCCCGGAGGGACTCGGGGCGGTGTACAGGAATAAATTTTAAAAAACCATACAAACAATCATATACATAGCTAAAAATCAAATTAAACAACCCCTGTACGAATTTATAAAAATTAAAAACAGACCCTAAAACCAATCCTAAAAATTTAGAAATAAAACTGAGGTGGGAAAGGTGGAATTAGGCCAAGCCGGCTAGCTGGAATAGGTGGGTTTTAAGTTTCTGACGGAAGGAGCAGAGATCCATAGTCATTCTAATGTCGAGGGGAAGGTAATTCCAGAGGGTCGGGCCCAACACAGAGAAGGCCCTTCCCCTAGGCGTCACCCGCTGGCACAGCCTAGTGGACGCCACCCGGAGGAGTCCCTCTCTGTGTGAGCGAATCGGCCAAAGGGATGTATGGGGCAGGATACGATCCCGCAAAACTGAAGGAAAATCAAGATTTTGAGGAGATGTTCTTTGGTTTTTTTGCTGGTGTCTGTGTGTCCAAAACAGGGGTCACCAACTGGTGATCCGCAGAAACTTTTGGTGGTCCGCAGAAAAATCTTTGCATTTTTTATATAGCACTAAATCAAGGATCTATAGCCCCCTGACCGGATACAGCCCTCTGAAGCAATTACTTCCATTCGCTGATGGGATGGGGTCCTTCAGGCACTTAGCTTGGCTGTTTGTTTAGTAGCTCCAGCCATTCCCTCCCTCCCTCCTTGGGAGTCAAGGCGCTTCAGTGAGCGACGCACGAAACGTCAGCCGAGCTCCTCGAAATACAGAGTTTGCAAGGGGGGGGGGGAATCTAGCGTCTGGGCTGGCTACAAAATAAAAGTTCATTTTTTGCTGTATTAAAGATTCCAAGCTGCAATGGACAGCAAACCTAGGGTTGACCCTGGGTGCTTCTATCCACTAACAGGCAGCCAAGCTAAGTACCTGAAGGACCCCATCCTGCGACTAATTCATATTAGTAGTCCACAGGATTTAAAATTATGAATTTAGTTGTCCCTGAGGTCTGAAAGGTTAGTGACCCCTGCTCCAGTGTGTGCAGCCAGAGAAATAATGAGATGGGCAATAAAAGAGAAAGATAGCATTGTACGAGACCCTCCCTTCTTGTTTTGTTGCAATGCCTGCTAATTTTCTTTCTCTGGAATCTCAGCTTGTAAAAGTAAAATCTAGGTAAAGACAGTGTAGATTAAGAGGCAATAACTGTATCCATGTGAGGTCTTACAACCAAGAGAAGTTAATAAATAGCACGAGTTCTCTCTTTTTACTTCATTGATTGCATTGATTACAGGAACAATGATCATGGGACAATCAGCAAAGGGTAACAGAAGGTCAACCTCCCCAAAAACAGTGTTTATGGAACTGAAACTGCTGTTATCATCTTTTGGGAGAAATATCCATCTGGTTCAGTTCCAAGCCAGGAGGAAGACACTGGAAACAAGGAGGCTGATTGGAAAGATGGTTTAATGATGAAGCAGAACCACATGGATGGTCCTTAAATAATAAATAATAATAAATTTGAATTTATTAGCCGCTCCCTTTCCACACAGGACTCGGGGCGGCGTACAATAGGACATATAAAAACATAAAACATATGTACAATCACATAAACATCCAAATACACACATATACAAAGACATACATGCACGGAGGAGGTAACAAATTACATCACATTTGGACAGTTAAAAATCACCATTAAAAACCCCATTAATAATAACACATTTTAAAAATTTAAAAGGACTGTCAGGAGGAATAAGAAAAAATTTACGGTTGAGCCAGGCCAGATAATTGAAAGAGGTGGGTCTTCAGTTGTACACGGAAGGAGCGGAGATCGGAAGTAATCCTGATGTCACGGGGGAGGTCATTCCACAGGGCTGGGCCCATCACAGAGAAGGCTCTGCTCCTGGGTGTCGCCCCCCGACACTGTTTAGTGGACGGCACCCGAAGAAGTCCCTCTCTGTGTGAGCGGATTGGTCGTAGGGATGTATGGGGCAGGATGCGATCCTGCATGTAACTAGGTCCTGTGCCATGAAGCGCTTTAAAGATTGCAATCAAAACCTTGAAACGCACTCGGTAGACTACAGGAAGCCAGTGCAGCTCGCGCAGGAGAGGTGTTACAGGGGAGTATCTAGTCCTCCCCATAATCACCCGCGCGGCCGCATTCTGGACCAACTGCAGCCTCCGAGTGCATCTCAAGGGAAGCCCCATGTAGAGAGCATTGCAGTAGTTCAGGCGAGACGTCACCAGCGCGTGGGTGACTGTGCGTAGGGCATCCCAGTCCAATAAGGGGCGCAATTGGCGCATCAGGCGAACCTGATGGAACGCCCCCCTTGCCACGGCTGTTACATGGTCATCCATGGACAGCCGGGCATCCAGGAGGACGCCCAAATTGCGCACCCGTTCCACGGGGGCCAGTTGCTCGCCCCCAATGGCCAGAGATGGAAGCAACTGGTTGAACCGGGAGGCCAGAAGCCACAGCCACTCCGTCTTGGAAGGGTTGAGTTTTAGTCGGTTGCCATCCATCCAGACCCGTACGGCCTCCAGACACCGGGACATCATTTCAACGGCCTCGTTGGGGTGACCACATGGCAGCTGACCACATGGAGTTGAGAGTGGGGATTTTTTATACCTTCTCTTGGGGTTGGAACTTGAGCTTCCTGTTCCTGTGCAAGAACATGTGTTCTATTGGCTGCTGTCAGACTCCCATGGGGCTATGCAAGGGTCATAGCTGAGGTTGTCTGAGCTCCCAGGTTTGCTTGAAGTTTGGACTCTGATGTAATGTGCCATGTGGTGAGCTCTGCTGCTAAATGGGTTAATCCTATTATGTCCTGGAGGGTCTTCCATCACCCTGGAGTTGGAGGTCTTTTGTCTTGTATAGAGGCTGGCCCAGTCTTTCTTAATGGGCATCAAATATCTGTTTCTGTTTCATTTAGGATTTTTATTTCTCTTCAAGGGAATATATTATATCCTGCCTTTTTAATATTTTTTAAATTTTTAATATTTTTAATATTTCTCAAAATATTTCATTCTTCTAGGGTGAGTGCTAACTTTCTACACATCATTACCATTATCATCATCATCATCATCATCATCATGATTTCTAATCCATCCAATAACCCAAAACGCTCTGGGAAAATTACGCAATTTCTTTCAAAACAAAAACCGTGGAAGCGATAAAAGAAAACGCATCCATAAATAATATCAGAAAGATGTTTTAGAATTCAGAGCGTGAGCAGAAAAAAAAAACACTTTATCCACGTGTCAAAGTCCAGGTGAAAATTTGGAAACTACAATAAGTGGCGTATAAGCACAAAGGCAAGATAAAAATGTAATAAATAAAATAGTTTCCTAGGCGTTTTCTCCATTGCTTTTTACTTCCAGTCCCCAATTTAACAAATTGGCTGCTTGCTTTTGAGATAGGTGTTTTCTGTTTTTGTTTTTCAGCAGACTTTCTGTCTGCCAGTTAAAGTTAGGCTAGAGCTAAACTATTGTCTATTATGAAAACTGTACCTGAGGGAACACCTTTGTGAAACAAAGAGATTTCGTGTGTCCTATTTTTTTTCTTTTTTATTACTCATCTGCTTTGTTTATCTGCTCTTTGGGTCGAAGAACAAAACTTTCTGAAGAGTTCCCGATCAAGACATTGCTAGTTCAGCTTTATTACTCATTCTGCGTATATGCATGTTAAAACTAGACGGATTAGGAGTACGTTGACTGTTCTAATGTGTAGTTAAGGACTACTCAGTGATTAAAGGTCAACAGTAAGTTGATTAAAAAGACAAACATCCTGTTCCAAATTAACGCCCTCCAGATGCATTAGCCTATATTTCCTATCATTCTAAAACACAGCTGTATTGAAACAAAGGGAGCTGTAGTCCAACACAAAACAGCATAGACTAGTTGAGAAAAAAAAACCTGAATGTGATCTTTGAGAATACCATGGACAGGCAAGAAAACAAACTAATGGATCATTCTACAGAGGGATTATTGAGTCTGTCATCTGCACCTCTATAACTGTCTGGTTTGGTTCTGCAACCCAATAAGACAGAGACAGACTTCAGAGGAGAATTAGACCTGCAGAAAAAACAATTACTACCAACCTGCCTTCCACTGAGGACCTGTATACTGCACGAGTCAAAAAGGGGGCTGTGAAAATATCTACAGATCTCTTACATCCTGGACATAGAAATTGTTTCAACTCATACTTTCAAAACGACGCTATAGGGCACTGCACACAAGAACAACTAGACACAAAGAGAGTCCCCCCCCCCCGAATGCCATCACTCTGCTTAACAACTAATTCCCACAACACTGTCAATAACTTATTAAGTCTGTACTACTATTAATCTTCTTATCGTTCCTATCACCCATCTCCTCCCACTTATGGCATCAAAGACAATTTCCATGTGTCCAATCACACTTGGCCAATAAAGAATTCTATTCTATTCCATTCCATTCCATTCCATTCCATTCCATTCCATTCTATTCTATTCTATTCTATTCCATTCCATTCCATTCTATTCTATTCTATTCTATTCTAAAAATCAACCCAGAGTTCTTACTCAAGACTCATATCACCAACCTGAAATTATCCTTCTGATAAAATGGCAGGAAAGAGAAGAAGAGGACAACCGGCATGGATGGAGTCAGTCATGGGGCAATGGATCCACCATTGAAAGCCCTGAAGGGCCAGGATGGAGATAGATGATCATGGAGAGAATTCTATCAGTGTAGTCAATAGGCATCAACAATCAATTGATGGACCTAATTAGTCAATCAAATGCATTTATTTGTATGCATTTGCCTCTGAACGTGTGATCATTGCGTGAAAAGGTTTATTTATCGTTCTTCAGCAGAGCTTCCAAATTGCTCTGCAAAAATGAGCAACAGTGGAAAAACATGATAAGTAAAATAATACAGGTAGTCCTCACTTAATGTCCACTCGTTCATTAAATGTTTGAAATTATCATGGTGCCGAACAAGGGGCACTTACCATGGGTTATCGTGGTTGGAGTTATCGCAGCATCCCCATGGTCAGACGATTGCAATGTGGGCTACTTGGCATCTGGTGTGCAATTGCAATGTTGCAGTGTCCCCCATCACACGATTACTCGTGTCAGCTTCCAATAAGCAAAATCAACGGGGAAGCTAGCAAGAGGTCGCAAATGGTGATCAGGTGAATACACAATGCTGCCATTATTTACTTATTTGGCACATGGCGATGTTACATTAACCAAGAGACTACCGTGCTAATTCAGATTAGTACTTTGGCTACCCTGTTTGGTTCAAGCTCTCACGCTTTACAAGGTGTGCCACAGGAGGCAGACTAACTCCATACCAGAAAGAAAGATGAATGGCATCCTGCAGTATCATCCAGGATCTTTTCCCTCTCCATCAAACATCACAACTAGGAAGGTCCGGCAGGATTCTGACTGTCCACACGAAGTGCCATCTCGCTTTCCTACTGAAGTGGTACCTATTTATCTACTCACATGAAGTATGCTTTTGAACTGCTAGGTGGGCAGAAGCTGAGGCAAGTGATGGGAGCTCATCCCACCACACAATGTTAGGACTCGAACTGCTGGAGCTCCAGCGTCGTTGAGCCACTGCAGTGCACCCCTTACAAGATTTGCTTAACTACCGCAACTGGGACTGTCATAGCTGCCATTGTAAATTGGCACAGTCATGTCGCTTAGTGACCGACTTCCCAGACCCAATTACTATTTTATGAAATAAAATAGCCAGAAAAATAAAACAGGCTAGCATCTGAAGGCACAACTGACTTCAGTTTGGGAAAATTTACATAAACTTTTCTATAATTTTAATTTTTTTAAGAAAAATCATCTTAAACTAAATGACTAATTGCTTTTTTTTTGTCACATGAGGAAAGTAATAGGATAATTTTGAAACTTTGCAACTGGCAATTCTATCATATATGTGGGTGGAGGCCTGTGATTAATAAACTGATATTCCAGGTGCCTACAGAAATCTTCCTGGGGGAGAACAGGATGCTCTGCCTGTTATTATTATTATTATGGCTGTTTGTCACACAGTCAGCCAGATGTTTGCACTGGATTTGGCATTTTTATCCACCTATCGAGTCCTTTCCAGGAACCTGGGATAGGTAGAAGTTGATGCTTGATGGTGTTATAGATATCTTTGCAGGAATGCATCTTACTTCCTTCTGTCCTTACCACTTTCTATAGAGGGACGATCAAGAGCATCCTGTCATATTGCATTATTGTCTGGACAGGAAGGTGGAGCAGAAAGTGGTGAGGAGGGCAGAAAAGATTATTGGTAGTTCACTTCCTTCTTTCCGCAGGATTATCTGGGACGCTACACATCCTCTTCACGACCTGTTTTCCTTCTTACCTTCTGGGAGGAGGCTTCGTGGTATCCGAAGCAGAACATGCAGGTTCACTCACAGTTTTGTTCCATATAGCATCAACCTTGTGGACTCTCAAGTTTCTTCTTTCCGCTATGTATTCAAAATGGACAGTGATTAACATGTTTGTGTGTTTGTGTATGTGTGCAATATGTGTATATGTGTTTTATATATGTGTATGGGTAGGTATATACTTTCTTTTGGGGTTGCCACAAAGAAGAGGGAGTCAAACTATTTTCCAAGGCACCTGAGGGTAGAACAAGAAGCAATGGGTGGAAACTAATCAAGGAGAGAAGCCTTTCCACCGTTGCACATCAGTGGAGGTGGGGGAGATGAGAGAGTCTGCATGAGCGGTGGGACACACGCTCACGCAAATGGAGTACACATGGAGTACACAAAGATGATTAGGGGACTGGAGACTAAAACATATGAAGAACGGTTGCAGGAACTGGGTATGTTTAGCTTAAGAGAAAGAAGGACTAGGGGAGACATGATAGCAGTGTTCCAATATCTCAGGGGTTGCCACAAAGAAGAGGGAGTCAAACTATTCTCCAAGGCACCTGAGGGTAGAACAAGAAGCAATGGGTGGAAACTAATCAAGGAGAGAAGTAACTTAGAACTGAGGAGAAACTTCCTGATAGTTAGATCAATTAATCAGTGGAACAGCTTGCATCCAGAAGTTGTGAATGCCCCAACACTGGAAGTCTTTAAGAAGATGTTGGCTAGCCATTTGTCTGAAATGGTATAGGGTTTCCTGCATAGACAGGGGGTTGGACTAGAAGACCCCCAAGGTCCCCTCCAACTCTGCTATTGTATTATTGTAAGACTTTTGAGAGGAGGCAACAGAATTTCCTTTTTAATGTAGGCCAGCGTGCTCACAATAAAAAATGGTAATCAAGGTTATCTTATCTTATGTAAGCTGTTCTGAGTAAAGCTGCCTTTTGCAATTGACTAAGGGTGAATTTGTCAATGCCTATGGTCTTCAGGTGATGGGCCCCAAGGTGCTTATTGCCACCATTGGTGGTTTTTTTTGCCAAAGTCGTTCTATTTCTATTTGCAAGTCTTTTCATGTTTTTTTAAAATCTTCTCCAGTTTTATTATTAATATTTTCATTGCACTGGTTGTTTTGTATTCCAGTATTTTGAAGACTCCAATTAAAAAAAAATCTCATAAAATGTACAACGACCGCCCATACCACCAAAGTACTAATGAAGCCCATGTATTGTTCTTCGTATGCAAATGCTCTTTATGTAGACCCAGCTTATTGCAATACCGCGTGATTCAACAGTTGCCTCCATTTGGACGAACTTCTTCCCGGCGTAGCCATTTTAAAAGAGCATCCGTGGCACATGCCTATAATGTGAGAGAAGCCATCTGTGACCAAACTCAGTTTCAGTTTGATAAAGACAGGCTAGGTTTCTTGCAGAATTCTCTTCTCCCTCTTTGCAGCCTTCAAAGCGGAGAGTCCAAGGGGTATAGTAAAGAAAAGTCAAGATAGCGGAGATGGTCTATAACAAAATTTTATGTGTGTTTTGAGTCACATTAAAAGACAGGTGGAGCATTGATTGCGTCATCGGAGCTATTGTCCTGACTGTGTTTACTATACGGGTGGACACTCCTGCTCCAGAGCACTTTCTATACAATAGTAGTAGGGTTGGAAGGGACCTTGGAGGTCTTCTAGTCCAACCCCCTGCCTAGGCAGGAAACCCTATACCGTTTCAGACAAATGGCTATCCAACATCTTCTTAAAGACTTCCAGTGTTGGGGCATTCACAACTTCTGGAGGCAAGCTGTTCCACTGATTAATTGTTCTCACTGTCAGGAAGTTTCTCCTCAGTTCTAAGTTGCTTCTCTCCTTGATTAGTTTCCACCCATTGCTTCTTGTTCTACCCTCAGATGCTTTGGAGAATAGTTTGACTCCCTCTTCTTTGTGGCAACCCCTGAGATATTGGAACACTGCTATCATGTCTCCCCTAGTCCTTCTTTCTCTTAAGCTAAACATACCCAGTTCCTGCAACCGTTCTTCATATGTTTTAGTCTCCAGTCCCCTAATCAACTTTGTTGCTCTTCTCTGCACTCTTTCTAGAGTCTCCACATCTTTTCTACATCGTGGCGACCAAAACTGAATGCAGAATTCCAAGTGTGGCCTTACCAAGGCCTTATAAAGTGGTATTAACACTTCGCGTGATCTTGATTCTATCCCTCTGTTTATGCAGCCTAGAACTTCTTATGAACTAGCAGCATTTAAATCAGTGGAGAAGCACCTGGTAACTCCCGATTTCCACAAGACATTGGTTGGTGCTCCATCTATGCTTTGCTGTATAGATGCAGCACCATGTGAATTCAGATGCTAAACCCTGACAATCTGGGCCTTTCAAAAAACAACAACAACAGCAATAGCTCTTGGACTTATATACTGCTTCTTAGTGCTTTATAGCCAGGGGTGGGATTGAAAAATGTTAGTAACCGTTTCTCTGCCTGGTTTTTGCCCTTCTTGAGCCTCTGGGAGGGTGAAAATGGCCTCCCTTGGGCTCCAGAGACCCTCGGGAGGCCAGAAATGGATCCATCCATTTCCGGACTTCCCTGGAGGCCTGTTTTTTGCCCTCCCAGAACCTCCGTGTGGGCCCCGCACTTATCTGGCATGATGAACGGGCTGTGTGGAGACTCCTGGGAAGGGAGAGGAGGGCGGGGCTAGCCGGTCCTTGCAACAACCGGTTCGGTGGACCAGATGTAAAATTAACATCGGGTACGCCCAAACCGGAGCGAACTGGCTGAATACCACCCCTGTTTATAGCCTCTCTCAGCGGTTTACAGAGTCAGCATATTGCATCCCCAACAATCTGAGTCCTCGTTTTAGCGGCCTCGGAAGGATGGAGGGCTGAGTCAACCTTGAGCCGGTCAGGATCGAACTCCTGGCAGCGGGCAGTCAGCCTGCAATACTGCATTCTAACCACTGTGCCACCAGAGCTAATAAAATACTGTACAGTAAAAATACTGTAAAGCGAGCTGTATCCAGGGTCTCCAGAATTAAGTACTGTACAGGTAGCCCTTGAGTCATGACCACATTTGGGACTGGAGCTTCCAATACAAAGCGAGATGGTTGTTAGGTGAGTTATACTCAATTTTAGGATCTTTTTTTGCCCCCCCCCAACCCCCAGAAGCACTTTGCTCAAACTCTCTGCATGCCCCATTTTTCACAAAAAAATGAGGAACGTAGAGGATTTGGGAGGCCTGCAGAGTGCAAAAACTTTTTAAAAAAATTTACCTCTTCAAAATCTTGGTGCGTCTTATACTCTGGTGCATCTTATACACCGAAAAATATGGTACCTCACACACACACACACACACACACACACACACACACACACAATGTTTTTTACATAAAATGATAACAAAGCCCCAGGTTCATGTGACAGTTCTGGGATGAACGGTTTGGGTAAATTAGTATCCTGTCAATGCAGTTCAGAAAACGGAAAGACATTTATATTTTCCTTGTTTAAAAAAAAATCAATTAAAAGCACAGTTGTTTGTTAAGCTGGTTGTGTGGATTCCTTCATGTCCTCAGGCATCATTTTTGCCTGAAAATATCATAATAAGGGTATGTGAAGTTCGGTGTCACATAAACAAAAATTCTCCCACAAGATGTGAGGCAGCAAAAATTTGGCTTTGATATTCTCTGTCAAACATTTCTTCTTATCTGTTCCAACTAAAACTCTCTAGTATTTCTGAAATGATGCACTGCATGGACAGAATTGCATAATTGCTTCAGGAAATGGGAAAAGGAAGAGCGAACAAGGGAACATAAGCACACCTTTGCAAATCCCAGACTCTACTTCATCTTTGTGCAGACACAAACGTGAGAGTCTACAGCGGTGGAGATTCAAACATGTGAAAGACATGAGTGAAGAAGGAGAAGAATTATGCTAGCTGGCTGACAGACAACAGTTACGGAGCCAAAAACTGAAGGTTTCTCAGCTGATAAAACATTATCCAGACATATCATGTCTGACCTTGCTGGAACAACCACAATTAAAGCCAACTAAAAAACTGTGCTGGAAGGATTGCTACACGCATTGCTCAGTCCAGCCAGCAAAAAAAATAAAAAAATAGCTCAATGTTTAGATATTAAACAAAGGCAAACTCCTGGTTCTTCACGGGAGTCATAAGACGAAGAACGAGGTCCGGGGGGGGGGCTAGAGAGCGCTGCCATTGTAGGAGGTTTGGAAAGCCTCAGGAAACCATGGCGGGCTCGGTTTTGAGAACAATAGCCCCCGGGAAGATGAGCTGCAGGGCTCCCGAGGAGGCAAATGTCCATTCTTTCCTGGGCCTGATCATGCAGGAGAGATACCAGGGGGATAGGTGGACATTTGCTGAAGGCGTGACTTTTTCCCTTCTACCCTTATTGAGTACTGACTCCCTTGCCATTACTTCAAACTTCATCTATTTTTTCTATCAACGTGTCTATGGCTTTGCCTTTTAACATCTTGCTTTATCGACTCCTATACAATCTCGTGACCCTCCCTAGAGAAATCCAGCTAGTTGACTAGCCCACCAACTTACCCTTTCCACCCAGGGTAAGGACAATTCTTTGACAAACCATGATCCATCTTCAGCACCTGTAATTCATCTTGCCCCTATGTTTTAACTGTATGATTTTATATGATTCTCACGCACACGAGGTCCGATTTACTGCGGCTGCGGGAGTCCCCCCTCTCGCAGGTTTGGCCTCCGGCCCTCTCGAGGGCCCACCTTGAGGATGGGTTTATTAACCCAGAGAGGTGGAGGAAGCGTAAATTAAGGGTTTTTTTAATTCATCGTTTTTTAAGAATTTGTAGGGGCTCCAGGGATGGGGGGTGGGTAGATCAGGTCAGGAGTGATGATAGAGCCAGGCCACCAGGTGTGGTCGAGAGAGGAAGGAGTGGAAGGGGGGAGGAGAGGGAAGATATCATTCCTATACAGGGCTTTTTGATACCAACGGTCGTAGGGAGGGGCAGGTGCGAGGACAGATTAAGAACCCGTAGTCGGTTGGGAGACCGTGGTTGTTGGTCACACCCGGTCGCTTGTACCAACCCCCGCACACTAGGTGGTCAGGATCTACAGACCCAGGGCCTGAGGCTGTTGTTATGCAATGCGAGGTCCGTTGTCAATAAGGCCCCCCTCATTAATGATCTAATTCTGGAGGGGGAGCCAGACCTCGCAGGAATAACTGAGACCTGGTTGGGCCACGAGGGAGGTCTACCCCTCGTGGAAATGTGCCCACCAGGTTATCGAGCATTCCACCAGCCTCGGGCCCAGGGAAGGGGCGGTGGGGTAGCAGTGATTATCTGGGAAGACTTAGAGCCGAGGGAGTCCACTGTGCAGCAGACATCCAGGTGTGAGTCCCTTGTCGTGAGGTGGGGCCCAGGGAGACAGCTGGGCCTGCTGATAGTATACCTGGCTCCTCGCTATACATCAGCGGCCCTGCCTGAACTCCTCGAGCTGATCGCATCGGTGGCGGTTGAGACCCCCAAACTTCTAGTGATGGGGGATTTCAACCTGCCGTCGGTGGGAGAAGCATCCAAGGGGGTTCGGGAGTTCATGGCTTCCATGACAGCCATGGACCTGACTCAATTGATTCAGGGCCCTACACACGAGGGAGGCCACACACTGGACCTTGTTTTTGTCTCTGGCCAGTGGATGAGTGATCTGGGAATAGGGGATTTAACTATTACTCCCCTGTCATGGTCAGATCACTCACTTCTCCGACTTGACTTCCCTGGTGCTACCCCCCGCTGCGGGGAGGCAGAGCCGGAAGATATTAGATGGTTCCGCCCCAAGCGCCTGATGGAACCAGATAGGTTCCAGATGGAGCTTGGGCCACCTCCTGTAGACCTGACCCGCCCCCGGGTAGAGGACCTGGTAGCCGCATGGAATAATGCGACTGCCGGGGCCCTAGACCAAGTGGTGCCTTTGCGGCGTCTCCTGCGGCAACGAACCACCCTGGCCCCTTGGTTTACCGAGGAGCTAAGGGTGATGAAATGCCACAAGAGACGCCTAGAGAGTCGTTGGAGATCCTCCCGCTCCGAATTTGACCGAGCACAGGTACGAACCCACTTAAGGACGTACCTTGTGGCATTAAGAGCGGCCAAACGCCAACATTGTGCCTCTCTTATTGCATCCGCAGATAACCGCCCTGCCGCCCTGTTCCGGGTGACCCGCTCCCTTCTGTTTCAGAGGCCGCGGGAAGCCCCTTTACAGGGCAGGGCAGAGGAATTTGGGAAATATCTGCAGGATAAAATCGCTCAAATCCGGAGGGAATGGGTCCCTTTCAGTGGTCTAGTGGAGACGTCCGAGGCGAGTCTTGAGAGACCACTCTGGGAGGAGTTTGACTTGGTTGCCATCGAGGATTTGGACAGGTTACGTGGACGTCTGCGACCTACCACATGTTTATTGGACCCGTGCCCCTCCTGGCTTGTACTGGCACCCTGGGAGGTTACACGCGACTGGCTCCTGGGACTAGTGAATGCTTCGTTGGGCGAGGGGTCTCTGCCAGCCGCCTTGAAAGAGGCGGTGGTGAGACCCTTACTCAAGAAGCCTTCCCTGGACCCAACGGAGCTAGCCAATTATCGTCCTGTGTCCAACCTTCCCTTTTTAGCAAAGGTTGTAGAGAGTGTGGTGGCCTATCAGTTTCCACGACACCTGGAGGAAAATGATTATCTAGACCCGCGCCAGTCCGGCTTCCGACCCGGGCACAGCACGGAGACGGCCTTGGTCGCGTTGGTTGATGATCTCTGGAGGGCCAGAGATAGGGGTTGTTCCTCTGTCCTGGTCCTATTAGATCTCTCGGCGGCTTTTGATACCATCGACCATGGTATCCTGTTGCACCGGCTGGAGGGGTTGGGGGTTCGGGGCACTGTTTTACGGTGGTTCGGCTCCTACCTCTCCGGCCGGACGCAACGTGTGTTGGCAGGGGAGCAGAGATCGACCCTGAGCCCCCTCACTTGTGGGGTGCCACAGGGGTCGGTCCTCTCGCCGCTCCTGTTCAACACATATATGAAGCCGCTGGGCAAGATCATTCATGGTTTCGGGGTGGGATATCATCTGTATGCTGATGATACTCAGCTGTACATTTCCACCCCAAACCACCCCAACGAGGCCGTCGAAATGATGTCCCGGTGCTTGGAGGCCGTACGGGTCTGGATGGATGACAACCGACTCAAACTCAACCCCTCCAAGACGGAGTGGCTGTGGCTTCCGGCCCCCCGGTTCAACCAGTTGCTTCCATCTCTGGCCATCGGGGGCGTGCAACTGGCCCCCATGGAGCGGGCGCGCAATTTGGGCATCCTCCTGGATGCCCGGCTGTCCATGGACGACCATGTAACAGCCGTGGCAAGGGGGGCGTTCCACCAGGTTCGCCTGGTGCGCCAATTGCGCCCCCTATTGGACCGGGATGCCTTACGCACAGTCACTCATGCGCTGGTGACGTCTCGCCTAGACTACTGCAATGCTCTCTACATGGGGCTTCTCTTGAGATGCACTCGGAGACTGCAGTTGGTCCAGAATGCGGCCACGCGGGTGATTATGGGGAGTACCAGATACTCCCATGTAACACCTCTCCTGCGCGAGCTGCACTGGCTTCCTGTGGTCTATCGGGTGCGTTTCAAGGTTTTGATTACGATCTTTAAAGCGCTCCATGGCACAGGACCTAGTTACCTGCGGGATCGCATCCTGCCCCATACATCCCTGCGACCAATCCGCTCGCACAGAGAGGGACTTCTCCAGGTGCCGTCCACTAAACAGTGTCGGGGGGCGGCGCCTAGGAGCAGAGCCTTCTCTGTGATGGGCCCAGCCCTGTGGAATGACCTCCCCCCTGACATCAGGATTACCTCCGATCTCCGCTCCTTCCGTGTAAAGCTCAAGACCCACCTTTTCCAATTAGCTGGCCTGGCTCAACCATAGTTTTATCCCATTCCTCCTGACAGTCTTTTTAAATTTGTAATTTTAACTGAGGGTATTTTAATTGTTAATTTTAATTCTATTATTACTATGCTTTTAACGAGTGTTACCTCCTCCGGATACATGTATGTGTTTGTATGTATGTGTATATGTATTGTATGTATATGTATATATGTATGGGTTTTTTATTGTACGCCGCCCCGAGTCCTTTTGGAGAGGGAGCGGCTAACAAATTAAATTTATTCTATTCTATTCTATTCTATTCTAAAAACAGTTAACTGGCAAAAAATGGGATTAAAAGCAGGCAGAGAAGAAAAGAATCATGAATAGTAGACAATGGGTAAAAGAGCAGATTATTGATTATTTATATATACCGAGATATCTCTATAACTAAAAGCATGGGGCTTTCTTGGGCCATTAGAAACACTATTATGGGTAAAATAGCAAAGATGGTTCTTTTGCTTATTATTTGCTGATTTAATCCTTGCATGTGCATTATGGCAGCAGAACAGAGATGGAAGGTAGGACACCAGGTGATCCCTCTCTGAACAGGGGTCGACTTGGAAGTGAGGCCACAGGTGGACGATGAATGGAAGAAATTAAAGGAATAAAGAAATAAAAGAGGAGTGAAAGGGGAGTGGAGTTTGCAGGAGACAATTAGTTTGCTTAATTGCTTCGTGACTTTCCGAGGCTCCTTGCCAAGTTTTGCAGATATCGGCTTGGCAGGTCTCCAAGCCAGATAAGGTCTGTGACTGTAAATCCTCCCTGGATATGAATGAACAGAATTCACAGTAAATTAATAAAAGTGTTTTTTGTTGAGACAAGAAGTTTGCTTCATGCTCTCGGGAAGCCTAGGTCAGAACAAGTGTTGTATAAGCCTAAGCGCTATTGCTATTGCTATTATGGAAAAGGTGAGGGATGAATACTAGATTTCGACATCCTCCTGTGCCAATTTTCCATTTTATCTTTCAATTCCTGGCAGGTTCTGTGCTCTGCCTTGACAGTGGAAGGCTTAAATTGGAAATCATCTTTGGACTGAGCGCTAAATAAATCTCTGGGCCAGGCTTAGGGTTCGTTGGCTTTGATCCCAGCTTACTCAGAGAATCTTTTTAAAAAAACCAAACCAATTACGTTTGATCAGCCGTTGCAGCTTTTCCCCTCATTCTGGCAAACCTTTCTCTGGTATTTCCTGTAGTTGAGCATCCATTCACTTTTCCCCCTTTTTTTCTTTGCCTGCGTCAGATCATCCGCTTAAGCCTTATAACGGCACACCTGGGCTCTTTCCAATCTATTTCTGATCTTGTGTGATTTCTTATGCTGACTGAGCAAATTCCAGGAAAGCCAGTGATACAGCAGGAAATGACACGGTCGGTTGTGCTTTCCTCATTTTGAGTCAGAAATGATATGGGATCATGGAGAACCAGGGAGCCGTCAAGAATTAGCATAATTACGCAGTCATTTCTTCTTGGATTTTCTGCATTGATTTCCTTTTTACAGGTTCCTATGCTCCCGTGTAGGAAGCTAAAACCCACCCCTCTGCTAGAAAATTAAATATTTTAGGAAATATTAAAAGGGCAGAATATTTCCCCTAAAAAGAAAAGTAGAAACTCAAAGAGGCAGAAATTCCTCCCTCCCCCTTTGTCAATGGGCCATTAAGGCCTGAGCCAGCCTATTCTACATAACCAAGATCTACCCCATCTCATTGCCCTTCATTGCACCGCCCACCAAGTTTCAACCAAACTTAGCACATAACCTACAAAGCTAGCTACTGTGTGACCTCTGACAGCTACCAATCAAGATACTCTTCCTGTGCCCTAGGAAGTTCAAAGCCCAGGAGAGGGCATAAAACCCGGGGACTCTCAGCATCTCTTCCCTTTTCTGCTCAGGAGATTCTGCTCAGGAGCTCAAACCATGTGCACCATTGTCCACCATTAAACCATCTTTCCAAGCAGCCTCCATGTTTCCAGTGTATTTTTCCCCACTTGGAACTGAACCCAAAAGGACATTTTTTCCAACAGATTGCAGATTTTGTCCCTGGGCCCAGCTTTAGAAAATGCTTTGTTAAAAGTACAGGTGAGTCCTCGACTTACAACAGTTCATTTAGTGACCGTTCAAAGTTACAACAGCCCTGACAAAAGTGATTGATGACCATTTTTCACACTTCACAACCTTTGTAGCATCCACAGCAGGGGTGGGTTCCTGCCAGTTCTAACCTCTTCTATAGAAGAGGTTCCACAAATCTACAGTGCCCTTTAGAACCGGTTCCTCCCCCCGCCCATCTGCACATCATCAAGATGAAGAGCAAGAGGAGGAATTCTGGGAGTTGAAGTCCACAAGTCTTAAAGCTGTCATGTTTGAACACCCCTGTTTTTTTTTTTTTCTAAAGGGTTAGTGGTGCAAGGGTAACTTGACAGCTTTAAGACTTGCGTGCTTCAAATGCCAGAGTTTCTGAGCCAACATTTTGGTTGCTAAACAAGAGTGTTGTTAAGTGAGTTTCACCACATTTTACAAGTTGGCCATGCCCACCCAGTCACATGATTGCCAAGCCACTCCCACCCAATCACATGGCCAGCAAGCCACTCCCACAAAGCAGGCCACACCTACAGAAGAGGTTCTAAAAAAATTTGAAACCCACCACTGATCCACAGGATCATGTGATCAAAATTCAGATGCTTGGCTACTGGTTCATATTTATGACCTTTGTGTCCCAAGGTTATGGGATTCCCTTTTGCAACCTTTTGACAAGCAAAATCCATGGAGAAGCCAGATTCACTACACAACCATGTGACTAACTTACCAACTGCAGTGATTCAATTAGCAACTGTGTCCAAGAAAGGTCATAAAATGGGGCAAAACTCACTTAATAAATGTCTCACTTAAGAACAGAAATTTTGGGCTCAATTGCGGTCGTAAGTCGAGGACTACCTGTACACCAATGTGGTACATTTGTTTAAGCTGAATTGGAGAAGGGTTCTATAAAGGAGCAAGACTCTAGACTGCTATTTCTCAAATCTTGATGACTTTAAGCTGTATGGACTTCAACTCCCAGAATGCTCCAGCCGGCATGACCAGCTGGGGAATTCTGGGAGTTTTTATTCATTTATGAAATTTATAGGCCACCCATCTCCTCAATAAGGCGACTCTGGGCAGCTTCCAAGGTATAAAAATAGAAAATCAATTTATAAATAGAAAACCAATTAACATTTGAAAAATATATAAAAACTAGAACTAAGGAGAAGGATGGCACAGATATGAGGTCTTCTTATCTTCTCAACCCATCTCTGGCAGTGAGCAAATTCCAGGAAAGCCAGCAGGAAACGATCTAGCGAGCTGCGCACTGAAATTCACACATCTTAAAGTGACCAGTATTGAGAAACACCCCTTTGGAAATATGATTGTGAGCTTCTGGATAAGTGGGTGCCACGTTTCTTCCAAGAAAAGAGACACTGCGTTTAAGATTCCCCCCCCCCCCAAGAAATTCTTAGAAGAAGAAAAAAGCTGTGCCCTTGTCAGCTGCATAAAGTAAGTTGTACACTGATTTTTATTTTGTATAAAACTAGTCTTCAACTAGTTGAAGGGGATGCTGTGGCTCAGTGGCTAAGATGCTGAGCTTGTCGATTAGAAAGGTTGGCAGTTCGGCGGTTCGAATCCTTAGCGCTGTATAATGGAGTGAGCTCCCGTTATTTGTCCCAGCTTCTGCCAACCTAGCAGTTCGAAAGCACGTAAAAATGCAAGTAGAAAAATAGGAACCACCTTTGGTGGGAAGGTAACAGCATTCCGTGCACCTTTGGCATTTACTCGTGCCGGCCACATGATCATGGAGACGTCTTCGGGCAGCGCTGGCTCTTCGGCTTTGAAATGGAGATGAGCATCGCCCCCTAGAGTCGGGAATGTCTAGCACATATGTGCGAGGGGAACCTTTACCTAATCTTCAACTTATGACTGGAATTGAGCCTGGCAATTAAGTGTGTAAGTTGTGACAGTTGTAAAGCCGGTCATCACATGCCCAATCTGATTTTATGACCTTTTTTGTAGCAGTCATTAAGTAAACATGGCAGCAGTTAAGAAAATATCACAGTCGTTAAGTGAATGCCACAGTCATTAAATGAACCCATTGATCACAACGGGCCAGGTTTTGCCCCATTCCACAGAAGTAGAGACCGGTTTCCAACAGAAACATAAATTGCAGCCATGTGACTGCAGGACATTGCAAATTGGTGTGAATGCGGTTGCAAAGCGCCAAAAATGTGGTCCATAGATATAGAGACAGATGGACAGATGGACAGACTGAAAGATAGACAGATAGATATAGATGACTGATAGACAGATGGATGGATGGATGGATGGATGGATGGATGGATGGATAGATGATAGATAGATAGATAGATAGATAGATAGATAGATAGATAGATAGATAGATAGATAGATGATAGATAGATAGACAGATGATAGATAGATAGATAGATAGATAGATAGATAGATAGATAGATAGATGATAGATAGATGATAGATAGATAGTCAACTCTGAAGTTGGCCTGACTGAGATCATCTTGGAAGCTTCAGTTTGCCACTATGGTACTGAGGGATAGGGAGGGGGGACTAGAGATAGCTGGGGTTGTGTAGCCAAAACAAAATAGTTACCCCTGAGAACCAAGGACATTGCCAGAGGTGGCTGAAGAGAGGAGGAGTGTCCAAGCAACCTGACAGCACCTTGATTGGACCATGTGACTGATTGTTTGGGAAAGGGGGAAAACTTTTACTTTTAATTAGATGAAAACCATGGGAAACTTTAGAGTCTCTTTTCACCAGTCTGTGCCAATATGATATATACAATAAACCTATTCTTTGTGGACCCTACTTGGAGTTCTATTTGCTGTGGGTGTATCGCTTGGAACCATGACATCAGAGGTGGTATTCAGCAGGTTCTGACCAGTTCTGGAGAACTGGTACTGGACATTTTGAGTAGTTCGGAGAAACGGTAAATACTACCTTTGAGTGGCTCCGCTCCCATCTGTTCTCTGCCTCCCGAGTCCCACCTGTTCGGGAGGGAATGGGGATTTTGCAGTATCCTTCCCCTGCCACACCCACCAAGCACACCCACCAAGCCAAACCCATAGAACCAGTAATAAAAAAATTTGAATCCCACCATTGCCTGACATAGATGATGGATGGATGGATGGATGGATGGATGGATGGATGGATGGATGGATGATAGATAGATAGATAGATAGATAGATAGATAGATATAATACCAATAGAAGAGAAGACAAAAATGAACATGTAGCCTTCCAAACAATAATAAAAGCTATGCATACATTTCAAGAGATACATATATAGTGACCATATTGGAGGTGTAGAAGTCAGAACCAGTCTTTAAAATCTCTTCCCCTTTATAACTTCCTAGATTCCTGATGAATAAATACTCTCTTTGGTGGCTGTAACAGATGTCTCTTTTAAGTAGTTAGATCTTCCTTGTCAGCACAAAAGGGTTCCTTTGCTAATTTACCCTAATAAAATATAAAGACAATTGATCTTTCTTCCTTGTTTAAACTGTCTCTCTTGTAGAAATCAAAAGCTGAAAAGAGACGCTTTCATATTATCCTGTTGGGCTTATCAAGGAAATGTTGTATTCTATTCATTACCCTGGCCGTAGGCAAAAGGCTGAGAACTCTGGGAGGCTATAATTATACTCCAATTTTACAACA